>NC_090940.1:96005573-96617164 GCF_040938575.1 Ambystoma mexicanum
GGATAGCCTCAAGGGGTCCCTGAGCTAACCCATCAACATCTTGAAATTATGCTCCACCGTGGAGGTAAACCCCTCCAAGATCTCCTCCCCTGCCAAGTCCACCCAATACCTCTGGAAGGTTGGCCTCCCCTCTAAGCAGGCCTCGTTCGTGGCTTTATAGTCTAGACAAGATTTCTTGTGGTAGATGCATCGACGACTTTCTCAACAGTAGTATGCCCTCTTGCCATGGAGCCACCCCACTTTTGGTCCGTCAATAAGCCTTTGATGCAGAGGTACTGCATCATTCCCCAATGCCTCTCGAACAGTTTCCAGGTCCAGAAAATCCCCGCCCTTAAACATTTGTCCCACCCATTGCAGGCCCCCCGTCTGACCATTTCTGCAAGCAAGCAAGTCCCCGACGTCTGAAGTGAAAGCACTTCTTTTTTATTAGCCTTCACGTCTGCCTGTAATAGTTGGTTGTCGAAATCCAGGCTCGCTTCTCCGATGCATCCTTTTGTGGTTGCCTAACAAGACACCACAGTCCACATGTGAAAGTTGATTATTTCCCAAATTGGCTTTCATTTCGCATGTACTCATTTGTAATTGCTAATATTTATATTAAATGATAAACCAATGTAATGCCACCATGGATTTGCACATTTGCTTTAAACGAACTAGCAGTGTATGTTTGCAGAACAGCTGGTTGTGGCCTTTTGGAAATAAATCTCAGTGAGTCATCACCAAATAGACCATTTTGATGTTGATTGCTAGGCCGGTTTTTCATGGACCTTCTTAAGGCTGAGATCAAACTACCTGGTTGATGCTGGATGAGGGTTAGCCTAGGAGCTGTGCAGTGTAACATGAGTGGAACCACCACTCCAGTAGGATCCTGTGGGCCTCTGACAAGATCCAGGAAAGTCACCCTGTTGAGGATCTTGCAGAGTGGTTCTTGCTGAAGCATCCGGAATAGCCACTGTTAGCGGCATTGGGTAACCGCCATAAACTCAACCCCCCCCCAAATAAGGTCTTCAGCGTCCAGCTTAAGTCGGATGAGGCATCCTGATGAACAGGTGAAGTAATGTCTGCTCAGATTTCAGATCTAACAAAAAGAGTGATCCTAGCCCAGGGGGGTGATGTGGTTGGAACAAAGTGTAGCAGAAGTCTCTGGTAGTCTCCATGCCAGGAAGAAGGCATCTCAGTCTTAATGACAACATTGTCCAGTCATCTACCAGAAGGCCCAGCAGTGGCAATACGCTGCTCAGGACCCCAGAAGGAGAGTCTTCAGGTTCCGGGGTCCCGAGGTGTAGGCAAACTATGGAAGTTGGATGAGCACAAGGTCCTTCAGGAGAGCTGATCGAGTTGGTTTTACTCAATCAAGAGAAAGGGAAACCATATTAGTTTTGTTCTGGTTGTCAGATGCGGTGCATGAATGCCTTAACAATGTTGAAAACCAGCGGTCAGGCTCTGGATTGTGGGTCAAGGCGCTGCAATTGACAAGGTACTGGTGCAGCGACTTTTTTTAAATGCTGAAAACAGAGGCTAGTGTAGTGAGGGAGGATGCTATCCTTAAATCACACTTATACAATTCACACCTTTTTGCGCCCAGTTAGTCAAAACCTTTTGTGGGCATCTTATGTGCAAACTCTCGGGATGTGGATAGACACCCTTGCTAGGTACAGCCACACAGCATTGGAGCTCCTGGATGGAATGCCCGCCAAGTATGATTCTACATGGTCAAGCAGTCTCGACCCAATCACACAAGAGCAACAAAGTAATGGCAGCGGAGGACAGTGGCTGCGCCGCCCACAGGCAGAGCTCTGATCCTCCCCACCCCCCTAAGCAGGACTGAACTGGCCGTGGCCTCGGGCCCACACTTATGCACCCTGGTGGGAGGCTGGCTGACTAACTTCGTCAGCACGTGGGAAAAGATCACCACGGACAGATGGCTGCTGGATGCCCTCGGACAGGGGCACACCTTGACGTTTCAGCACAGGTGTCCCCATATTTTGCTGATTCAGCGACAAGAACATGAACCACAGCTTCTGCAGGAGGTGCGGGCCATGTTATAGAATTGGGTGATAGAGCCCGTCCCCCAGCGGCTCTGGAGTATACTCCAGATACATTATAGTTCGAAAGAAAATGGGAGGGTGGAGGCTGATCCTTGATCTGGTCGCAACAAGTACTTGGAAGTCCCAACAGGTTCTGGATGGTCACGTTGCAATACGTGCTTATTGTCAGCTGGAGCAGGGAGATTTTCTGATATTATTGGATCTGGAGGATGCCAATTCCCTATCCCCATTCACAAGAAGCACTGGAAGTTGCCTTTTGGCCTGATATTGACCCAAGGGTTTTTACGAAGTGCCTGGCCCCGGAGGTGGCACAAATTCTAAAAGGCATCAATGTATACCTCTACCTGGATGACTGGCTGGCGTGTTCTCGCTCACATGCTCTGGCAGGCAAACGCACATGAAGACTGTGCTGACGGAGTTGGTGTTCTCCATGAACTAGCCAAAGTCTTGCTTGATGCCATCTCAGGACGCGGTGTTCTAGGTGCCCGACTCAACATGTTGACTTGTTTGGAGTCGGCCTCAAAGGAGAGGGTGAGAGCCATACAAGGCAAAGTACAGCGCTTGTCGTCAATGGAGACGGTTCGGTCCAAGTCGCTGCAGGGCATGATGGCCTCCTGCATGTGCCTTGTTTTCTTGTGCAGACTTCACATGACTCCTCTCCAGGAGTACCTGGACTCATGGTGGATGCAGGTACCGGGGAACTCTGCGGACAAGATCTCGCTCAACGAAGAGTTTCGTCAGGCAATAATGGTGGGGTGTACGGTCACATCTCGTCGAAGGAGCTCGGTTTCAGCTTCCTCCTTAACAGGTGACGGTCAACACGGACGCCTCTCTAGAGAGATGGGGAGCACACACCGAACAGTTGCACGCAAGGGGGCTCCGGCAACCCCTGGAGAATGACCTCCACATCTACGACTTGGAACTTCGGGCCATATTCTGGCCCCTCAAGTCTTTTCTCCCATCATTGACGGGCAAGGTGGTGAGAATCTTCAGACCACACCACCACCATTTTCTAAATCTGGAAACCATGGGGGACCCGCTCACCAGCGTTTTCCAAGGAGGCCAAGGACCTGTGACACTTTGCCGTTCGTCAAGGCATGTACCTCGTCCCATTTCACCTAGCGGGAGTCCAACACCATAGCGGACTCGCTGAGCAGGGAACTGTGTTCTTGGCACGAGTGGGAGCTTCTTCGGGACCAGGTGCACTTTCTGTTCGGCAAATGGGGCCAGCCCCAGATCGATCTTTTTGCGACAGCGGCGAACACCAAGTGCCAGAGGTTCACCCGCAGGTTCCCTCAACCAAGGAGCATGGGGGACGCATTCACGTGGGAGGGACGATTCCTGTACGCTTTCCCGCTGTTTCCACTCTTATGTGTGATCAACACTCGGACAGTGCAACTGCAGGATAACTGTTGCTCTGGCATGGGCGAGGCAAATCTGGTATCTAGACTTAAGGTCTGTCAGTGGCCCCGTCCATCCAGCGCTTCTGCATCACGACCCGGAGTCTCTGAACCGGAGGGCATGGCTCCTGCAGCCCCAGAGTTTGGAGGGGATGCTTTGCCCGCAGAATGTAAGGACATCCTGCCCAAAGCCTCGTCAACGTTGAAGTTCTACACACTTAAATGGAAATGCTTCTCTGTGGGGTGCCGGACGCAGAAGATTACCCCTCTGCGTGCCATAGATACACAAGTTATACCATACTTTCTTTCCTTCGCCAAAGCTGGCTCACGTCTTTCTCAAGGTGCATTTCGCTGCCATATCCAGGTACACCAGGTCCCCACGCAGACCTTTGCTGCGGTCTCACAGGCTTGTCAAGGAGTTCCTCAAGGGACTCTTCGGGACGTACCCGCTAGTGAAGCTCCATGTTGGGAGCTCAATGTTGTTCTAACTAAGCTCATGGGAGCACCCTTTGTACATATGCATTAGGCGCAGCTTAAGTTTCTCTCATGTTAGACTGCTCTTCTCGTGGCCATCACCTCGGCCAGGCAGGTCGGGGAGATTTAGGCCGGTTTTGCAAGCCACCTTACTTGTCTTTCCATGCTTCAAAGGTGGTACTGCGTACACACCCCACCTTTATGCCAAAGGTACCGTCTGAATTCCACCTCAATGAACCATTGGCCTTACCTGCCTTCATTCCCAAATCCGTCATCACCAGCGGAAAGGGCCTTGCATTTGCTGGATGTTGCTTGTGCCTTCAAGTTCTACGTGGCACGAACGAAGAATTTTCGGAGGACTTCTCAGTTGTTTGTCAACTTTGGACCTGTAAATCAAGGAAAGGCCTTGTTGAAGGCTACCATCTACACGTGGCTCTCCAGCTGCATCATGCACTGTCATCGACTGGCTAGCAGGCCGCTTCCAGACTGCCTGACAGCCCAAGAGCCATCAAAGCAACAACAGTGTTTCTCTTATTTATTTATTTATTTATTCAGATTTATTTAGAGCTCACTACAGCCCGGGGGCATCGTGGCGCTGTTACATGAGGACATACATAATCTGGTTACCGAGGAAGGAAGATGGTTACAAAGCAATTTTCATTACAAGGCACATTTCGTGTCAGACACATTTCGTAACAGACGTCTGCGAGCTGGTGTGGGTGAAGGAGGATGGAGTTAGTTGAATAGAGTGGTTTTGAGAGATTTGCGAAAGGAATACAGAGAAGGTTCTGCTCTGAGTGCGTTGGGGAGGGCGTTCCAGAGCTTAGGAGCTATGTGTGGGAAGCCAATGCCGCCGGCTTTGGCTCTTTTTACAGTGGGTACTCGGAGTTGGTTGGCGTGAAGGCTTCTTCTGGGACGGATGGAAGAGTTTTTAGTTATAGTTTCAGATAGGTAGGGGGGTGCTGTGTGATTGATGCATTTGTGTGTGAGAGTGAGGATTTTAAAGTTAATTCTTTCCTTGACTGGGAGCCAGTGGACAAGTCTTCTGGCTTGTGAAATGTGGTCAGTTTTGGGGATGTGTAGTGCAGCGCGGAGGGCATTATTTTACACTATTTGGAGCCTGCTTAGGTTTTTTGACGATGTGCCTGCCAGGAGGGCGTTGCAGTAGTCCAATCTGGCTCCAATAGTAGCTCTGGCTATGGAGAGGCAGTTAGGCGTGGTGAGGTAGGGTTTTATGGCGTAAATGAGTTTGATGGTCAGAGCAGAAGCTGAGGCGATAGCGCTGGTTTGTCTAGTCATTGAGAGTGTGGTGTCAATGTAGACTCCTAAGGTCTTGACAGCAGGGGAGATAGGTATGCTAATACTGTCGATGGTCATGTGAGAGTAGTTGGGGCTGAGTTTGGTAAGTGTTTCGTTGGTGGCTAGGATGATGATTTCGGTTTTGTCTCCGTTTAGGCAGAGACCATTGATAGCCATCCAGGTTTGGATAGTCGAGTAGACTTTGAGGAGGGCTTCTGAGTCTAGGTCGTAGTCTCCGGAGAGGGGGAGGAGAACTTGCGTGTCATCTGCGTAGTTAGTGTACGCTATGTTGAGGGAGTCCAGTAAGTCAAAGAGGGGTTTGGTGAATAGGTTGTAAAGGGTTGGTGCAGTGCAGGACCCTTGTGGGACTCCACAATTTATAGTGGTTGGGGGGGCGCTGTCCTGGTCAGAGTATACTTTCATGGCCCTACCTTCAAGGAAGGATGTGGTCCAAGTGGTAGCCTTGTGAGAGAAGTGTGCAGCATTGAAGAGGTGAGATGTGAGAATGCTGCAGAGAGGTCAAGCAGAAGGAGGAGAGCAGGTTTGCCTGTGTCCATTATTTTGGTAATTTGATTTTTTAAATCTAGAAGGGCAGTTTCAGTCCCATGGCCTCTGCGGAAGCCCGATTGTCTTTTGCCTAGGATGGTGTTGGTTTCCAGGTAGTGTTGGATTTGATTGTGTGCGGCTTTGTCTAGGATTTTGAGGAGAAAGGGGACGGTGGTGATGGGGCGATAGTTGTTAGGGGAGGAAGGATCGAGAGAGGGTTTTTTCAGGAGCGGGCGGACCCATGCTTCTTTAAGGCATTGTGGTACAGTTCCAGATGCGAAGGAGGCATTGATGAAAGCTGTGATGATGGGGGTGAGGGATTCTGAGCACTCTTTGATTAATGCGGGTGGGCAGATATCCCCTTTGCAGGTGGAGGGTTTGATTTTTTTGAGGAGGTCCTTGACTTCCGTCTCCGAGACTTCTCTAAAAGCAAAAAGGGGTGTTTGTGAGAGAGAGTTGTTGGTGGAAGGTGTGGGCGAGCAGGTGGGGGTGCTGAGAGCTTTGCGTTGTGAGGCTATTTTGTCTTGGAGAGTTTTAACTTTGTTGAGGAGGGCAGCCTGGATGCCTGTGCACCAGGCTTCATCCTTGATGATTTCATCTGGGCCGGTGGCAGGTGTGGTGAGTTCTTTGAAAATGGAGAATATTTCTCTTGATTTGGAGCTGGCGTTGGTAATTCTCTTGATTGTAGGATTCGGATTTAGCGTGGAATATGGCTTTTTTGTAGGTCAAAGAGATCTCTTTAACATCTTTAAGCGAGGATTGATTAGGCGCTGCTTGCCATCTGGAAAGGGCTTTGCGTTTCTTAGTGCGAAGGTCAGATAGTTCTTCAGTGAACCAAGAGTTGCGGTGCATTGATTTTTTCCCTTTTTTTTCTTCTAGAGGGGCAATGAGATCGATGGCTTGGGTGAGTGTGCTGGAGTAGATGTTGGCTAAAGAGGTAGGGTCATGGGTGAACGGAGGCTTGAGTTCAGGGATATCGAGGAGAGGGGCGAGGTTGGAAGCAGTGAGTTTTTTGGAGCTTCTTACTTTAGCGGGTGGGGCATGAGTTAAGGTTTTATAAGTGGGCGTAGTAGGAATGGAGAATTGAATGAGGTAATGGTCCGTCCATGGGAGGGCCGAGATGGAGGTAATTGCAGCTGAGCAGTTGTGATCAGCTAGCCAGTCAATGGATCTGCCTTTGTTATGAGTGGGGGCAGTAATTTTGTGTTCGAACCCCATGTCGATAGTTCTTTGGCTAGATTTGCGGCTGCTTTGTCCTTTGGGTCAGGTAAACCAAGGTTAATGTCCCCTAGCAGGATGCTTTTGGTGGTGCTTTTGAGGTTCTTGCCTAAGTTTTGGAGGAGTTGCTTTTGGTAGTCAAAGGGTGATCCTGGTGGTCTGTAGGTGATAAAGAAGTTTATGGTGCAGTTAGGTGAGAGGGCTAGTTTTTCTGGTGTGCCCCTGCTCAACATCTGCAGGGCTGCTATGTGGAGCTCCACGCACACCTTCACAAGGTTCTACGGCATTGACGGGGATTCCTGGGAGGAGACCCGAGTCAGCCAAGTGGTGCTACACACCCTGTTTGTTTGAGGTAAGTCTGTTTCCAGAGGTGAGTTTTTTTGCTTGGGTTGAGCCTTGCCGCCTCCTGTGGTTGTGAATATGCACTGGTGTGTAATTGTTATTCATAAGCATGTGAGTCCATGCCAGACCCCATGCTGGAGAAGGTTGAAGTTACTTGCCTTTAACTATTGTTCGAATGGATTGTGTCCTCCCACGTATTCCTTATCTTTGATATTTCCAATATCCAGCTAGCCGCTTCAGAAAAAAGTTTTCCCCAGTAGAGGGCACTGCATGTCAAAGCCTGTCGAGTCGATGTCCCTCGGAGGCCTCCGTCACAATGTCGACATGGATATAAGTAGCGCACGCAGCATCCGTTGCTCAGTTCTGTTTTTCCGTGCTTCATGAGCTTCGGGAACACAATGCTCGGTTCCGTCAGAAAATCGAAATTGCACAAGTTTTTCTGTGAAAATCTTCTAAATTTCGATACGAGATGGCCTCTTCATCGGCTCCATCTACCCCCACGGTCCGGTTTACAAATATGCTGTGACTGTGGGGCTAAGATGTCCATGACAGATCCACACAGGGTCTGTGGCGCCTTGGGGCAGAGCATCCTTGTTCCAAATGTGAAGAGTGTATGTCCATGGCGGCGAAGTCCTTGACGGAGCGCAGAGGGAAGCTAGAGAGGGGTAAACCCCAAAAGTCCATTACCCCTTACAAACGCACTTCCGATGAGTTGAGACTGTCGTATAATCGTTGCAAGAAACACTCCCGGTCACGTTCTCGAAGCAAATCACACCACTCATCGTTTTCGAAACATTGTAAGAAAAGGTGCCATAGATCGCCATCCACCAGTTTAACGGAGAGAGTAATATGTCCTACCAAAAACAGTCCCCTGGCACAGTGGGAAGAATTCTACAAAATTATGCTGTAGGTGTTCGAGAACGCGACCTTGCCTCCCTCGAAGACACCTAGAGGCGATACCCCAGGAGAAAAGCCTGGCAAACACAAAAGCCGTGAGTCTTCAACCTCGGAGAGAGATGCTCCCCGAGAGCATGAAAAACCCTTGAGGTCGAGAAAAAGCCCCTGTGCCGCACAAGACGTTGCTATCGACTCATTTGTCGAAGCCAAAAACGGCGTCATTGATGCTATTGGCAATTCTGTCGTAGGAAATCTAATCGATGCCGCGAGCATCCACCGCCTCGGCACCGTTCAGGACATTACACTCAACGGCTCCGACATCAGTCCATTTAGTCGACTGCCTCCACATATAATTGTTTAATCGAGGCCACTGACGTCTACATCGATTTTGACTATTTCTGCACCAATAGTGACATCAATAGCGCCTACTAAATTTGAAAAAACATGTTATTCCATCTCGTTCAGATTTCTTCAAAACTCTATCCTCTATTTATGTGGAGGGTGAAATATCTGGAGTATGCAAGACCTTCTAATCCAGAAGAACTGGCTTCAGAGTCCAGAATGAAACATCTGCAGGGCTCCCTGCATGAAGCAAGTGGGATTGATACATCCCCAGAGGTTGACTTCGGCAAGCCTGATCCAGTGGATCATGCAGAAGGCAATTGGAAAGCGCTCATGAATAGTGTGATGGAATATGTGGGGTGGTCTAGGCCCACACCTGTGTACGAGCAAGATGACCTAACTGATATACTTGACAAGGGACCACAGCAGGAACCTATTGTCCCCTTTCACAAGGCTTTGCATAAAAAGGTGTCTACCAACTTGGAAACACTGGATGTGATCCCTGCAGTCAGTAAACGATTGACAGCTAAGTAAGGGGCATCGGCTGCAGATCCTCTAAATCTGTCAAAACACCCAACTCCAGAAAGTCTGGTTGTACAAGCTGCAACTTGTTCTGGAAAGCAGAATGCATATGCCGCAGGATTGTGATGATTAAAAGTTTGATAGCAAAAACAAAGAGGTGATGGCTGGAAGGTTTAGAATTAATCTTAACCACTGGCAACGCTCTGGGCAACCCTCCAGACCACCGTTCTTCGCCTGCCAAGCCATTACAGAAGGGAAAGACCATATGCAAATCAGGCTTGGCCCCACCCCAAAAGGGGCAGTCCAGCCCGAACTGCTAGGCCACATCCCCTCTGCACGAGACCACAAGCATCCCCAAACATGTTTCGCCCTTGTTGGGGCTCATCAGTGAGGAGTAGCTTGGGTCTCTAGGCCCAGCAGGCACGGGACCCACGTCTGGGCATACCCGTCCCACTCGGGGTGACATAGCAAAAACAAAGAGGTGATGGCTGGAAGGTTTAGAATTAATCTTAACCACTGGCAACGCTCTGGGCAACCCTCCAGACCACCGTTCTTCGCCTGCCAAGCCATTACAGAAGGGAAAGACCATATGCAAATCAGGCTTGGCCCCACCCCAAAAGGGGCAGTCCAGCCCGAACTGCTAGGCCACATCCCCTCTGCACGAGACCACAAGCATCCCCAAACATGTTTCGCCCTTGTTGGGGCTCATCAGTGAGGAGTAGCTTGGGTCTCTAGGCCCAGCAGGCACGGGACCCACGTCTGGGCATACCCGTCCCACTCGGGGTGACATAGCAAAAACAAAGAGGTGATGGCTGGAAGGTTTAGAATTAATCTTAACCACTGGCAACGCTCTGGGCAACCCTCCAGACCACCGTTCTTCGCCTGCCAAGCCATTACAGAAGGGAAAGACCATATGCAAATCAGGCTTGGCCCCACCCCAAAAGGGGCAGTCCAGCCCGAACTGCTAGGCCACATCCCCTCTGCACGAGACCACAAGCATCCCCAAACATGTTTCGCCCTTGTTGGGGCTCATCAGTGAGGAGTAGCTTGGGTCTCTAGGCCCAGCAGGCACGGGACCCACGTCTGGGCATACCCGTCCCACTCGGGGTGACATAGCAAAAACAAAGAGGTGATGGCTGGAAGGTTTAGAATTAATCTTAACCACTGGCAACGCTCTGGGCAACCCTCCAGACCACCGTTCTTCGCCTGCCAAGCCATTACAGAAGGGAAAGACCATATGCAAATCAGGCTTGGCCCCACCCCAAAAGGGGCAGTCCAGCCCGAACTGCTAGGCCACATCCCCTCTGCACGAGACCACAAGCATCCCCAAACATGTTTCGCCCTTGTTGGGGCTCATCAGTGAGGAGTAGCTTGGGTCTCTAGGCCCAGCAGGCACGGGACCCACGTCTGGGCATACCCGTCCCACTCGGGGTGACATAGCAAAAACAAAGAGGTGATGGCTGGAAGGTTTAGAATTAATCTTAACCACTGGCAACGCTCTGGGCAACCCTCCAGACCACCGTTCTTCGCCTGCCAAGCCATTACAGAAGGGAAAGACCATATGCAAATCAGGCTTGGCCCCACCCCAAAAGGGGCAGTCCAGCCCGAACTGCTAGGCCACATCCCCTCTGCACGAGACCACAAGCATCCCCAAACATGTTTCGCCCTTGTTGGGGCTCATCAGTGAGGAGTAGCTTGGGTCTCTAGGCCCAGCAGGCACGGGACCCACGTCTGGGCATACCCGTCCCACTCGGGGTGACATAGCAAAAACAAAGAGGTGATGGCTGGAAGGTTTAGAATTAATCTTAACCACTGGCAACGCTCTGGGCAACCCTCCAGACCACCGTTCTTCGCCTGCCAAGCCATTACAGAAGGGAAAGACCATAAAAGTTTGATGCCATGGCCAAGACATGCAGCATGACCTTAGTCTGCTAATGCCACATGCACGCCGGCGAGGTTTAGCCACACCGTTTGGGATTGTTTCAATGGCGGCTGACCATTTCCCCGAAGGGGAGGAAAGGGACAGTTTCTTGAACCTTATCAAGGATGGAAAGGACGCTATGTGCGAATCCCTCCAGACCGGTCTCGACTCTGTTGATGGCATCCGCAGAGCCATTGCGGCTAGTACGACAATCCACAGATTTGCGTGGTTGTGGAAGTCTGGCTTTGCCCCAGATGTGCAGTCCAGGCCTCTGAATATGCCCTTTTGCAGCACTCTTCTATTTGGTAAGAAAGCCGATTACACTTTGGGGAAGTTGCAAACTTCCAAGGTGGCGGCAAAATCCCTTGATGCTGCGATCCAACAAACTCAGAGGGGCTGGTCCTTTTGCTATTATTCCGCATTCGGAAAAGGCAGAACACAGCCAGCTCAGAGAGGCCAGAGATGATTTCCCCGTGGTGGATGGGGCAGAGGTTCTAAGACCGCAGCAGCAGGGGCTACCTTACCCTCAATCTTTGCGTCAGCCACCTCAAAACCTCTCAGAAGTCTTATATCACAAGACAGGAGTAGGAGGCAGATTAACTCAACATCTGACAGAATGGCAGGCTATTACTTCAGATGCTTGGGCATTGGAGACAGTTGCCCAGGGTTACTGCCTGCCTTTTCTACGCACACCTCAGTCATCCACGGGTAAACAACTCTTTGAAGTTTCCAGA
Organism: Ambystoma mexicanum; assembly: GCF_040938575.1. Lineage (NCBI taxonomy): Eukaryota > Metazoa > Chordata > Amphibia > Caudata > Ambystomatidae > Ambystoma > Ambystoma mexicanum. The sequence goes on from NC_090940.1 coordinate 96,017,317, forward strand.
CCCGCTCCTTATGCAGGAGATTCTAGACCTGCTAGAGAAAGGTGCTATACAACCGGTACCTGTAGCAGAGAGGAACAATGGTTGGTACTCCCCATATTTTCTAATTCCGAAAAAAGGACGGAGGAATGAGACCTATCTTGAACTTACGAGAATTGAACAAGTTCCTCAGGAAGGACAAGTTCAAGATGGTTACCCTTTCTCATATCCTTCAGGCCCTCCAGCGTCAGGATTGGTTGGTATCTCTGGACCTTCAGGATGCTTGCTTTAATGTGCCAATCCATCAAAAGCACAGAAAGTACCCGAGGTTCGCCATTGGCAACTCTCACCATCAGTTTCAGGTTCTGCCATTTGGGCTAACCTCGGCCCTGAGCGTTTTCACCAAGCTAATGACTGTTGTGGCAGCGACTCTCAGGACAGGGGGGGGATTCACATCTACCCCTACCTGGACGATTGGTTGATCAGGGCCAGTTCCCTGGAACAAGCCCTGGATCATCTAAACCATACCTGCCACTCTATCCACAGGCTGGGCTTCTCCCTGAACTTCAAGAAGTGCCACATGATACCATCACAAAGACTCCAGTTTATCGGAGCAGTCCTGGATGCATCCCTGGGAAAGCCCTCGCCACCAGAGGTGAGGGCTCAAGACATTCTACCGATGGCAACAAAATTCTAAAATGCCCAACATCTCCCAGCCTTCGACTTTCTGAGGTTGCTCGACCTGATGGCATCCTGCATCTTTTTGGTGCCACAGGCTCGCCCAAGAATGAAATCTCTTCAATGGGCACTCGGGACCCAGTGGTCACAGTTCTCAGGAAGGATGTCTGATCTTTTACAAATCCCAAATAGTCTCACTGGATCTTCAGTGGTGGGCCTGTCGGGAAAACCTCTTGAAAGGAGAACCTTTTTGGCACCCATGGCCGGAGATAACAGTAGTGACGGACGCCTCACTCACGGGGTGGGGAGCCCATACCAACGATTTGACCATCAGCGGACGTTGGTCTCCATCTGAGGCCAAACTACATAATAATAATAATAACATATCAACCTTTTAGAGCTGAGGGCAATCAGACTAGCGCTGAAGGCCTTTCTGCCCTCTGTACGGGGAGAAAATGTTCTGATAATGACAGTGTAAGGATGAGGCAGACATCAGCTGGATTGAAGAAAATAAATGGCCTTTATTCAGGATAAAAATAATAAAAGAAATAGATGGCTCAAGTACTCAAATAGCCTTCTTTCTTCTCCTGTGATAAGGATGACCAACGAAGAGTTGTCGCCTAGTCCTTGTAGGCCCAGAGCATCTTAGGTGCAGTTCTCTCTCCTTCTCTCCCGATGCTCTGAAAGAGAATCCGAAAATCACAGTCCGTCCTCCGTTTCAGCCTTATATAGGGGTTGAGGTTGTTTGAACCAATCAGGGCTGCCTTGTGCCCTTTTTCTATAAATATCCCTCCAAGCCCCGCCCCCTTCCTCTTTGCCTGCGGTCCTTCCATTAGCTTCACCCGCCAACACTGGAACCCTGCGGGGCCCTTCTGCTTCCCTGCACGAAGACACAACCAAGCCCTCTGGAGTTTCGCTTCCCAAATCTGCAGGTGAGTGACACTTGGAAAACGGGCACCGGGACCTGTTTACTGTGGCGGCATCTGTTGTTTGTATGGTTGTCGGTGACGCCATGTGACCCATGGCTGAACGGGAGACGGGAGCGTGCAGGGACCCGTAACCCCCTGAACGACACTCTGTATTCACCCGTTACGGTTCCCTGTTATCTGCGTTCATCTCGGAGCCTGACCAGCCTTGAACGAAAGGAGTGGGAGCCGCTGGGTTATTCTCGCCCGTCTCCTCAGCCCCAATCGACGCTGGGTCCAGCCCAGGAAGGTGGGATTGCTGTTTCCACTCTCGGGGGGGCCTCCCATCTGTCTTTCCCCCTCACGGAGGTGTTTCCACAGCATTCGTTTCTTTTCCTCATGTCTGCTTTCCTCCCCATCTTCCTGTTCATCCCGTTCAGACAGACAACACAGTGGCCATGTACTACCTCAACAAAAGAGGTGGTGTACGGTCACTACCACTATGCAGAGGCAATGCAGCTCTGGTTCTGAGCAATACAAGAAGGAATCTCTGTTGGCAGTTCACCTAGCCAAGGAGAAGAACACGGCGGCGGATGCCCTGAGCAGGCAGAGCAGTCTCCCACGAGTGGGAACTAGCTCAGGAAGTCCTTCAAGAGATCTTCACCCTTTGGGGAACCCATCAAGTGGACCTGTTCACGACCAGTGTCAACAGGAAGTGCGAACTATTCTGCTCAAGGGAATTTCCTCCGTGAGGAGCTCTAGGAGAAGGGTTTGTGGTGGACTGGGAATTTCCACTCCTGTACGCGTTTCCTCCAGTCCCTGTCATTCCTCATGTAATAAGGATGTTGTGGAGGTTCAGGAAATCCATGATCCTAATTGCCCCGGATTCGGCCAGGAGGAAGTGGTACCCGGACCTTCTACATATGTCCATCTGTCATCTGATTTGGTCTTCCACAAAGAGAGGATCTTCTGTCGCGAGCGTGTCAGGTTCTTCATCCAGATATCAGTACTCGGCCTTCACGCATAGTTTCTGAGAGGCTGAGATATAGAGATTGTGACCTCCCGGACAATGTAATGGAGGTTTTGCTTTCGGCCAGAAGGCCAGCAACCAAATCTTTATACTGCTGCCGTTGGAACATGTTCTGCAGCTGGTGTAGAGATAAGAATGTTGACCCTTTTACATGTAATACACCAATGGTGCTATCCTTCCTTTTGCACTTAGCAAATCTGGGACTCCAAATTGGGGCAATAAAAGGTTACCTAGCAGCACTGCCCATCTTCAAGCACACTGCTGAGGAACCCTTACTTTAAAATGCCCATGGTAATTAAATTTTTGTAGGGGTTCAATAATGTTTACCCCCAATTCCTTTTCAAGTCCCCTTGTGGCACCTAAATGTGGTCTTAACATTTCTAATGCGTACTCCTTTTGAACTCCTTCATTCTTGCCCTTTGAGAATACTTACTCTCAAAATTGTCTTCTTGGTGGCAATAACATCTGCCCGAAGGGTGAGTGAGCTACAGGCTTTATCCTGCAAGCCTCCTCACACTGCCTTTCACAAGGACAAGGTGGTTTAACGAGTCAAGCCTAACTTCCTCCCCAAGGTTGTTTCAGAATTTCATATCACCCAAAAAATAACCTTGCCTTCCTTTTACCCTCCTCATCAGGGGAAAGAGGAAGAAAGGCTGCACATACTTGCTCCAAGGCGTGTCTTGAGTTCTATATTAGCAGACTGGCAATATAATTATCTGTCGGTTACACAGGTCATAAGCTGGGCCTAGCCATCACCAAGCAAACCATTTCTAGATGGATTATTCTAACTATTGTAGAATGTTGCAAGTTGGCCAGTAAAGAGCCGCCAGGGCACTTAAGGGCTCATTCAACCAGGGGTATGGCAGCTTCGTCAGCTCTTCAAAGGGGCGTTCCATTAAGACATCTGCGCAGCTGCCACATGGTCTGCACACACCTTTACAAAATGTTAGTTTGGATACTTCCACTAGCCAAGAGACTACATTTTGAAAGGCGCTATTGCATTCTGTGCATACTTAAAAGAAATGAAGATTTTACTCCCTCCTCCTTGTTAGGCAGAAACCTGTGCAGTTCCCTCTGGGACCACTGCAAAAGATTTAGGACTACAGGTGTTTGGCAGTAAACCCACTTGGTAGCAGTCTGTACCACACAGATTCACTTGGTAGCTGTGGCTGAGCAGTCAGACTTCCCTCAAGAAGAGTTAGGCAGTATACAGAGTATTCAAAATAGGTCAAGAGCACACAATAGAACAAGTAAACACTGACCAGGGCTTGGTGTATAAGAGAGATATAATTATTTAAAACCACATCTAGAAAAACACACAGGCACTAATAGTAAGCAATTCAAAAACACGGTCACTAAAAGATATTAGAGAAGTCTTAAGTAAAGCCGCACTTAATTTCAGACAGCGGTGAGCGCTTAACGTAGATGGCACTCTAATAGTTGGTTTTTAAAAAGGGAGAGAAAGGCAGAGAACAAATTGAACAGATCCCAACACTTTTACAAGAACCTAGCAAGAGAGGAAGGCAAAGTAAAACCGTGAATTCAGAGTTAGTAGCCGGATCCACTTTAAGAGGATCCAAACTAAATGTGGTCAAGGTCACACGGTTGCAGTGCACAAATGTCTTATAATGGTTCAAAAAGAAGTTGGATCAAAGAAAAGGGACCAGTTAGAGGGTCAAGGCGGCCAACCCAGTCCAGAAGGTTAAGGAGTTATTATTACCTTGTTGCAATCTTTAGAAAGGGAGGCCTGGCGTACACAGTACCTTAAAGTGGTGAGAACGCTCCAGCGGGGGCAGTTGTTCCTGGCAGCGAGTGCAAGTCGGTGCTTCGTCCGGGGGAAGAGAGGATCTCGTTGCGGAGGAAGACAGGGGCCCGTTGCACTGCCAGGGGAGAAACCAGCCGCGGAGTTTCTCAGGTACAAGGAGCGGTCTGTTGATTCGCGGTTCAGTGGTGAGTGGCTATCCGGCCGCCGGGGTGCTTGGCACGGGCAGTTCGACCACAAACCGAGCTGGGGTGCGAAGAAAGAAAGGTAAACTGGTTGTGCCCACCAGTCAGGGGAAGAAGCCTCTCCAGCCGGGAGATCTTCTCTGTCGTCGGGGAAGTGGTGAGTCGGTTCCGCAGGGCTCCACCGGTGCTGTCGTCATGGTAGGTCGGCTCAGCTTCTCCCTCTTTGGATTCTCGGGTCCTGTGGCGACTTCTGAAGTTCCAGTCCCCAAAGCCCTGCTTTTATGCAGAAAACCCCCATTCACTCAGCCTAGCTGTCACTCAAACATGCTAAGTGGTGAGCCCGCCGGCTCACCACTTGGGCCAATCACACAAGAGTGCGACTTGAGTTACCACGGTAACTCAGTCCAGGGTGCCTAAACCCCCTCCCACACCCCCTGTGGTACCCAGAGTGGCACCACTTTTGGAGGCTTCTGTGGAGGAGCCCGCCAAAAAGTGGAACAAAGGGCTCGACTTGGGTTGGAGTCGCAGAAGAGAACACAAACGCCATTTTGGAATCGAGTCTTGGCAAAAAATATCAACCGGAGAATTAATATTAATTAAATAAACCAGCGGTATGTTCGAGGCTATGAGAATTAATAATTAAAGTTGGTAGCCTCGAACAATGGGAAAATCCCATAGGAAAATATTTGCGGTCGAATATAAAAAGTAGTTTCCACTGCCGCCAGCCAAAACTTGATCAGGGGGGACGGAGACGTGCCCCCTTGACTAACAGACCCCGGGGCAATCGAATTGCCCCGACCAGTACGACCACAATATGATGGTTTGTACTGGTTTCTGTTAATAATTTGGGACTTGTAAAGCCAGTGGTGACTTTACATGCCCTGGGAGACAGTAGTCAGTCCCAGGGTATGGAGTCCATGGTGGGGTGTCATTATAACACCCCTGTGTTACTGCACGGAGGGTGCTGTGTAACACACATAGAAAAAACACATGAGACCCTATGGAGTAAAGGACCCCATACCCCATAAAACACATTACCAGTCAAGGAATACCATAAATCATGTCCAACAGTGGGAGGAAAAGAGTCTCACTCTTGGCAGGAGGAAAAAAAACAAACTCCAGAAATCCAGCAAAGCTGCTGGGGGACTCACTAGGTTAGGAAATTCAGCCTAAAGAGAGAATTCTCCCTAACACTCCTGTATACATTACTGCTTTGGGAGTCTATCAAAGATAAGGAATCTGTGGGCGGACACAATCCATTTGAAGAACAAGTTACTTACCAATGGTAAAGTTCTTTCGACTGGATGTGCCTCCCACGTATTCCTTATCGCCCCTCCCATCCTTCCCCACTGTAAACTTCACTTGTGGTTAGTCTGCGCTTCCTCAAGGGTAGTAAGCGGCTCATCCTGGACAGTGCATAACACTTCAAAACTGAACTGAGCAACAGACGCTGCGTGCGCTACTTATACCTGTGACAGAGGCCTCCGCGGGACATCGACTCGACAGGCGCCGACGTGCAGCGCCCTCTACTGGGGAAATTGGAAATATCAAAGATGAGGAATACGTGGGAGGAACATCCAGTCGAAAGAATGTTACCATGCGTAAGTAACTTGTTCTTCTCTGGCATGGATTCACATGCAAACCCTCCCGCCTTCCCCTCTGTGGTTCTTCTTAGTTCATACTGCCACTTTACGTGCTTGCCAAATCTGAAGATGGCCACCAGGGGTGGAGCTAAGGGAGAGGACTGCCATTGGGTGGTCGCAGTATGATCCAGAGGACAATGATTGGTTTAGAGGAGAAATAGTTTTAAAGTGAAAGTGAAACTGGTTTTTCTTTTAACGAGGATTCCCATCCTGACGACAGTAAATATTCATGAGCATGTGAATCCATGCCAGACCCATTCTGGAGAACAATGATTACAGGTAAGTAACTTAAACCGTCCCTTGTGAATGTCAAACTCCTGTGGTGACTGGCGAGAGAGAGTTGCACCTCACTACGAAGAGTGGAGAACCAAAAGGCTGGGACCTGCGTGGTGGAGCCAGGTGGCTCACCGACAGAGGAAGCTGCTGCATCAAGCGACGATACAGGAACTCCACAAGCTGGTTAGGGGACTCCTGGGCATTAGCAGATGAAGGAAAGCAGCATTTAATTTACTGGAGCCAAGACGAAAGCAGACTTGTCAAGCGCAGGCCAGAGGGGACTGGCGAGAGAAGTAAAAGCGGCTGCGAGAAGGAAGCAGACTGGAACGCTTCTATCAGCAGATGGAAAGCAAATTCACCAATGCTAACTAAAGAAGCCGGTGATTCCACCCAGAAGCAGCGGGGACACAGGATTATCAGCGAGCATGATCAGTGCAACCAATTGGGAACAACTTATCTGAGAGCTAGAAAGAGAATGGACATATTTTAAAAGGGGAAATTAAGTTGCCAACAACCCCTTTTCTTATGTTTGAATGCACACAGTGCAAATACCTAGAGAGAGGATAATATATCAGGAGGATACATTATCCAACACTACATATGAGGAACTCTGGGAGCAGGTGGAGACCCAGAATGAACAGACGTCCTGGCAAGAGTATACTAGGCAGCCACAAGTGTGTGACTATCAGAAGCCCTAGCAGGAGAGTATACCAGGCAATTGAGAGATTGTGTTAAACAAGCAAGAAGCAACCTCACCTGACAGATATACCTGGACTCCCAAAAGAGACCAAAACTACAAAGCCCAACAGTTTTGTGGACAAGTGTTGTAGTTGTCCAAGAGAGGCCCAAAGAACCGTTGTGCATAAAACGTCAAGGAGTAAAGAATAATCCAGGGAAAGGGAACTACCCTCTGGAGCCAAGACCTTTATCCTTGAACATTTGTTTGAGCCATTTATTCTTCCTTAATGAAAACTTTCAAAACCACCCAGTTAAAGACCTTTCGCTTTTTACCTTGGAGTTAAGTGTATAGTGTGAGGGTCAGAATAGAACTTATGACAATTTTTATTTAGACATTCTGACAGACGGATCCTTAGTTTTTGATTTAGGTAGGGAGATTCCTCTTAGGATAGGGTACGATGGGCATTTTCCCAACCCCTTTTATTTTCAATAAGTCTTTAACGATAATCATGGCTACTTGTGTAAAGTTTATTTTATGACTTCTCACTCCCACTGCTAGCCACTTCAAGTTTTCAGTAAATCTAAGGCCCAAGTAGTCCTATTCTTTAACTTGCTCAACAAACTCCTCGTTTAACTTCAGTTCCCGCTTACTTTTCCCTCTAGATCTACTTTTGTAAATACCATGGCTTTGGTCTTCTATACTTTACTTGCCAGGCCATTTTCAGTGCAAAATTCTTCCAAAGCTGCGAGTTATCATTTGGTATAGTAGTGTATTATCACTTCACGAGAGGAATCGCGAGACTTTGACCCCACGGTTGATTGTTGAAGTGCCCTTCTATTGATCTGAAGAAGTTAATTCTTCACATGTGGACTAGGTAAAAACTAAAGGCTAAAAGGTTGAACCTAGTCTCTGATACATAGGTTTGTTCTGGGGCGCATTGTTTGTAACTAAGCAAGTGCTGTTCATGACTTTGCTTACTAATGTTAGGGAAGAGATTGGAAATGTTAAAACACTGCATGTTGGTGCACTTGTCCGATACGTTACACCTTACTTCCACTTTCTGGAGACTGTACGATTCATCTTGCATTGCTACATACTGCTACTTCTATGTTGTGCTTGCTCTTACTCTGTGAAAATAAAGCATTCCTTTGTGACAGTCATTGTATCTTTTGGCAGACCCCTGATATTCAACACGTTCAAGCTTAGTCTGATTTTGTTTTTATTTAATTCTCAGAGTGGACTGTCCCGGATTGGAGAAGCCATGGAAAATGCAAATGGTAAGACTGGGCTATGTACTCTTCCTTATGTATGGCTGCTTTTCATGTGGCGGTTGACCCAAGTGTTCTAAGACTTTCAAAAATCAGGCATTGTGATTTATTAAAGTTTTTTTTCTTTTTTAAAATGTTGCCAATTTTCCAAATGTCACATCTGTTTGGAAAGGGTTTGCTTTTTTCCATGACTTTTTGCAACTGTAAGATGAAAAGATTGTGGGGCGGTGCACAATGCATGTAAATAGATCCACTTGATACAGTGGACGACATGAAAGCATGAGGAGAGATAATGCAGTGGCCTCTCTTACTGCTCTTAAGAGAGTTCACCTGTGATGCTTACCGGGATAACCAGAATATCCATATCAAGTTTGGGGTTCCTAAAAGAGTGCCAAATGTCTTGCCTTTTTGATAGGCCATTTAAAATTAAGTTTTCACAACAATTGGTATGTCAAACATTGTCATAGGCCAATCTCAATTGTACAGGCCAGAGTATACATGATGTAGCCAGTATCACACATCTGTTTAATTCTTTTGCTGATGTCCAGTTGGATTTTAACAAAACAATAGGATAACTAAGAATGAGCTCTGACATTCTAAAGCTTCCATGTTCATCGCAAATCCTTGCTCTACAAGCTATTGTCATGTTAAAGGACATTTATACTGCGCACTATCACCACCTCAGTGGTCCCCTGGCAGATCTGAAAAGCAAGAGGCTAGGGTAAGTTAGTAGGACTGAGTGGGGGAAAAAAGCGCAAGAGAGCTGTGATGTAGTGTTGGCAGCTTCCCTTCAGTTTACACCGTTGGCTGAGTGTAGGTGTTTTTTCGGTCGGTAGTTAACATGTGCTGTTGTGCTAGGCTATGTGTGGTGTGTTTCGTCGTTGCTGTGTAGTGAAGTGCGTTCAGTTTGTTGTGCTGTATAGGTATGGTTATGTTTTGTTTAGAGTTTGAGAGGTGTAAGCAGAGGGGTGTGTTTTTTTCGTGGGTTGGTTAGTGGTGTGCTTTATCATACCCCCTCTGTTTTGGCCACCTGTGGCACGTGGCCCTGCCAGTGTTGTGCATTGCGGTGTGCTTGGGGGGGGGGGGGGGAAGGGGGCACTCCCTCCTATATTCTGTGCAGAGTTGTGGGTATGTTAGCAGGGCTGTTCAGTGGTGATGCCTTCTCCAACCTCACCCCCCCCCCCTGTGTTCAAACTAATGAAGGTCTACACTGCTTTGTCCCCTGGCATATCCCTGCTTGCAGCCAGCCATCGTCACCCTGAGCCCCTTGAGGGGGGGCTATTCCCTGTGCCCTTAAGCTCCCTGGGTGATCTGTTTGGTCACCACTCTTTCCCCTTCAATTCTAATGTCCTCTGTCTCTGGTTCGATTTAGGACGTTCCGATCTTACTTTCCAATGTTTTCGGTAGGGCCCTCTATGGGAACGTGTGTACCTGGTCTCCCTCCCATTGGGATGGCTCTCTACTTCCCTGCACATTGTCATGTTCTGGTCTGGTCGTCCGTCTTGCCAATTTGTGCTCATTTCGAGGGGTGTCAGTGTTGCATTAGAAGAGCCAGGTTTTTAAGAGTTTTCTGATTTTTAGATGTTCCTCTGCGATGCATATTTCTCTTGGAGGTAATGGTGGTGGGGGGGGGTGGTCCGAATGTTACTGGCTAGGCAGGAGAATGCTGATCCACCAGGTTTTTTCCTTGTGTATGGTTTAGGTCTCAGGGGGGTGTCGTTGCTGGATCTGGCAGCCAATGTAGCATCTTTAGCGTTGCAGTACCTTCGTGAGAGTTTGGCCGCTGCTTTCTGTATACCTTGCAGTTTCTTCAGTAGATAATCCAGTCTAGGCGTAGTCTATCCTGGACCTGAGCGTGATGGTCAGTGTTTTGTGCGTGAAGGAGAGGAATGGTAGATTCTTTGTGCAGGTGGAAGAAGCATTTCTTGATTGTGTTTACTTCTGGTTCTAGGGTAAAATCATTATCATTTAGGATTACAAGGATTTTGACTATTTTGGATGGTGTGGACGCTGTTCCTATTTCTGTGGGCCTTGGGATGTATTGGTTGCGTCCCTTGTTTTTGGATATAATCATGATTTCTGTTCTTTCAGAACTGAAAGATTTAATCCAGAGCAGCGCCATTTCGATGATCCCCATTCTCTGCAACTCTGCAGTGAGGTCAAGCAGTATCAGTGCTGAGTTTGTGTTGGAATTTGCGTTGGTCTTTCGGTCATCCCAGATAGCGAGAAGTGCCTCCTGTATCTATCGTTGGTCTGAAGCCGACTTGTGCCTGATTTCCCTCCATGGTTTCCTATGGAACCCCATTCTTTTTGCTCTGTTATTATCCTGTCCTGACTTTTTAAAGGCAAGTAAAGCCTTCAGCTTCACTTTCCTTTTGCTCATTGTTAGGGGAAAATGATCAGTTCTTCAGACAATCAGTCCTGCTAAACCTTTTCTCTTTTGAGTTATTGTACTTCAATGCACACAGTACCTTGCAGTATGTTAGGCAAGATTGTGTGAGGTACCCTTTGGGAGACTGCAGCAAACTTGACCTCCTGGTAATGCGAACCCAACTTTTGGTAGAAGTTTGTACATCCAGGTTGGAAGTGTGGCTGAGCAGGCCAGGCTGATCTCAAGAGGGGTCAGTGTAAGCAGTAGGGTTTTGACACAGATTCACAGTGACAAGTATTCAAATAAACTCTTACACTCGAGGTTTATTGATTAAACAATTAGTAATTTAAGTCAGTTCAATAAGCCTTCTTCAGAAGGGAGCAATATATTAGTAACACAAAAACACTTCAAAATACACACGCTTAGTTTCTGTAATTCAGCAAGTACCATTTGGGATGGCGCACAGATGTTTCCTACACCCTGAGGTGACTTAAATAACTAGGACACTGTGGACCTTGATATATATCCCTGGTAAATTTAGGGCAATACTAAGTTGGTGTCCAAGAAAGGGTTTGGGAATAAAAGAAAGGTTAAACAAATATTCTGAAGCAGGTAAGTACTTTATAACCCTCGATTGCCAAGTAAATTAACCCTTTCCTGGAGGGAAGGCAAAACACAAATTCAGAGGTAAGAAGTCTTTCAGGGAGCAAGGCCAGCCAATGTCAATTGGGCAAAGTCTAGGTGAACTGAAGCACTTCTTGCAGATAAGTAAAAGTCTTGCACAATGTTTTAGAACTATTTGTAGAAAAAATAGGATCCTTGTAGGGCTGGGAGGCTTGTGTGGGACAAAGCTGCAAGCAACTCTGCCAAAGCAACCAAGACCTTCGCAGGACCACTTCGACTTTCACTTCAGCTTTCCCTTAATGTTTTCCGCAATTCCTTTTAGTATTGGTAGTTCGATACCTCAATCAAAGAAGTTCAAAGAAATCTTCCTCTTCAAGTAATCACCTTTTAGCTTTCCCCTTTTGTCTGGGTTAATCTTGACCAGTGCGCATTTCAAAGTTTGTTTACTTTGCCACTTTATAACAAGACATCAAGCATTTCGCAGGGACTTTCGTGTGGGCTATTTCCTTTCGCCGGACCACTCTGCTCCTCTGTCACTGGCTTCACAGTTATCTAACTTAGAAGTTCATTCATTAGTGTCTCCTCAGCACGTCCGCAACCTCAAATCGTGCGATACACTGCTGAGGCTTCATCTTATCTTGACACAAACCGGCCTTTCATTTCTTTAACTAACTCGTCGGTTGTGTTCATTACTTTTGCAGCTTGGATTCAGGAGTCAAGGTTAAATCTACAGGCTTGGCCTCACCTCCCCAACTCTGTTGTACTCCCGGAAGGGTCGCTGGCTTCGTTGAAACACAATGCAGGCTGCTTCTTGTCTGTGATTTGGCCTTCTCTGCGTCTCCTTCACGGTTTCTCGGAGGCAACAACCTCCTGCAGGGAACCTCGCTCTGGTCCCTCGCTCAGTCTTCCTACTCCAGTGGGTTCGCCCTGGAAGATCTGCTCCTTCTCATGTCTCACCTTGCTCAGAGTGTCTCTATGTTCTGTCTTGTACACGTGTGGGGGGGGGGCTAATGGGTATCAGATGTATGTGATTAAGTTAAAGTGCCTCACTTTGGGTGACCCGATTAACGGGACATGTCCAATGAGATATGTAAGGGTTAGCCTCTTTACTCTGTCACACTCTTCCTTGGCCCAGTGTTTATTTAGAACTGGGGGGAGGGGGGTGAGTTGGTACATTGGAGAATCCCAAAAAATAGTATGGACTTGGGAAAGGGGGGCATACTGCGTGTCACCATCGGATGCCTCACCCCTACTCTCCGACCCCCCCCCCTTCCCCCACTGACCCCCACCCACCCAGGTGATCCTCCCGCACTGGTCCACCCCCAGGGTCTGGATCCAAAGGGGATGGCTGTGCCCTGGCCACCTGAGAGAAATTCCTGGGGACTAGCAAGTGAGACGCCCTTTGGTTTATCACATCCTCCAATCTTTTTGCTTTGTTTTTGAATCTGACTCTTTGAAGGGAAGTAAAACCCTCAGCTTCCCTCCCCTGGTCTTTTGCTCATTTGTTATGGGGAAACATTTTCCCTTTCATCTTTTACATTTTTGTAACTTTTTAACAGATTCTTTTGTATTGCCCCAGGTTTTTACACTTGGGATTTTTGGTTAATTTTATATGTGCATAAAGACAAGGTGGTGGCAGCACGTATGTTTTAAGTTTGCATTTTCTAGTGTCCCATTGGCATTTACTGTGTATGGTTACTAAACGTGCCTACTGCCCTACAATGCCCGTGCCACTAGATATTAGCTTGTTCTTTGGCCTTATGGTAGTTTGGCCATCTTCCTTCCTTGTCAGATCAGGAAATCCCTTTAGAAGTTCATGCACTTGGCCTGGAAAGTAAGTGTGCATGTGAGTGTGTACGGACACAATGGTAGTATTGATTGAAATAGATCTTTATTAAAGAAATGAGATTTGGGAAAATGCCTGCCTATTCCTAATACTAAGAGTGGTTTTCCTGCCTCAAAGGAATCGAAGTGTTCTGTCAGAATGTCAACTAAAAGCAAGTCCACTGTTGTGTCCAACAACCTACTTCTAACCCTCACACTAATGACTATGGATAAGGTGAAAAAGGAGATTGTAGTTTCCGAGATTCGCAAGTAAAACAAAGTCCCAAAGTGAAGGTGCCCAAGATTCAAAACCAACATTTGGGAGTGTCTCCCTTCTCCTGACACTTCTCAAAGTCCTGAACAAATTACCACACACTAGAGGGGGGCAGCTCCCTTCCCCTGGTTCACTCTGAGGCTTCTGGTGCAGTTTGTCAACTGCTAGGGCATGTCTCCCTACCCCATCATTTTTCTGGCCCGCAACACAGTTCAACTTCTTGTCTGTTTCTGGGAGGTCCCTGACCATTGCATTACACCAAAAGTTTTGAACAAGTAATGAAAATGTATAAGTCAACGTCATGAAACCAATCGATGCACACATCACTTTTCTCCTGATGAGCCGAGCCATTGTATTTCAGTGGTGAAACATGTGTAGAGGAACTAAACAATCTTTTGAAGGAACCCTTGCATCATATGCACCAATAAATCAGCAAGTCACCAACCTACTGATCTGTGTTATCATTTAAAATGAGCAACACATACAACCAGTACATCATTAGGCACTTGTCCTACGCCAGCGACTTGAGTCGAAAGTGAAAAGGCTGTCCTTCTCTCATCCTCTTTACATGGCACCACAAGTGGCTTCTATATGCAAGTCTGGGCACTTCAAATTACGGATTCTACGCAAGGTGCTTCCCTTCATTCCAACTAAACATTGTGCTCCCGTGGTGGCTGCCCTGGTTCTGAGCACCACAGATTACTGCAACTCTTTTTACTTGGGTCGGCCGAGCCACCTCATTATGCTCCTTCAACTGCTTCAAAGCTCTGCTGCCCGGGGGGTGATTCGATTTCCCCCCCCTCTCCCTGCAACCTCTCCCATACTCATATGACCCCGTTGCTCAGACAACTACGTTGGCTGCTGATTGAGAAGCGCATTCTTTTAAAATCTGTGTTTGGTACATCACGGCTTTTACAGTCAGGGCACCGAGTACATACAGGAACATTTTTCCTGTTATGTGCCATCCCAGCCTCTGCGCTCTGTCGGCTCTATTTATCTCTGTTCCCCGAGTTAGACTGTCCTGGATTGGCGGCTGCGCTTTCTTCGTGATGACCGCACAAACCTGGAACAGTGTTCCTCTTCACCTCTGTGCCAGTGATAATCATCTGGCATTCCGCTGTGCTCTTAAGACCATCTGTTCTAGACCTCTGCTGCTGCACCTTCTACCCTTTCAGCGCCAAGATACTTCTGGGTGAAAATGCGCTTTAGAAATGTATTTAACCTAACGTAACATAGCTGGCACGACAACTGTGCTCCACTTTCTAGTTTAATATCCCAGTGGTTTGTAGATACCCCACTCTTATCAGTCTGTATTACTCTGAGACCTTGGTAGAGTGTCGGAGCAGTCCGGCTTATCTTAAGAGGATGATGTGAGCTGTAGGTAAGTACACTGAACCTAGCTAGTAATGCACTTCAAAAAACACATACACATACATTCATATTAAAATACAGATTTATTATATTTAGGGTTTCCTGTTTTAGGGGTTTATTATTATTTTTTACTTCCGGGGGTGTTTTTCCAGTGTTTTCCAAAAATTTCAGAATCTGTGTTTGTTTTCCTGTTTGCCCCTTTCAAAAAATCACAGACAACTGTTTTTTCCAGTGTAAACACAGAAATGTTCTTTTATTGCTTTGTTGCGTGCATATATAGGGTAATCTCTCAGTGCAAGATGTTCTAAACAATTTCATGTTAATGAAGTAATATGTTGCATTCCTACAAGTCAAAATGATTGTAATAAATCATAAAATATTTCTTCAGACTCTTTGCCCATCCGTGCCCTTTCTTTTCTTCCCATAAAGACTTATTTGGGAAAACAACCTTTCCACATTGGCACTGGGCAAGGGCAGGGCCAAAATATCCAACACACAAACTGATAAATCTGGCCACTGTTGGTGCTTTCCCACCCAATATTCATGCACCCGAAGCTGCAGATTCTCAGGCACAGGCTCTGTCAAAAAGGGGTTAAACTGGCTGCACACAGTCTGTGTCTTTAAAATGGTTTTGACTAAATTCTTTTTTGCGGAAGGGATCTAGTACTTTCATGGCATACTTCAAAGAGGCTTCACTCACTTCGAATGACATGGTGGCTGATGGAATGTTTTGACACAGCATTGCTTGCCATTTTTCATGCATTGTTGCGTAGAATATCCTAAAATTCTCCTCAACAGTCCTTTGTTTTCCACTGGCGGACCAAAAGTGCACGTTATTGGACCAAAGTCACTGAAGTGTCACCCAACTTTCTTTCAAATAAGAGTTTGACTTCCACACCAATGACATTGTAAACTTGGTATACATGTTTTCGGATTTCAGCCTCTTCATTAGATCAACGACAGCGGTCATGTTCTCTTGCAAAAATCTGAGAACACAGTAGACTGTACTTTTATTCACCTCAGTATCAATTTGTGCCCTCAGATCCTCGCATTTCTTGCCTGAGGCATCATCACTAAGGAGGAAATCGGTAAAAGGTCGCCACATCAATAGTATGGCATTCACTGCCTCTAATACAGAGAACCACCGACTAAAGGAGACAGTTCAGATAACCTTTCCTTTCATGCCATACAAAGTGCAAAATGATAGGTATTTGTGTTTCAGTTCACGTGCATATCTAAATAGAGCACCAGAATGGACCACAAAGTCAACTACACCCCTAACCAAATCTGAGGACTTTAAGGCTGCTTTTAAAACTCCAAGTAAGTGGCAGGGGTCCTGCATGGGGAAGGCCTTGAAATCGGCATTGCCCTTGGACAGATCATCACATAACTTTTTCATATAACTTGCCGAATCACTACAAACGCACACTACATCTCTTCAGTCCTTCCCAAACTTGCTGAGGACTTTCTGGAGTAATGCCGCTACTGAGACTGCATTGCAAGTTTCAACCATCTCTAAATCTGCCATGAAAGTACGGCGCGCCCATCCACTTTTTGGGACACAAAATGTGAAGAGGACTGCCGCTGCTGGATCACCATGCATCTCGGGCGTTTCATCGACAGTGATTGAAATGTTCACGTCGCCTTGGACTAACTCTGATGTGGCCAATGTCTGTCATAAAAACCTCTGGTAAATATTTCTCATACATTTGAGTGTATCGGGGTAATGTTGTGGCTGCTAGGGCCCGTCTGCGGAAAAGATTACCAATCGGGCCATCTGCCTGGTGCAAGCTGGTTCCTGCCTGCACTAAGGCATGCACAAATTCATGTGCCACATCTTTTTCCTCATTGCGTTTTCTTTTAAAACGCGTCAGTGTCTCTGTAAGGGACATTTGGCACAGACCACTCACATTTTGGCGGATCTTTCAACCTTAGGTTTTCCTCTACTGTAAAATCTTTGTGTTCCCAGGCGTAATCCTCAGCGGTCTTGATTTTGCAGGGCATTGCTCGATGTCAGAGAAGCCTATTGGAACAATTACAAGAGGAGACTACTTGCACTTAGCAGAAGCATGACATTAACTGTGCCCTTCTGATTGTCTCAGGACCTTCCCCTGCAACATGTGGTCTTCAAGTTACATTCTCTCACCTCGTTGCGCGCTTAATTTTTGCAGGTGTTTTTGTACCAAAAGTGTATTGCTTTCCCTGTGATTTCTATAAATAATTAAATACAATGAATTAAAAAAGACCTCCGCTACCTCCATAATGTCACGTAGTGATGACACGTGACACCACTAATGTTCGCTATTTGGCTGCTGTCTTTTATGGCTAGAGAAGAGCTGCCCTGCAGTAATGTAGATAACAGCGAAAGATATCACAACACAACAGCAAGTTGGCATTTGACCAGCAAGTGCTTGGTCAAATGAACATGGATGGGCAAACTTTTGTGTAAACGTACCTTCGGTGAATTCAGGTGGCTAATGTTTGGCTTCTTCGGTCCAGTGACTACTATTCTGATTGATGGTGCCAACCTTCTCAAATCCAGTTTTGTTTGCTGCAAGGGAAAAACCATATTAACATAACACTGGCAGGTTGTAAAGAGTCCCAGTATAGCAAACTGTCTACATGGCTGAACATGGTCTCCCCTGGATGGGTACAACTCGCTCACATCACCCAGTGTGAGAGCCTTTGCAACGTAGCGAAAATCAAAAGCTGCCATACATTAATAGATGTGCAGTGTGTGAACATACCTTAAAGTGAAATATAGTTTAATTGACATGTGCCCTTACACATGGGGATTGAGTCAGTAGTGGTGGTGCATGCATGAAGTGGGAGATAGTGAGTTCCACGGAAGGGCCACACTGTCTAAGGTCACAGCAAACAAGAGCTTGAAACACAGCAAAGGACCCATCTGGAAATCTGGGAATTAAAGGCCAGTTAGGACAGACCATGGCTACCAACATACTGGTCATGTCTTGCCTCCTCTCTGAAATTAAATAGTCTGTGTTGCAGGATGTGTGGAGTTTGAATGCAAAGCAGCCAATACCTGGTGGTCACGTCCATGAGGGCACTGAGATGCACATGCCTGGATGTCATTCAGAATTTGTGAGTGGTAAGCCATAGAAAGCCGAAAAAAGCAAATAGAAATGTGACTGTATAAGCTTGAGGAATGTAATCCTAAAGGATGCACCTGCTTTTTCCTGTAGTAGCAGCAGAAAGAGCACCTCAGAGGAATCTGCCTTATCGAAAGGATCCCAGCACAAAGGTTTCAGATTACCTGCATGTCAAAAGAACATTTGTCTGGGGTTTCTTCATGGAGTTCCAAAAGCATGCAGGGAATCAGTGGCAAATGGGGTGGATGCGGTGGAAGGTGTGTTCTTCTGCCATGCCTGCCCCATACAGAATGCGGGCCTAGTAAGCATTCTACAGTACCTTCCGAACTTAGATTTCTTGCTGTGACCTAAAGTCGGTGGTAGAAGTATACCGAAATAAATTTAGTGGAACTTTGGTCTCGGTAGGGGAGCGGGTAGGCGGAGGAGTAGTGCAACATGTGACAAGGTGTTGTGGCAGGGGCATTGCAGTAGTATAAGTGACTACTAACTAAGGCTCCTATTACAAGGTTACACTTGCACAAGGACAAGGATGGACAAATCCTCTTTATAGAATGGTGAATATGGTCGTAAAAAGTAGAGGAATGGTAGTCAGAAAAAAATTAAAGTACTGGAACACCGCTCCTGACAGTTCCCGCTCACTTCGATCGCTGCCGTAAGTGAACAATAGCAGCTGATATATGAAGAATGGAGAGGTGCAGGGTACAGGCAGAAGACCTAGGTCCAACATGGTCTGTAGACAGCATGCAATGGAGTCAAAGAGCCTCATCTTATGGGATGTTCTTATAGCAACTAGAGCCACAAAGTTTTAAACAGCGGTCTCTTGAAAATTTCTTCCCACTGCTTGCAACTGGAATTCAGCACACAAAGTGCATGACATAGGCGGATATGGGCCCACAATCAAGACAACACTAATACTCCGCGCCTTATAAAAAAGCCAGGCCCGCAACCTGCACTTCAGAAATTCCTAATTGTTGGGTTAAGGAAAAGAAAAGTCCATCTAGCCTGCGCAGTTGGAAAAAATAAAAGCAAAAGAACACTTTACTGCGCATGCAACCCAATCTAAGTTGAGAAAAGGAATGGCTGGGTGCAGCTGAAGTAATGCAAGCACTCCCTGGCGTTGCACTTTTTACTAAACTGCTGCACATTGTGAGGGGATCCCATCCTCAGAGGACGGAAAAAATGGGGGAAACCCAAAAAGGCTGTAGAAGTAGATGTAAATTTCACCCCAAAAATATTTCCTTATTCAAGTGACAAGCTGCAAAGCAAATGTAATTAAAGGTAAATCACACCTCATAAAAGGAAACCCATATTAAAACAAAAGCAAATTGCCCTCCCACCTCACCAGATAGGCTGCTCGAAATGAATGCTGCCCTGACTCTCCAAATCATTCCTGAAATGTATTTCATTACCCCTGCAAAGCATAGAATAAGTAAAAATCCCACTGCTAAAGTGCTACTTTTACATCTTGCTAAAGAAAAGCTCACAGCCAGTATGATAAATGGTCTAGCACCAGATCTATTCAGAAGGAAATTTGCTCCCATTATTAAATGGATAGCTTGAATACCACCTCTCCACACATTTAAGCCACCTTATTTAAAGACTTAAACACTGCAGGTATAAAGTATGGGAACCGCTTGTATGCAAGAAAGGCAAAAACTAATCTACGGGGTCAAAAGTCACCCCAAAATAGCAGTTGGTGTCAAGATAAGCAGGCCCGAGTCCTTTGAAGTTACAAACAGGATCTTATCAGCGCCCAGAATCCCAGATCCTCCATAAACCACTTTAAACACGAGCCTTTGCCGACCTTTAACATAGAAGCCTGCGCTCTAGGGACTGCTGCAGAACTGAACTGCCCCACACCCAAATACAAATTGCATTTTCCACCAGCCCCTGAACCCCCCCCCCCCCGCTCACCTGGGCCGCACAGCCTGCTGTAGTGGTAGGGGTTGCAGCAAGCGCTGCCCTCCGACCCCCTGGAGTTCTAACAGCTACATAGCACCTTCACGCACACAGGAAAAGGACACTCACATGGGACGAGTGCACTCGCATGAAAATGGGAAAGGGTTCACTCACTTTCAATCACTTGCACATGGGAAAAGGGCACTCACATGTTCATGGGAATAGGACACTCGCAAATGGCAAAAGGGCACACATGCGCATGTTGAGAGTACTCAAATGCACACAGGAAAAGGGTACTTACACGTGCAGTGCCAAATGTTCAGTTACTCATTTAGCGCTGCATCACACATTTACACCCAACGTGGAATAAATAAGTTTACATCGCGTGTCTCATTAAATGAAAATTGTTCAATTAGTTGGAGAGGTTGTGCGCATGCGTCAATCTATGCAATGAAAACACATAGTGTACTACTAATAAAAAATAAACTAATTTGTAGCGCTTCCCCAAAGGATACCGATTTCCAAGCGCGGATCTGCTTCTAGGCTGTCAATTTCATAGACTGTTTTCAGACTGTTTCTCTGCTCTTTGGTGCTATTTTGTGCGCACGGAGCATCATGAAGCTGGTTTCTGGTTCTGTGCGCTTAAAGTACTCATGTTGTAATATGAATGTGTAGGCGTGGTGCTTTTATAGTGACATCTTGTTATGCAAACGCTAGCACCGACCTATATGCAGCTTTGAGGGGATGAGTTTGAGTGACTTGTCAAAACAGAAAGGCAATGGGTTTAGAGCCTCAGCAGCACTCCATAAAATATCCTGACATGTGTTATTTAAGACTGGTGCCTAATGGAATCAATCTTCTTGAAATCAGACAGCCCTGTGGGGCCCCTCTCCAAGGTAAGGGGTCATTATGGCATCTTGGCTCAGGGGCACGGGTTGTGCCAGTTCAGACTTCGCTAGAAATGGCCCAGGAGTCCTTGTGTTTAAAATGTGTGTAAATCAAACCCCTACCAGGTCGGCATCACACACACACAAACATACATACAACTTACCTTACAAAGGGTCCAACACGTCCAGCTGAGCAAAAGCAAAGGAAACACTGGAAAATACCATTCAGCAGGTTCAGGGAGCAGTGAATGGCGCGAACAAGTGACGCTGTTTATATGGGGCGAGATTTCCCGGGCAAACCTGTACGTGCAGCCTAATGACCCATGCAGGCTTCAGTGGTCAAGGTGGCAATATGGGATAATAAATGATCATTGCAGCGTTAGTAGCAATGTCAGTTCCAATAGACAATGCTTTATCAGAGCTGCTAGGATACCTCACTGGCAATGTGTGTGTGTCTTGGAAACAACACATCATGGTTTTGAATCCCACTCCCAGCACTATGAAATAGGGCTTTATCGGATAACCCCGAGAATTTTTAAATCTTAACGGGGGTCAGATATCAGGCACTTTCCGGTTATCGCCAAAAACCGGACACCCTAATTATATTTGCACAAGTCACTGTTCAATAGCACAATAAACCAACACATAGGTATATTTTTCAATACTTTCAAAAGGCCACTTCTTAGTTGGTAGTTGCTGAACGAGCACAATTGTTACAGGCGTTTCACAGGTCTATCGTACTATCGGTAATAATGTGCACCAAAAAAGTAATACAGTAATTGCATTAATTCAGCAGACAAATAGATAGTGATTTTTGGAAAGGAAAACAGTTGGTTAGTGTTAACCTAGCAGAGCTTCAGGTTCTAGAGGCAGTTGCCCTGCACTGGAAGTCTTTTAAATTCCAAAATGCAACCCTAGCTAAAAGGCAGTTTGGAGAGGCTCAAAGTCGCAGCAGAAGTCAAAAGTTCCTGTGGATACTTTCTAGTCTCTACGAAGAAAGATACAAGAAGACTTAACCAATGCTGGAGACCCTATTATAGGACTTGCTAAAGGCACACACGCCGCGGCTTGAGTCGGAGGGAAGAGGGGGTAGCCCTGGACACCTCCATGCATTCAAATCCTCTAGAGCGACTTTCTGGAATAAGGTAAGCCATACCCTTTTCTCCACAGGACCTTAGGTTTGAAGAAAACTTTTGTGGTGGATGCTCTGCTTTGTTGCAGCTCTGGACCCTGACCCCTGGATTCCTTGGTCTGTTGACGAAAGGCAGGACAATGGGTGGTATCTCTCAGCAGTAGTCTATATGAAGGACCTCTGGCATGGCTTTCATCAACTTCTTTAGTCACTCTGTGGTTCTGGCGCCTTTTCTACAGCATCAACAAAGGACTCCTTTTGCCCTGACAATCTTCTTTGGTTCCTGCAGTCCCACACTGATGAGGGAATCTGGTCGAGTTGGATTGAGTCTCTGGAGTGTCTTTGAGGGCTCAGCAAAGAATTGGACGGATTCAGCCTTTCCACAACGATGCACTTGAATTGGGCAGCAGGTCTCCTGGTATTGGGATTCTGCAGCTCTGGAAAATCCCAGGACCTTGGGACATTGCTCAAATCAGTTTGTCTTGGGATTAGTTGTTCCCACCCGTCAAAGGAAAGGAGTCGTACTCTTCAGAGTTCCTCTGTCGCACAGAAAACAGGGATAGGACATCAGTGGTTGCTTCATGGAGTTGCAAAGGGTCTGCAGACAGCTTTGGTCTTCTTTGGTTACATCAGCTTCTAGTGGTCGACTTGCTTTTCACTCCAGGAGCCTTACCTTTTTATGTAGTTCCAGCACTCGCTCCTCTTAATCTTCCTCAGCAGTTTACAGAAAGGGGCGTTTGGCTATCCAATCAGGACAACCAGACCCCTAGTGGGAGCTTCTCCCATTCAGGCACTCTGGCAGACAAAGGACATGGGTGTGGAAAACCCCTCCCCCCACTCCCTGTCTGCCCAGACACACTGGAACTTAGGTGGGGAAACCCAAGCGTTCCTGCTAAAGGCAAAACACACATACAGGCCTCCCCCTCCCAGAATGGTAGAAGGGCTAACCAAGAACAACCACGCTAGTAATGGCGAAAAAAGAAGCAAGGCCTCAAGTTGATACTTGGGTGCCCCTATTGTGCACTACTGAGGACATAGCCTGCGGGAGAAAAATCACACACTATTTGGTAGAACACGTCCACCAGCCATAACTAGGAGCGTTCCATTTGTTTAAAACAATAAATAACAAACATTTTTAGTGACACTTGAATATGTGACTATAAAGTCACAGGAGCAGAGCGAAGGGGGTTACTAGGTATCCCTTTGGCACTCCATATAAGGTGATGTGTGCCAATCTCTGACTAACGTTTCTGGAGAGATACTAAGTATACTTAAGGACTGTAGTTACTCTAGGATATAGAAAAATCTCAAAACGGGACTCTACGGGACCCCAGAAACACTGCCCATAAGGAACTGTGTGCTACAGTAGTAAAATACAAATTCCTTTAACGTTTATGGAGGTAAATAGACTCCATACGATAGGTACAATACAAAGAACAGACTTCCAAAAGACAGAGCGAGGCGAAGTGCAATGGTGTATGGCCTACAAGGGAAGGTTCTACATTTATTACAGCATGAGCGGCACTGTCGCGGAGCCTACAAGGAGTAGATAAAATGTGTAAAAAAGCGCATAATATTGGTGAAGGTCAACGGCTTTATCTATCTCGGTACAAGAAAGTATTGCACTATTCGGTCATAAAAGGGGCAGACGTGGCGTTATTGCACGAGAGATGCATTTGGTGAAGGCGGAGGCATAAAGCTGCGGAAGGGTTGGGTGGGAAAAAGTGTATCATAGCTGCCAGGGTAAGGGGAAGTGCGGAGTAGCCATCCTAGTACGAAGACACTGCTGGACAGAATTCGAGAGAGGGCAGAATGGTGGGGATCAGGATGCAGATTGGGAGCAGCACTATAGTTGGATCTGTATACGTCCCCACAGCGGACAAGCGGGCCTTCTTTTCGTATCTGTCAGTGATGTTGGATGAAATATACAGTAGTAGCATTGTGCTTGGAGGGGACTGGAAAATCACCATAGATCCCATCCTGGATAAGACATGCAGACATAATGATGTGCTGAGAAGGGAAAGGGATATTCTGAAGCAAATAATGGTAGACCATGGCCTGATAGATGCATGGAGGCTGATGAACCCGATGACCAGGGATTACACCGTCGCTTCCTCTGTCCATGGCACGAGGTCCAGGATAGACTTCTTTCTAGTGTCGGAAGCTGATACCCCAGCATGTGTGTGGGGGAGATGCTCCCTGGGCGAATATCAAATCATGACCCAGTTCTAATAGCCTTAGATGTGCAGGCGAAGGGCCAGGGCTTCAGAAGGTGGAGACTAAATGTTAGTCTGCTGTAGAACCCAGGTGATAGAGGAAGGTAGTGGATATGATAGAGGGATTCTATGTGCTTAATGAGGGCTCTGTTGGGTCGGCAGGTAATCTGTGGGAGGCGGGGAAGGCATACTTCTGGGGGGGGTTTCTTTTGCAAAAGGGGGCGCAAAAGAAAAGGGAAGATCGGCTGGTGGTCTTAGAGGGAGGTGAAGGAGCTAGGACAATGGTACGGATCGGATCGCTGGCCCGAGGTGCTGATGGTGCTCAGACAGGCGAAAGGAGGTGAATAAGTATCATACGTAGAAAGCGGAATACTCCTTTTCTGGTTGAGGGCCTCTCACTACAAACGGGGGGGAAAAGGAAGGACCCTTGCTAGCGGCCCAGCTCCAGAAAAGGGGGCAGCAAGGGGGAATAAGTGTGATACAAAACAGACGGCGGGAGACAGGTGACAACGGGTTGATGACATTGTGCAGGAGTTGCAGACTTTTTACCAAACTTTGTCCACGGCGGAACCTGCGGAGGACCTGACACAGAGCAGGGCTTCCTTGATTTATTGCCCATACCACATCTTGATCAGAAAGATCGGGCTGAGCTACCGGGTTGGATAAGAACAGAGGAGAGGTCTGAGAGTAGTACCAATATGAATAGTAGGAGATCACTAGGGGTGGACCGCCTACCGCTAGTTTTATAAGGGGGGTGTGTCAAGCTAGAATCCAAACTGGCGCAGCTCTTCAACTAAGCGATAGAGAAAGGAGAGGTCCTGACTGAGTTCAATGAGGCATTGATATCGGTGATCCAAAAACCTGGTAGGGATCCCATCTTCTGCAGCAACTACCGTTAATGCAGTTATCAAAATCTTTGCAAAGATATTAGTGGCAAGGTTGAGGAAAGTCATACCAAAACGGATTCATGAGACACAAGTGGGATTCTTCCCTGGCAGGTAAGCGAGCGACATGAGGTTGCTACTGCACTTGCTGTGACAGAAAAGGAAGGAGGGTGTAGGGGTAAGTCCCTGTTGCAACTGGACTTGCATGAGATTGGAACGTAAGCAAGATCTTCCAAAACCCAATGCAAAAGTCTGATTTTGAAATAGGGGTGCCTCTAGCGCTGTGCCAAGTGATGTACGTTTTAATCAACGACTTGCTCCTGGAGAGCTAAAAACTGTCAAAAGTAGATGCGCTTTAAATAACTATTGGATGTGGGAGTTTTGGGGGTTCTTAAAAACCTAACTGGCCAGTAGTTCATTATATTGGTCTAAAGCAGAAAAGCTTTAATGATAATAGAGGCAACTGCGCAGCTCAGTTTCACAAAAACGACTACATTTCTTTTCTCTAGAGTCTTTGCACAGGGGACAACTACTGTACATTAGAAACAACCGCACAATACATTAATCAAATTGACTACACTGATTAATTACACTGATTAATTACTGAAAGGCTTAATTGTCTGCTAAAGAGGTCACTGGCTCATATAAAAGCAAAGTGAGCAGAGTTCAGAGGGCACTTTTTACATTGCTGGGTTTGAATAGATGCAAAAACACTGGATTGGCACACACCCAATAGGCCTTGGGTGACAAAGGACCAGCAAAGTGTGGGTTGCATTTAGACACATGTGGCATTAGTGAAGGAGACAGAATGACAGACTGCCAAGGTTATAAAGAACTATGGTATAAGCAAGCACTATTCAAGGAAGTGCAGAGGAGCGTTGCTCTGTCATGGTATTTCAGGACAACTAACTAATGTCGCACGGTATTTTATGTATTATCATAAATGGCGTTGACCTTTTATTTTTCGCATAAAAATTCCACTGAAGTTTCCCTTTACACCCAAATACCATTAGAAGGCATGGCAGGCATAATCTGCCCAGCTGAGATTCAATCCTGTGACCTTCAGGTTACTTCTTGCAGTGAGCCCACAAAGTTTTTGGTTAAGACGTTACTTTTCAGTTGGCTGAAAAAACAATGGTTTGGGAGGCTGCCCAGAGCCAACTGCCACTGCTATTAGAATAGATTTTCAATTGATTACGCTTAAGTGGCACGAGTATGTCCAGATATGAGTCCAGAACTTGAGTCTAGAGTACCAAGCTACACCTCACTGATATCCAATGTGGCTGAAACATGTCTAGGGTTGCTTGTGGTCTTATGCAGAAGGGATGTGACCAAGCGGTTTGGGCTGGACTTTCTCTTTTGGAGTACCATAAAGCCTGATCTGGCATTTGTAATGCAGGAACACATCTAGGGGTAGGATACACTCTCTTCCCCTCCACCCCCGCCAGTGTCACTTTGCAAAGTTTCAGGTGAGTAACATGGTCCATGTAGAAGTAAATGGGACAAGGCCAATAAGCAATTAGTGTCTGTGGGGAAAAAGCACCCAAGCCCCAGTTCTATCCCAAAGGTTTGGCAGCAAACAACCCCAGGGAAAACCAGAGAACACCCCGATAAAGGGCTTTGGAGGCAGTTTTGGGAATCGACAGCACCAGAAGTTGAGTCCCAATGGGAAAGAGGTTAAGACCGGTTTATGAATAGTCTAGACTTACAGACCATGGAGACCCCTGAGTTGAAGTATTGTTACCTACTCACCAACTCGCGGACCAGAGGTATGCATTTACACTGTATGTTCCTGAATAGTCGCTTTCAGGAAGGCAAAGCAATCCGGTAAGTACAAAGCGTCTTTTCCAGGTTGGTTTATAGGATCCAAAAGCCTGGGCCTCAAACCCTGGACCAATGATGACGGATTTGATGGAAAAGAACAAGGGCCTTTTTTATGAGTGGGGCCATCCAGGCAGAAGCACAAGTAGCATAGGATAACGCAAAGGAGGGAGAACTCGGCAAAGGAGGTTCTGTCGGCGCGATGGCCAAAGAGAAGGTGCCCAGCTACTGAGTGTCCCGAGACAAAGTGGCATTTTGGCAACCAAGGACAGTCCCGAAGAGCAGATGTGGGGTGTTTGTCTCTACACCCTTCCTGGCGATGGCAGCAACCAGCACCAAGGTGGGGCGATCATGGCAATAAAAAAGGAAGCTATTGGTAAAACGACCTGGAGACCGCCAACATGGAAGGCCTGATTCGGCACATGTGCCCCATCAGGAGGATGGAGTAAAGCCGAGAAGGACGTCCAGTAGCCACAAATCTCAACCATGGATCAGCCCAGGACACGGTCCAGCCAGTATGGCCAACTAGGTACACGAAATGCAGCAACGGCAGGAAAACCGTGGGACTCTTCCAGCAGGTAAGTAACTTGTGTTCCAATCAGACTAGGGGGCTAAAAGCAAAGGTTTAGCTAGCCAGCCAATATCGTTGGCCCCTAAATCCGGTACTCAACCCAGAGCATCCCCACTGGATGCGATAAGGCCTGACCAGGAACCATTTCAAACCACTGCCGAAGGTGCATGGCTGGGCATGCAGAGCCCACATGTACACAGCAGCCATTATAGGCCTGCCATATGGTTCCTTAACAAAAGCAGCCCCAAAAACAAAAATGCAGAGCTTAAAAACATAAAAATATATATTGGTGCCCCAATGGCTACCAATATTGTAAAACAGCTTTCATCCCTGTTGAAGGCAAAACTGAACTACAGCTGCTACCAGCCTCCTCCCCAAAACAAATGTAGGGTGATAAACCCCCCCGACCCCCTAGGACATATTGGTTGCTGCTAAAGAAGCTCTCTTGGGTGACTTATAGGTGACCCAAGGATCAAATACTCTAAATGTGTGAAAAAAGGTTGCTGCGGTAGGGGGGTCCAGTAGAAATCCCTCTGACCACCCGAAATAGGTTGATGATCCAAAAAAGAGTTAAAATTAAGGGGACCCTAAAAAGAATGCTAAAAAATGATTGGTTTAGTGTTGTTGCTGCATGTTTTTAGTCATTGGATCTTTTATGATTCAAACATACCATAATATTTATACAATTGGGCAATAGCTGCCAAGCCAGTAAAGTGTGAAAAATATATGAACAGACGTGAACTATTGGGTTTCACAAAGCCCACAAGCAGCAATCTTGTTCCAGTTCTTTAGATTTGGATTGAGCAGAGATTAGATTGTGGCATGCTTCTAGAGTGGTATAGTGCTCATTCCACGTACCAGGGATGTAACCCCCAAAATCCAATTCACAAACATTTTTATAGTTTGGGACATGTTTTGCAGGATGAGCATGAAAAACTGAGAGATATGGAGGCAGTTTGATGAAGCTCCCTTTATTCAACTAAGGCACTGGTTGTGCCAAATTATTTACATTAATCCTCATAATTGGTATTTAAACACATTGCAGAGCTTTATCAACTGTGACTGAATGCACCTTGGGAGCCAGGGATGACAACCCAGCTTTGTGGATGCAACCCCAGAAGTGGTTTATCACAGATGCCACAGGCTCCATTCCCCATTCCAGGCCTCTGCTCATGCTGACAAGTCAGTTTTTTACAGGGTCCCAGGCACGCTGATGCACAGTTATGAAACACATAAGGAGAGACAGTTAGGGCTCATGCTCGCAGCCCTCCGAGTGAACGGAGGACTGCTGCTTTCCCCCAGCTGGATGCCAAGAAGATCACCGTGAACATCCAGCATCACCTATGGAGGAGATGCAAACTGTGAAGGGAGAAGGCCATTGCAGAATCATCTGGCTGGCATGACGAGGCCGCCTGGTTCAAAGATGGCAGCCCAACCTTTATACCTGTGGACCAGTGCTTAGAAATGACTTGACTTCACCTGGGATGTGGACAGGGCAGAACAACGTACCACACCCCGAACCTTGACTCCTCAAAGGGGTGCTGGCTGGCAAACCCACTTAACCAAGGGGACGGACTTCAGAGTTGATTTGGTAGTTTGCCGCCAACACGTGAGAGTGTGGGGCACAATGAAGGGAGGAGCAGGGAGAATATGAACGAGGGCAGGGTCTTTAGGAGTAGAGGGGTGGTCACAAGGTTTGTGCAAAGGCAGATAAAGAACATCTTCTGGAGGTGAGAAGACCGAGCCAGGGATTGACCATGTGTAAGAAACACAAGCTGAAGAGAGGAAAGGAGTGTGCTGTCAAGATGATGAATTGAGGCAATTTGGGAAACATCAGCTCCAATCTGAGCATCCATTTACACAAAGCCCGGAATATTCTTTGAGTAGAGGACCATATATTTGTCTTATCGCCATTGAACTTATTTTTTAGGACAATCATCCATTGAATTTCTAACTGTCAAGTCCAGTTTGTACATGCTCCTGTCCTGGTACAAAGACATTGTCAACTATATTAAAGCAAAACACATGTTACGTGTCTGCATTTTTAGTATTTGTTCACAACACAATTAACCAGTATTTAGATCTTCATATTGTGGTCACTATGTTGGCACTGGAAATAAAATATGCATTTTACATCTAACTAGGGATTTAAATTAAAACCCTTGTAGTGTGGGTTGCTTAATGGGTTTCCTTTAAACCGTATGCTATCTGGACAAGGTGATGGACAGCATGGTCCAGATTGAGTGGCGTAGCATTGGCCAAGCCCAAAAGGCCAAGAAGCAGAGTGGGAGTGAAAAGGTGGAAGCCTGAGGTAGTGGGTCCTAAATGGCACAGGAACCCGAGTGCCAGGGCTGAAAACCTAAGCCATGTTGACCTATAGTCAAGAACTGTCTGAGCCAAATCTAACCATTCCGGAAAGAACAAACCAGTGTGAAGCTAGTCTGTAACTTCCTAATCTGGTGGGATTGGTGAGTCCACCAAAGAGACTAAAGAAAACTTGCTCGGCAGTCTTGTGCCCATGACTGCTAACCCAGAGTTTCTCGGGGTAACCGAAATTAGTTGGTGCCCTGGACGTTGAGCCTTGACACGCAAGGCCTAGAAAAAGGGCTGAGCGATTATCTGGGTTCTTCCTGAACCAAACCCAGAGAGATGGTTCCATTAGTGGGAGTAGAGGGGTGTCTGTAATGAAAAACACCTGAAAGCCCCTCGTAAAAAAATTGGTACTAATCCGACCTTGCCTACAAAAAACGGAGGAACTTTAACTTGGCTCAATTGCCCTATTATAAAATTGCTCAGGTACCTGCGAAAATTCCTGTTGAGATGGATTTCTAAAATCAACGCTGGTGGGTAGATTTTAGGAGGCCATCCTAATTATGGTGAACAGTGAGATTTCGGTTTTAGCCAAAATCTGCTCATGGTAGCAATGGAAACCAGTCAAGGCTTGGTCTCAGAAGAGTGGGAGTGGCTCACGGTCCCTCAATGTTTCTACACAGAATAAGACAACTCGGTTTAGACAGTTATAAAAAGTTATTTCTGTAAGCCTTTAGAACACACTACAAAAAGAAACCAGCAGTAGTAATATCACACCACATAAAACAAAAATATACAATCACCAGTATGTTCACGCAGAATATATCACTAAATAACTAACCAGGTGAGTATGATGGTTAGAATCAGTCACATGTACAATCCCCATATTTTAGAAGTCCAGCCCTAAGATGTATGGGGGCTGTGCCCAAAGGTCACGGGTTCCAATACAAGCGTTCTCACAGGAAGGTGTTCTCTAAAGGGATACAATGGACTTGTGGTGGTGGTTCTGATCAGGTTAAAATAATTTCAAAGTTCAGCAACAATTTTTCAGAAGACAGGTAAGCGCTCCTCTCTTCCGGACCCAAGGCTAACGCGGGGGTAGGATACTTGACCGAGGTTCAACAACTAAAGGTAAGTAAGAGGGAGATGGGATTAAAATGGATTTGCACCCAATGTCATCCTATGGAAGACAGGGGTTGATGGACACAAGTAGGCTTACTTCTCGCTGTGACTCCAATTTGTTCCCAGGGATCATGATTTGTTTTGTGGTTGCTAGGAGCGCAGTCTTCGGTCTTTTGTTCATGTGGGAGGTGGCCTGGGATTGCCGGTTCGAGTGCTCTTCCGGTTGAGTGTAAATGCAAGATGCAAACCCAGTTGAAGACTTGCTGACTTTCAGGATGCAGACATCTTCGGGACATTTCATGGTATAGGAGAGTTCCAGCGATGGTCAGTTTGCAGGCGACGACAGGCTTCCTTCCAATCACGGTCAAAGAAACCGCTCCAGGACAGGTTCCCTTGATGCTAGAAAGCTGATAATTCAGAAGGAGGCGATTTATGGCACACGCAGAGCTTGAACGTGGAACGGCAACGATTCTGGAGAGGTAGCCCACGACTAAGCTGGTCAGTCCATGCTTTGGCATACAACCTCGTCCAAGGGCTGAAGCACCAACAAGGGTCTTTGGCGATCAGGCAGAGCATCAAGGCTTCACCGGGCCAATCATTGGAGAGGATGCTGATCAATTGCAGAAGTAGTACTCGGGTCGTTAATGCGTTTCACTTCTTCGGGAGATTCTTGGCTCCAATGTAGATCTGAAGAATGGCTGCAGGAGTCCTCTTACCCAAAACTGAGGCTGAAAGCAAGTCCAAGCTTACCAGTGGAAAGGACTTGCACCATTAAAACAGCCAGTCGCTGTCCAATCAGAGACCACTGCTGGTTTCACATCCACCCCAGCAGATTTTCTGACACCAGGGATGTGTACTGGGACTAGACAGTCCCAGCCTCCTAAATGGGCCACACACCAAGGCTGATTAGCCCACGAAAGCAGCAGCTTTCCCGGGCACGTTCATGACCTAGTATGCGATTTCCTGATTTGGGAAAGTGGGGAAACTACAAGCGACAAAAATCTCATACCACAGCCATTTTAAGGCATTGGCCACATTTAGTAGCCGAATGTGGTGTAAACAATTGTGTACATAAAAATAAAGCAAAACTGGTAAAAAAGGAACAGCTGAAACCAGCTTGTCCTTAGGCACTGTAAGGGAACAGGAGGAGGAGGCTGGCACAAAGTTGGCATGTTTGGGGCTGAAGACATTTATTATCCAAGAAAGCAAGAGAAAACCTATATATCCATATTACTAAGTGAGGGTTTCCCTGCCTCAACTAAAGATAAGGTATTTGTCAACTCAAATGTCCACCATCCTCTCAAGAAAACCCTACTTCTGCCCATTACACTAGACACTAAAGAATAAGGCAGTACTGTTCCAGCCCCAGGAGAATGGCTCCCTTCTCCTGGGTTGTGGTTTGTTGAAACAGTTCCTAATCTTAGAACAGGCTTGTATCTCATACGTTGTCAGGAGGAATAGTTCCCTTCTCCCGATAGTAAAACTCCAAACAATACTTTCTTGATGGGCCAGGAGAATTTCTCCCCTCGCCTCACGTCCAGTATCAGATGGCCCAGAAGGGAATGACTCCCTCTGGTCTAATTGGACCTTACTGCGGTCCAGATTACCAGGAGAATGACTCCCTTCTCCTGGTCTTCATTTTTTATTAGGCTTCACACCTACACCACCAAATTCTGATTTTTAGGAGTGTCTGCAACCCTGTCTTTTCTTCTTTGATCTGGCCCACTTGGTTCGCTTTCCTCTAGAGTACTGCTACATGGAAGATAACTTGTATGACTTTCTTGCTTTGGGTCACAGAACCTGATTTCCCTCTTTCTTTCAACGGATCCACTTGGTTCAATCCCTGCCAAGCATTGCCATCCATGAAGTTGACTTTTTTTTTTTAGGGTTCCTGACCCTCCTTTGACTGACAGTATGTTCATCCCGTCACTGTTGAGGGACTCTCCTCTCGTTCTCTTTATGGTGCTTAAGGTCTTCGACCCTTCCCTGGTTTTCAACGGTCGTCGTTCCACCACTGCAATGAGGTTTGGAAGCTTTCTTTCGAGTGGATTGTGTCCTCCAACGTATTCATCATCTTTGATTTATTCAAGAACTTGAGCTGCTTCGGAAAAAAATTTAGTCAGAGGGCGCTGTGCGTCGATGTCGAGTCGATGGTCCCTCGAAGGCCTCCATCGAGGGTGACGTCATCGGGTGTATAAGTAGCACGCATGGCGCCCGTTGGCCTCAGTTCTGTTTTTCCGCAGTGTACGTTGCTTCGGAGATTGGGCGCGCCTCGAGTTCTGTGAACAAAGAATAAATAACGAAATAGGTCTTCGTCATCGATGCCGACCCCGAAATCGGGTTTCAAAAAATGCAAATCGTGCGGCTCAAAAATGTCGATTACCGATCGGCACTGAGTGCTTATGGTACCTTGGAGAAGGCCACGACATGGAGGCCTGTACGAAGTGTCAAGTCATGACGGGGAAAGCCTTGTGAGAGAGGAGGGGAAAACTGCAGGTAGGTCGTAAATCCGACCGAAAAGCTTCTAGCGTCGAGTCGAAGTCCTTTGAGAAGAAATCTCCTTGACGCGAAAGGCATCGGTCTAGGTCCCGAAGCGCGGGTCTTCGAAGAAACGATGCCACAGATCCCCCTCCACTTCGTCTTCGGACGAATCCCCAAAAAGGATGAAATGTCCCACAAAACATTCATCATCCGAGGAATGGGAAGCATTTAGAGTAAAAATGTATGATGGAGGTGTTCGAGAAAGCGAAGCCTCGGTCCACGCCTTCCTCGGAAGCCGGCTGGGAGCGTTATCGCTCCGACACTCGCGCGCCCTCGCGCCCTTTTGATAGGAGGAAGGATAGAGAACCTTCTAGGACGTCGAGCGAAAAAGATTGCTCGAGTCGACCGCTCGAGGTCACCGACACCGTCCGAGACGAACATACCTCGAAGGGCAAGTCTTCGAAGAGTGCCTCGAAGCCGATGCTGTCGAAGTCTGGTACTACGTCAATGTTATCGACGCCTTTGTCGACGTCGAAGCCCTCGACGCCAAAACTTCCAGCTCGACAAGATCAGCTAGGAAGAGAGAAAGAAAAGGCTAAAACACCTGGGTTGCATTCAGGACCCATTAGCGCTCCTCCAGAGAAGGTTTTCAAGCCTCTGCCTAGGAAGGAGTTTTTCAAATCTTTGAACTCAATTTTTGAGGAACAAGAAAGATCCGATGAGGAAAATGTACCTTTTGGACTTGAATTTGTTACTCCAAATGTTCCTGAATGCCTGATTTCAGAGGAAAGCAGGATGAAGGATTTGGTTGAATCATTGCACAATGCAAGTAGTATTGATACGTCCCCAGAAAATGAATTTGGTAGACCAGAGCCGGGTGAACATGCCAACCCATCATACCGTCAGTTAATGACTAATGTAGTAGATTTGGGCTGGGCCAGGCCTACAGCCCAATTTGTCCAAGATCTTAGACATACTGGACCATGGTCCTACTGAACACCCAATTCTGCCTTTCCATGTGGCCTTACAAAATAGGGTGGCCAAAAATTGGGAGGCGCGGATTCTATTCCTCCAGTGAATAAATCCCTTACTTCAAAATACTCCCCTGCCAGTAGAGACCCCGGCTATCTGTCTAAACATCCCACTCCCGAAAGTTTGGTCATACAGGCAGCCACAGCTTCTAACAAACTTGCGTACCCGTCTATCCCTCCAGACAGGGACGATAAGCATGTGGATGGCTGGGCACGGAAGGTATTTTCAGCTGGGAACATGGCATTAAAATCAGCCAACTCCACTTGTACCTTGGCAAAGTTTTCGTATACTCTTTGGGAGTGCATTGCAATGGTGTCAGAGCACATACCAGAAGGGGGGGAAGAAGGGGAAGGATTCCTAGCCATTGTAAGAGATGGAAAGGAAGCTATGCAGGAATACCTTGAATCTGGTTTGGACACTGTTGATAGTGTGAGAAGGTCCATGGCTACTAGCACATTAATGCGTAGATTTGCATGGTTACGGAAGTCGGGTTTTGCACCAGACGTACAGAACTGTATTCTGAACATGTGCTTTGACGGGTCTCACCTTTTTGGCAGCAAGGCTGACGAGAGCCTTGAGAGGTTGCAGACCTCAAAGGCAGCTGCCAAGTCGTTGGGAGATGCTATCGGGCAGCCTCAGCCCTTTTGTGCGACAAATCAATCTTGGAGGGCACGATCCTATTGTTACAACTCATATGGAAGAACGAGAGGAACGGCCAGTCAAAGGCGCCAAAGAAAGGCCACTCGCGGTGGACGAGCAAAATGTGCAAAGCTAGCTCCAGCTACAGCCTCTTTGCCATCAGCAGCTGCAGCAACCGCCACAAAACCACTTTGAGGACTTGCATCACAAAACACCTGTAGGAGGCAGGCTATCACAGCATCTGCAAGAATGGCGAGCCATTACTTCAGATGTTTGGGCTCTAGAAATAATAGCCCAAGGTTACTGTCTTCCTTTTCTAACGCAACCTCAAAGCAATCCACCAGGGAGACACCCTTTGAAGTTTTCGGACCCGCTCCTACAGCTGGAAGTTCTAACCCTGCTGGAGAAAGGTGCTATAGAACCGGTACCTGCAGCAGAGAGGAACATGGGATGGTACTCCCCATATATTTTGATCCCCAAAAAGGACGGAGGACTGAGACCCATCCTGGACTTAAAAAACTTGAACAAGTTCCTCAGGAAGGACAAGTTCAAGATGGTCACCCCTTTCTCAGATCCTTCAGGCCCTTCAGATTCAGGACTGGTTGGTGTCATTGGACCTCCAGGATGCTTATTTTCATGTGCCGATTCATCTCAAGCACAGAAAATACCTGAGGTTCGTGGTTGGCGACTCACATCAGTTTCGAGTCCTTCATTCAGATTGACCTCCGCCCCGTGGGTCTTCACCAAATTGATGGTACTAGTGGCAGCACATCTCAGGAGAGGGAGGATTCATGTCTACGCTTATCTGGACGATTGGTTGATCAGAGCACGATCTGCCGAACAGGCACTGGATCACCTGAACCACACTTGCCACTTCCTCACAGTCTGGGCTTCTCCCTCAATTTCAAGAAGTCACAAATGACACCTTCTCAACGGCTCCAATATATAGGAGCTGTTATACACATCCCTGGGAAAGAGCTCGCCTCCCAGGTCGAGGGCTCAAGACATTCTTCAGATGGTTTCCAAATTCCAAAACACCCAAAATCTTCCCGCTTACGACTTCTTAAGGTTGCTCGGCCTCATGGCATCCTGCATTATTCTGGTGCCAGAGACACGCCTGAGAATGAGGTCCCTTCAATGTGCTCTAAACAGACCCTCCAGAAAATTGCGGCATGAAATGGAAAATATTGCGGCACAAAAAAGAAAAAAATTGCGGCACCCAACTGCGTTTTTTGCGGCATTTTCTAACATTGAAAAATATATCATTTAACATCTTTTTTAGCCTAAAACCAAGTAATTGCAAGGCTTTTGTTAGCGAGGAACAAAATGTGTTCTGTCTGGCTGCGCTCTGTAGGACAGCCAGGTCGAGTCACCACAGCCTAACATTTTGGATTGTGGTGGGGGAAGAGGGATACAGCCTGATGAGCTCCAAGGAAATGGTGCTGTGCCACTACTTCCAGGAGACAAGTGGAAAGCAAATAAACAGGCTTGAATTCAAAAGTGTAACCCTGGTTGAAGCCCATAGGTTTGCTTTTCGCTTGTCCTATGACCCCAGGAGAGTGGGGGAACAACTCTACACTTCTCCATGGAAGGAATCCATGAGGCCAAGACACAGGGGCAATGCAGTGGCAGTAACTGCAAGCCCATAATACCTAGCCAAACAATGAACTCTCTTGGGTGGTCATAATTCCTTGGTTATGCCACCCACACATGGTGACTAAACACACCCACAAACAGAAATGAAACATCACAACACTACCAGGGGTCAAGTCCTACAAATTACAGTGGGGGAGGGAACTCATTAACAAATGCAATGGCATGTGATGTCATCAGAAATTAGCATATCAAGGTGAAATATGCATATATCATTAAATTGGCTTTGCATAACCACCAAAATTGCACAGGAATAATGGCATTTGCCTTTCATAAATTTTAACACCCAATTTTGTGCGTAATTGGTGTCATACAGCCCAGCCTTGATTCAAGGCTGCGCTGCATGATATAAACGCTCGTAGCTGTATTCGTTTCAAATTGCTTTACAATTATTGTAAAGCAATTTGAAACGAATACAGCTACGAGAGTCTTCAATTGGCATCATGCAGCCCAGCCTTGATTCAAGGCTGGGCTGCATGATACAAACGCTCGTAGCTGTATTCGTTTTCAAATTGCTTTACAATTGGTATCATGCAGCCCATGATACCAATTGTAAAGCAATTTGAAATTAATACAGCTACGAGAGTCTTCAATTGGTATCATGCAGCCCAGCCTTGAGGCTGGGCTGCATGATACCAATTGTAGACGAGCGTCAGGAAGCATTAAGTTTATGCTTTCTTTTCCGGCGCTCAACAGGAAAGTAATTTACTTTCCTGTCGAGCGCCGGGAATGAAAACAGTCCAGTGGCCTCTTTGGGTGCTCTGAGTTGGGGGCAGATGAGTGGACAGGCCAGTGCTTACCTGGCTAGCTTCACCAACTGTCAGCTCGGGCACTCAATGAGCCTTGGAGGTGCCTGGGGTCAGAGCCAAATGCTGTGCATCTCCCAGGCCTGCGTGACCCTCCCCCAATCCTGGGCCTGCAACGCAGAGCTGAGGTTTTAACCCTCAAGCTGCTGCAATCAGCAGCCAGCTGTGTTCGCTCTAAATTATTAAATGAGCGCGAAAAAAGACACACTAAGCTAACGTGTCTTTTTTGCGCTCATTTAATGATTTATAGCGGCAATTGCGGGAAATGGCAAATTTTGCGGTTTTTTTTGCAAATCGCAAAATCGCCATAAGGTGGATGGTCTGTCTAAAGACTCAAAGGTCCCAGTTCTCAGGTCGAATGACGGATCTTCTCCAGATTCCGAACAAGGTTCGTCAGGATCTTCTATGGTGGACTTGTTCAGAGAATATTCTGAAACGAGAACCCTTTTGGCAACCATGGCCGGAGATTACAGTAGTGGCGGACGCCTCACTGAAGGGGTGGGGAGCTCATGCCAACGATCTGACAATCAGCGGTCGTTGGTCTCCATCGGAGTCCAAACTACATATCAACCTTCTGGAGCTGAGAGCAATCAGACTAGCGCTGAAGGCTTTCCTGCCATCTGTCAGAGGGAAGAATGTCCTGATAATGACGGACAACACAGTGGCCATGCATTATCTAAACAAAAGAGGTGGTGTAGGGTCACTACCTCTGTGCAGAGAGGTAATGCAGCTCTGGTATTGGGCAATTCAAGAAGGAATCTCTAACGGCAGTTCACCTAGCCGGGGAAGAGAATATGACGGCAGATGCTCTGAGCAGGCAGAGCACAGTGTCCCACAAATGGGAACTGGCTCAGGAAGTCCTTCTAGAGATCTTCGCTCTTTGGGGAACCCCTCAGGTAGACCTATTTGCGACCGGTATCAACCGAAAGTGCGAAAGGTATTGCTCAAGGGAATTTCCCCCAAGAGGAGCACTGGGGGGCGCGTTCGGGGTGGAGTGGAATTTCCCACTATTGTATGCGTTCCCTCTGATTCCCGTCATTCCTCAGGTCATCAGGAGACAGACTGTTCGGGAGCCGCATGATCCTAATTGCCCCGGATTGGGCCAGGAGAACATGGTACCCGGACCTTCTAGACATGTCCATCTGTCCTCCAG
Source organism: Ambystoma mexicanum (assembly GCF_040938575.1). Taxonomy (NCBI): domain Eukaryota; kingdom Metazoa; phylum Chordata; class Amphibia; order Caudata; family Ambystomatidae; genus Ambystoma; species Ambystoma mexicanum. The sequence goes on from NC_090940.1 coordinate 96,055,899, forward strand.
TATGTCTTCCTCAGAGAGAGAACCTTCTCTCTCAAATGGAGGGTCAGGTTCTCCAACCAGAGGTCAAAACGCTCAACCTTCATGCTTGGTATCTGAAAGGCTGAGATACACGGATTGGAACCTTCCAGATGACGTTATGGAGGTGTTGCTCTCAGCAAGAAGGCCAGCAACAAAGTCTCTATGCCGTTGGAAAAAGTTTTGCAACTGGTGCAGAGAAAAGAATGTCGATCCTTTTCTATGTTCTATTCTGGAAGTACTATCTTTTCTTCTGACCCTAGCACATAGAGGTCTGAATGTTGGAACCATTAAAGGTCATCTTGCGGCGCTTTCCATCTTCAAGCGCTCGTCGGAAGAATGCTCCTATTTCAAAATTCCTTTGATTGTACAGTTCTTAAAAGGACTCACTAATGTGTTCCCTGCTCACTCATTTCAAGTACCGATTTGGGATCTCAATTTGGTCCTAAAATTCTTAGTGTGCTCCTTTTGAGCCTTTGCACATGTGTCCATTAGGTTTACTAACATAAAAAACTGCTTTCCTAGTTGGTTTAACATCTGCAAGAAGAGTGAGCAAATTGCAGGCACTGTCTTCTGGGCCACCCTATACTGTGTTCCATAAGGACAGAGTTGTGTTGAAGGTTAAACCCTCATTTTTACCAAAAGTGGTATCTGAGTTTCACTTAAATCAAATAATTATTACATGCATTCTATCCTCCACCCCATCCTAGTAAGGAGGAGGAAAGATTACACAGGTTGGATCCAAAAAGAGCTTTAAGCTTTTATATCTATAGGCTTTGATTGGACAACCAACTGTTCATTGGCTACACAGGAAAAACATTGGGTCAATCAGCAACAAAACAGACAGGATTATGTTGGATTGTGCTTTGCATGTTGGAATGCTACAGACTGGTGGGAAAAGACCCACCAGAAGGTTTAAGGGCTCATTCCACCAGGGCCATCGCTTCGTCTACAGCCCTGCAAAGAGGTGTTCCTATAAGGTCCATTTCTGAAGCAGCGACTTGGTCATCGCTGCATACCTTTTCAAAATTCTACAAACTAGCTGCTTCCCAGTCTAAGGAGCTAAGTTTTGGTAGAGCAGTCCTATACTCAGCCATCTGAAAATAAAAAAAAAACAAAACAAAAAAATCTAATCCCTCCTCCATAAGAATTATCCTCACTGCTTTGGGAGTCTATCAAAGATGAGGAATACGTTGGAGGACACAATCCACTCAAACAAGTTACTTACCAACTGGTAACATTCTTTCGATTGGATGACTTATTCCTCATTGCCCTGCCAACCTACCCCTCTGTAGATTTTTCCCAGGCTGTTGTCCACTCCAACTCTCGCAAGGCAAAATACCGGTCTACCGGCACAGTCTGCACAGTGGAAAATCGATAATGAAAGGGGGGGAAAACAGAACTGAGGCCAACGGGCGCCACGTGTGCTACTTACACACCCGATGACGTCACCCTCGACGGAGGCCTTCGAGGGACCATCGACTCGACGACATCGACGCACGGCGCTCTCTGCCGAAATGTTTTGCCGAAGCAGCTGAAGCTGATGGAATACATCAAAGATGAGGAATATGTTGGAGGAACATCCAATCGAAAGAACGTTACCAGTTGGTAAGTAACTTGTTCTTCCCTGCCGTGCCACTTAAGCATTCTGTTTGCAAAGGGTCCAGCTGCAAGTGCCCTCTTGGAAAGCAGTCCCATGTCTCCTCGACGCCGGGGCTTCCTGGGATGGTGGGCGTTCGGTTCGGCTTCTCTGGCATCTTGATTCCCTGCGGCTGTGCGAAGTTCCAGGCTGCCTTCTGCGGTCCATCCCCCTCTGGGCACTGCTGTGCACCGATCGTCTCCTGCAAACCTCCCGATCATCAGACGTGGCACAGTGCAAGCGTCCTTGAAGCTCTCTCCCTCAGGATCAACAAGGCAGGTTTAAATCTCCTGCGTTTGGTGTGCAGCACACCTGCCGTCATTCGCGGTGGCTTGCCGAGAACAAGTGTTTAGTCCATTGTCTATTTTTTTAGACTACCTTAACCACTCTTGCGATAATCGATAACGTTTGTTTCTTCTCCGGGCTGCTCTTTATGGTGCCTGAGGGCCAATTCTTCTCAGTACTTGCATGGCCGGTGACCTTTGTTTCCGATTATCATCTTCATGCTAGTACTTGAGTCGGCTGTACTATTTGTGTTGTCATCAGTCTTCTTTGTCTGTCTGGTTAAGGAAAAGGTTAGAATTACTAATCAGTCTAGCGTAGTCTTCTTTACATCATGACCAACTGACTTGGAAGAATTGATATCGCAGTGGTACATATTAGCATTGCTAAAAGAGCTCTATATAGACTTTGGGGTCTCCACTGTGCATGAATGGTAAGGCTCAGTCATGGGGCAAGTTACCCTTAAAACAACCTGGTGTTATTGGATTGTGGAGTTGAAGGTTAGTGGGGCCGTGCCTCTGAGCCGGGTGCTCATCCCTAAGAGGATGTGGTGCGATTGTCTGCTTGAGGGCTTGGGACATAAAAGGGCTGGATCTCAGACTCACGTCCTTATCCCCACGAGGGGGGGGGGGAGTTCCTCCCCATGAGATCCTACCGCATTATACCACCCCGAAGGAAATATAAGTTAGGGGCCGCTTCTCCCTGGCCTCATGGAAAAGGGCTCCCTCCTGTGGCGAAGTGACGCCAAGCGAAGGATCGTCACAGCACATATAAAAGTAATCAAGTCCCAAGTGTTAAAAGTTACAGGGATACAAACCTATGCATGAAAGAAATGATCACTGCAGAGACTTTAGCCTACTGGCTCCCCCTCACGAATCTTTGTCGGAAAAAAAAACGGAAGCCTATTTCTTCAAACCTCAGATTCCCAAAACGGTTACACCCCCTGACAGCCAGGAACACAAAAGAAGTGGAATCCTCATATGGAGACGGATTAACAGAAAGGTCAAAAGAATGAATCAATAAAACTGAAAATTTCTGTTGTATAGCAGCAGACTACGAAGTTATGACGCGGACTCTTATCGTCAAAAGCTATACTCTTACATTTGTTGAAAGTAAAATAATAATTTATAGTTTAAAAATTGGAGGCAATATACACATCGGGTGACATTAACCATTTAACCCTAAATGAAAATTTGATTTTTTGCATTGTGTTAACAAAGTATAATTATATGTTGTAATTGACTATGCTTCTATCAAAAATGGTTAAAAAAAAAAGTTACAGGGATACAAAAGTATCGCCATTGCCAAAAGTATGCGGTTTTGTGGGTTGCAACGCCATAAGGCTCAATGTGAAAAAGTACAAAAATTCAAGAGATACAAAGTTTCTCAGGACCGATAGTCTGAAGGACTAGTCAGTTTCACAATATAATTGAGCAAAAGTGAAGCTGAAGGATTTACTTCCCTTCAAAAAGTTAAATCTGGATCAAAAACCTCCCAAAAAGGATCGAGTGCCTTTTTATAAAACGAGGGTTCAAAAAGAAAATCTTTACCCAATTCCCTTCACTTTTCATTTTTTCCCTGTGCTTATGGTGAAGTATCCTACACGTATTAAACCTCTTTTTAAAGAAAGTTCCTATGTAAACTTGAGGAAACGAGTCTTAGTGTTTACATGGGAGCATCCATTTTGTCATTTCAAGTTGCCTCCTCTGTTCAAGTTCCGCTCTGCCCTGGCGGCACTAATCAAGCAGCAAAAGCCTGCTACTGGGAGCTTTTGCTTACTTCAGCCAGAGCAGAGCTGAGCATGGAGAGGAGGCTGCCTTCACTTTCATTTAATGTTTTTCGGTGCTCCCCAAGCCCAGGGAAGCACAGAAACCGTAAAGTGAAAGGCAGAGCAAATATAAATACTTCGCCGTCTGCCGGCGGAGTTTTCATAATTGCTGCCACTTTCTTTTCTAGTTTCCCATGCAGGAAACTAGAAAAAGTCGCAGCAATTATGAAAACTCTGCCGGATGCTGGGGAAGTATTCAGAATTGCCTGCACTTGCCTACAAGCAAAGGCGTGGTAATTATAAATACAATGTTGTATTTAGGATTGCAGTGGCTTCAGCTTTGAGTCTCCTGCAAGGGGGAGCCCAGGAGGCTCAAAGCGAAAGCTGCTGCAGTCATAAATACAACGCGGTTGTATTTATAAATGCCATGGTTTTCTTTCTAAGTTTCCCGGGTTCCTCCGAGCTTTGAATCTGCTGGGCTCCGCCGGGCCGGGGGAGCCCGGGAGACTCAAAGCGAAAGCCGCTGCAGTTACAAATACAAAGCGGTTGTATTTATAAATGCTGTGGTTTTCTTTCTAAGTTTCCTAGGCTCCCCCTGTGCCGGAGGGGCCCGGGAAACTTAGAACGATACCACAGCAATCATAAATACAATTTGGTTGTATTTATAATTGGAATGATTTGATAAGGGAAAAGAATGAACACTTACCTGAATGCAGCCTTCCTGCCTGCATTCTTTGCTCTCCGGCAATAATGAAACAAAAGTCACCCAGTGGTAGCTTTTGTTTATTACAGGTCGCTGGCTTTTGCTTCATTAGTGCTGCAAGGGCAGAGCTTAACACAAGCACACAAGGCTCATCCATTTCACAAAACTGATGCCTCCTAGTGCTTGAAATTTGAGTTTGAGCCTCATTTGCTATAAACTTTACAAAGGAACTTTGTTTAAAAATATTTTTATATGCATTTTTGATTATGGGACATCTTTTTAGCCAGTAAAAGTTTACAGTGAACTATTTCTTTAAAACATTTTGTTACTGCAAAACACTCTTCTGTAGATCATATGACCCTTGACACAAACATGTCTGTTCTTGAGAGACTGCCTGCCTTTCCATTACTATGTAGTACACCTACAACAAATTCACTGTGCTTTGTAGGAGATTAAGAAAGGCTCTTTAAAAAATATATTTTTTTGTATGTAAAGCATAGAATCGAATAAATAACCCTTTTCTGTCTCGGTCCTAGTCTGTAGCTCCTGGGCATTCCAGTACCCTACAATAGCCCAATGCCGTCAGTTGGATAATGCCATAATCTTACCCCCATAGCTTTGTCACTTAGAACTCCTGCTATAAAGCAGTGTACATAGTATTTAGTGGCACCTTGACAAAATAGTTTCTCAACTATTGCTTGAAGCAGGTGCAATAATCCTTAGATTTGGCAATCAAAATAACAAGTTATTTATAGTTCTCTGCAGGTTCATTGCGCTATATTAGGTCTTTGAACCAGGAGGCAGTAAATTGATGCTTACATACATGACAAAGTAAGGTTTCCTGCTCAAAAGCATTGTGATATCAGCAAGTTCCCTAGCTTTTTTTTTAGACCTACCACATACTTACTCCAGGGGTACAAATGCCTTCTAGCCCTTTCAGTTCCCTAGGTACAAACAGAACACCATTACCTACTTGCCAAGAGTCCATTTTGGCTTACCAATGGTTAGCAGTGTGTGCATACTTTGATGCCTAAACTACAGTGAAGGATTAAGTTTCCTTCTGATAACTAGATCATAGGTGCTATCTGTTAAGATTTTCATAGTTATGATAAATCTTCCTGGCCTGTGTCAATCCCAGAACATTTTGCTTGGACTTGGTAATTGTTTCCTTTTCCCTAGGTGAGTGATCTTTTTCCCCATGTCACCTAGTCTTTTACTCTTTTTATGGGTGACCTTTTTATGTCTCTACTTAGTGTGTGATAGGGTTATAGTTTCCTTTAACATTGGACTGGCTGTAAAGTACTATAGCTGCACACTGCATTTTAAATGCAGTGGCTTCCTTTTAATTTCTCTTTAATGTACTTGGATGAACTACTGTTCACAAGGGGTAAAGTGGTATTTTCATCCCCTTTAAATGTACTTCAGTGAACCAGCACACCCCACCATCTGTGGAGTGCTGGGGAGATGCAATGTATTCCCCCTTCTTACCCGGTATCATTGTTGTTACAATTGCAAGACTACTTGAATGGCTGGTGGCAGTGAAACTACTTTTATGACTTTGTCATTATTACTCGCAGGCTGTCAAATCCAAAGCAGTATTGCACAGCAGGGTCACCATTGTGCTAGAATGATGGGCTCCTTCTTTTTTCATCATTGATCATTTTCTTGTTGTTACTTGGGTCTACTTCTGCTGTTCGATGCGGGAAAGACCCTAGTTTTTCTCTTTGGCAGGAATCCTTTGTATTCCCCGACGAGGCTCCAGTGTCTGAGAAGGTAGGAAGAGAGGGAGTCCAAAACTCTGCAGCCCTTTGTCTTTTACCTTGCCTGAAAGGAACCAGATCCTACTGGGTGGCTGGCTGTCCTGATTAGACAGGCAGACACTCCTTTCTGTAAACTGCAGGGAGAGTTTGCAGAAGTTGTGCTGTAGTTACTGATAAATACTCTGATCCTGGAAGCTGCTGACAAGTCGACCACTGGAACCAAATCGGAAGCGGGAGGTGAAGACGGCTGGAACGATTTTCAGCGACCGGAGAGCCTGCTGTGTAACCAGAGCCTGATGTAACCCTTCCTTCCAATCGACCTGGGGGTCCTGAATGTGACGACTCCTACCCAGAGGCTGGTGAGATCCACTGGTCTTGAAGACCTACAAAACAAGCCATACCTTGCTTAGCTGCAAGCTGCCAATACTAAGGGACCTCAAGCCTGAGTGCAATGCATTGTCTTCCAAAGCCCGAACGCTGCTGAAACTTTGGTGGACTCCTGCTGGACCTCCATAGACACAATTTGAATCCCTGAAATCCCCTCACCAGAGGGCAGGACCGACTGAGTGAAGAGAATCTGACCGGCAATATTTGTTCACCTGCCCGCTTTAAAAAAGCGCCAAATCCGCAAGAATCCGAGAAGAGTCTTTTGTTGTAAGCCTCTCCTGTTGACTGCTGCCAGTTTTCCTTCAGTGTCCATATTAAGAACCCAAGGACCGGATCCGTGCTGCTGCATCCTGAAGTCATCCACCCAGAAGCTCTTCTTTTCTCCTAAGGTACTGTTAGCTTGGGTAATACTTAAGTCTTGTGTCAATCCTGTGAGACTGAGTGGGTGATTCATGTGGTTGGGAGTTTGCCCATACCGTTCGCCCGAGCCTAATGCTGCAACTCGTATAGGGAGCCTTATGTGAAGTCCCTGAAATCTTTGAACTAACTCTTAAGCTAATGCTTACTTGTGTAAAGAGATCCTGTGGAACTCTGACATTCCTGCAACTGAACCTAGCCTAACCTGCCTACATCTGTCTCCTAGACCACTAGGGTCCCTCTTCTGCCTCTGAGAAAACTCATGCCATAGACTAGGGAAGGACTTTAATAGATATGGCTTCTGTCTGGAAAATTATAACTAGTATGGAAAGTACTTACTTGCTAAAGAGGTTAGTGTGGTAACTATCTGTAAAATAAGTTGCAAAGTGTCATTAAGTTTATACTTGACTTTGAGTTGCATACTGCCCCTTTTAAAAAGGATGCTATTTTACTTGCTTTGAATGGTGCCCCCCACCCCCCTTTCTAAAAAGTAATGTGTTGGTAATGTTTTATCATTTCCGAAGTGAATGAGTATAAGAGGTTACAAATAACCTACCTTGAATAACAGATTGTCATTCTTAAAGTGAATCATTGGGTTTTGTTTTCCATGATCTGCTGTTGGGCATTTATAAAACCGTCTTGGAGTTAGCCCCCTCTAAAAAGCATGACTTCTTACTTACCTGTGAATTGCTTTAGACCATTCTTAAATGTATACTAGGCTACTTACTTTTGAATGGCTTTGCCATTCTAAAAGTGTTATAGTTGAGGTTTGCTTGCCCAGAACTGCTTTAGAGCATTTCTAAAATGGTCATGAAGGTCTTCCCTTAGAAACTCTATGATACATGTCTGAAAAGTATACTGGGCATACCTAGCTATTAGGTAGTGGATTGTTATTTACCAATAGGTTGATTAGTTACCTAGAAATACGTTGCGTCTTAAACTGTAATTGGAGTTTGCTTTCCCTGAATTGCTTATTGCATTATAACATAGTTGTGTTCATACTTATCATTGAGTAGCTTAAGGCCCCTCCAAAAAGTATGAGTTGGCTTACTAGCTCTGAACTGTGTTCTTAAAAGTAATATTGGTGATTTAACAGTATCCATTCAGGAAAGAAGTTACACATGTTACAAGATGGACTTGTGACAGGGTTGATTTATTAAGTGATTCTGTAATTGAATAACATTGTATGATCTGACCAATAGGGTCTACTACCCATGAATTACTTATTGTAATCTAAAAATAACCATGTATTCCCCATGTATAGTATATTTCTATCCTGAATGTACAACCATTAGGTTTGACTTGCCTTGATGTGCTTAATGCTCCACTAAATTCGTTTATACCATGCTTTGTACACCATAGGTAGTGTGTTGGTTTTCATATATGCGTCTATAACTTTGTCAGTAGTACTTCCGCATAATGTATCTTGGCCTACTGTTATTTTTACAATACATAGTGTATCAGTGTTTCTTTGAACCATATGTATGCTACAATTCCTTTGTACTGATCTACATCCCTCTCTCCCTCGTAAGATCAGCCTGGCTGCTCTGCCCATGCTACCCTCATCCCAGGTGGTACAGACTTATATTAAGAGATGGAGATTCTGTTTTGCCCAAGTTGTATGGTTTGATGAAGCCCTTAGTTGGACTTTAAAAAACTGTTCTTACTCTATGAAGCCACCATATCCTGTCTAAAAACCTGCATGGAATTTGTTGAATGAATGACTTGTTGGGACTGCCTGGTGCCCAACCGAACAAGCCACATTTAATGTCTCTTTGCGGCAGCATGAACACTGAGCAACTATGTTGCACAGATTACCAAAGCTCATGTTATCCAGGGATGTGCCATGGGGTGGCATGCTGCATGCAGCTGTGCAACAAGATCATTTCCATGTCTGGCATGGAATCCCACATTTCTCCGTCAGTATCCTGCTCGGTCAGTGGTAACAACTGCAGCTTGCTACAATGTACTTTCTGGTCTGGGAATTTGCCAAACCAGACAATCTTTTCCACCACTGGAGCTCTGTTGATCTCCGGAACCCGAATGTGTCCTCTCCATGGAGTGAGATGGGGAGCTTCTGGATACTAAATTGCTAGTCTTGTTGTATATGTTCCGCTTGTAGGATACTGGCTATTGGCTGTTGTAGCTAGTGCAAGCATCAGTGGGGATATAGTGTAGCCTTTCCAGTTAACTTTATGTAGTTTGAGCAGAGAAGAAGCACATTGGTCATGGAAACTCTGATCATAGTACTAGCAGTAAAACAAACTAACCAAAGCAACTCAGCAGCACAAATTAATCTCACACCCCTTTAGGTAAACTGAAGGGGCCGCCGCATGGTGTCAAAAGCCTTCTCTGCATCATGTAGCCTGGCAGCAGCATGATGCTTTGGGTTGGCTTTTGACATGTTTGCAAATTGACATCTATTCAGCTAAGCAAATCTCCATTGAATGAACCCTGACTGCTCAGGCAAGACCAATTCTATGAGGGACCCAAGGTAAGTCACGGTATCTCAAACTAAGCCCGAATTGTATTGTCTAGATTGTGAAAGTAGATCAAGCCATTTGAGCCAAGTCTCACATGCCACAGTGCCACCCACTAACTATAGCTGAACAAGGCATTGTTATGCAAATTAGCTCAAATGCAAGCCTTTCTCTCCAGTAAATTTTGTCCTGCAGGGTGGTGCTATTTTATACCTATCTTAATCACTGCAAGATGGACATTTCTCAAGGCTACAGACCACTACATATGTTTCACCCTTAGTACAGTGCAGTATAGTCTGACAACCTTGTGATTGATATTGGTCAGAGATAGTGGACGATAAGAGGTGCAGCAAGTACAATCTTTGCTTGATTTCAGGATGAGGCTCGCATTGAAGCTGCCCAATAGCCAGTGCCTTTTCGTGTACCTTCATTAATCTAGCTGTTCCGTGTGGTTCGTTTATAATTCTCTTGCGGCAAAATCTTGAATGTCAGTCTCTTTTTCTACGCCATAAGGGGTGTGGATTCAAGGCTTCCCTCTGGTTTGCTTTGTCCATGCCATTCATTTTACCTTCACTGGTAGCTAATTTGGAAATTCACAAGCTGGAACATGTGAGCAGTTATTGCACCAACACATGTCTTGCATTTTAGGAAGTCAGAAGCTTGGTGAGTGGTCTACTGGCTCTGTTCCTCCCCTCCCTATGAGCGCTCTCCCAATATCTCTTACCCTGGTCAGGATTTCAGATAGTTTTACCCACTTGCATATGTTATGTTACTTTGCATTTATATAGCGTCTTGTGTACCATTGGTATGGTCTGAAGGCGCTGGTAGGTTGAACGCCCTTGGGAACCGAAGTTCAAGTCAGTAGAGAGAGTCAACGGTGCATGTGAGCACCGGATGTGTGTGCAGCTGGTGTGGCATTCGTGTAATAGCTGCTTCTTAGCGGTAGGTGTGGTAGTTGAGGGATCAAGAGAATGTGTTCATTCTGGCAGGATTTATCCAGACCGATTGTGGCTGCGTTAGGCCTGAGAACGCCTGCCTGGGGGGGTGTGTAACCAGGAGTGTTTAGTTAGTGATGGGGAGTATGAGGCGGATGTTGGTATGAGAACAACTATACCGAATTATGTCATAGTATCTCTGTGTTCTAGATGAATGGTGGTGTAAATGGGAGAGTAAGCGTGGTGATGTGATATGATGGGTTACATGCTCTTTCAAACGTTCCACGCGCTCTAGTCTGCTCCACGCACTCCGATTCGTTACGTGTATTTCTAAGTTGTTTTATGCACTCCATCCACGTATTTCACTCGTACCATCCGCATACTTCCCTGTACCTTTCACTTATTACACAGTATCATCCACATACCTCACCCGTTCCGTCCACATACCTCACCCGTTCCGTCCACATACCTCACCCGTTCCGTCTGCGCTCTAGGCACATTCATCTGTACTCTAGGCATACACAGGGGAGCTGAAGCACTTCTTGCACACTTCCCAGCGCTTCCTAAATATGCGGGAGTTGCAGGAGCACCCCATAGACATTTAGGCCTGCAGTTTTCCCCAGTGGGCTGTGCACGACTGGGGTAGCAAAACACCCTGGCCTTCCATGGCCCATTGGGCTTGCATGCTGGGGAACTTATCACTTTTCCCTTTGAAAGTGAAAGCCAGCCCAGGAGCGCTTGCGTATGCTTTCCCTGGGCTGGCTTTGGCTCTTCCATAATGGGTAATGGGCGTGTCGACACCCTGTTGCCCATATGGACGAGCTTCCCCTGGGGTGGGGACAGCCAGCAGGAAACGGTCCCAGCAGCAATCAGGGTGCGACTCAGGATGGCACAAAAATTGAGCTGAGGCAGAGCAGCACAAAGCCACCCAGGCCAGGAAGACTCCCCCTCTCAAGGCACTTGGGCCAGGAGGATTTAGCATAGAGGTTTCATAGGAAAAAGCCCCGGAAATGTTCAACAAAGAGAAGCCTGTAAGGAGGACTGAAGAGAAATTGAGCAGAGTCCAGCTCATGACTTGCACACAGCAAGTCCAGTAGCAGGATGCAGAGAACCAAGGCTCTACGAGCATGGCCGGAACAAAGGCCTATGGTGACATAGGCCTGCACTTAATTGTTTTGGCAAAGAATGGGCTGTGTACCTCTTTATCATAGCAAACAACATTATAGATAGTATATACAAGTCAAGGGTGCAGCGTGTATGATTGATGGATCATTCCTCTTTATTTTTTTATTTTTTTAAATTTTATTTTGTTTATTAGAAACCTTTAAATGTATTTCTTCCTTTTACCACAATTTTCAGGACAATTAACATACATTTTCAATCTTCCCATTTACTTGTTTCCATATTTTCACCAAGTGTTTGTACAGGTTTGTCATCTGTTCTGACTGTGTGATGCTATCAGACTCTGCTTCTAATCGTTTTGCCAGTTCTTCCATTAAAAATGTCAATGCAAATGTTAATTTCTTATTTCTTTCGTCAAAGCAGACTCGCCAACTGCCTTCAGCACTCACCGACCGTTTTTGTGCTAGAAGCAATCCCAGATGTTTGGGTCTCTCCGATATTAGGGCTGTGAGGTAAAGGGTCAGGTGCTTCAATGATTCATTCTCCCTGTTGCAGAGTCTGCAACTCATTTCCCTTCATGCATTATTTGCCCAGCGGCTTAGAACCTCTTTAGTTTTGAATTGATTAAGTCGGAATTTCATGTAGAGCGTTCTACGATATCTGCCAGTGAACTTATCCAGATATTTCGGAAATATCGTTCAAGGCTTTGCCTTCACATGGGACATATTGCATTGCCTTATTTTTACCTCTCTGAGCACCAGTATCAATCCAATCTTGTAGCCAAAGTTTTTTCTTGCCTATGTCAGGATTCATTTGCAAGATGTTTTTGTCAAAGCCGAGATCCTCCAGAATTTTCTCACAGCATTCAGCCCACAAAGTAAAGATGTTTTCTTTTGCTCCGCTACGAGGGTCATATAGGATTTTTAATTGAGGAAGGCCATTCTCCATGATCGTTTTGCAGTACAATGTGAGCATATTCCATGTAATTCTGGCATTTATTGATAAATGACCCAATTCATATCGAATGCATGAGGTTGGAACTTCCTTCGGTAGCCATAGCACGTTAAGCCAAAAGATGTTTTCCAACATGGCCCACGGTGAAGGACAGCCCAATGCACATTCTGCGCCATGGAACAGCACTGGGACCACTTTTTGTTTATAAAAGTAGAGTACATGTTTCAGTGAAAACTTGCCAAACTTCTTGTTTATCACAGCTGCTTGCACTGCCAAATGCTGACATTTGGCTTTCATTTTCCCCGCCCAGGAGCATCATTCAGACTTGAACTGATCCACATTCTGAGATATCTGATGTGCATTACGCACCTTAGGGTCTCTTTGCCCAGTTGCCACTGAAACTTCTTACTTGACTGAACTTTGTTCTTCCTCAGATCTTGAAGCGTCAGAATTTCCGATTTATTGGGGTTGATGCTCAGCCCATTCACATTGACTTACTCTTCCAAGGCATGCAGTTTTCGTTGCAGCCCAATTGGCATCACATCTAGAAGAACTAAATCATCCGCATAAAGCATCCAACTCAGATGACTTCCGTGGATTTTAGGTGGAAATGCAGGGATACTTTCGAGAGTGACGCCAATGTCAGACAGGAACAAGTTTGAGGATTGAATCCAGTGGGCATCCCTGTTTCACCCCATGGAAAGCTTTTATTGGGACGGATAATTTTCCAAACTGGTCAAGCCTAATTTTTATTTGTGTCCATGTGTAGATCTTTCAGTGCCATTAACCAGCTGGATGGACACTCATTTTTTCAACTTCTTCGTCCAGAGAAGTTCTCTATCTACACTGTCAAAGGTGTGGGCTAAATCAATGAATGCAAGGTAGATTTTCATTCCTTTTCTTATAGCTTCCATTTTCAGCAGATTGATTCGCAACAGGTTCAGTCCACGGCCCACGCCCTTGACAAAACCGGTCTGTCTGGAATCGAAATGACAATTGGATGTTATCCAAGCAGACAGCTGCAGTTGGAGTTGCGTGGAGTAGATCTTCCCAACGACATCTAAAAGGGTGATAATCCTTGGGCTCAGCTCTATTGCCTTTTCAAAAATCGGCACCACGATCACACACTTCCAAGATGCCGGGGAAGCACACTCTAGCGCTATTGTCGAGAACAGGAGGGCGCAGAATTCAGCCCATTCCTCTGGATTTATTTTCAGCATACAATTAGTGAGACAGTCTCAGGGCCAGCAGCCCTTGACAAACCAATTTGCTTGATGTTATTCAGAATGTCATCTTTGTCAAAACTGATCTTGCACTGATCTATTTTTGGAAGTAGCGCCTCTTTTATCTGTCCTTTCTTTTTTATAAAGCTCACAATAATGCACAACCCATTGGGTTTCCGTGACCATGTTGGATTGTAGCGCTTGTTGCGAGCAGCTTTCGCCGTTGATGATTTTCCAGAACTCTCAAGAGTTTTTGTTTGCTAGGCTGTTCATCATAGCTTCTGCATCGTGTTCCACCACGCATCTGTGAAATCAACCAGTTTTTATACTTTTGTTTACGTTTATTTTTTATTTTTTGCAGCAGCTTGCGAGTCGTTACTCGTCTTTGTGCTGTGTCTAACTTCTTAGCGAAGCTCTCGTTTCTTCTTCGAAATATAAATATCTTACGAATGCTTGGGTTTGAATGCACATTTTTCCTTTCCTTTGACTTTTGCTGTTGTAGATGATCTTGAGGTTCTTCTGTGCTGTTATTTTTTATCTCCACTACAATTGTTATAATCTGCTTCAGTTACAAATATGTCATATCTGAGAGGCTGCAGCACTGGAACAGCACCCGAGAGAAGATCACAAATTAGCCTTGAGTCGATGTGTAATCGCACCCTGTCTTCGGTTCGCCACTGTCTAAATGTCGTTAGACTCAATGGTTCTCAACGGCACGTGATGCAACAGGCACAGCAAATTTTTTCTGTTTAAAGTTAGCCCATCTTTAATGGATAAAATCTGTTCCAATATTAACAAATATTTGGAGTGCATTTTGTGAGATTATTCAGAATTATTTACTTTGGACGGTTTGCTCCTTTTCCACATTGCGTCCTTTTTGTATAGACTTCATAGGTTTCTATCGGGCCCATCTTACGAGATTCAGCCCCAACATGTTGAATAATGCATTTCGGTCCATAACAGATGTTTCTCGAGCTTGGTCAGACCTATTTAAACGGGTGCAACCTGCATGCTCTTTACTCGCCTTTGTTTCATGTTGTTGCTTTGTGAACCTGTGCCTTTTCGGTCAAGCGTGCAAAAGCTTAATTCCAAAGCTTTTGGTGGTGTTACCTGCAATGCCTCCTTCGGCAAAATGAGTTTACTCACTCGTAGCGGCCTTAGTTCTGAGTCTCCTATGATCACATAGCTCACCGATTGATCCTCTTCCATATTACCAGGTATGCCACTTGGATTCTGTTATTTATTCTCGTGTTGCACCTCTTCATAATCTTCTTAATTGTCATACGTTGATAAGTTTATCAACTCGATCAAGTCTTCATTCTCACAGTTCGATTCATCTGTTGCACCCACCTTCTCAGTCGATTTGACAGCCAATACAACTTCTTTGGAACTTTCAGCTGTGCTGACCAATGGCTTGAAGTTGAAGGTGGCGCTCACACCTTTGATATTTCTTAAAAATGTTCGTGAGTTGTTTGTGAACTCTTTTAGTTTGACTTTTTCTCTTTTTTGTTTTGAAGAGGTTTGGGCATTATTGTCTGTTTGCTTTTGTTGAATGGAATATGGAATAATTTTCATACTTTTTCTTATCCTTTGTGATGGCACTCGCAGGGCTTTGGGGATTGCCAATTATCCCCTCACCATTTGCTGAGGTGGACGTTTTTGGGATTCCACCTCCTCAACGCAGTCAGGAGCAGGTCAAGTGTCACAGCGAGTAGAGCGCTCGCTTTGACACCTGTGCAGAACTTGCTAACGCAGGTTCGAATCTCGGCAAGGCCAAACTCGGCCTTTCCTCCTGTGGGTAATAATAATCAGCGCTCAGATACCCGAGGGTTCGTAGCGCTATATAAATGCCAAATTATTATCTTGCGCGGTTACATTTGTAAATTTTGTCAGGTTCTGCATTAGTTCATTGCCTGTTTCTTGGATTTCTTGAGTTTCATTCAAGGCCATGCTTACTGAGTCAGACTTTCCACACCGCCCATCTCCACACTATTCCCTTCATTATTGGGCGTGCACATATTCACACCTTTGTCACTTGGTTTTTTTGGTGCTTAGTGCTGGTGGATTTACTTGGGCTGCGATGGCATGTTTCCTTGGATGCTTTCACTACTTTCAGGGGAAGAGCGCTCTGGTTGTGTTTCAGCAGACATAGAGCTTACCTAGCAACTTCCGCAAGGAGTTTATCTTCACTATTGTTGCATCTTTGTTCCATTAGAGTATTAAGCAAGGAATCAATTTGCTTATTCTCCTCCAAGGTTTTCAATTTACTCATGTTGCTCTCAAGTTCGATGTTTACTAACTTGGTGTTCATCATAGCTGATAGAGTAGTCAGATCTTTGACATTCTCATTAATTTGCTCATACATTTTTAAGAATGGAGCGACAGCTATGGTCAAAGCCGACATAATGATGGGCTTTAGCTCTTGCAGTACTTGTTTAGACACTTCCCTCACATCTGCACCATGCTTATGTTTTCTCGTATTTCCCTTAAGGTGCGTCGTACTTTAGGACATTCTGTTCAATAAATGACGAGTCTGAGGATGACTCATTAGTAGACTCATTGGAGTTCTCCAGCATTGGATCTTTCATGGATTCACATGCTTAGAATATTCCCCGTCGTCAGACTGGGAACCCTCGGTACACATATATAGTCGTTTACAATAGGAAAAAACTTCCGACACTTGTGTCCTATCCACATCTACGTCCTCCCCGGGGACGTCCACGCACGCCCCATAGGACGTAATGGTATAAAAGCCCCGCCCCCACGGGTCCCGTCAGATTTCAACCGTCTCCAAAGATAGTGGGATCTCCTCACGTAGTCTCTACTTTCTAGGCTATAGTTGAAATTACTCGCTGGGTTGACCGAACGACCCTCTAGGTTTTTTTGGTCTTACCAGGATGTCGGGCAAACCTCTGTTTCGCCCGTGCGCCACATGCGGATTGAAGAAGGTTTACAAGGGGGACGGCCATCTAGATTGTATTTATTGCCTCCACCCTCACCATTCCGCAGACCAGTGTGAAATATGTAAGGGTTTTTCTCAGAAAACCCTGAAAGATCGGAATCGGCGGCTGGTGTCGTGGTTAAATGACGGGGCGGGAGCATACCCTCAGTCGGAGGTGGGCTCTGTGCGCAGCGTGGCCTCGACGAAAACATCGGGAGCCCCTCGCCGTTCAACCTCGTCGGAACCACCGGCGAAGAAGACTCGACCAGCGGAAAGGGATGTTCCACGAAGCCAATCTTCCAAGGACTCTTCAAAAGAATCTTCGAAAAAGATACCTTCTCCAGCATGGGGTCTGGCATGGATTCACATGCTCATGAATATTCCCCGTCGTCAGGCTGGGAATCCTCGGTAAAGAAAAAACCAGTATCAGTTTCGTTTCTGATCTGTCTTTCGTAGTAATAACCAATCACTGGTCTCTGCGTCATACTGACCACAGCCAATGACTGCCCTCTACCTAAGCACCGCCTCTGGCAGCCATCTTCAGATTTTTACCGCACGTTCATGTGTTGGGATCCTCGTGCTATTGCTCTCGAGCGTTAGTGCTATTTTTTCGCGCTTTTTCACAAAAACTTCGATTCTTTCGGTCAAAAGAGCCTCAAGCTCCACCGATCCTACATCCGATCAACGGGGACCCGTGTCGGATTCATCTGTGCCCCTCAAGGGTGAAGATTTCGTCGAGCTACACTTCGGAGGACTCCAGAAGCTTCTCAGGCCCGGTCTCGGAGATGGCCCAGGAGAAGGGAAGCTCGACGCCCGGAAAGCTGTTCAGGGCCTGCCCTGGATGCCAGCTGCAGAACGTCTTCAAGGAGGACGAACACTCTTTCTGCCTTTACTGCCTTCATGGGGACAAGACGCACGTGGAGAAGGACTGTGCGTTTTGCGGCAACATGTCGGAACGGACCATGAAGGACCGCCATCAACGTCTCGCCAGCTGGCTGGAGGGTAAGAGCCCGTCTGGCGAGAAGAGGAAGAAATCTGAGCGGTCTTCTAAGACCTTTGAGGGCGCCCCGGCGACGGGGGCCCAACATAAGGCCAAGCACCGCGAGTCCGCTGGCACCGGGAGCGCCGAACGGTCGGGCTCTACGGGCGCCAGGCAGGGCGCACCCTCCCCGGCACCATCAACCACGAGCCAACGCTCTGGGTCGGGTAAGAGGAAGGCCGAGCACCCGGCGAAGCTCCTGGAGAGACCCCGGTCGAGCTCTAAGGCAGAGGAGGAGCGTGGCAGTGCCCCCTCCCTCAAGGATAAGGCGGTGAGCGCACCTAAGGTGGTGAAGGCCTTGATCCATTCGACCAAGCCCTCTATCGAAACGGTCGCGGCGGCCCTGGCCCAGCCTGTGGAGGCTGCACCAGTGGTGGCGGCCTCGGGGCCCAGAATCTCCCTGCCTCCTCGGAGGGAGTCTTCTTTCGTGCCCATCGATAGGACCCCCGTGAAACCCTCCGTGGGGAAGAAGGGGGGGCAGGGCGTCGTCGTAGATTCGGCCTCAACCTCAGAAGAGGAACTGATCGAGGTCTTAAGCCACGGCCTAGGCGTGGAACAAGACCAGCCCGTCGGAATGGGCCCCGACGCAGGTGACGACGACGACATCGTCGAGGATACCGACGGGGCCCCTGCTCGCCCGTCGGATTCCCCTCTGCCAGCGCCGCAAGACAACTCAGCGGCCATTTTGTTGGCTATACAGTCCTTATGCTCCGAGATAAGGACGAGACTACCGTTACCGACGGAGGAACCTCTCCCGTCGGGGGATCCAGAACCGGGACCTTCTGGTGTTCCCCCTACCAAGAAAAGAAGGATTCATCCACCGCCTCCTTTTCAACCGTCGCGCCCCGTCCAGCCCTCCTCCCCGTCCACCCGAGGGGATGATACGGGGACTGACACGGCAGCGACGGGTACGGACGACGAGGCATACGACGAGGATTTTCCGTCGTCGCCTCCCACCAGGGCTTCTCCGCCCGACGAGATTGGATCGTTCCACTCAATGATCGCCAGGGCATCCGAGCTTTTCCAACTCTGCCCTGAGGAGAAGAAAAAGGAAGGCTTCCTTTACCAACGGCGCGAGACCAAGAGGAAGACGGTCCTCGCAGTGCCTCTGTTGGACGACATTTGGGATGAGGGCCTTTCCCTCCTCAAGAACCCTTCCACGACGCCAGCGAAAAGAGACCGGTACGAGAAAAAGTACCGGGTCCCGGACTCGGCCCCCCTATGCCTCCGGGCGCAGCCTACCCCGGACTCCGTCGTCTCCGCGGCAGCCAGGAAGAAAGCGGGGGGGGGTGCGGCCTCCACGTCGACTTCCCCGCCGGACGGCGAGGGAAAGAAATTGGATGCCATGGGACGCAGAGTCATCTCGTCGGCGGCGACGACGATTAAAGCGGCCAACGCCTTGGCTATCGTGGCCCGCTACGACAGGGAACTCTGGTACAAGATAGCTCCCCTGCTGGATTTTCTGCCGGACGACAAGAGGGCGGAGGCCCTTGAGATCCTGCAGGAAGGTGAGGTGGCCTCGGACCACGCCATCACCGTGGCGACGGACATCGCCGACACTGGGTTCCGCCAGATGGGCAACGGCGTTTGCCTTCGACGTCGCGGATGGCTCAAGGCTACGGACTTTCGGCAGGACGTCCAGACCAGGGTCCTGGACATGCCCTTCGACGGGAACAACCTGTTTGGGAAGACAGTGGACGATTCCCTTCAGGCCATCAAGGCGGATACTGAGACGGCCCGGGCCCTTGGAGTACTGCAGCAACGGCGGACGCCCTTTCGGAGCGGCGGAGGCAAGGGCGCCTCCAAAGGTTCCGGCGGCGGTTTCGCTTCCTACCGTCAAGCGGCCCGCTCGTCGTCGCAAGAGGCCTACAGAGGACGAGGCAAGTCTGGCGGACCCCGCCGTCGTCGCCAAGGAGGCCAAGGCGGCAAGGCCGCGTCCAAGCAGGATTGAACCGGCCGTGGGGTCGGGCCCCCACCGAAGCACCCCGGTGGGAGGCCGGCTGGCGGGCTTCGTCAGCGTGTGGGAGTCCATCTCCACCGACCGTTGGGTGCTGGACGCCCTGGCCCGGGGCCACGCGCTCGAGTTTCAAAGAAGGTGCCCGCGCGTCCCCCCCGTGGCCAGGAAAGAACTTCACGTCCCTCAACTTCTCTTGGAGGTAAAGGCGATGCTCAGAAAGGGCGCCATCGAACTCGTCCCAAAGAGGCTTCGGGGCTCCGGAGTCTACTCGCGTTACTTCCTCGTGAAGAAGAAGACGGGAGGATGGCGCCCCATCCTGGACCTGCGACGCCTGAACAAGTTCATCAAGGCGCAGAAGTTCCGGATGGTCACCCTCCAGCACGTCCTGGGTCAGCTGGAGGAAGGAGACTTCCTATCGTCGTTGGATTTGGAGGATGCCTACTTCCACATTCCCATCCTAAAGGGGCACCGAAAATTCCTCAGATTCGTGGTCCAAGGGCGTCATTACCAGTTCAAAGCCCTTCCCTTCGGACTGCGGTCGGCACCCAGGGTTTTCACCAAGTGCCTCGCACCGGTGGCGGCGCAGCTGCGCCGCGAGGGGATTCACGTCTACCCCTACCTGGACGACTGGCTCATCCGCGCCAAGACGAGGGAGCTCGCCGTGGTCCACACGGCAAGGACCGTCCAACTCCTCACGGACCTGGGATTCTCCGTGAACTACGCCAAATCCCACCTGGTGCCCGCGCAAGTCGCACTGTTTCTGGGAGCGAGGCTCGACACAGTGTCCCTTCTGGCCTCCCCGTCGGAGGAGAGGACCAGGACCATCCTGGGCAAGGTGCAACGGATGTTGGTGGCCGACGCGGCCAAGGTGAGGTCCATCAAGTCCCTCCTCGGGATGATGTCTTCCTGCATCTACCTCATTCCCATGTGCAGGCTCCGGATGCGCCCGTTGCAAGAGTTCCTGGATGCGCGCTGGATCCAGACGACGGGCAGCTTCGAGGAAAGGATCAAGCTCGACGAGAGTTTCCGACGAGCGATACGGTGGTGGGGCACCCGCGCGCATCTGACGGCGGGCATGGACTTCCAGACCCCAGCCCACCAGGTGACTGTGACCACGGATGCCTCCCTAGAAGGGTGGGGAGCGCACACCGAAAATCTGCACGCAAGGGGACTCTGGCTCCCGACGGAGAAGTCCCTGCATATCAACGTCCTGGAGCTCCGTGCAGTGTTTTGGGCCCTCAGGTCTTTCCTTCCGTCCCTCAAGGGCAAGGTGGTGAGGATCTTCACCGACAACACCACCACCATGTTTTACATCAGGAAACAGGGCGGAACCAGGTCCCCAGCGCTGTCCAAGGAGGCGCAGGACCTGTGGCATTGGGCCGTCGCCCAAGGGATTCTTCTGGTGCCGTTTCATCTGGCAGGGATAAAAAACACCATCGCCGACTCACTCAGCAGGGAGCTGCGCTCGTGCCACGAGTGGGAACTACGGCAGGATCTGGTGGATCGCCTCTTCCGACGGTGGGGCACACCCCAGATCGACCTGTTCGCGACGGCGACGAACACCAAGTGCCGGAGGTTCGCCAGCAGGTTTCCCCAGACGAGGAGCATGGGCGATGCTTTCTCGTTCCCCTGGGAGGGCCTGTTCCTCTACGCGTTCCCTCCCTTGCCTCTGCTAATCCGGCTCGTCAACCAGCTCAAGAGGTCACGGTGCAGGATGATCCTCGTCGCACCTGCGTGGCCGAGGCAGATATGGTTCCCGGACCTTCTGGACTTGTCGGCGTCCCCGCCAATCAAGCTGCCGGCGGACGCGGATCTACTCTCCAGGGAAGGAGGCGCCATCCTCCACCACGACCCGAAGTCGCTGAACTTGCAGGCCTGGCTCCTGCAGCGCTAGAGTTTGGAGGATACGACATACCGGCCGATTGCAGAGAGGTTCTTGCAAAGGCCAGGGCGTCCTCGACTCTTAAATGCTACGGACACAAATGGAAGAGGTTTTCTGTCTGGTGCCACGCACAGAAGATTAACCCTCTACGGATTACGGCTCCCCAAGTGCTGCCGTACCTGCTGACGCTGGCCAAAGCTGGTCTGGCACACGCGTCCATCAAGATTCATCTTGCTGCGATCTCCCGATACACCAGAACCACGGGCCGGACGTCCTTGTGGTCTCATCGTCTGGTGAAAGAGTTCATGAAGGGACTGTTCAGATCGTTCCCGCCGGTGAAGGCTCCGGCCCCGGCGTGGGAGCTCAACGTGGTGCTGACCAAACTCATGGGACCTCCGTTCGAGCCTCTGCACTCGGCCCCGTTGAAGTTTCTATCGTGGAAAACAGCTTTTCTCGTGGCCATCACCTCCGCACGACGAGTGGGAGAGATCCAGGCCCTTTCCTGCAAGGCCCCGTACTTGACTTTCCACGACACGAGGGTAGTGCTCAGGACGCACCCCTCCTTCATGCCCAAGGTACCGTCGGACTTTCATCTCAACGAACCCTTGGTGTTACCTGTGTTCTTCCCGTCGCCTTCGTCGCCGGCTGAGAGGACTTTGCACTCGCTGGATGTAGCTAGAGCGCTGAAGTTCTACGTGGACCGCACGAAAGGTTTTCGGAAGACGTCACAACTCTTTGTGAACTTTGGACCTGTCAATCAGGGGAAGGCTCTCTCGAAGGCTTCCATCTCCAGATGGCTCTCCGGCTGTATCATGTACTGTCACCGGTTGGCAAACCGACCGCTGCCTGGCCGTCCGAGAGCCCATTCCACCAGAGCGATCGCAGCTACCACGGCGTTCCTATCTGGTGTGCCCCTGCTGGACATATGCAGGGCTGCTACGTGGAGGTCGACGCACACCTTCACGAAATTCTACTGCGTCGACCGGGATTCCAGGGAGGAGTCCAGGGTCGGCCAAGCAGTGCTGCGCAACCTGTTCGCCTGAGGTGAGCCTGGTGAGGAGGTAAGATGCTTAATGTTGAGTTGATGTGATGCTTAATGTTGAGCCTTTGCCACCTCCCGTGGTTGTGCATGTGTGTACTGCTATGTATTCTTTATTCATGAGCATGTGAATCCATGCCAGACCCCATGCTGGAGAAGGAACAAGTTACTTACCTGTAACTGTTGTTCTCCAGCATGGGTCTGGCATGGATTCACATGCGAACCCTCCCGCCTACCCCTCTGCGGCTCTTCACTTGGTCATACTGCCACTTCACGTGCTTCCAAATCTGAAGATGGCTGCCAGAGGCGGTGCTTAGGTAGAGGGCAGTCATTGGCTGTGGTCAGTATGACGCAGAGACCAGTGATTGGTTATTACTACGAAAGACAGATCAGAAACGAAACTGATACTGGTTTTTTCTTTACCGAGGATTCCCAGCCTGACGACGGGGAATATTCATGAGCATGTGAATCCATGCCAGACCCATGCTGGAGAACAACAGTTACAGGTAAGTAACTTGTTCCATCATCATCATCGAAAAAACAAGGAAAGGAAAGGCCAAAATCCTCCTTGTGCGATCCTCATAGATCTGCCACGAGTAGAGAATCGGATAAACGCAGGGAAAGCACCGTTAAGGCGGGACCGCCTAAGCCACCTGCAGGCCCACCGTCGACGACGACGAACCAGTCAGTGTCCTCACTGCCTCTGACGCAGTTGGTTTCCCCCGTCATCAACCCGACGACGACGGCGACGATGTCCTCGTCGACCGAAGTTCTGGCCTGGAGACCAGAAGTTTTTGATATGGGGTTGCCGGACACGTTACTGCAGGAACAAGCAGTGTCGATTTCCTCTAAGGAAGACGATGGTTTCAGGATTGCGGGCCCGGAAGACCTTGGGCTACGAGCCAAGTCGCCATCAGGAGCAACCTGCTCTCAGGTGTTTACCAATATTCCAAACTCTCAATCGGCCCTGTCCATGGAAGTCCTGTCCTCCTTACACTCGCTGCTAAAATTGTTGGATGAAAGGCTTCCACCTGTGGCATCGACCGCCCCCCCCCCCCCCCCCCCGTCGACGAACCCGGCCCGTCACACCGTCCAACCAAACCGATCGGAGTTCCGGTGACTCCAGTAGTCCAGGAGGAGGGTGAGCTTTCGGACTCTTTATCTGACCGTGGGTCAGCATCGGATATCTCCCTGTCTCCATCTAGGGATCCATCCTGGGTTTCGGATGTGGAACTGGAAACACCAAAGAGCCCCACTCACCCATCGCCACCAGACGATACTGCCGCTTTTCATTCAATGATGGAAAAAGCATGTAAGGAGTTTGGCCTGGCCCAGCAGGAGGAGAAAAAGGACTGCTTTCTATTCGATCATATGGGTAAGAATAGACGCTCAATATTCTCAATACCCATTTTAGATCATGTCTGGAAAGAGGGTGTTCAAACCATGCGTCACCCGTTTTCTGAACCGGCCGTCAAAGGCCGCATTGAAAAGAAATTCAAAGTGCCAGACTCTACCCCGAAGTGTCTTTCGTCCCAACCTACACCTGATTCAGTGGTGTCGGCAGCGGCGACGAGGAAAGCCAAGGCTCAACACAAGTGCTCTACCCCTCCGAATAATGAGGCAAGGCGCCAAGACGTGTTTGGTAAGAAGGTTCTTTCCGTGGGTGCTGCAACTGTGAAAGCAGCCAACTCTCTGGCTATTGTGGCCAGGTACGACAGGGAGATGTGGCACAGACTGGCTCCTATACTGGACCACCTTCCGGAGGAACATAGAAGAACGGCGATGTCTCTGGTATGAGAGGACGAAGAGGCGTCGAATCATGCTATTAACATAGCGGTGGACCTGGCAGATTCGGGTTTTAAACAGATAAACAACGTAGTTGTTCTAAGACGCCAGGCTTGGCTTAAGTGCACCAACTTCAGACCCGAGGTGCAGTATAAGGTATTGGACATGCCCTTCGAAGGTGACCTTCTTTTCGGAGAAAAGGTGGACGAGGCCTTGAAGGGCATGAAGGAGGATTCGGATACGGCACAGTCGTTGGGTGCTCTTCAGGGTGGTAAACACTTTCGATCCTTTCGTCCCTTTAGAGGGGCATCTGGCAACTCAAGATTTTCTACACCCAGGGATAGGTCCTTCGGCAGATCGGCGTACCCTTCCCAAGGATATAGACGCGCCTCTCAAAACTCAAGCCGGCGCAGAAACTTCCAGTCATCCAAGAGACGACCGACCTATTCGTCGTCGACGAGCAAACAGAAAGACCAGCAATGACGGAAAGCGCACCGTTCTGGGAGGAAGAGTGTCAAGCTGCGTCAAAGAATGGGGAAAACATCACAACAGATCAGTGGGTGTTGGACACAGTGAGGTACGGACAAATGCAAACCTCCAAAGTGTCCACCTATACCCCTACCCCAACCACATCTGGACAATTTGCTGCAGGAAGTAGCACTTATGTTACAGAAAGGTGCCATAGAGTTAGTCCCTGCATCGCAGAAAGGCCAAGGGGTGCACTCGCGGTGTTTTGTGTTAAAAAAGCCGAATGGAAAATGGCGTCCATTCTCGACCTACGCGACCTCAACGAGACCTTACAGAGCCAGAAATTCAAAATGCTCACGCTGCAGGAAGTGATCTGGTCTGTTCAAGTGGGAGATTTTTTGGCATCTCTAGCGTACTTCCACATCCCTATGTGTCAAAAACACAGGAAGTTTCTGAGGTTCATGGTAGGTCAGACACACTACCAATTCGCAGTGCTCCCGTTTGGTCTCAAATCCTCCCCAAGAACGTTCACAAAATGTTTGGCTCCCGTGGCAGCCTGGCTGAGAAAGAAAGGGCATCATGTATACCCGTACCTCGACGACTGGCTTGTGAGGGGATCCTCCTCAGCGTCGACCAACGACAGCGTACAGGCTACCTTACAGCTTCTGCAACGACTGGGGTTCGCAGTGAACTTCGAAAAGTCCTCTCTAAGGCCATCAAAGAACTTAAAGTTCTTGGGAGCTCAATTCGAAACCCAGTCGGGAATAGTGAAGCCTTCCCTAGACAGAATGTCAAAGATCAATCAGCTGACGAGTCAACTACGTCTACATGGCACACTCTCTCTGAGAAAGTTGGTGGCGATCCTAGGTTCCATGGCTTCCTGCATCCATCTAGTAGCCAACTGTCGATTGTTCATGAGGCCACTTCAGGAATTCCTAGCGGACAGATGGAAGCAGTCCACGGGTCGGTGGTCAGACAGGCTAACCGTCGACGACGACATCATCCGAGCCCTCCAATGGTGGAAAATCGTTCACAACCTGGACAGAGGGGTTCCTCTACAAGAACCCGAATTTCAGAATACCATCATCACGGACGCATCCCTGACTGGCTGGGGAGCACACATGGACAACCATCAAACCCAGGGCAGATGGTCTCCCACCGAATCACGCCTACATATCAATGTACTGGAACTGAGGGCAGTGAGATGGGCCTTGAAATCATTCCTCCCACATATCAAGGGGTCGAGAGTGAGAGTGCTGACAGACAACACGACAGCCATGTTCTACTTGATAAAACAGGGCGGCACAAGATCCAGGACCCTTTTTGTGGAGGCTCAAAAGGTATGGCATTGGGCTTTGAAACACAACATATCTATAGTGGCTCACCATCTCCCAGGAGTGAAGAACGTACAAGCGGATTCCCTGAGCAGGAGCATGGCTCAGATGCACGAGTGGGAGATGGACACCATTCAGCTGCAAAGAATCTTCAAAAGGTGGGGTCACCCCTCAGTCGATCTCTTTGCAACGAAAGAAAACAAGAAATGCGAGCAGTTCGTGAGCAGATGGCCTCAGAAAGGATCCCTAGGGGAAGCGTTCTCATTCCCGTGGACAGGCAAGTTCCTGTACGCCTTCCCTCCGTTTCCCCTTATACGGAGGACAATACAATGGATTCGCAGATACAAATGCCGAGTCATTCTGGTGGCACCGAATAGGCCGAGACAACCGTGGTTTTCCGACCTACTACACCTGTCGTTGGAACAACCGATAACTTTCCAGAAAGTTCTGAATCTCCTATCCAGGGACAAGGGAACGGTGTGGCATCACAATCTGGACAGCCTCAACCTGACGGCATGGCTCCTGACTTCGCAGAATTTGGCAATTTGAAAGTCTCGTCGGATTGCCGGAAAATTCTACAGGCTGCTAGGGCTCCTTCCACTAACAAGACATACATATGCAAGTGGCGAAGGTTCTGTATGTGGTGGCAAACGCAGCACAAAATACGGCCTTGGGAAGTAACTCCTGAACAAATTTTACCGTATCTTCTTCACCTAGCAGAGAGTGGGCTATCCTCGTCATCCATCAAGGTGCACCTGGCGGCCATCTCAAGGTTCACGAGAAGGAGACATTCCGCACCGTTATTCAGCGACAGACTGGTAAAACATTTCATGAGGGGTCTCTTTAGAACTTTTCCCCCTACGAAGCGGTTCCCACCATCGTGGAGTCTAAATGTGGTGTTGGCGGCTTTAATGAAGCCTCCTTTCGAACCAATGTCCTCTTCATCCATGCAGTTCCTATCCTGGAAGCTGGCTTTCTTAATTGCCATTACGTCAGCTAGAAGAGTGTCGGAATTACAGGCATTAGTCATAGACCCTCCATATATGAGATTCTTTAAAGATAAAGTGATACTATCAACTAATCCTACTTTCATCCCGAAGGTACCGACGGTCTATCACAAGCACTCGACCATTGCTCTCCCTACTTTCTTTGCGACCCCGTCGTCGACGGCGGAAAAGGCTCTTGATACGCTCGATGTGAAAAGAGCGTTAAAGTTTTATCTGCAAAGAACGCAAGAACTCAGAACTACCAGACAGCTGTTCATCACATATGGTCCGTCGACGAGAGGGAGGGCAATTTCCAAGCAAGGCCTGGCTTGATGGGTCTCGTCGGCAATTGCTTTTAGTCACTCCAAGGCCGGGAGACCTCTACAAGGGCACCCTAGAGCCCATTCCACGAGATTGACAGCCTCCTCCGCGGCGCTATGGGCAGGAATTCCTCTGACAGACATCTGCCAGGCGGCGGCGTGGTCAGTCCCACACACATTCACACGCCATTACTGCCTGGAAAGGCAGCATGCGGATGAAGTACAGATGGGGAGGGCAGTGCTGCGCCATCTTTTTCAATGAGGTAAGCCAAATGGTGAGACTGTTGTCTTTTACCTTGCCGATGTTTGGTTTTTTCCTTGATGTGTCGCCTTTATATATATATATATATATAGATAGATATATAGATATATGTGTATATATATATATATATATATAATGAATATGTTTATATCAGAAATATGTTACTGCTTACGTGCATATTTATATATATATTTGGACTGGGAGTGGTTTGTTTTGTAATGTATGTTGCATTGCATTCTCACGTCCTTCTTCTAGGATACTGCTATACAATCTATTCTAAGCATGTGAATCCATGAAAGATCCAATACTGGAGAAGGGAGTAGTTTCTTACCTGTAACTCCATTTCTCCAGCGTTGGTATCTTTCATGGATTCACATGCGCCCACCAGCCTCCCCGAAATACAATGTGCAGGATATGTGCATAAACAGGTTTCCCCCTTTCTTCTTTGGAGGGGTCGAAATCTGACGGGACCCGCGGGGGCGGGGCTTTTATACCATTACGTCCTATGGGGCGTGCGTGGACGTCCCCGGGGAGGACGTAGATGTGGATAGGACACACAAGTGTCGGAAGTTTTTTCCTATTGGAAACGACTATATATGTGTACCGAGGGTTCCCAGTCTGACGACGGGGAATATTCTAAGCATGTGAATCCATGAAAGATACCAACGCTGGAGAAATGGAGTTACAGGTAAGAAACTACTCCCTTCTGCCCTACTTGATATGCATCTACCTCAGCTTCAAGCTTGCTATTAACCTTTGATGTTTTGGTATTTTGATCTTGATGCGAGCTCAGACCATGCTCCTTAATGTATCTTTGGGGTAATTTGTTATTGTTGGGAGCAATTAAACGGTGGTGACAAACTAGAATCAATTCTTTGTTTTTGGGCTCCTCCATACCACGTGACCTCTGTCCCTGCAACGGCACGTGGTGTTGACATGGTTTCCAATGAGCATCTCCTCCCAGTCTCTGTATTTAAGTTTTCTGGTGGAGCGTCTCTATTTTCATTATTTATGGCATTGTTCATTATTCATTTTGAGTTAGATCTCATAGCAGTTCAAGATCTGCCTTTGCAAGAAACGTCGCAGTGTTTGTGTTCAACATTGTAGAGGCAAGTGCATCCGTCCGTCACCACTTGAACCGCATGTGTGGATTCAAGGGTGCGGGGCTTACCTGGAATAAAACCTGTATCTGCTGAGTTCTGTAAATTCATGACCAGCAGGGCCGCGTGCGCACAAACCTCATTTACACGGCGCCGCTCAAAAGGCGCACGTGGTGTCCACTTTGTTGGCACACCTTCAGCCGCACCCGTCAGGCCAATACGCCTAGTTGATCACGCCGACGGTCGCAGTGACAAGAGGTGACTGGTTTGACACCATCCCCGCCATCCTCCCAGCTAAGGGCACCCAGCATAAACGTGGGTCAAAGCAAATGTTTTTAACCCCTGGTTGCACCTCCACCCTCCAGCAGTTTTCTTACCACTGATTACAGGTGGCTTCCCCCTCAGATGAATGCATTACGATAGTTTGTTTCTCCTCTCGACTTTTGCGAATATGTTCGCAAAAAGTGACTGAAGCAAAACGTGAACAGTACAGATTTGCTTACTTGACAGTCCAGTTTTCGCGTTTGTAGGTCGGACAGCAGAACTCCCGACTCCGTCGCTCCTCTCGGTAGTTGGGATCTTTTTAAAGGCCCGTGTGGTTTTAACATCACAAATGCCGATTGCTTGCTATCCAAGACGAGGGCTTCGGGGCTGCCTAGTTTTCCCAGCACACCCAAGCTCACACAAGGAACACTCCGCGACGCTTTGCGTAGTGGAGGGGGATTTTAAAGCCTTGTTCTAGGTGACGCCTTCTTTTCGGTCGACGTTCAGCAGCAACACAATGATCCAGGGCAACACACCCGCACTCCTCTTTTTATTTACTTATTTTTGGAAGCCAACTCCTAGCCAAGGCACTTAGAGCTGGCCACTTCCTTCCTGGCACACTTAGCACTTACCCTCACTCCCTCATCCCTTCTCTCTGCACTTGCATGTTCTGAATGCTCACAAGGCCTACTAGGTCTGCCTCTACCTTTCATTGTCCTATTTGATTTTCATTGACTTGTTCTCTCCCTGTTGCCCTGTGGGCAATTTGAAACACAATCTAATTAAGTATAAATGCCTTGCAAATGCACAATAAATAAAATTAAGTCCTTAGCAGCAGCCAACCTTCCAACAGTTTTTCTTGAGTTCAAGTAAGACTCTGAGCTAAGTACAGGGTCTTCCACTTCTAACACTTCATTCACAGTGGCTCGCTAAGTCTGCCCATCAGTCACATATCGGGCACACTCTGCTTTTGCTGGCCAGCAAATCAGGCTGGCTCTAGAAACTTCCAAATACACAGGATGTGTGTACGGCATGACTCTGGCAGGAAGTTTGGCTAGCCATTTTAAACCACTTTAGAAGGTGCTGGGTTAGGCAAAGGGTGAGGTTATGTCCGCACCAAAGCTATTTTAGTCTTTCCAATAGATTCCCTACAGACAAATTGAAACAAAAAAGTGATGGGTGGAAGGTTTTTAATCTGCACCACTGGCATTGCTCTGGGTAACCTTCCACACCACTGTTTTTTTGTCCGTTTGCTCTACAGACAAAGGCCACAAAACAAAACGGCAGGAGTAGAGCTTTAAAAAAAATACATTGGTACCCAAATGTCTACCACATTGATCCATTCAGTTACTACTGCAATATAAACCATTGCACCCCCAAGTGAAGCCAATGCAGAGCTGCTGCACTCGCGGCAGAAACCACAGCATCAAATTCCTCCTCGGCTAGGACCGCCCTGTAACTCTGCCATGCTTTGGGAGTGGCCCCCGCTGTCTCCAAAAAAACAGACCTTATCTACATGCATTTATACTCCCTGTCTCTAATTAGCACACACTACCCATTTTAGAGCTATGAACACAACCACGAGGAAACATTTGCTGTATGCTTTGACTGCCAGGTCAGTCATTCCCATAACCTTTGTATGGATTACTCATGTCGTCTACGTTCTTGTGAGAACGGCCCACCAGGCCACTACTCCAACACTGGCCCCACAGTTTCGGGCCAATATTCTTACCATCCCTCCTTCCGGGTGGCCGACATCTGCCCCCTTTATGACATTGACCTTGACATTCTCTCTCTTACCGAGACGTGGTTCAATGCCAGCTCAGTTACTGCTTTTAAAACCCTTCTCCCTGATGGCTACAAGATCTTCTCCAAGCCACAACCTAACCATGCTGGCAGTGGGGTTGCCTTAATCTTCCCTGAGTGGGCTCCTGTCTCCCTCATAGCCACTCAGCCCTACTCTTCCTTCGAGAGCCTGGTTTGCAAGTTGGTCATCTCTTCTTCCTCATCTCTGACCATTGCCACTATCTACATGCTCCCTGGCACTACCACCCTGTTCCTCTGACTGGGCTGACGTCTGCTCCTCTATCTTCACTACCACATCCAAACTCCTTTTCCTGGGTGACTTCAACATCCACTTGGACTCCTCTATCACAGCATCCACCCTCTTGCTTGACCTTTGCACCTTGCTCTCCCTTTCCCTCTCCATTCTTTCATCTGGTCCAACCCACTCCTGATGCCCTCATCCACTCTGTTCTTTCACTCCCCCCCATGCCCCCCACCTCTCTGATCACACCCCTCTTCTGGTCATCCACTCTCCTCTTACCTGGGTCCTGTCGGCCCTCTGACAGCACCTCATCCAGCCCTGCCAACCTTGTTCACGAACATCTGTCAGATGAAACGAGTGTCAGCTGCTGCCTTCTCATCCACCTTCACCCTCCCTTTCTCCCCACCCCAACGCTACCTCTGCCTCTGCACCCTCCATCTGGCCATTACTAACACTCTGGACATTCTTGCCCCAGTCATGAGGATCCACCTGAAACCTGCCTCTAAGCGTAATACCTGGTACAACTCTGAACTTGCAGTCCTGAAACCCAAGTGCAGAGCTGCAGAACGGAAGTGGCAAACCTCAGGCTCACCCTCTGACAAACTGGCCTGCTGCCTGCTTCAAAGGCAATCGACTTTCCAATCCGTGCCAAGAAAAGGGCCCACACCCAGGCATGGGTATCCGGTGCATCCAACAACACGGCTGAACTCTTTAAAATCTGCAGGGACCTCTAGCCATCCCTTCCGCAGTCTCCTTCTCCCATCTTCCTTCCCAGGGCCTCCGCAACACACTGGCCACACTTCACCACAAAAGCTCTAGACATCCTGAACACCCTTGCCACCCTTTCCCCAACACCTGCCACTCCCCCCTCGCCTGCTATAGTCTTACCCTCCGCCTCCCTCTCCTCTTCCCCTGTCACACCTGATGAGGTCACTAGAGTTGTCCGTTCTATGGAGGTCTCCTCCAAACAGGTTTCCCCCTGCTTCTCCAGAAACATCAAAGACAACTTTGACTCACTTGCCCCTGCTCTTGCTGATTTCTGCAACCACTCTTTTGCTACTGGATCTTTCCCCTCCTCCCTCGAGCACTCCCTTGTGTGTCCCCTCCCGAAAAACCTTCAGCAGACCCTACCTGTCCAGCTAACTACTGTACTATTTCTATCACCACCTTCCTTGGGGAAACTCCTGGAGAAGCTGGCCTTCCCCCAATTTTCCTCACACACTGAATTTATTGGCGGCCTCCACGACCATCAATCTGGATTCAAAGCATCCATAGGCATGGAAACTGCTCTTCTGAACACACGTGAAGAACTGCTCGCATCTCTGGATTCAAACTCTCCAGCTGTCATCATTCTACTTGATCTCTCCTCTGCCTTTTAGACGGTCAACCACTCCATGCTCATAAAACTGCTCCATGATACACTGGGTATTTCGGAGCAGGCTCTGGACTAGATGACCTCCTTCCGAACTGATTGTGTACGTACCAGGTTATTTTTGGCACCTTCTCGCCTCCCTCCTTCTCTACCTCTGGTGTCCTCCAGGGCTCCAACCTCTCCCCCTGGCTCTTTAACTACAACCTTGCTATGCTGACACACATCAATTCCTCCTTCTCCCCAAACGTCATACTCCACTCTTCTTCAAACTTCCTGCTGACCCTCTTGCTGCTTCAACCATTCCGGACTGCCTATCTGCCATCCAGTCCTGGTGCAACTCCAATGACCTCTGCCTCAATGCCAGCAGGACTGAGATCCTTCCTATTGGGACCCGTGCTGCCTCTTCACCTCATTCTGGCCATCGTCTATGGGCTCCACCTTCATCCGAAGCCAAAAACCTTTGAGTCCTCTTCAACTCCCCTCTCTCTCTCCTCCCTCCCTCACATCCAGGACATTGCCAAGAAGTCCAACTTTCAACTCTTCCTTCTCAAAGGAATTCTCCCTTTTCTCACTTTCTCTCAGAAGCTCAATATTACCAGAGCTCTGGTTCTCTAGGCTTGACTACAACAGCCTATTCTTGAATCTACCCTCTTACTCTCTACGACCCCCTGCAGCTAATCCAGAATAGGGCAATGAGATTTTTCATTGGCCTCAACCCCCAGGCCACATCCCTCCTGCCCTAAACACTCTTCACTGGCTCCCAGTTGCTGGACGGATTAAATTTATATCCCTCTGCATCATCCACAAGGTTGTCGGGGGCCGGGGACCTCCTGATCTGCAACTTGCTATTACTAAATACTATTCCTCTAGACCTCTACGTTCCTCTGGCACCAACTCTGTGTGTGAAGCGTTTCGCTAAACAGAGCCGATCTCTTACCTCAGTAGGCTCCCTCTTGTGGAACAGCCTCCCCTTCCTCCTCATCTTGAGCCGAACCTCCTCAAATTCCCGAAGTTCCTCAAGACTTTCCTTTTCACTTCCTCCTTCCCTTCCTCCCTTATCTGCTAACCTCAGTTGCTACGATTGGTTACCCGGTCCGTATGTGTCCTCGGGCCCTGGACTTCCATACCCAATCATCTCAGCTTCTGCCTACACACAGCACTTGCCTCGGCACCCACTGCCCTACCCCACTGTAGGCCTGCACTTACACACCTTATTGCAGCTCCACGCTCCCTAGCACTTAGTACACACTTTGCACTTACATCTGATGCTTACCCACAAGCAGACATTCCAGCACTTGCCCCCACTCCCTCTTCCCCTCTTCTCTCTGCACTTGCACGTTCTGAATACTCACAAGGCCTAGTAGGTTTCTTTATCCTCCAGTGTATGCATTGTTTCAATCCCATGTTCCCTCCCTGTTGCCGTGTGGGTGCTTTGAAACACAATTTACTTGTTGTATAAGCACCTAACAAATGCACAATAAACAGATAAGTCTAATCCACAAAACTCTTGAATGGTTATCAAATTGCTCTGGGATCAAAGTGCAGTGCCTAAAATATACCACTTCCCTGGTAACCATATGGACTATTAGGGGGGGGGGGCATGGCTTGATGTTCACGTGAGCAGAAGTGCTCTTGTCGATCCTGAAGTTATCCGTGCAAAAGGTGCAGATGCAGTAGCCCTTTGGAGATGAAAATATGAGCGTATGAAGGTGCAGTGCACACATGCTGGAAGTTTGGAGCCCACACGGTTGCAGGAACATCAGCAACGAGCGTGTGCAGCTCTCGATACGAGGACCCGAATAAGGAAAATAGCGGACACTTGAACACAAAGGAAAATCCAAATAAGTGGATGCGGCGCCCAAGACGCGTGTAGCAGGAGCGCAGACTGGACAGCAGGACAGGGTACCCCCTGCGTGACATGAATGAGCCTATTATGCTCTGAATGACCGTGGTTCCACGCCACAGAAAGCCGGACACCACGCTGTGAGGACAGGCGGCCGGCGCTAGGACCGCAGCGGCTGTGACATAACCGCGGTCGGACCTTGCAGCCCGAAAACCGAAGCGTTCCAGGCATCCGGGAGAGGGGGAGTTAGACCCCAGCCCGACCGCAGCCCCCAGGAGACGGGGCCTGCGGGACCTCATTGCCGATCGCCTGCCAACTGGCACGCACACTCGGCGCAGTGCCCGACAGACGTGGACGGCAGCATCCGAGGGTGCCACACGTTAACCTGCAAGAATGGCCTGATTGCTTGTGCGGGGCCCATAGAGGTGGGGTGAAGGAGCAGCTGGACCCTGCGGCCGTGTGCGGCGGCATCCTAAAGCGGGAGGAGGAGCGGGGACATTCTGTGTGCTGGTCACGCGTACCGGGCTGCAGGGATAACAGCCTTCAGAGGAGCGTGGATCAGGCACAGTAGCAAAGTGAGACGAAGCAGGAGGCCAGGGCAACACTCATACTTGTCTCCCAGGAGATCAGAGAGGCGAGCACACAATCTGTGCACAGCTGGTGCTGCCCTCACCTGGATTTGAAAGCCAGGTCCCAAATAAAAGGCCCTTAACATTGCCCTACCCCACGGCGGATCAGAGAGTATCCTGCTGGTGAAGAGACATACGTGAAGGGCAGATCCTGAATGAAAAGGGGAGCCGTGGGTGTTATTGGCACAGAGTGAACAGTGGGGACAACTGTCCCGAATGGCCTCAACCACCTAGCGTGTACTACACGGT
Source organism: Ambystoma mexicanum (assembly GCF_040938575.1). Taxonomy (NCBI): domain Eukaryota; kingdom Metazoa; phylum Chordata; class Amphibia; order Caudata; family Ambystomatidae; genus Ambystoma; species Ambystoma mexicanum. Next base: position 96,091,101 of record NC_090940.1, read on the forward strand.
GAGGGTGGGCATTAAGGGTGTGACACGTGTGGACCACATTTGGAGTACTGGTGACTTTGTTCGGAACCACAGCCTGCCTTGACACCAGGTCCCTGCTCCACAGGGTAGGCGGAAGCTGGATTGGAGTGCAGCCTTATAGGCCTACATGGGAGGTCACAACCCACTCCAGTGACGCATAGGTTGCCCCAAGACTCTCTTTGCGTGGCCTGTTCGGGCCCTGGCTGTAATAGCTACCTGGTCCCACTGAAGCAGGCCAGTGGCGTGGCTTGCCCACAAATAGGCAGCAGGACACCATGTCCAGCAAACCCTTGAGAACAAAGAGCAAGCAACCCACGTTGGACAACTACGCCAGGACACCACTGGGCCCGGAAGGTGCCAGAAGTAAGGACAAAACCCTGACTGGAAGTGCAGTCACCATGGGCACTAATCAGGAGGTCCTAGCAGCGATCGCGGACCTGAAAGTGGCTTGGGAGACCAAATTGGAACTGGCTATGACAGAACTGAAGGCGGCACTGGAGCTTAAAGTAGGCGCGGTGCAAGAGGAAGTGAACCACCTCTGGCAAGATGTCAGGTCACTGGCAGAATGAACAGAAAACTTGGAAAAAGATGTGGGACCTAACACAGCGGACTGTAAAACTCATAAGGCAGAGCTTCACACCCTAGTGCAACGTCTGGGCAACCTGAAGAGCAGGGCAGAAGAGGTGGAGGGACGCGCCAGAAGGAATAACATCCGCGTAGTTGGCTTGCCAGAGGGAGCGGAGGGACCCAACCCTACGGAGTTCATTGAATCCATGTTACTGCAGGAAATAACTGGAGGAGTGTTATCCCAGGGGTTCACGGTGGAAAGAGCGCACAGGGCCCTGACGAGGAGGCCGGCCCCGGGTAATTCCCCCCCTAGGCCGGTGATCGCCAAGATCCTGAAATACAGAGACTGGGAAAGGATCCTTGAACACTTTTGCAAGGGCGGCACAATACAGAGAGGAGCGGCAAGCATAACTGCATACCCAGATTATGCCCTGTTGGTACAACGCAGCCGCATGAACTTTGGGACTGTGAAGAGACGATTGCGCGAAGCAGGTCTCAAGTGTATGTTGCTCTACCCGGCGAAGCTGAAGGTGTTGCACAAAAACAGGACCCTGTTTTTCGAGTCCCCGGAAGAGGCGATGGGGTCGCTCGACACGCAGAGCTGCCCCCAGGAATTGGGCGTCCAGACAGGAGAAGGTGATGGAAGAGATAAGTAAGCTGTGTAGACTGCACCATGATGGTCGCAGCCTAAGACTATGGGACTTGATTATTTTGCTGGTTGTAGCACATGGGCGGGCTAGATGGTTGGTAATTGGAGGTGATCCGAGGGCACTGAGATTGCAAACACATTGTGGGAGCCTTGCAGAGCTAGTCCTCAAACCCCCATTTAGACTCGTTTAGTTAGGTCACTGGTAGTCCAGTGACACCCTGCCGGGTTTCTGTCCTCGGCACACCAAGGCAGAACCAAACGCGGGGTCGCCTGAGATCCAGGGATGGAGCTGGGCATTTGTTGGGGAAGGGTGGGGGCGAGGGGTGGGGGAGTTATTTTGGGGTTTGTGGTTGGGAAGTTAGGGAAAGGGATGGTTGTTGGGAGGGAAGGGGTTACGAGACAAAATGTGAATCTTAGTAGGCTGATGGTGGTGGGGAGGTGGAGGGCGGAACATCGTATACATGACGTCGGGGTGCCTTAGAGTGGCTACCTGGAATGTCAGGGGCCTCAACAGTTACTTGAAGCGCAACAAGATGATGTACCTGAAGAGGATGAGGATTCATGTGCACTATTGCAGGAGACACACCTCACCAGGGAGAAATTGGAGGTGGTCAAGAGGAAGTGGAGGGGGTGCATAGCGGGAGCCACTTATTCGGCAAATGCTAGGGGTGTTATCACGTGGGTGGCACTGGATGTGCCATTTCAGCTGCTTCAAGCTACGTGGGACCCGGAGGGCAGGTTGCTCGTTATGAGAGGTATGTTGGAAAACTGGGAAGTGTGTATTGTAAACCTATATGCCCCCAATCAGGATACAGCGGCTTATTTTCTCTGGCAAGATTGGCCCCCTACTAGGTGGCAGGATCCTGTGGGGCGGTGACTTCAATTGTGTGCTTAATCCCATGGTTGACAGATCAGACAACAAGTTAGACAACCCCGCTCTGCCCGCAAGGGTGTTACAGGCCCTCCTGAGAGACTTTCACCTAGTGGATGTCTGGAGGCAGTTCACCCCGCGGATAGGCAGTATTCGCACTACGCAGCGCAACACGACCTGCACACGAGGCTGGACTACGTGTTCACCACTACAGAAATGGCTGAAGAGAAGGGAAGCGCGGAATATAAGGCCAGGGTGCCCTCGGATCATCCCCCCCCCCTCCCATCCATCCCCCCTGTTCCTTGAGTGGCGACACAAACCTCCTAGGACGCAGATTCCTACCTGGAAGCTTAGAGCCGAGGCTTTGCAAGACCTGGGATTCCGGGAAGACTTAAGGGAGGCGAGTATTTTGAGATCAATACCGGCAGTGTTCGATCTATGGGAACCGTGTGCGAGGCATTCAAAGTGGTAGTGCGGGGGATTGCCATATCGAAATCTAGAGGGCTCCAGGGAGACACAGAGCGGGAACTGCAGGGAATAGAGGAGTTGGAGGACATGGACAGGGGAGGCACCTCTAGTGAAGATGGTCAGGATGAAACAGCTGCAACAGGCTAGCGGGGAACTCTGGGATGGGCAATGCAAAATAAACTATAAGAAATATGTGGAGCAACAGCATGTGGGAGGAGATAAGCCGGGCAGTTTGCTGGCCTGGCTATATAAGAGTGAGGCGCCACGGCCGGTGATCAGGGAAACTAAGGGGGGGAGGGAGGCCGGATCCGGAATACCCAGGAGGGTGTGAATGATGAGTTCCTGGGATACTATAAACGCCTCTATGAGGACCCTGGCGGATCGAGGGACCACAAAATCTTGGAAACGCTGGAGGACATAGGCCTACCCACCTTGGATGACGTGGAGCGGGCGGACCTAGATGCCCCAATCACAATAGAGGAAATGGAGCTAGTGATTCAGCACATGCCCACCTGTAAGGCTCCAGGGTCAGATGGGCTCCCCGGTGAATTTTACAAAACCTACAAGCAGGAGCTGCTCCGCCCCCTCCCCCCCGCTGCTGGCTATGCTCAATGAGGTGTATGAGAGTGGTGGGCTGCCGGAGTCCTTGAGAGAAGCGGTGATCATTCCGCTCCTAAAACCAGGCAACCTGGCACGGATTGTGGGTCATCCAGACCCCTATTGATGCTGAACCAGGATAGCAAAACAGGCTTAAGCGAGTCATCGGTAAACTGATACATCCTGACCAAACGGGCTACGTCCCAGGCAGGTACATAATGGATAACCACAGAAGATTGCACCATATAATAAATCAAACAAAGGGGGACCCGGGTGAACTGGCGGTTGTCTCGCTCGACGCAGTTAAAGCCTTCGATTCAGTCAGATGGCCCTGGCTGTTGACGACTCTGGAAGGCTATGGAATGGGGCCAGGGTACCTTAGGTGGGTTAAAATGTTATATAGCTCCCCAATTGCTAGGGTTAAAACGGGTGCTACTATATCGGACAAATGGTAGCTTAGCAGGGGCACTAGACAGGGCTGCCCTTGGTGGCCCATGTTATATATACTTGCGTTGGAACCACTGGCCGTCTGTCTGAGACAACAGTACGAGGAGACTGGGATCCGCACTGCAGGGGGGCCTGCATCTTGTCTCATTATATGCTGACGATATACTATTGTATCTGCGCTTCCCAGAAGAGAACATACAATATATTCTGGAAGTAATGGAGCGGGACGCCACTCTCTCCGGCATAGCGGTTAACCCCAAGCAATCCTGCATGTTCCCCTTGGGGAGATACAGGTTTGTCCCACTCGGGGACTTGCCGATATTACCAATACCCTGGCACACCAAGTCGTTCCGTTATCTCGGAATTGATATATACCACACGGCAATAGAAGAACATAAACATAAGACGGAGAAGGCATTAAAAATAGCATGGTATTTTGGTCTAGACTACCCTTGGCCATGATGGGGAGAGCTGCTCTACTTAAGATGGTGGTCTTGCCCAGTCTACTACATTTTTTTTGGTAAATATCTCACATGTGATCCCTACGCGCTTCTTTGCTGGCCTCCACAGCTTGTGCAGGGGCTTTATTTGGCATAACTCCAGGAACACGGTGGCTCTCTGGAAATTACCGAATTCGTGTGACCGGGGAGGAATTGAGTTATATTATTTGGCGGGACAGCTGCAGTATGTGGCGAGGTGGCTGTCTGAGGAGGAGACGGCTGAAACCAGGCTGTTGTGTATGGAACCGGCTTCTTTCTTCTAAAGGGAAGTAGTATGGCTATCCAAGCCAAGGGTTCTAAGGATGGCGAGGCTGTTGGTGCTTGGCTGGAAGATGTGGCAAAGGGCATGGCAGTTGGTGGGATACCCGGCCCCGTTTTCTATGCAGGTGCCACTGGTGGCACTATGTAGAGAGGACCCGCAATTGATACACGGGGTCCGAAAATACTGGGAACCGGTGGATCTGGCTACCCTGGGAGACATATGGCAGGATGGGGAGGCATTGGAATTTCAGACACTGACAGAAGATACTGGGGTGCATAAGGGGCAGTATATAACCCACTCCAGAATGGTTAAACGAGTGTGAGAAGTGGCCGGCGGTAGTGTTAGCTGAACAACCGGATGCTGCCATGGAAACAATATATGACATCTCGGAGGGAGGGCATGAGATATCCTGGATATATGAGCTGCTGGGATCCAAAGTGGGGAGGGAATTGCTCCATTTGAGACTACTCTGTGATGAAGACGTTGGGGAGCCCATGTCGGATGGGCTCTGGGGTAGGGCCCAAAGATACCACAAAAAGGTGTCCCGGAACACAAGGCTCCAGCAGATCCAATTGTATGTCACACACAGAGCATTTCGAGGGGATTGGGTCCTCCGACGTATTCCATATCTGACAGTAATCCCCACAGCTGTGCTGCTTCGGAAAATCTTTCTGCGTCGAGACGCTGCCCTCGTGGACCTCTTCCAACGGCCGACGTCACTGGATGTTCTAAGTAGGACGCACAACGCCCGTAGCCTCAGTTCCGTTTTTTTCGCGAACGTGTTCGCTTCGGAGATCTCGGCGCGCTTCGACTCTTTGCAGTTTCTGTTCTTTATCGGTTCTTCGAACCTATTCATTTGTGAAGTTATCATTTGTGATGTCTACCTCGTCTTCCACCCCGCGTCCAGGCTTTAAGAAGTGCGGGGACTGTGGGTCCAAGATGTCACACAACGCCTGCCTCTGGTGCCTCAGGGGCGCCCATGACACGGATGATTGTGTTGACTGACAGTCACTTAAGTCCAAAGCCTTGCGGGAGCGCAAGAAGAAACTGTCGGTAGGTAAGGTGTCCAAGCCACGGAAGTCGAGGTCTGCGGGGCTTTCAACAGACGATTCGAGGGGCGACTCTCCGCATCGTCGTCAGAAGTCAGTGGGTCTCGGTCCCGGAGTAGGTCCCAGCCACTCCTCTACTTCTTCGAGGCACTCCCGGATGTGCCGTCATTGGTCGCCTTCCCCGTCCTCATCCGAGGACTCCGCCCGTCGGCAGTGCGCTTATCCCACCAAGCATGCGACGCTGGAGGAATGGGCTTCCTTCGGTAAGAAAATGCTAGCGATTCTCGAATCGCAGGGCACTGGTCCGTCCGCACCTCCGAGTGGGGTCGGTCGTGATCTGTCGAGAGACTCTGCTTGTACGCCTTCGGGTTCGGGTGGTCGGCAAGATTCGCGAAAAGGTCCCGCTCGGACAAGGGGAATCATTCTCGTCATGCCCGTTCCAGGTCCCAGTCCTCGATGCGCTCGAGACCGTGTGCACCTGTGGTGTCTTCGAGGAAGACGTCGATGTCTGTGGTGCCAAGGTCGTCGACGGACTCTTTCGAGGCTCCGCCTCCGAAGAAGTAGTCGATGCGAACGGCGCCCAGGTTGTTGAGGGACACGCTTGGGGCTCCGCCCTCGAGGCCTGTGTCGATGCTGTCGCCGCCGCGTTCGGCGCCGATTCCCTAGACGCCTTTCGAGGCTGTTTCGACGGGGGTACCCCGGGGCACGGTGGAACCCCTAGAAAGGCTCCGGTCAAGCATGGCTTTGTTCCCCATTCTCTGCCCTCTTACCGCCATCTTGAGTACATTTCAGAGGTGGATGAGGGCTCTGATGATGGCATGGTTCCTGATACGGTGCCAGATGAGATTCTCTCGGGCCATAGCCAAATTGAGGACCTGCGTCAGTCCCTGCACAACGCCAGTGATCTGGACACCTCTCTGGAGGTGGAGTTTTGTAGGCCTGAGCCTGGCACTCATGCCGACGCCTCGTACCGGCGCCTTATGTCTAGGGTCACCGAGTACTTGGGGTGGTCTGCTCCCCAGGGGATTTTCTTCAGGATGACCTTACGTATATCCTTGACCAAGATCCACCAACTGACCCGGTACTGCCGTTCCATATGGCTCTACAGAGGAGGGTGGCGGCGGCTTAGACTGCTCCGGAGAATCTCCTGGCAGTGGGCAAGTCTTTGCCGCGAAAATACCACCCAGCCAGTAGCAACCCCTGCTACTTGACCAAGCGCCTCACTCCGGAGAGTTTGGTGGTGCAGGCGGCTACGGCCCCAGCAAAGCAGGCATCATATCCTACCATCCCTCCTGATGGGGACAACAAACATTTTGATGGTTTGGGGCAAAGAAAGTGTTTTCTTCAGGGGGTATGGCGCTTCAGGCGGCCAACTCTGCATGTGCCTTGTCTCGTTTCACGCACACTCTGTGGAACTGTTTCCTTAGTGGTTGAACATATTCCCGAAGGGGACGAATGGGATGGTTTCCTGGCTATGGTCCAGGATGGCAAGGATGCCATGTGTGAGGCCGTTCAGTCGGGTTTGGACATGGCAGATTGCGTCAGCCGGTCGATGGCGGCGAGCTCCGTAATACGCAGGTTTGCGTGGTTGCGGAAGTCGGGTTTGCTCCTGATGTGCAGGACCGGCTCCTCAACATGCCCTTTGATGGTGAACATCTTTTTGGCAGCAAGGCTGACGAGAGCCTTGAGAGGTTGCAGACCTCCAAAGCTGCAGCAAAGTCATTGGGCGCTGCAGTTCGACAACCTCCGCCTTTTCGTCCTAGGGGACAGCAATGGAGGGGAGGTTCCTTTAGTTATTACTCATCCTTTGGTAAAGCGAGAGGAGCTGCCAGTCAAAGGGGCCACTGTAGGAGTGCCAGAGGTGGAAAACAAGGAACTCGATGCCAAGGCCGCTCGGGCAGTTGCCTTTTTGCCCTCAGGCAACGCTGCAGCCGCTTCAGCTCAGTCATGAGGCCATGTCCCATGGTTCGCCGGTTGGGGGAAGGCTGGCGCAGCATCTTGTAGAGTGGTGTGCCATTTCTTCAGATGTGTGGGTTCTGGAGATCACAGCCCACGGCTACTGTCTTCCTTTCCGGCAGCGACCTCACGACAATCCACCGGGGAATCTCTCTTTGAAGAGTCCGGATCCGCTCCTTGCACAGGAAATTCAATCCCTGCTGGAGAAAGGCGCCATAGAACTGGTGCCTGTAGCGGAGAGGAACAAGGGATGGTATTCCCCTTATTTTTTGATTTCCAAGAAATACGGGGGATTGAGACCCATCATGGACTTGCGCGGTTTGAACAAACGCCTCAGGAAGGACAAGTTCAAGATGGTTACTCTCTCTCAAGTCCTCCAGGCCCTTCAACTTCAGGACTGGTTGGTGTGCCTCGACCTTAAGGACGCTTATTTTCATATGCCGATCCATCCAAAGCACAAGAAGTACCTGAGGTTCGCAGTTGGCGACTCCCACTTTCAGTTTCGGGTCCTGCCGTTCGGATTGACCTCCGCCCCGAGGGTCTTCACCAAGCTCATGGCAGTGGTGGCAGCGCATCTCAGGAAAGGGGGATTCTTATCTACCCCTACCTGGACAATTGGTTGATCAGGGCGCGCTCTCCCAAGCAAGTCCTGGATCATCTGTCGGTCACATGCCACTCCCTCCACAAGCTGAGCTTCTCCCTCAACTTGAAGTCCCATCTGACACCAACTCAGAGGCTCCAGTACATTGGAGCAGTGCTCGACATGTCCCTGGGGCAGTGTTTTCCTCCCCAGGTGAGGGCTCATCACATTCAGCAGATGGTGCACAAGTTTCAACTTGCCCAGAGACTCCCAGCGTTCGAGTTCTTGAGATTGCTCGGCCTCATGGCATCCTGCATTCTTCTGGTGCCAGAGGCCAGGTTGCGGATGAGTTTTTTGCAAAGGGCACTCAAGCTCCAGTGGTCCCAGTCCTCCGGCAGGATGTCGGACCATGTTCAGGTGCCGTCCTCGGTCGCCCAGGACCTTCTGTGGTGGGCCGTCGAAGGCAATCAGATGAAGGGGGCTCACTTTTGGCTACCCTGGACGGAGATGACTATTGTGACGGACGCATCCCTCACGGGATGGGGAGCTCATGCCAACGAGCTGACAGTCAGCGGTCGTTGGTCTCCGTCAGAGTCCAGAATCCATATCAATCTGTTGGAGCTGAGGGCCGTCAGGCTTGCCCTGAAGGCTTTTCTGCCGACTGTGCGAGGAAAGAATGTCCTGATCCTGACGGACAACACAGTGGCCATGCACTACCTCTACAAAAAGGGGGGGGGGGCAGGGTCACTTCCTCTGTGCAGGGAGGTGATGCAGCTCTGGTTCTGGGCAATCCAGCAGGATGTTTCGATCTCGGCAGTTCATCTGGCCAGAGACGAAAACGAGACAGCGGATGCTCTGAGCAGACAGAGCGTGATCTCTCACGAGTGGGAGTTGGCTCAGGAGATTCTGTAGGAGATCTTCACCCTTTGGGGGACCCCTGAAGTGGATCTCTTCGCCTCCAGTGTCAACCGGAAGTGCAAAAGGTTCTGCTCGTGGGAATTTCCTGCAAAAGGAGCCTTAGGAGACGCGTTCGTGGTGGAGTGGTCATTCCCACTACTGTACTTGTTTCCTCCAGTCCTCGTCATCCTGCAAGTGCTACGGAGGTTACGAAGGTTCGGTTCCCGGATGATCCTCATTGCTCCAGCGTGGGCCCGGAGGATGTGGTACCCGGACCTTCTCGACTTGTCCATCTGCCCTCCACGTCGTCTTCCATACCGAGACAATCTGCTCTCACGGGAGGGGTGTCAGGTTCTCCATCCAGAGGTCACATCCCTCAATCTTCACGCTTGGTTTCTGAAAGGTTGAGGTATAAGGATTGCGACCTCCCTGAAGACTTGATGAAGGTGTTGCTTTCGACCAGAAGACCCGCAACAAAGTCCCTTTACCGTTTGCCGTTGGCGTAAGTTCTGCGACTGGTGCAGGGTTAAGAATGTGGATCCTTTTGCATGTGACATTTCTGTGGTTCTGTCTTTTTTTGCTTTCTTTAGCCCACAGGGGCTTGCAAGTGGGTACTGTTAAAGGTTACCTGGTGGTGCTGTCCATATTTAAGCGCTCGTCTGAAGAGTGATCTTATTTTAAAATGCCTTTAATTTCTCAGTTTCTAAAAGGGCTCACTAATGTGTTCCCTCCGTCACCTTTCCAGGTGCCTGGTTGGGATCTGAATCTTGTCCTCAAGTTTCTGATGGGTGCTCCGTTTGAGCCTTTGCAGTCATGCCCTTTGAGACTTAACTCTTAAAACTGTTTTTTTGGTTGCGGTCACTTCCGCTCGCAGAGTGAGTGAGTTACAGGCACTTTCAGTTAAGCCACTCTTCACTGTATTTCAGAAGGACAGGGTTGTCCTTAGAGTTCGTCCTTCCTTTCTTCCGAAGGTGGTCTCGGAATTTCATTTAGGCCAGAAGGTTGTTCTTCCGGCATTTCATCCTCCTTCACATCCTGGTAAGGAAGAGGAGAGGCTCCATAGGCTCGATCCTAGGAGAGCTTTAAGCTTTTATATTTCACGCATGTCCCGGGTCAGAGTGGATGATCAACTCTTCATTTGTTACACTGGAAAGCGTTTGGGACAAGCTGTGACTAAGCAGACTTTGTCTCGCTGGATTATTCTGACTATTTCTGAGTGTTGCCGCTTGGCAGGTAAGGACCCACAGGTCGGCTTGCAGGGCCATTCTACCAGGGGTATGGCTACCTCTACTGCCCTATAGAGGGGTGTTCCTATTCGTAACATCTGTGATGCAGCCACCTGGGCTTTGGTCCATACTCTTGTACGTAACTACTCCCTCGATTCCATCCGTGGGCAGGATATGGCCTTTGGCAAGGCAATCCTTTGCTCTGCAATTTGATTGGGCATTCTAAATTTCTTTTTCTAAATTCTTTTCCCACCTCCTTGCATTGGTACTGCTTTGGGAGTCTGTCATTGATATGGAATACGTCGGAGGACCCAATCCCCTCGAAGAACAAGTTACTCTCTTACCTGGTAACGTTCTTTCGATGGGATGGTCTGACGAGGTATTCCATATTGCTCCCTCCCTGCCTTCCCCGCTACAGAATTTCTTATGCGATTGCAGCTTACGTTTCCGCAAGGCTTTGTGTGGTCAGACTGGCAGAAGACTGCCACACGTTCTGGGGGAAAAAACTACAACTGAGGCTACGGGCGTCGTCCGTCCTACTTATAACATCCAGTGACGCAGGACGCAGACAGATTTTCCGAAGCAGCACAGCTGTGGAGATTACTGTCATAGATATGGAATACATCGTCGGACCATCCCATCGAAAGAACGTTACCAGGTAAGAGAGTAACTTGTTCATCTCACCCCAGGAAGATCGCCAGGTTCGGTGGTCAGACGCAGAGATGCCCCAGGTGTGGGGAAGAGGAAGCTGGGATGTTATTTGTTTTGGGACTGTCGGGAGGTGGGATGATTTTGGTCCGAACTGAAAACGCGCTTGACCAGTAAAGGCATCACGCTGGAGGTAGAATCGGCCTGGGCATGCATGCTGGGGGGGGGGGGGGGTTTCCCTAGGCCACGCAATTTAAGGCACATTAGCAAAATGAAGGATCTGGTATACATCCTCGCGAAACAGAGGAGTGCGATGTGTTGGAAGGCTGCTCAGAGGCCAAGGATGGAGTTGTGGTGGGCGGACCTCTTGAAATGGGCAGAAACGGCTGCTTGGTTTGATGCGGTCTGTAGGGGAGGGGAGGAAGAGGTAGGACCCTTAATAGAATGGAGGCAGTTGGTGGCGACTATGATGGGCTCCCCGCTCCCCGAATGCAGTGATGACGATACAGATAATGTGATGATAGGCCTGCCGGCTGATGCACAGGCTGTGGACATAGACACATTGGCTCAAGTTAAGGGCAGGGGTGGGAGCGGGACCAAAGAATGCAATTTGTGAATGTTTTGCTGTCGAATTGGTCTTAAGCATTGCAATGTTTGGTGTGCTGATAAAAGAATAAAATAAAAATTGTTTAAAAAAAAAAACATATGGACTATTAGGGCAGCATATCATAAAAAGCAATGGTTGGAGGGGATGAGTTGAAGTCCTTCCGGTCACACAAGTAAATACAAAATTAAAATAAAATAAGAAATAGGGAAGCCAGCAAAAAAAGAAATCAAACATTTTAAGGAATCCACAAGGTGGGTCCAGGGAATCCCCAAATAGGGGATTTTATTTTTAACATGGAATTTATATATATATTTATTCATTTCATTCTAATGTTTGTTAGCTGCTCCCACTTAACACCCCAGACTGTGCAAGCTGACCTCTCTTGAACCTAAAGTCAAAGTTATTAGTGAAATAACCGAAAATTCAATGAACAGAAAAGCTCTGAATTCATCAAGCAGGTCCCCTATTGGCTTCATTGCTTCAATGCCTTGCTTTGCAGGAAAGGTGGGGCAAAGGTGTGGCCATGGGCGCGGAGGGGACTCAAAGTGGCAGAAGGCTACAAGTAATCCCCAGGGCATAAGAGTATCCCTGATATAGCCCACCCCAAGGCCTACAAAAATTGGCATTTTCTCTTTTCTTGCAGGATGGAAACTTTAAGAAATGTGTATTTTTAGGTATGACAGAACTTCCCATGAATACTGGCATGAATATTGCAGTTCTTAAGGCTGGTCATGTCACGTCGCACTCTTACACTCTAGCTTCTGACTCCTTGACGCTATTATTGATTTATATGTAATCAAGAATGGTTAAATGTTCTCCTCTCGGCATGTCAACGCAACAACTCAAGACTGTGTTAGTTGTAGAATTATTTTTAAAAGAACCCTGTGATGACCATTATACTCCAAGCTAATGCTGCCTCTACTCACACACTGGTGCAACTCGACCTCCCTGCAAGTGCTGCACAAATGCCATCACATTGCTAAACTCTGCACAGTTTACATTGGTTGGGGTAAGGACAGATCGCAAGTGACCACATGTCTACCTCATATAGAAAGATTTGTTGGTGCTGTAGAAAGATAAAGGCATAAAGTTATGAACCAGATGCTCCGTAATAAAGTGTAATCATTGCCACATATGACAGCCTCCACAGATGCTCCTCCACCAAGCAAGAGCCAGGACTAGCTGATGTTAAAGCAGCCATCAGCCACTGCAAATCCAACAGCTGTCCACACGTCCATGTTGCTCCAAACCATGTTGCGTATCCATCAACATGGGGGCTTTATTGCAGATTGGAGCAGCATACCAGGTGATTCACAAATCCATGCATCACCAGGATATGTGAAGAAGTTTGATCTATCTGTTGAAGAACTTCAGCCTGGCCAGAAAGAGAAGGGTGCATCTTTGTCATGCAGATGTTTGTGCACTGTTTTAAAGTTATTTGTGTCCGATGAGCCTTTTGGGAAGAAATCCAGGAAAGTTGGAGTTGAGCCATCTGGCATCACAGATTGTCGTTTGCACTGGCTGTATGTAGGATGAGAGCTCTATCCTGGATCCCTTTTTGGAACTCTGTGGAACCTAATGTTTTTGCCTGGTTTAAACCCAAAAAAAGATTTTGTGGTCGGAGGTAAAAGGAGCTGCCGACTGTAGGGAGAGTCGATGTTGGGAACAATTTTCTTTTTGCAACTTTCCCTCCATAGTTTCCTAAGGAACGCCATTATTTTTACGCTTGTTTTGCTCCTGACCTGATTTCTTTTTAAAAAAATGTATTTTCTTAAGGGAAGTCTTCACTTCTTGCCTTTTTGTCATGGGAAACGGATCAGTCCTTCAGACTATCAGTACTGGAAAACTTTGTCCCTTTTGACTTGTCTATACATTGTCTGTAGCATCTTGCAATGCATTGGAGATGATTTTGTTTCATCCTACCTATTTACACATGGGATTTTTGGTTACTTGTTTGTGTGCCTAAAGACAAGTTGTTGGCAGCAGTTCAATTTCTTTACTGATTTTAATTTCTTTAGTGTTTGGATTCATGTTTGCCACGTATGGCTACTAAACATTGCTAGTACCTTTTAAAATGGCCTTGCCGGGAGATTTTCACTTTGGCCATATTGTAGTTTGACCTTGTCTTTGCTGTTCCAGGTCAGGAAAGCCTTTATAAGGTCATGCACTTAACTGGGAAAGCTGATGCGTTCCTGGGGTGGGGAGTTGTGTGTGTGTGTGTGTGTGTGTGTGTGTGTGTCTCTCCACATCACTGGGGTTGATGTGAAACCAGTAGTTGCCCCTGATTGGACAACTGTTTGTTTGGTGCTGATCCTCAGCATTGGTGGGCTTGGACTTGCTTCAGCTCAGAATTTGGATAAGAGGACTCCTCCTGCAGCTATTCTTCATAACCATTATTGGAGCCAAGAATCCCGCGAAGAAGAGCAAACCTTTGTTGACCTGAAAAGGACTCCTGAAGTGGCCCAGCATCCCTTTCAGTGTCAGACTTACAGAAGCCCTGCTCCTTTGCCTGGTCTCTGAAGACCCATAGTGGTGCTGCAGTCCTTGGACCAGTGGGCCAACTAGTGTCAACGCCTTCTTGAGGATTCAGCCCTTCAGAGCGTTCAGAAGTGTCCCTGGATTATGTCATTTGCCTACGTGAGTGTGAAAGATCTAAAAATAAATTTCAATGCTCATAAATATTAGAATTGATCGAGCACTGGTACACGTTTCGGCGTGTGGGTGATTGTGGCATCCATGTCAAGCCTTCCTCAGGGCGGGTAAAAATAGTGACCCTGGGAGGGGGGTGGGGGGGCAGAAAGAGGTGCATGAATGTATCATAACTACATACTCATAATAGACAAATTTATTTGTTTTGTTTCACTGCTAAATCAATTAGAAACATTTCACATGATACTTACCCTGTGCAGAGGACAGGGGTATGAAAGATGTGTGATCTTTTCTCCAGACATGGAAATTCCTTATGCTGGGGGGGCAACCTCCTCTCTTGAACAAATAGGTGTATCCTGTGGTATACCCAGCCACTGTTAAGGATAACCAGAAAAACTGGCTAAATCAGTACCATGCGGATGCACATCAACAGTTGCAGCATTGTAGACAGTGTGTCTATATCGAAAAGAACCAGAGGCAAACTGGCTACCTCGTGATTATTGAAGGCCATAGCCAAAGTCAACAAGTACCTGTGTGATGGTTGGTTGGGTCCAACAATTTTGGACTAGAGGTCAAATGTTCAAATATAATGTGGTGCCTGGATATCGGCCTCGAACACCCATCCAAAGAGCCTTTTCTCCCATGAATGCAGTGCCCTGCACTAATCCCCTTCCCTTCCCCCGGACTCAACCCCTTATTGTCCTAACCGTTGCCACGACACATCTTCCTGATCCAGAATGACACCTGCGCACTTAGTATATATGTTAGGACAGTTTTTCTGAAGTCCAACGAAGGGCTTAGTAAAACAATTCAACTGAGATAGTACACGGCTCTACTCTTAGTTTAAGGCTGTACCACCTGAGTATATGGTAGTGTAGACAGAGCAGCCAGGCTTATCTTAGGACAGAAAGTACACTGAACCTGTAGTACACCAAATATTCAATTGAAACACAACCGGAAGTATTAAAAAAAATAAAGGTTGTTTATAAATACAAGCAGGTCAAGTTAGGTTTTGGGGTAAGTACTGGTCATAGTCATAAACACATTTATAAAAACACCACAGTGCATCAAGGTACACAGACCAAAGTATAAAACCTTCTTCAGAATACCTAACAGTAATTTTAGGGAAGTCAGACTTATCACACACATTTAGTATAGGCCACACCGCTTCATGGGGAGTACAAACCACATGTTACTTTCTGATTACTTTGTAGTAAGTCAAGGGTATTGACCCCGTCAGTTATGCAGTGAGGCTCAACAAAGAAAGCACATAGTAAACCAACTTGCAAATATACTTTTCTGAATAGTGGAACGCTCATTCAAGGAACAGTAGAAACCTCTTAGTATTATTCAGGATAATTTATGCTAGGTGAGTAAGACATTTTGGTGTAATATATAATTACAATTGGTGTTCAGATCAGTGGAACACAGACTAAGGTCAGCAATAACTCTTTAACTTATTTTAGGATGGCACAGCTCTAACGTAAGGTAAGTAACACCCATACACTTTTTTGAAGGAGCTACCAGCAACTTAGCATTAAGTAGAACCTAAGGCAGAGTTATTCTAGACAGGCTAACAGCAAGTCAGGGCACGCAAGACCCAGTTGGGGCACTCCTACATTTATATCCTAAGATGAATAGTTAAGGGAAGCCAACAATATTACCTTTGGGGAAGAGGCACGACCAATTCACAGGTGAGTAAAATAACCTTATTTCTGATGTTTGTTAATCTGCTTAGATTCACATGCTGTGCATAGGTCCGACATCCAGTGGTCACTGCGGAGTATTGCATTTTGTTTTTCGTAGTCGAAAAGGGGACGTCGACAAGGCGTGTCTGTAACACTATCCCTATAGTGACGTGCGTCGTACCCACAATCCCTCACGCGTCGAGGTCCCTCAGATTGTTTTTTTCCGCCCAGCTTCTGGTCGCCTTATGTGGAGCTCCTAGAGAGACATTGCAAAATACTTACTACGGACCTCGGTCCTTAATTATACTTATTATATTCTTAAAGATCCCTCCACTCGACCTTAGCTGTGAAGCTGTTTCTCCGCCGAACAAGTTTTCGACGGAGGGGATCCTTCGGCGCTGCCGAACACGTGGCCTGGCCTCGCTGGCCAACATACAGTAGGGAGAGTGGGGGTTCGAACTTTTATCTTCTCTTTCAGAATGTCTTTCTTTCTCCCCTATCTTTCCCTTGGGTTTGTTATCACCAGTTATTATTGCCTCAGCTATGGAGAGGACACCTTTTAAGTTTTGCCCACGCTGTAGGGGCAAATACACTTGGAAGGATAAACACAAGCTCTGTAATCGTTGCTTGCCCCTCGATCATAAGGAGGACAGCTGCGCGGCCTGTAAGCTCTTGAAACCAAGAACGCAAAGTTAAGAGGTGGGCGGACTACTCTATGTCGAAGTCAGTTTCCTCACCCGCCGCCGCTGTTACAGAAAGTGACGAGGAGGGTGATAACTCGACGTCCGTTACGGAAGTCATTAACCCCCAGAAGGAGCGCTCGCGCTCCTCGACGTCCGTCCCCGGCCCCGACGGGCTCGGCTCACGCCCTGCTTATGGGGATGAACACCCCGGCGACAAGGACGCACATAGACCCCATAGGCCTAAGCACACAACCCACGGCTCTTCTTCGTCGAAGACGAAGGATCCATCAGCGCCAAAGGGGACGCAGGGCACTCCGGCGTCTACCTCAGACCGTAAGGGTCTCAAGCCCCACCCGCAAACGCAGCCGCGACCAGCGATTGGGCTTTCATCAAACACGGGCGCTACCTCAAAAACATCCGACGTAACGCTCCATAGAGCGGCCGTCGAGAAACAACGCGTAACACAGGCAACGTCGATACCAGAGCCCTCTACCGACGAACTCGTTGTCGAGAGCCTGGCGAGAATTGTTTCCGAAGACAAACGTAAGCGGACGACGAAACAGACGTCGAATACCGCACCAAAAGCTATAGAAACGCCGAAAAAGCACAAGAGTAGCCAAGAACTGCCCCCTTCATCTAAGGGCACTTCTGCTTTTCTGAGGGCGAGGGAAACCTTTCGTCGATGTTGTGGGAGCGTTCTAAGCGTTTGGAAGGCGAAAACACTGATTTCCCCCCACTAGACTATTCAGGGGTCCCCCATGAGACCCTTGAAAGACCCCATTCTTGTATGGAAAAAATGGAAAGGTTTTTGGGAAGCCAAAACCCACCCACACACAAAAGACCAGGAGAATGGCCCCAGGATGACCCTAGGGTCAAGATCCCTAGACTGTTTCCCCTGTCTACAGACGTATATAACCTCACTGAAGAGGAGCAATACCTCCAAGAAGATGAGGAGGGTTTGGGTGGAGAGGAAGAACATGAGGAAGAGGGGTTTGAAGAAGATCCTTACACTAGTGCAGGAGTTTTTGAAGAAGATACAGCCACCTCGCAGCCCTGGCAATCCCCATCAGTGCAGCCTTGGCAATCCCCATCTGTGCACTCAGACCCTGATGCCTTTCACCCTTCTCCTCCCAAGGATTCACCTATTGGAAACACCTCTCCCATAGATGACCACCCTTCCCTTAATGCACTATTGCGCAAGGCAGCAGCGCATTTTGAAATAGACACAGGGGAAACTCTTCCCGACATAGACTTTGTAGAAAAAGTTATTAAAGAAAAAGCCCCTGTTAGTCAGTCTATTCCGCTCCTGGCTTCCATAAAGAGAAGAATAACTCCTTCCCTTTCCAATCCTGCATTAGTCAGAGGGGTCAACCCTCGGATAGAAAAGCTCTTCAGCCCTTCGTCCTCTGACCCCTTGTACATCAGAGGACATTCTATTCCGGACTCCCTTGTAGTTACTAATACAAGAAAAAGAGCGGGGGTACCACTATCCACTAGTGAGGCACCACCTGACAAAGAGGGCAAGAAGCTCTATGCTCTTGGGAAGAGAATCACGACCTCCGCAGCCTTCTCAACTAGGATTGCGAATAACAATTCCCTACTAGCTAGCTACGCAGATGCACAGTGGAGCAAGCTGCGCAGCGAAGCAGAGGACGCACCAGAACCCCTGCGTTCACGCCTGTTAGATATCATCTCAGAGGGAACTCTTGTAAACCAGGGCATCGTAAAGAACTCCTTAGATGCTGCAGAGACGGCTGGCCGTTCCCTGGTTCAGGGAATACTTCTCAAACGCCATGTCTGGCTGCGCAATTCGGAATTTAAGCCGGAAACCCAGGCTTCCCTGATAAATAAGCCCATAGAACAAACACACCTGTTTGGGAAAGCAGTTGATGAGGCCCTAGAACATGCGAAGAAGGAATTTGATACCATCAAGACTCTTGACCAAATTTCTAGGCCCCCCTAACAGACGCGGCTATGGCAATAGACGCTCCTTTCGTGGCCAACGCCAGCAAAACCAACAGCAATTTTACTCTGCTACCAACTGGCCCTCTAACCAGGGTAACAACCAATTCAGTCAAAGAGGCCAACGCCGTGGCAAAGGAAGAGGTCGCGGCTCCAGCCCCAAAGGTTCCACGCCCAATACCAACAAATGACCCGAAGATTCGGGTCCCCTCCCATGCATCACCGGTCGGGGGCCGGCTAACATCGTTCCTATCAGCATGGGAGGAAATATCGTCAGACCGCTGGGTTTTATCCACCATAGCCCACGGATACTGCATCGAATTCAACGGTTCCCCGAAGTACAGAACCCCACGGAACCGACACATGACACCGGAACACCTCACCATTCTTCTTCAAGAAGTAGAAGAGCTACTGAAAAAAGAAGCTACAGAGGTTGTTCCCCTATCTCGGGTAACAGAAGGTATTTATTCAGTGTACTTCCTTGTACCCAAAAAGGATTTAGCCATGCGCCCTGTATTAGATCTGCGCCCAGCGAACAGGTTTGTCAAACCCCAAAGTTTCGTATGGTGACCTTGCAGGAAGTAATCCCACTGTTATCACAGGGGGATTACATGACAACACTAGACATGAAAGATGCATACTTTCATATTTTAATGTTGCCAGCGCACAGAAAATACCTCAGGTTCAAGATGGAGAACAAGCACTACCAGTTCAGAGTACTACCCTTCGGGATAGCATCTGCACAAAGGGTATTCACGAAAGTACTGGCAGTGGCAGCGGCCCACCTACGCAGGTTATCCATCCCGGTATACCCTTACCTCGACGACTGGCTCATAACAGGGGATTCTTACGAAACATGCTTCTCCAATACCCAAAAGACTGTAGACCTTTTGTCCCAACTGGGCTTCTCCATCAACGAAAAGAAGTCCAGCTTAGACCCCAGCCAAATCAAGCAATTCCTAGGGGCTCTAATTCAAACAAAGGACGGCCTCGTCTTCCCCTCCAACGAGAGGGTCCAAAACATGCTGTTTCAGATCCCCCATTATGTGGCAGGTCGAGAGGTGACGGTACGCAAGGCAATGCGCTTGCTAGGGATGAGGGCGTCATGTATTTATTTGGTACCTCACGCGCGCCTGCGCCCAATGCAAGAGTGGCTCTATAGCCAGTGGTGTCAGGCCAGTGGACAATGGGACGATCTAGTGGTGGTCTCGCAGGCCTTGGTTCTCTCGCTACGGTGGTGGACAAAAGAAAAACCTGTTATTAGGGAAAACGTTTGCCACACCAGCAGTGGAAGCCACTCTAACCACAGACTCATCCCTCACAGGATGGGGGGGCTCACCTATCCCATCAGACTGCTCACGGAGCGTGGACTCCGAGCTTAGCATCCAAGCATATAAACCTGCTGGAACTACTAGCGGTGTTCAAAGCACTGAAAGCCTTTCAGGAACACCTACAAGGAAAGACAGTGATGGTCCTCACAGACAGCACCACAGCCATGTACTACCTCAACAAGCAAGGGGGCACTCCCTCTCCAGGACTGTCCAAGCTGTCCCAGAATATATGGAAGTGGGCTCTCAAACACAACATGTTCCTACTATCACAACATGTACCAGGGGAACTCAATCTGCTAGCAGACAAACTCAGCAGAGACTTCCCCCTGCCCGAAGAGTATGAATGGCAATTGCACGAAGACATCGTCTTAGACGTCTTCACGCAATGGGGATTCCTGAAAATAGACCTGTTCGCAACTATGGAGAACTCACAATGCCAAAGTTACGCCTCCAGGTACCCCCAGAACCAGTCCAAGGGGAACGGTCTGTCGATTCAATGGTCAGGGAAATTTGTTTACGCCTTTCCCCCGACTCCCCTTCTCAACAAAGTGGTGCACAAGATGCACCAGGAGCAGGTTACCATGATACTAGTGGCCCCAATGTGGGCCCGGCAGCCATGGTTCGCTCACTTGATGGAGATGTCCCTATCTCCCCCAGTGAAACTTCCCTGCCCGTACAACATGTCACAGGACAAGGGCAGGACACTGCATCCTTGCCCTCAGACCATGAACTTAGCAGCCTGGCTCCTGAGATCATAGAATTTGGACATTTACAACTCCCGCAGAGATGTATGGACATCCTCAGGGAAGCCAGAAAACCTAATACTCGCTACTGCTATTCTAGCAAGTGGAAAAGATTTGTCATCTAGTGTAAAGGTAAGAGCATCAACCCGGTTGACTGCTCTCCCACTAACATTGTTCTGTACTTGACCCATTTACTGGATTCAGGTCTAGTCTTCAATTCCATTAAAGTCCACCTAGCGGCACTTTCAGCATACACCACTTCCCAACTTAAAGTGTCGTGGTGGAAGATACAGTTATCAAGGCCTTCATGGAGGGGATAAAGAGAATACACCCTCCGATAGCTAACCCAGCTCCCGGATGGGACTTAAATGTGGTACTTTCTAGACTCATGGGCCCTCCTTTCGAACCCATGCACAAGGCAACTCTTAAAGACCTCACTCTTAAGACTGCTTTCCTAATAGCTATCACCTCCATTAGGAGAGTAAGTGAACTACAGGCTCTTTCTGTACTAGACCCCTTCGTAACAGTTCACAAGGATAAGGTGGTTCTACGCACACACCCAAGGTTTGCACCAAAATTCATCTAGAAATTTCATGTAAACCAGTCAATAGAACTACCAACGTTCTTTCAAAACTCTTCCAGCTTGGGAGAAAAAAGTCTGCATACACTAGATGTACGCAGAGCCGTCATGTTCTACATGGAAAGAACCAGACCACTGAGAAAGACTAATCAGTTCTTTGTCTCTGTGGCAACAGGAAGAGAAGGAGATGCAGTTTCAAAGTCCACTTTATCTAGATGGATTGTTCAATGCATCACTCTCTGTTACACTCTTGCTAAGAGAGAACTACCCTTCAAGCCAAGAGCATATTGCACTCGAGGCACTGGGGCTTCCATAGCGTTCATTGCAAATGTTCCCCTTGAGTCCATCTGCAAAGCGGCTACCTGGAGTTCTGTGCACACCTTTACGAAACACTACTGTCTAGATGCACACTCTAGATCTGACTCCCAGGTGGGACAGGCAGTATTAAGACATATTTTCTCTACTGTTCCTTCTCATAACCCACCGCCAACTCCGGGTACTGCTCGCTAGTCTATGCACAGCATGTGATTCTAAGCAGATTAACAAACATCAGAAGACAATGCATTACTTACCGTAAAAGCATTTCTGATGGTTGTATCTGCTTAGATTCACATGCGCCCACCCTTCCTCCCCGCTCGGATGGAAGGAACATAGACATCCTTTTCTATATTTCTCTTTTCTGTACTCACTCACGTCTAGAAGGCTCCCTCAGGGCAGAAAAATACAAACAGAAGGACCTCGACGCGTGAGGGATTGTGGGTACGACGCACGTCACTATAGGGATAGTGTTACAGACACGCCTTGTCGACGTCCCCTTTTCGACTACGAAAAACAAAATGCAATACTCCGCAGTGACCACTGGATGTCGGACCTATGCACAGCATGTGAATCTAAGCAGATACAACCATCAAAGGCTTTTACGGTAAGTAATGCATTGTCATATACTTTTCCGAATGTCACAACACACATTCTAGTTAAGTAAGAGCGTTTGTAACCAACTAACTTTCATAAGTACTTTTCAACCTTTGTTTTTCTTTTCAAGATAGAATCCTTTTCTTATCCAGTCCTTCCCTATTATATTCCATGAGTTCACTTGGGGACAGAAGAGGGACCCTAGTGGTCTGAGAGCCAGCTGTAGGTAGGGTGAGCTAGGCTTCTGTTGCAGGCAAAAGTCAGAGTTCCTGTGGAAGGCTGTTCAACAAGTAAGTAGTTCACTTTAAAGTTAGTTTAAAGTTAATTAGGGTCCACAGACTTCTGAGAAGACACACCAGGAGGATTCCAGCAAGGGCCTGGGTGCACTGCATGAGAGGACTCCCAATCACAAGAGCACCCCAAAGCTTTAAGAAATCGCACAGATTTAAGCTAAGTAAATGCCCCAGCAAACACAGTACCTTAGCATGGAAGAAGAGTTGTAGCAAGAAGACTTCAGGATCTGCAGCCAAAACCAGGTTGTTGAATTCCTTTATAATGAAGACCTGACACTGGAAGGACTTTTGCAGCAGGGATCACGGGGGAAGGCTCTAGGCAAGGGGATCTTCACATGGTTTACTCAGCACAGAAGAAGCGGTTACCACGGGGCAGACTTCGGGATCTGTTGCCAAAACCCTGGTCGCTGAATTGCTTGTCATGAAGACAGAAGACATGACACGAAGGGTTTCTGCAGCAGGGATCAACTAGGAAGGCTCCATCCAAGAGTTTCTTTGCGGCTGGATGCGTTTCTGTTTTTGGTGCCATTTTCAGGAGCCAGAAGATTGAATATCGCTGATTGGAGTCTCGTTTGCAAGGTCCAGCACTCTAGTGAGGGGACTAGTCACTCTGTTCACGTCTGACTGTTCAGCAGGATGCCCACAAAGTTTCAGCAAGATTCGGAAGACCTTGCACTGCATAGTGGCTCGAGGTCCCAGGGTATTGGGGGTATTGCATCCCCGCAAGGTTGCAGCACAACGTGGGCTGGCTCAAAAGGCAGGTGGTCTTGGGTCTCACCAGGCTCTGGGTCGGGAACGTAGTTTTCACATTCCCCATGTCGATTGGAAGGAAGGGCTACAGCAGGGTCTGGTTACACAGCAGGCTCTCAGGTCTCTGTAAATCACTACTGCCTTTGTTTCTTCATCTTCCTCTTCGGTTTCAGTTCCAGTGATCGAATTGTCAGCAGTTTCCAGGTTTGTAGTTTTTATCGGGAACTACAGCACAACCTCTGTATTCTCTCCCTGCATTTCACAGCAAGAGGCGGTCTGGCTGTCCAGTCAGGACAGGCAGCCCCCCACTGGGAGTTGTTCCCTTTCAGGCAAGGTGGAAGACAAAGTGCTGCAGAGTTTTGGACTCTTCCCACGCTTCCTGCCTTTCCAAACACTCTAGAGCCTGGGTGGGAAATCCGAACGATTCCTGCTGAAGACAAAACAGCCACTGAGGTAGTTCCTTCCTAGAATGACCCGAGAAGACATCAAGCACACAAGAAGTGGTGAAAAAAGTAGCCCACCATTTTAGAAAAATGATGGTCCTTCTGTGCATTACCATGTCTGAATTTACAGACTGCGAGTAATAAAGACTAAATGTCAAAAAGGTAAAACCTCTGCCACCATGTAAAACTAGCAATTGTAACAAAATGTTACCAGGTAAGTAAGAAAGGGGATACATTGTATCCCGCAGCACTCCGCATAAGGTGGTGTTTGCTGGCTTACTGTATCAAATGTAAAGGGTGTTGAAAATCTACAGGGGAGCCCGAAAGGGGCAACCCAGCCTAAGCCCAAAAGTTGTAGGAAACTAACTTCAACCATAGACTATGGCGTGTTAGGCAAGAATTGATGCAGTAACCCTGTGGGAGACTACACCAGCCTTGTCCTCTTGATATTAGGTAACCCACCTATTGGCATACAAGGCATACATTAGTTTTCAGAAATTGATTAGCAGAGTTTGCTAATTAAAATGGTCTTGATTAGCAAACCAACCCATTTAATTAGCAATGCTTTAATGCATTTTTAAAAATGTCATGTCATTTTCTCAAGTGTTCACTTGTTAATATGGTGAACCTTCCCCAACAAAATGAAACCTAGTTGACACTATGAGATTTAGATACACTAGCCTAGACTTCCCTGTAAAGCATGGAGACATGCAGTGTTTTACAGTAGCAATTATGTAACAACTTACATTTTTAGAAAGAATTGCATGACTGTCTTTTCTTTAAATATAGTTAACACATACTGGTCTTTGGCAGATAGGATTTAGTTTGCCTAATAAAAGTATTTTCGAAGGGATTGTGTCCTCTGACGTATTCCTTATCTATATTTGTATCTCCCAGCTTGCTGGCCTCGGGAATTTTTTTTTCCCAGTAGAGGGCGCTGTGCGACGTCCGTCGAGTAGGTGTTCCTCAACAGCCACCGTATCGACGCCATCATGCCTATAAATGGCCACGCGCAGCGTCCGTTGCTCAGTTCCATTTTTCCGCGCTTCGTGTTCCTCGGAATACCGTTGCTCAGTTCGTCCGTCGAAATATATTCATGTTTCCTCAAGAAAACCGACTCGTACTCAATGGCTTCCTCCTCCGACCCGACGACTCCTCGGTCCGTTTTCAAAAAATGCCGAGACTGTGGGAAGAAAATGTCGTTGACGGATCCTCACAGGATCTGTTTGTGGTGTCTGGGAATCGAACACCAGTGTTCGTAGTGTGAGGAATGCCTATCCATGACGGCGAAAGCCTTGAAGGAGCGTAAGGGGAAGCTCGAGAGAGGTAAGTCAGTTTTAACTTCCTCGAAAGTTTCCGCGGTAGAGTCGAGACGTTTGTCTCCTCACCGTCGAAAGCATTCTCGGTCTAGGTCTCGAAGTGGCTCCCACCACTCGTCGAGGTCTAGACACTCGAAAAAGAGACATAGAAGATCTCCTTTGTCGTCTTCTAGTTCCCCTGAAAGAGTAAATTGCCCCACAAAACACAGCTCTCAGGCTGAGTGGGAGGAATTCAGAAAAAAGATGCTAAGCGTCTTCGAGAAAGCGGCCTCAACCCCCTCGAAGTCAGCTGAGGGTGATACCCTGGGTGAAAAGCCCAAAAAATCTAAACGCCGCGAGTCAAAGCACCCGGCGAAAGAGTCAACCTGAAAGCGCCATGAGCCATCGGGAAGTAGTTCTTCGAGGCCTCTTCCAGTTTTCTCGACGCCTTTGTCGGCACCTTCGAGGATTTTTACATCGGCGTCGACGACATCGACCTTTTCAAGGCCACTGATGATGGCTCCCTCTGCTTTAGAGATGGGTTTTATACCATTTCACAGGCCAGAGCATCCCCCCTTAACTTCGATTTATGAAGAAAGGGAAGATTATGATCAAGAAAGGCCTTTTGGGCTGCAGAGGACCACATCACCTGAACCAGAGACTTTTGCCTCTGAGGAAAGAAGGTTGAAAGACCTTCAGGATGCATTACAGGAAGCAAGTGGCCTAGACACTTCCCCAGAAGTGGAATTTGTCAAACCAGACCCAGGGGAACATGCTGAAACCCCTTATAGAACCCTAATGTCAAGAATTATGGAGTTCATGGGTTGGTCTGCGCCTTCACCTGTTTTCAACAGGATGACCTCACAGATATTCTGGATAAAGGTCCACAGGAGGATCCTGGGGTTCCCTTTCATTCTGCTTTACAAAGAAAGATTTTAACTAACTGGGAAACTCCTGAAGTTGTCCCACCGGTTAACAAGAAGTTGTCAGCGAAATATCGGTTATCTGCTGCTGACCCTGAATACCTATCTAAGCACCCTACTCCAGAGAGTCTGGTGGTCCAGGTTGCAACTTCATCAGGCAGTACATCTGCATACCCCACTACTCCAAAGGATAGGGATGATAAAAAATATGCTGCCATGGCTAAGAAAGTCTTCTCGGCCTGTAGCATGGCTTTAAAATCTGTTAATGCGATTTGTACGCTCGCTAGGTTCAGCCACACTCTTTGGGAGTGTGCTTCATCAGCGGCTGATTGCCTCCAGAAAGGAGAAGAAAGGGACGCATTTTTAAATCTCATCAGAGATGGTAAAGATGCAATGTGTGAGTCCCTTCAAACTGGCATTGATTCTGCTGACAGTATCAGCAGGGCCATGGCGGCAAGTACCACAATCCGCAGGCATGCGTGGATGAGAAAGTCCGGCTTTGCCTCTGACGTACAGGCCAGACTTTTAAATACGCCCTTTGACGGCTCTTCCCTGTTTGGTAAGAAGGCGGATGACAGTTTGGAAAAACATCCGCCAAACTAATTTTCGTCCCTCAGGATCCTCTTGGAGAGGAAGGTCCTTTCGCTATTATTCCTCATTTGAAAGAGGCAGAGGACGGCCGGCTCAAAGAGGCCAAGGAAAATATACCCGTGGTGGACGGGGTAAAGGAAAGAAAGCCGCAGGAGCCGCTTTACCTTCGGCAACTGCATCAGCCGCTCCCAAACCACTCTGAGGTCTCCCATCACAAGACACCTGTAGGGGGCAGGTTAACTCACCATCTGACGGAATGGCAGGCTATTACGTCAGATGCTTGGGCATTGGAGACAGTTGCCCAAGGTTACTGCCTGCCTTTTCTACGCATCCCTCAGAGCCATCCACCGGGGAACAGCTCTTTGAAAGAGCCGGATCCGCTCCTCTTGCAGGAAATTGTAGACCTGCTAGAGAAAGGTGCCATAGAACCGGTACATGTAGCGGACAGGAACAAGGGTTGGTACTCCCCCCTACTTTCTCATACCAAAGAAAGACGGAGGACTGAGACCCATCCTGGACGTACGAGAATTGAACAAGTTCCTCAGGAAGGACAAGTTCAAGATGGTAACTCTCTGATCCTTCAGCTTCAGGACTGGTTGGGATCTCTGGATCTTCAGGATGCTTATTTCCATGTGCCAAGCCATCCCAAGCACAGGAAGTACCTGAGGTTCGCAATTGGCAACTCTCATTATCAATTTCGAGTTCTGCCATTTGGGCTGACCTCCGCCCCGAGGGTCTTCACCAAGCTAATGTCGGTTGTGGCTGCAAGTCTAAGGAGGGAAGGGATTCACGTCTACCCCTACCTGGACGATTGGTTGATCAGAGCAGTTTCTTCGGCACAAGTTCGGATCCAACTAGATTATGTCTGCCACTTCCTTCACAAGCTGGGCTTCTCCCTCAATTTAAAGAAGTCGCAGATGATACCATCACAGAGACTCCAGTTCATTGGAGCAGTCCTGGACACGTCCCTGGGAAAAGCCTCGCCACCAGAGGTGAGGGCTCAAGATAATCTGCAGATGGTCCCCAGGTTTCAAAATGCCCAACGTCTCCCAGCCTACGACTTTTTGAGGTTGCTAGGCCTCCTGGCATCCTGCATATCCCTTGTGCCAGAGGCTCGCCTGAGAATGAGATCCCTTCAGTGGGCACTCAGGACTCAGTGGTCACAATTCTCAGGGAGGATGACAGATCTCCTCCGGATTCCGGACAAGGTAGCCCACGACCTTCAATGGTGGGCCTCTCCAGAGAACATCTTGAAAGGAGAACTGTTTTGGCAACCATGGCCGGAGATGACAGTAGTCAGACGCCTCACTCACGGGGTGGGGAGCCCATGCCAACGACTTGACCATCAGCGGCCGTTGGTCTCCATCGGAGTCCAGACTACACATCAGCCTGTTGGAGCTGAGAGCCATCAGACTGGCACTGAAGGCTTTTCTGTCATCTGTACGGGGGAGAAACGTCCTGTTAATGACGGACAATACAGTGGCCATGCACTACCTCAACAAAAGAGGCGGCGTAGGGTCACTGCCACTGTGCAGAGAGGCGATGCAGCTCTGGTTTTGGGTAATTCAGGAAGGAATCTCTCTATCGGCAATTCACCTAGCCGGAGAGAAGAACTTGACAGCGGACGCTCTGAGCAGGCAGAACACAGTCTCCCACGAGTGGGAGATAGCTCAGGAAGTCCTTCAAGAGATCTTCGCCCTTTGGGGAACCCCTCAATTGAATCTGTTCGCCACCAGTATCAACAGGAAGTGCGACAGATTTTGCTTAAGGGAATTTCCCCCGAGAGGAGCTCTAGGAGACGCGTTCGTAGTGGACTGGGAGTTCCCACTTCTGTACGCGTTTCCTGCGGTCCCTGTCATTCCTCAAATGATCAGGAGGTTGAGAAGGTTTCGGAAGACCATGATCCTAATTGCCCCGGATTGGGCCAGGAGAACGTGGTACCCGGACCTTCTGGACATGTCCATCCATCCTCCAATTCGTCTACCGTAGAGAGAGGATCTTCTCTCGCAGAAGGGAGGTCAGGTTCTCCATCCAACCATCAAGACCCTCAACCTTCACGCTTGGTATCTGAAAGGTTGAGATACAAGGATTGGGACCTTCCAGATGACGTCATGGAGGTGTTGCTTTCGGCCAGAATGCCAGCAACTAAAACTCTATACCACTGCCGTTGGAATACATTTTGTAGCTGGTGCAGAGAAAAGAATATCGAACCCTTTTCATGTGGTACACCTGCGGTGTTATCCTTCTTACTTTATTTGGCAAATTCAGGCCTTCAAGTTGGCACTATTAAGGGCTATCTCGCAGCGCTATCGATCTTTAAGCGCACTGCAGAGGAGCCATTGTATTTCAAAATTCCATTGGTAATACAATACCTGAAAGGTCTAACTAATGTTTACCCTCCAAGACCATTCCAAGTTCCCTTATGGGACTTAAATCTAGTTTTAAACTTCCTAAAGGGTGCTCCTTTTGAACCACTCCACTCTTGTTCATTGAAGTTTCTCACCCTTAAAACTGTTTTATTGGTAGCATTAACATCTGCTAGAAGGGTTAGCGAGATACAAGCCCTATCTTGTAAACCTCCTCATACAATTTTTCACAAGGACAAAGTCGTTCTACAGGTGAAGCCTAACTTCCTCCCAAAGGTAGTTTCTGAATTTCACATTACTCAGAAGATTACTTTACCTTCATTCTAGCCTCCTCCCCATCCGGGGAAAGAGGAAGAGAGACTACACAGGCTGGACCCTAAGCGAGCCTTGAGTTTTTATATCAGTAGACTTGCTAAAATTAGACAAGCAGACCAACTCTTTGTAGGTTACGCAGGACATAAGTTGGGATTACCAATAACCAAACAAACCATCTCCAGATGGATTATTTTAGCCATTCTGGAATGCTACAAACTGGCAGGGAAAGAGCCCCCTCAAAATCTAAGGTCTCATTCGACCAGGAGTATCGCAGCCTCCTCAGCTCTTCAAAGAGGGGTACCAATTAGAGACATATGTGCGGCTGCCACATGGTCGTCGCACATAACCTTTACCAAATTGTATAGCCTGGATTCCTCCTCTAGTCAAGAGACTAGATTTGGCAAAGCTGTGTTACAATCTGTTCATTCTTAAAGAGTAATATGGCATCTCTTACTCCCGCCTCCAATCGCATACCACTGCTATGGGAGTCTATCATAGATGAGGAATACGTCGGAGGACACAATCCCTTCGAAGAACAAGTTACTCCTTACCTGGTAACGTTCTTTCAATGGGATGTTCCTCCGACGTATTCCTTATCGCCCCTCCCATCCATCCCTGCAGTAACATTTCCCTTGTGGTTGCAGCTTACGCTCCTTCAAGGGTAGTAACCATTCATGCAATAACTACCTTACTCTCCAAAACGGAAATGAGCAATGGACGCTGCGCGTGGCCATTTATAGGCATGACGACGTCGGCGTCGATACGGTGGCTGTCGAGGAACACCTACTCGACGGACGTCGACGCACAGCGCCCTCTACTGGGAAATTTTCTTTTCGGAGGCCAGCAAGCTGGAGATACAAATATCATAGATAAGGAATACATCAGAGGAACATCCCATCGAAAGAACGTTACCAGATAAGGAGTAACTTGTTCATCTCGATTACATCTGGTTTGCAATTATTAGAAACAGACTTTACAAAATATTGCCCACGACTCCCACACAGGCCTTTTGTAGTTAAGAGTGGAGGATGATTACGGCTGCACTCTCCATTAGCCCCCTAAAGTTTGACGTGAACAGAGAAAAGAGTGCAGAGAGCCGTGAGAGCAAGAGGAATGTAGGGTGAGCGTGCTTTCATTTAACATGGCAACTTAAATAGCTAGCTTTGTTACACAAGTGTCCATTCAATGAGCAAATCTACCGAATTGCATAGCACTGCTTATTTTATGCCGTGGGTATTGGTCTGCACTACACGAGTTGGTAGTGTGACTGAGCAGCCAGACTTATCTCAAGAAGGGTAAATGTGGGCTGTACGGCTGTAGCATCGAAATCCACAAATAAAAGCATCCAAATAACTTTCACTCAAGGTTTTCTAGTTAAATAATTATTTACCGGTCAGTTTTAAATGAGCTTTCTTTAAAAGGGCAATGTGCCACAATCGAAATACACTTCAGATTACTTTCTCAGAATCAAGGCGCAAAGCAAGTAGATACTCTTTAGAGATCCTTCATACACACTTCCTACACCCTGATGTGACTTCACTAACTACGACAGTACTGGCCTTTATATATCACTTTTGCATTTTGTAAAATTGTTAATTTGGTAGATGTGAGCACTTGTAAATCTCCCAAGGAAGTCTAGATAAAAACCTTTCCCAGCAATATTAGTTCAAAACCAATGCATCACCTATGAGGGACAGTAAGAATCAGTAATGGGTTAGTCTGCAGGGAGCCAGGACAGCCAAAATCAATTGGAGGAAAGCCTGTGGAGCTGAGGCACTTCTTAGATGGCAAAAAGTCTTGCACAAAGTTCGAGAGTATGTTGGAGAACATCACTGTTGGCCAAAAGCTGTTACACCGATCAACTCTTGAAAAGCAGCTACTGCAAGTCTCAACTGAGAAAAGCAAGCTACAGACAAAGAGGTAAGTACCCTTAGGTTAGAAGAAGAGGTTCCAGCTGGCTTCTGTCCTGGTTGCAGTGTTGCAGTTCCTGTGTTCCTGGGCCTCAGTCGTGGGGATAAGAGGGAGGACGTCTGGAGGACTCCTGCACAGCAGTTCGGAGGTCGGCGGCCGCAGCTACGGGCTCTTTTCAATTCAGTGGCACTTCGTGGTTTCAGCATGCGGTAAACAGCACCACCTGGGATCATGGACAACATTTGGGTATCCTTCACTCCTTGAGTCCAGCACTCTGGTGAGGTGACTCGAGGTTGGGTCGTCCTGCTTCGGGAGGGTCCTCAGGAGACTCCTCGAGCTTTTGGCTGGCTTAGACGTTGAACTCTACTACAGATTTCCCGATCCCTGGCATTCGGTTCCAGCAGCAGCAAAGAAGTACAGCTAGTTGGGGAAGATCTTCCAGCAAAGTTCGTCTGAGGGTTAGTTAGTCCCACTAACCCAAGGGAAGAAGTCCTCTCTGAACCTTCTCGTGTCGATTCGGAAAAGGCGTTTCAGCCCAGCAGCAGGGCTTCACTGGGCAGTCCAACGAACACAAGGGTTTTGGCACGCAGAGTAAAACCCAAGAAAGACCTCACAACAATTGCGAAAAAAGACTGAGGTTGTTGTGACACAATGGTCACCCATGGAAACAGTAGTTCTCGCAAGAAAAGGTATTTCAACCTTCAGAGAAATGTAAAGGATTTCTGTGACACTGCACTGAAGGTGCTGTGTCACCATACAAAAAGTAGATGCCTATGGAGTTTGTCAGACTCCAAAAACAAAGGAAACAGATCATCCAAATCAGATTATAATACATAAGTGAAAAAAGGGCTCACTCTCTCAGGATGAAAATTAAATAGTCCAGCAAAAGAGCCTGGGGTCTCCAAGGTTGAAGGGAATTGGCACAAAAATGATCATTCTCCCTAACTGAGACATACAAAGTTCACCTATAAAAAGAGTAAGAGTAGGTGAGAGGGGAAAAAGATTGCCCTCACCTAGGGACTAGGTAAAATAGTTTCCCAGTCAAAGCAAAAAGGTCTGGGGTTGACACTGGTCAGGACGTTTTAACATTGATAAGAAAATCGTTCATAACACTATATGCTAAAATGGGCATGCTGATGTTCGATAAAGGTGGCCTGTCTGAAATTAAAATTCACGAAAAGCGAGGCTGAACTACATTACCACTAGCATTGGTAATCAAACTGAAACCACCACAGACTGCCCTACTTGGCCTGAAGCAGTTGAGTAGACATGTTGTACAATGTCATTCGGCAACTGGGACACAAATACCTTTTGGATAAGATTTGATAAGGAGATTTGAAATGGGGCAATAGTTCTTCTCTGTGTTGACCTTCTGCAGGAGAGGTGTCATCAGAGGCTTCTTCAGGCAAGTAGCAACCCTAACGTGCATCTGTGAAGTTTTGAGATTGAAGGATATGCACCACCACTTTAACTAATGCTTGTTCTTTAAATAGCCTGGATGGGCAGACCCCCAGAAGAGAGCCAGAACATGCATTATTCATG
Source organism: Ambystoma mexicanum (assembly GCF_040938575.1). Taxonomy (NCBI): domain Eukaryota; kingdom Metazoa; phylum Chordata; class Amphibia; order Caudata; family Ambystomatidae; genus Ambystoma; species Ambystoma mexicanum. Next base: position 96,123,423 of record NC_090940.1, read on the forward strand.
ATCACAGTTAGGAATTGTTCTCTACTCAGAGGGTAAATGCTCTGAGACTGTAGGCGTTATATGCAAATGGAGTAGGACTTGATGCGTTTTATGGGGTAGACTGGTGGATGGCACACTGGCCTGCATCCCTTTCCTATGTTGTCTGTTGGGGAGATTTATCATTTGTATACTTCCCCTCTCCTAGTGAGACCCACAGCACTTTTTGTTGGACTTCTGGAACTTTTTCAGAAATACTGAATGAGTGGAGCCTTTTTCCACTCATTCATTCTTATGGGCTCTGTCTTTTGGAACTCTGTTCTGTGTTTTACCTGTCCTATGGAATTTACTTTCCTCCGTACCTCTTTAAGGCATCTGTATTTTACTATTGCAGCACACAGCTCCTTATGGGCAGTGTTGCTGGGGACTCTTTGGGTCCTCCTTAGAGATAATTTTCTTTATCCTAGAGTAACTACAGTTCGAGGGGATTGGGTCCTCCGACGTATTCCATATCTGACAGCAATCACCACAGCTGTGCTGCTTCGGAACATTTCCTGCGTTGATGACGTCGATGCGCCGTCCTCGAGGACCTCCTCCGGCCGACGTCACTGGATGTTATAAGTAGGACGCACGACGCCCGTAGCCTCAGTTCCATTTTTTCCGCAAACGTGTTCGCTTCGTGAATCTCGGTACGCCTCGACTCTTTGGGGTTTTAGTTGTTCATCTCGGTTCTTCGAACCTGTTCGTTAGTGAAGTTATTCTTAGTGAAGATGTCCATCTCGTCTTCCACACCACGTCCGGGCTTTAAGAAGTGCGGGGACTGTGGGTCCAAGATGTCGGTCAAGGATTCACACAACGCCTGCCTCTGGTGCCTCGGGGAGGCCCATGACACGGATGACTGTGTTGACTGCCAGTCGCTCACGTCGAAAGCCTTGCGGGAGTGCAAGAAGAAGTTATCGGTAGGTAAGGTGTCCAAGCCCCGGAAGTCGAGGTCTGCAGGGCTTTCGACAGACGACTCGAGGGGCGACTCTCCGCGTCGTCGTCGGAAGTCCAGTGGGTCTCGGTCCCGGAGTCGGTCTCGCCACTCCTCTGCCTCTTCAAGCCACTCCCGGAAGCGCCATCATCGGTTGCCTTCCCCGTCCTCATCCGAGGACTCCGCCCGTCGGCGGGTCGCTTACCCCACCAAGCATGCGACACCGGAGGAATGGGCTTCCTTTGGGAAGAAAATGTTGGCGATTCTCGAATCGCAGGGCACTGGTCCGTCTGTGCCTCCGAGTGGGGTCGGTCGTGATCTGCCGAGAGACGCCGCTCGCATGCCTTCGGGCTCGGGTGGTCATCACGATTCGCAGGAAAGGTCTTGGCATGCCCGGTCCAGGTCCTCGACGCGCTCAAGACCGCGTGAACCTGTGATGTCTTCGAGGAAGACATTGACGCCTGTGGCGCCGAGGTAGTCGACGGACTCTCTCGAGGCTCCGCCTCCGAGGAAGTTGTCGGCGCCCAGGATGTCGAGGGACACGCTCGGGGCTCCTCCCTCGAGGCCTGTGTCGGCGCCGTTGATGCTGTCGGTGCTGTGTCTGATTCTCTCGACGTCGGCGCCGATTCACTCGACGCCCTCAACGCCTTTCGGGGCTGTCGACAGGGGTACCCCGTGACTCGGGGGAACCACCTAGGAAGGCTCTGGCCAAGGTCAAGCATGGCTTTTGTTCCAGTTCTGTGCCTTCTTACCGCCAGCTGGAATTCATTCCAGAGGTGGATGAGGGCTCTTGATGATGGCATGGTGCCTGACATGGTGCCTGACGAGATTCTCTCGGGCCATAGCCAGTTTTAGGACCTGAGGCAGTCCCTGCATGATGCTAGTGGGCTGGACACGCCTCCGGAGGTGGAGTTTTGTAGGCCTGAGCCTGGCACTCAGGCCGATTCTTCGTACCGGCGACTTATGTCACGGGTCACAGAGTACTTAGGATGGTCTGCTCCCCCAGGGGAGTTTGTTCAGGATGACCTTACGGATATCCTCGACATTGGTCCACCAACTGACCCGGTACTGCCATTCCATATGGCTCTGCAAAGAAGGGTGGCAGCCGCTTGGACTGCTCCGGCGAGTCTCCCGGCAGTGAGCAAGTCTTTGCTGCGAAAATACCGCCCAGCCAGTAGTGACCCCTGCTACTTGTCCAAGCACCCTACTCCGGAGAGTTTGGTGATGCAGGCGACTACGGCCCCAGCACAGCAGGCGTCGTACCCTACCATCCCTCCTGATAGGGACGACACGCGTTTTCACGGCTGGGCGAAGAAAGTGTTTTCTGCAGGGGGCATGGCGCTTCAGGCAGCCAACTCCATTTGTGCCTTGTCTCGTTTCACACACACTCTGTGGAACTGTGTTTCCTTGGCGGCTGAACATATTCCCAAAGGGGATGAACGTGATGGTTTCCTTGCCATGATTCAGGATGGCAAGGATGCTATGTGTGAGGCCGTTCAGTCGGGTTTGGACATGGCAGATTGCGTCAGCCGGTCCATGGCGGCGAGCACCGTGATACGCAGGTTTGCATGGTTGCGGAAGTCTGGGTTTGCTCCTGATGTGCAGGCCCGGCTCCTCAACATGCCCTTTGAAGGGGAACATCTTTTTGGCAGCAAGGCTGACGAGAGCCTTGAGAGGTTGCAGACCTCCAAAGCTGCAGCAAAGTCGTTGGGCGCTGCAGTTCGACAACCTCCGCCTTTTCGTCCTAGGGGACAGCAATGGAGGGAGGTTCCTTTCGTTATTACTCAACCTTTGGTAAAGCGAGATGAGCTGCCAGTCAAAGGGGCCACCGTAGGAGTGCCAGAGGTGGAAAACAAGGTACTCGAGGTGCCAAGGCCGCTCGGCTCTTGCCTCTTTGCCCTCAAGCAACGCCGCAGCTGCTTCAGCTCAGTCATGAAGCCATGTCCCATGGTTCGCCGGTTGGGGGAAGGTTGGCGCAGCATCTTGCAGAATGGCGCGCCATTACATCAGATGTGTGGGTTCTGGAGATCATAACCCACGGCTACTGTCTTCCTTTCCGGCAGAGGCCTCAAGACAATGCACCGGGGAATCTCTCTTTGAAGAGTCCGTATCCGCTCCTTGCGCAGGAAATTCTATCCCTGCTGGAGAAAAGGCGCCATTGAACTGGTGCCTGTAGCGGAGAGGAACAAGGGATGGTATTCCCCTTATTTTTTGATTTCCAAGAAAGACTGGGGATTTAGACCCATCATGGACTTGCGCGGTTTGAACAAACTCCTCAGGAAGGACAAGTTCAATATGGTTACTCAAGTCCTCCAGGCCCTTCAACTTCAGGACTGCTTGGTGTCTCTCGACCTCAAGGACGCTTATTTTCATGTGCCCATCCATCCAAAGCACAAGAAGTACCTGAGGTTTGCGGTTGGCGACTCGCACTTTCAGTTTTGGGTCTTGCCGTTCGGATTGACCTCCGCCCCGAGGGTCTTCACCAAGCTCATGGTAGTGGTGGCAGCGCACCTCAGGAAAGCGGGGATTCACGTCTACCCCTACCTGGATGATTGGATGATCAGGGCGCTCTCTCCCGAGCAAGTCCTGGATCATCTGTCAGTCGCCTGCCACTCCCTCCACAAGCTGGGCTTCTCCCTCAACTTAAAGAAGTCCCATTTGACACCAACTCAGAGGCTCCAGTACATCGGAGCAGTGCTCGACACGTCCCTGGGGCAGTGTTTTCCTCCCCGGGTGAGGGCTCATCACATTCAGCAGATGGTGCACAAGTTTCGACTTGCCCAGACTCTCCCACCGTTCAAGTTCTTGAGACTGCTCGGCCTCATGGCATCCTGCATTCTTCTGGTGCCAGAGGCCAGGTTGCGGATGTGATCTTTGCAATGGGCACTCAAGCTCCAGTGGTCTCAGTCCTCCGGCAGGATGTCGTACCCTGTTCAGGTGCCGTCTTCGGTCGCCCAGGACCTTCTATGGTGGGCCGAAGATGGCAATCTGATGAGGGGGGCTCCATTTTGGCTGCCCTGGCCAGAGGTGACGATCGTGACGGATGCATCCCTCACGGGATGGGGAGCTCATGCCAACGAGTTGACAGTGAGCGGTCGTTGGTCTCCGTCGGAGTCCAGACTCCATATCAATCTGTTGGAGCTGAGGGCCGTCAGGCTAGCCCTGAAGGCTTTTCTGCCGACTGTGCAAGGAAAGAATGTCCTGATCCTGACAGACAACACGGTGGCCATGCACTACCTCAACAAAAAGGGGGTGGGGGCAGGGTCACTTCCTCTGTGCCGGGAGGCGCTGCAGCTCTGGTTCTGGGCAATCAGCAGGAAGTTTCGATCTCGGCAGTGTATCTGGCAGGAGACGAAAACGAGACGGCGGACGCTCTGAGCAGGCAGAGCGCGATCTCTCACGAGTGGGAGTTGGCTCAGGAGATTCTCCTGGAGATCTTCGCCCTTTGGGGACCCCTCAAGTGGATCTCTTCGCCTCCAGTGTCATCCGGAAGTGCGAGAGGTTCTGTTTGTGGGAATTTACTCCAAAAGGAGCCTTAGGAGACGCGTTCGTGGTGGAGTGGTCCTTCACACTGCTGTACGCATTTCCTCCAGTCCCCGTCATCCCGCAAGTACTGCGGAGGTTACGGAGGTTCGGTTCCCGGATGATCCTCTTTGCTCTGACGTGGACCCAGAGGACGTGGTACCCGGACCTTCTCGACTTGTCCATCTGCCCTCCACGTCGTCTTCCCTACTGAGACGATCTGCTCTCACGGGAGGGGGGGGGGGGGTCAGGTTCTCCATCCAGAGGTCCGGTCCCTCAACCTTCACGCTTGGTTTCTGAAAGGTTGAGGTATAAGGATTGGGACCTCCCTGAAGACGTGATGGAGGTGTTGCTCTCGGCCAGAAGGCCCGCAACAAAGTCCCTGTACCGTTGCCGTTGGGGCAAGTTCTGCGACTGGTCCCATGGTTCTGTTTTTTGCTTTCTTTGGCCCACAGGGGCCTTCAAGTGGGTACCATTAAAGGTTACCTGGCAGCGCTGTCTATATTTAAGCGCTCGTCTGAAGAGTGTTCCTATTTTAAAATTCCTTTAATTTCTCAGTTTCTGAAAGGGCTCACTAATGTGTTCCCTCCGTCACCTTTCCAGGTGCTTGGTTGGGATTTGAACCTTGTTCTCAAGTTTCTGATGGGTGCTCCGTTTGAGCCTTTGGATTCATGCCCTTTGAGACTGTTAACTCTGAAAACTGCATTTTTAGTTGCGGTCACTTACGCTCGCTGAGTGAGTTACAGGCACTTTGTTAAGCCACCCTTCACTTTGTTTCATAAGGACAGGGTTGTCCTTAGAGTTCGTCCTTCTTTTCTTCCGAAGGTGGTGTCGGAATTTCATTTAGGCTAGAAGGTTGTTCTTCTGGCATTTTATCCTCCTCCACATCCTGGTAAGGAAGAGGAGAGGCTCCATAGGCTTCATCCTAGGTGAGCGTTAAGCTTTTATATTTCACGCATGTCCCGTGTCAGAGTGGACGATCAGCTCTTTATTGGTTATGTTGGAAAGCGTTTGGGACAGGCTGTGACGAAACAGACTTTATCTCGCTGGATTATTTTGGCTATCTGAGTTTTACCGCTTGGCGGGTAAGGACCCACCGGTCGGCTTACGGGCCCATTCTACCAGGGTATGGCTGCCTCTACTGCCCTGCAGAGGGGTGTTCCTATTTGCAACATCTGTGATGCTGCCACCTGGGCTTCGGTACATACTTTTGTACGTCACTATTCCCTCGATTCCATCTGGGGGCAGGATCTGGGCTTTGACAAGGCGGTCCTTTACTCCGCAATTTGATTGGGCATGCTAAATTTCTCTTTTCTAAATTCTTTTCCCACCTCCTTGCTTTGGTACTGCTTTGGGAGTCTGTCATAGATATGGGATACGTTGGAGGACCCAATCCCCTCGAAGAACAAGTTGCTCTCTTACCTGGTAACGTTCTTTCGATGGGATGGTCCGACGACGTATTCCTACTTATAACATCCAGTGACGTCGGCCGTCGGAGGAGGTCCTCGAGGACGGCGCATCGACATCAACGCAGGACGCAGACGCCGAAAATTTTCCGAAGCAGCACAGCTGTGGTGATAGATATGGAATACGTCGTCGGACCATCCCATCGAAAGAACGTTACCAGGTAAGAGAGTAACTTGTTCTTCTTAAGGATGCTTAGTATTTCTCCTAAAACTTGATATACTGAGAGATTGAAAAGAACACTCAATATTATCTGAGAGTGTTGAGACGGGTGGCTCCGTTAATCTCCAAAAATAACCGAGCCAAATTAGTGAGGGCAGTTATCCTCACACGCCTGGATTATTGCAATGCCGTGTTGGGGGGGTACCAGCAGGGAAGACTTTTTCAGATTGCAAAAATCAGAACGCGTCTGTCCGCATTGTTTACGGTATGAAAAGGCAGGTCCCAACTACTCCTGCCCGAAAGAGTTGCATTGGCTGCCTATTTCAGCCAGGATCTCCTTCAAAATGCTGACTCTGTCATAAGTGCATCTATGGGACAGCTTCCAGCTACTTAAAGGAAAGAGTTTCCATATACCGGCCCACTAAAAACATTCGATAAATCTCTGCCCAGTTCCTACAAGTGGCAAGGACTAAGAGCACATGAGGATGGACATTCCTTTCCAGTGCTTGTTAAAGGAATGGAACAATCTACCTCTGGTGCTCAGAGAAGAAACCAATCATTTGTTTTTTTAAAAATCTTTGAAAACAATATTGTTTACTTAAACATTGGCCATCCTCACTGTCCTTTCCTGCTTGAGTGAGCGCCTAGAGGCCTTAGGGCTTTGGCGCTATATAAATGTTACAACATATAACATAGGCACACACCACCTTATGGCGAGTGCCAAGGGGATACCTAGTATCCCCCTTCTCCCTGCTCCTGTGACTTTTTAGTCACATCGACTAACTCCTAGTTATGGTTGGTGGCAGTGGACGTGTTCTACCAACTATTGTGTGAATTTTTTTTTTTAAACCGCAGGTTATGTCCATATCCCCACCAGTGCACAATAGGGCGGGGGGGTGGCTTACTTCTTTTTTTCACCATTTCTAGCATGGTTGTTGGTTGTTAGCCCTTCCACCATACTGGGATGGGGAGGTCTGGGTGTTTTTTCCTTTGACGGGAAACCCTTGGGTGTCCCCGCCTGCGCTCCAGTGTCTGGGCAGGCAGAAAGTGGGGGAGGAGTTTTCCACCCACCGGTCTTTTGTCTGCCAGAGTTCCTGAATAGGACCAGTTCCCACTGGGTCGTCTGGCTGTCCTGATTGGACAGCCATACGCCCTTTTCTGCAAATTGCTGAGAGAGATTGCAGATGAGTGTGTGTTGGAACCGTATAAAAGGTGAGGCTCCTGGAGTGAAAAGTAAGTAAGTCGACCACTAGAAACTGAAGTAACCGAAGAAGAAGACGACGAAGACGCCTGCAGACCCTTTACAACGCCATGAAGAGAACTGCTGTCCTCACCCTGTTTTCTATGCAACTGTAGATCTCTGAAGAGGACTTCTTCCCTTTGACTGGTGGGAACAACCAGTCCCAAGACTAACTTTAATTTAAGCCATTTCCTGAGGTCCTGTGACTTTGAGAGATGCAGAAACCAAATACTAAGCGACCAGCGACCCATTTGTAGTGCATTATTGAAGAAAGGCCGAATTTGTTCAATTCGTTGTTGAGCCCTCAAGGATACTAGAGAGGCACAATCCAAATCGTCCAAATCACCTCAACAGAGTGCAGGACTGAAGGAACCGAAGAAGATTGCCCGGGCCAATTGGGTTCTTTGATGGTGCTGCAGAAAAGCACCAAAACCGCAGAGTTACCCGGAAGTTGATGAAAGCCATGCCAGGGGTGCTCCCTCGAGACTGCTGCTGAGTTTCCGTTCATTGTCCAGTCTTTCGTCATCGGACCGTGAAATCTCGAGGTCGGATCTAGAGCTGCATGCATCATCGTGGAGCATCCAGCCACAAACCCTTTCTTCTAACCAAAGGTACTGTTTGGAAAAGGTAGTGTACCTTATTCCAGAAAGTCGAGGTGTCCAGGGCAACCCCCTCTTAACTCTGACGCAAGTTGCTGCTTGTGTCCATTTAGCAAGTCCTTTAACAGGGTCTCCAGCATTGGTTAAGTCTTTGTATCGTTTATCCTAGAAACTTGAAAGTATCCTTTTGCTGCCTTTCAAGACTTTTCAGCCTCTTCGAGCTGTCTTTTATCTAGGGTTGCGTTTTGGAGTTTAAAAGACTTGCTTTGCGAAGAAATGGTCTCTTGAACCTTGAGCTATGCTAGTATAACATTAACAAACCATTTTCCTTCCTAAAATCACCATCTTATGTCTTTGCTAACTTAATTCAATTACTGTATTACTTTGTGGGTGCACGTTATTACCGATAATACGGTAGACATGTCAAATTCCTGTAACAATTGTAAGCATTCAGAAACTAAGAAGTGGCCTTTCTGAAACTATATCTAAAAGTATACCTATGTGTTTAGGTTTGAGATAAGTATTTAACAGTGAATCCTGTGTAAATATAATCTATATTTTTAAATATGTTTGAAAGTGTTTCTTTGATGTGCATTACTAACTAGGTTCATTGTACTCACCTACAGCTCACATCTTCCTCGTATGATAAGCCGGACTGCTCTGTCACTCTACCAAGGTTCCTGAGTAGTACAGACTGATAATAAGAGTTGGGGGCTTTCCAAACTACTGGGATAGTTTACTAAAGTTTTACATCCAAGTGGTACTTCAGGAAAACTCGCCTAACTACTACTGGCCACAAAGATCCTGGGAGTGAATAACTGCATAGACAATGGCCCACAGAGTGCCTTGGCCACTTACAATGTTAAACAGTTTCTTTTCCAATTGCTGCCCCTGCTAATGCGACTATTATAATTGTGTTTCTTTATTTGCCAGGTATTTGGATTTCATTACAATTAAATACTGTGCATGAAGTGTAATCATTAAGCTAATTTGTTAAAGTGTACTAGTAAGCTCAGCTGAAGAGCTGTGTAAGCAGACTGTCATTGTAACTAAGGAATGAGAAGCATGATATTTCTAAGGACTAATTTCCCCCCCCCTCCAAAAAGATGCAAGCAAATTGTAAAAAGCAGTCTTGCTTCAACATTGGGATGAAAGGATTGATTTTTTTTTTTGTGTGTGAATTGTTCACCTGGCTTGGACCTGTATCGCTTACAATCTATCTTTAGATATATATTAAAGGGAAATGTGTGGTTATGTGCGAGTTTGGTCAAAATCTTCAGCATACTTCCAACATGCTACAAACGTGAAATTTGGTGTGTGGGTAGGTTCCATGGTTTGTAAGAGTATAAAATATACCTTTTTTGGATTCTTTTTTTACGCGGTCTGCAATGTTTTCCCCTGCCATATGGTTCTTTGTGCCATAGTTCTGTTGTAGTTCTACGTTCATTGTTCGTAAAGTTCAGCAGTTCCTGAAAACATCAGCTGTTCATTGTTCCTAAACTTTCCACACTATCAGCATTTTAGCTGACATTAGCACCACTCAATTTTGAAGTCATGTGGGTGACAATACAGTGCTTTTGTAGTAATGCAGGTGACCAGAAATGATGCATGCATCTTCAATAGTGTCTGTCACATTGTGGCAAATCTCTCATGATAATTACAGAAACTTAATTTCCCACAGAGGTTTATGAATGTAAGGCATCTCAACAGTACTAAGCTTGCATGCTTGTCGTACATGTACGGGTGCGGCACTTCAAGATTACCTGCTTCAGCCTCACATGTATGGCACTTAGGTTGAGGTTGCTGCTGCCTCGGCCGTAGATCGGGACACCAATGTTGCTGTGCATCCTCAACGCTCCAACTGATTTACTGGATTCATGCTTTTTTTCATGGTCCGCTTGATGTGGCTTGCTCCAGAGTTGGAAACAGACAATTTGTTCGCACTATCTCCTTCAGCAAAGACGAGCAATATTGTCTACAAAGAGGCATTGGTTTAGTTCATTAAATAAACTTCAAACTAGGACTGAAGTAGTAATTACCATGTGAATTATGAACTAGCACAGACCCTGGAGAGTTTTAGAACAATAGGGGCCCATATTGTTTATAGTAAGGGCTATCATAGCGGTGCACGTAGTTATCCCCAGTAGCTGACCTGCCTTTGGAACGTTTTATTTTCTTCTGTAAAAAGCTTTTTAATTGGGACCAAGCCTGATTTCCAAAATACTATTTCCCCTTCTCTAATGCATGACGAGCTGAAAAGCAATGGTCTGGAGCGTTGCCTGAGCAGTTGCTAGATGTTGAAACACTCATACCCTTCCAGCCTTTAATCTTCAGTTTTTCATTAATTCAACAAGTGCAGTCCCCTGGCATTTCTTGTGTTCCTCCGCTCAAAACATTTTTCCTGTTTTTCATAATTACATAAATCTATCATTTGGGTGTGCTCTTTTACACCATCAGCAAGGGTCTCTCATGCATATGGCCACCTGGCTTATTCGTAGTCCATTACCATAATTGTCAAGGTGTCTTCTAGTGCATATTTTCTGGGTTGGTCCTGGGACTTGTCGGCAGTGGGAATTAAACTCTTCACTGTCTTATCTCCCTACACACTATATATTTTACTCTGCTTAAAGTAAATCACTTTTTTAATAGATGCTTAACCGATTTCCATTACTTTAAGCAGTAAAAGTTTAATTTCCATTCTGATGAATTTACTTTCACTTTGGTGCAAGCTTTGAAATGCGCATTCATGAATGCAACCCACATTTTTATTTTGTGCTCTTGTTTCAATTGTGACTAAAAAGCATCAATATTGGAATAATGCACTTTTGGCTCAAAATTTGAAACCTTCTCTGGCCAGTGTAGCATGGGGTGTTTTGTCCTTGGACCACATTAATGCATTTTCATTATAGTTTGCCGAAGATGAAAAATGGAATCACTTGCATGATATTGATTTTAATCCTAACTTTCTGCTGCTTTTAAACGAGTACATTGTAAAACACTTTTGGATCACTGTATGCATGTTATGGTACAGTACCTGGTTGCTAGTGGGCATTCGCACCTTCAAAATCCCTACAGAACATACAAAATTATTTAATGCCATAAGATGGGCGAGTTTGTGGAAGGGTGCTGGGAAGCTTGAGGAGGATGTGTCTGAAGCGCAGTTGAATGCTGTCTAAGCGCCAAGCTTACCGCTCCCTAGTTTAGTTCTCGTGTTTTCCTGCAGAATGGCTTTAATAGTTATTTTTGATGGTTACAGAATTGCCCCTTTTTAGGTGCTTAGTTAAGTTGTGAGCTGCCTGACCCATCTATTGGCCATTGGTCTGCCTTTACATATATTGCTGGTGTTGTACCTAGTAGGGTTTGTTTCCATTGAAGTGTTATTGTGCTTTTTTCAACTCTGGACTACAGGGGATACTGACACCGCAAAGACGTTGGATGACATCAGTTTGAGTTTCGGCCAGAGCTGCAGCCTCTACAAGGAAGGGAGTGAAGAACTAGGTAAGGGCTATGCCTCCTGGATATTTGAGGTTCAAAATGTGTTTTTATTTATTTTTTATTTCGTTTTTATTGGCATTTATTCAAAACAATACAAATAAAGCACCTATAACCAGAATAGGAAACGGTTATACAAGCTTAAGCCCCCCCTTACCCACCCTCCCCCTCAAACAATAACCGGCCTAGGAGCTAAGGGACCCCCACTATGTGTGGAACATGAAGAAATCCATAAGTTCCTTCCAAACCAGGAACATCTAACAATGTGCGTACTAGCTCCTCTATGGTCCCCCTCGCACCTACCAAATGATTAATTTTAAAGTTAAAGTTTGTCCGTGTGTTGCAGGACCCAACTATTGGAAGTCTCTGGGGCACTGTTTTTGGAAAATGTATCTTTGCTATGTCGGCCCCCTCTCACCTTCTAAACAACCCATGGATTACATGTCTTTATACCGAGATATTGTATACTGAATGCCCATGTATCGAAACCTAGATCTTGAAAACCTTAATGTTGAAAGCATTTTTTTTTGGGGGGGTCCCCCACCCAACCCTTCGTTTCCGACCTCTAAAAACCCATCCTGACAGTTTCCCCCAAAAATGGAACCCTTTACCCCACCCTAAATATATTCGAGATAAAGGTTTCAAGATATAAGTTTAGATATATGTTGGATTCGATATACAATATTCTATATAAACACTGTATACCCAACGCATGTCTGTGTTCCAGCTTACATCCATCTGAGGTTCTGGTCATTCTGTCCCCATATATAAAAGCGAAAAACGATTCCTGTGTGAATACCTCCAGGTTGTTGTTCACTATAGATGTCAGTCTCCCATAACCATCATTGCATGCACTTTCTGTTCCCAGACCTCCTTAGACAGGAGCTTTTCATTCTTCCATCCCTGGGAAGAATGAAAAGCCGACCCGTCCTAAGCATCGCCGCCCACCTTCTTGGAAGTCTTTGCTCGTCCCCATCTTTTGCTGGAATCCCCAGAAGCCATCTGCAAGGGGTCCAATTCTAGCTGAATCCCAGTAATGTCTTTCATCCAGCTCAGCAGTTCCTTCCAAAACACCTTAACCTTGGGGCAATGCCACCCCATGTGTAAAAGTGAGCCCACCTCCATGCATCTCCTAGGACAGAGTGGAGAGGTTCCTGGGAACCTTCTAGATAACTTCAAGGACTCCCTGTGCCATCCCATCAACATCTTGTAGTTCTGCACTATTGTGGAGGTAAACAGATTGTCATGGAACGTGACAGTGTAGATTGTTGCCCACTCCTCCTCGGATACCCCTCCGCCCCCCACGGTTATCCAGTATCTCTGAAATGTTTGTCTCCTTGCCAGCGACGAGTTCATAGACTCTATAGTGTGGATAGGATGCCCTTCCTAGTCTTAGCTGAGTTCATGTTTTTTCAAAAGCGCTAAAGTCCCTTGCCAGCGAGTTTTCCCATTTCGGGTCAGTAAGTATGCATTTCACCCAAATGTATTCAAAGACTGATATTGTGTCTTTCCCCAGTACCTCACTAATCTAATCCAGGTCTAGAAATATCCAATTTTTAAACAATTGGCCAACCCTCTCAATGCCCATATCTTATCTGAGTGTGTTGCAGACCCAAAATCCCCAAATTAAATGGGGGACCCCATACCCAGGACAGTGGTGAGGGCGATGATGAAAGTGCCTGTCATGCTAGAGAGACCAGAGGACTTCAAACGTAGGGTGAGAACGCAATCACACCGGAACTACATTCAGTGGGGACCAAAGAAAATCCCTAACCTTTAACGGGTGGGCAACCCGATCTTCTAAATATGTCAGTAGGTTTGTCATCCCTCATGTGGTCCCGTTGTATACATAATCGGGCTGCTTTCTAGTATAAAGTCTAATCAGGGAATCTGAATCCCCCTCCCCCATACTCCATCTCTACATCTTTCCTGTCACTCTGGCCCTCTTGCTGCTCCCACCTGCGAGGCTAAAAACCTCGGGGTCATCTTCGACTCCACTCTCTCCTTCTCTCCTCACATCTCGGATGTCTCTCCCCCTTCCCCTGCACTCTCCCCCTTACCCTGCACTCTCCCCCTTCCCCTGCACTCCCTGCACTTAAAGACGCCTGGGTGATCCCGCTACTAAAAAAACCTTCCCTTGACCCAAGCATACCCACGAACTTCCGACCTATTACTACAGTACCATTTCTGCTGAAGATACTGGACCGTGCAGCTTACCTGCAGATCCAAAACTACCTTGAATCAAACAATCTGTTAGGTCTACGACAATCCGGATTTCGGCCCAGACATGGGACCGAAATGGCTCTATTAGACCTAAAAACCCAGATCGAAGTCTTGAAGGACAAGGACAAATTAGCAATGCTATTACTCCTCGACCTTTCCGTCGCATTTGATTTGGTTAACCACCAGATCCTTAGCAGGCACCTCCACTCTGCTGCCAACTTCTCTCCCTCTGCAGCGGCCTGGATCAAATCCTTCATGAGCAATAGATCTATGAGGGTCTTTGCACCTTCCGCTGCCGCAGATCCATCCCCTATTCATTGCGGTGTTCCTCAGGGTTCTTGCGTGTCACTGTCATGATGCCTACCTCCAAGGAGCCAGGTCCGACCCAGCAACCCCAGAGGCAGGCATCATTTCCCCCAGGGAAGTGCCAGCGGGCCCAAGCTGGGGCCCTTTGGACACAGTCGTGGCGCCTTAGGCGCCAGGCTCATGTTGGATCCCTGTCCTGGCGCCTTAGGCGCCAGGCTCATAAAGCTAGACATGTGTTCAAGTGTTTTAATGTGCACTTACCTGATGCAGACCATGCTGCTACATCCAGGCCCTCTTGAGGCCTGAATGGAACTACTTTACCTGTGGGACTACTTTTCCAAAGCTATTTAAACCACACCCGATCAGCAACTCACGCTTCGCGTTGTTCTGCTCCTCGCAGCTGGACGCTCACCGTGTCAGCTCCTGCTTCCGGACTTCAGCCACGCCTGTCAGCATCCTGGGTCACCTGCTAAGAGAGAATTGGAGAGAAAGAAGACCTTACCTGCTAAAGCAGCATCACGGAGACATCACACCGACAATCCTGAAAGGGAAGACATCATTTTAAAAGCATTTGCTTCGATCGCTGCAGCGCTGCATTTCACTCACCTTTCCTGGGCACCTCCATCTTTAGCAGCGATCATCCAGATCCGCAGCCACTTCCCAGACCCTAGAGGGAAAAAGACAAGAACACAAGGTGAGAGAAGGAAGGGAATAGGAAAAGCTCAGTTTCCTTCTAAGACTTAACTGTTGGGTAATTCCCATTTCATTTCGGGTCCTGCCGCTTCCTGGCATTCCGGACCCGGCCCCTATGGGGGAAAAAAGACAAAGACATTGAATGAGCGAATGCAAAGACATTACCCGAACGCTCATCCAGAACTTACCTGTCATTTACTGGAACTGCACGTTTCACTTCGGGTCGGCGCCATATCTCCGGCATTCCGAACCCTGGCCCCTAAGGGGAAAAAGACATAAGCGTTAGCGCTTGCTGCAATAAGACAATTAACATTATTATTAAGCTTGAACGTTTGAACTTGCTACAGAACTCTTACAGCGCCTTACCTGAATAGTCAAGCTTATTTGAACTCCCATCAAACCTCAATCCAGTGAAGTAACTGGGTTTCAACGCGCCCCTGCATCAGAAGCAGGATGGAGAGCTCATCCTTCCTGACCCTAAGGTGAGACTTCACGGGGAATCGAGGAAGGGTATCGTGGAGGGTTGGAAGGGAGTGGGAGGCTTGAGCATTATTCCGTCAGTAGGTAATACTCCCTTTTCACACACAGGGGAATATTCCTGCGAGTCCATCTTCAGAGTCCTGCGCTTCACCATTGAAGAAGCATCAGCACTCGAAGCCAGTCCTGCGCCTCCGTGGGAATCAGGTGAGCGTGACAGAACGCGAAGCCTACTCACAATTTCCCACCCGGGCGCTATGGAGACTTCCGAGACAGATCAGCTGGCCCAGCTTTTGGGGGATTTACGGGCAGAAGTGCACTCAGCCCGCCAGGAGACTAACGCTCTCAAAAGAGAACTGATCCTATCCAAGGAAAGAACAGATGACCTGGCCAAAAGGTTATTGCAGGCCCAGGCAGGGCACACTCCTTTACCAAATTCCAGAGGTACTTCCACATCAATGGGTTTGAATAAGCCGGTACAAATCAATCTACCTGAACAGATGCCTTTGGCCCCGCCAGAACGTTTAGCGGGGGATCCCAAGAAATATGCCGTCTTTATGAACCAATGTCTTTTACACTTTCTATGCAGACCCGGGGCCTTCCCTAACGATCAGACCAAGGTAGCCTTTATACTATCTTACCTCGGTGGCAGTGCTGCCGATTGGTCTATTACATTGGTAAATCAGGATGATCCCATTCTCCAGAATTTTCAGGGTTTCCAGGCCAGCATGGAAAGATTGTTTGCTCGACACTCTCAAGGACAGGCCCTTGATAACGAACTGCTATCCTTACGACAAGGTAATCGGGATCTGTCCTACGTTGCCACCTTTAATAGACTGGTTGTGGAAACTGGATGGCCAGAAAACAAAAGTATCACATTGTTTCATCGAGGCATGAGCGGAGAGCTTAAGGATGTTCTAGCTCAGATAGTAGATCCACCCCAGGTCTGCGCAGACTACATAGACTTGGTGGTTCAACTTGATCACAGACTTCAAAACAGAAAAGCAGATTGGTTCAAGTACGAAACCCGAGTACCGATCAAAACCCACGCTAACTCCAAGAGTACGGACGTATCCGAACCTATGCAAATCGGCGGTGTTAAAGGACCATTAACGCAGAAGGAACGAGAGAGAAGGCGGCAAAAGCAACTTTGCCTGTATTGCGGGACTTCCGGTCACTTTCTTCGAAATTGTCCGGTTAAACCACCTAAGTGTAACGCTTACCTGACTCTGCGGGGACACCACTCTTTATAAATGTAACTTTCTTCTCTGAGTGCGTTGTTCTAACCCTTAGTTTTTATTTCCCGAAATCTCCAATAGACTAGGAATCTATGAGGAAACATAAGAACATAGATAAATGTAACTTTCCCAAGGTAACTTGCACTAACTAATCTCCCTATCTATCTTCCCCTTCAATCTCTCTACTCTTACCTTTGATTGGTATATTGTGGGCTATCCATCCTGCTTCTGCGCAGGGGCGCTTGTCCTGAAGATAGAAGGGGTGGCAATTGTAGAAGGGTGATTGGAGGGAAGGCAATAAGGCACAGGAAGGAACCAAATAGCCACTGTATAATAATCACCTATCACACTGGAGTGACTCCTAAACCCTTGGACTGGATTGAAACAGGACCCTGAGGTGATGTGCACGAATGACAATAAACCTGAGGAGAACTGTAACAGGGGTTCAATATGGAATGCCACAGAATTTCCTAATGACGTTGTCCAAATATAAACAATGACTAAATGAACGGAGAGAATTATTTAACTATTGAGAGTTCAATGAAGTGTCACAAGTTAAAGGTATTTCACAGAGAAGACATAGCAACAGGAAACCTGAGGCAAGAGTC
Organism: Ambystoma mexicanum; assembly: GCF_040938575.1. Lineage (NCBI taxonomy): Eukaryota > Metazoa > Chordata > Amphibia > Caudata > Ambystomatidae > Ambystoma > Ambystoma mexicanum. The sequence continues at coordinate 96,140,396 of NC_090940.1, forward strand.
TGCGTGTCACTAGTGACAGACTCCTCACACACGTTTTGAGTGCCGGAGCCCCGACACTCGACACCTGACTGGAACTGAACAAGGCGCTATGCGCACTATCCACCACAATAAATATACCAGAAACAATACTGGCGGAAAGCGCGAGCACAGCTAAGCGTTGCCGCTAACTTACTTCTATTAGAAGGATTCGCCCCAAAACGTGTAACGAACACCAAGGGCAAGTAGAGCAAGGTAAGGAATGCTATTAATAACGGAAGCACGGAACCAGGAACTATGAACCATGAAGAAAGAACGGGGTTCTGAGGAGAATCTTGACAGGATCCGCGGTAAGCGTCCTTTGAAAACAAAACAGACGCGAAGCGCGGAACGCTAAGGGGGAGGGGCTTAAATACTGAAGGCGTGACAACAACTAGACTGCAAAGCCCCCATACCAGGAATTTCACCGGGGGCCATGTTTGAAGGATAAGGAAGTGTCAAAACTACATAGCCAAGGTCCTACCTTCCCTGAGCCCAGGATCTATATGCAGTTAGCCAAGACATTTTAGTAGATTTTGTGAGGGGAAACCCGGTGGTCATGACAGTACTCCCCCCCCAAAGCCCCTCCAAGACTGGAACTCCCCCTCCCAGGTTAGCACGGGTTATTTACGTGAAAAGCCTTTAGCAACCTAAGGGCGTGAAGGTTTTCAACAGGTTCCCATGTTCTGTCCTGAGGACCATAGCCTTTCCAATCCACTAAGTAGTACAGTTTATTACGCACAATCTTTGAGTCCAGGATGGCCTTGACTTCATACTCCAACTGATCATTCTCCACTTCCACGGGAGCTGGCGCCTCTTGGATTCGGGTGTTTGGGTAGACTGGTTTCAAAAGGGACACGTGAAACACAGAGTGGATCTTCATGGTTTTTGGAAGGATGAGCTTCATGGCTACAGGATTGATTATCTTCTCAATGGCAAAAGGTCCCAGGAATCGCGGAAGGAATTTTCGTGATCCTTTTTAGGCCAAATTCCGAGTGGATAACCACACCAAATCCCCCACTTTATACTCTGGAGCATCGCATCTTTTGCTGTCCGCAAATTTCTTCTGGGACTCTTTAGCCAAAGATAAGTGTTCCTTTGCTTGAGCAATGGATGTTGTGATTTTTTCATGCAGACATTTAACCACTGGCATTTCCAAAGGTTCTGGTGGGTCGTAGGCTGATGTACGAGGATGCCGGCCGTGTAGGGTATAAAAAGGACTCAATCCAGTGGAGGCATGCACTGAGTTATTATATGCATATTCCGCAACCCATAAAACATTTAACCAGGTGTCTTCGAGTTGATGTAGCATGCATCTGATATACTGTTCCAGAGTTTGGTTGGTTCGCTCAGTTTGGCCATCAGTTTGGGGATGATGGCTCGTGGACAGGCGTACATCAATCTTTGCCAATTCACAACACTTCTTCCAAAATTTAGAAACAAATTGACTTCCCCGATCTGAAACCACTATTGTGGGGAAACCATGCAATTTCACAATATTCTCCAGAAAGGTTCTTGCCAGAACAGCCGCTGTGGGAAGACCTTTCAATGCGATAAAATGCGCCATCTTTGAGAATAAGTCCACTACCACTAAAATGGTATCACAACCTCCACAATTTGGTAAATCTGTGATGAAGTCCATCGAAATTGTGTGCCAGGGAACAGGGGGCACACTCAGAGGTTGGAGAAGACCAGCTGGTTTCCTTTTTTGAGTCTTATTTTGAGCACAGTTGCCACATGTTCTCAAATACTGAATGACATCTTTTCTCCAAGTTGGCCACCAATACGATCTCTTCACTTTTTCCAAGGTTTTCGTGATTCCGGGATGACCATCCAACAGGGTTCCATGATAATTAGCCATTACTTGTTCTTGCAGTTTTGGTGTGGGTAAGTACAGACGTTCCTGATAGAAAGGTAAGTCATCCAAAATCGTGAAACGTTCCCCCTTCGATTCCCACCTCGCCAACTAATCTCTAGTCTTGCTGGTTTTAATCTCATTTCGTAGTTCTTCAAATGTCGAGTCAGCAGTGCCCATTACTCCAAGTACCTTCTCCCCAGAAACGATTTCCACTGGGTTCACAGGTACATAAGCTCCATCACCTTTTCCGATACGGGATAAGGCATCCGCCTTACCATTTCGCACTCCTGGTCTGAAGATAATGATGAAATCATATTCGGCAAAAAAGAGGGCCCATCGCAACTGCCTCGAGGATTGTGCCTTTGCAGAGCGCAAATATTGCAAGTTGCGATGGTCAGTAAAAATGGTCACAGTGTGTCTTGCTCCGAGCAGATGGTGCCTCCATTCTTTGAGTGCACACTTTATAGCCAAAAGCTCTTTATCTGTGATGGTATAATTCAGTTCAGCAGCAGAGAATTTCTTAGACCAAAAGGCCACTGGGTGCAGTTCTTGGTTGTTAGGATTGCGCTGAGACAAAACTGCTCCCATGGCAACATTTGAAGCATCCGTTTCAACCACAAATGGAAGGTCAGGTCTTGGATGTTGGAGAACAGGTGCGGTGGTGAATCTCTCTTTCAATTTTTTAAAGGCTTCATCAGCTTCCTTAGTCCAATCAAATTTTCTATTTTTCCTGAGTAACAAGGTAATGGGATGAACCAGGCGAGAAAAATCAGAAACAAATCGCCTATAAAAATTGGCAAATCCAAGAAAGCTCTGAATTCCTTTGAATGAAGTAGGGGCGGGCCACGACGTAATGGCATCAACCTTTCGGTTGTCCATCTGAATGCCTCGTGCAGACAGGATAAAACCCAAAAACTCCACTTCCGGGACATGGAACAGACATTTCTCTAATTTAACGTACAAAGAGTTATCCTTCAGAATTTGCAGCACTGATGTTACATCCTTCACATGATCCGAATGGTTTGCGGAGAAGATGAGAATGTCATCCACATAAACCACCACACAGATGTCTAAATATTCTCTAACAATGTCATTCATAAATGACTGAAAGGCTGCTGGAGCATTACAAAGCCCAAAAGGCATAACCTGATATTCAAAGAGCCCAAACCGCGTTTGAAAGGCAGTTTTCCACTCCTCCCCCTCCTTAATACGGATAAGATGATAGGCGCCTCTCAAATCAAGCTTGGTGAATACTCGTGCCTGTTTCACCTGTTCCAGTAAAGTTGAAATAAGGGGGAGAGGATATCGATTCTTCACAGTAATTTGGTTTAGGGCTCTGTAATCTATACATGTTCTTAAATCACCTTCTTTCTTGGGCACAAAAAAAGAGGGGATGCCGCTGGTGACTTGGATGGCCTGATAAAACCATTAGCTAAATACTGGTCCAAATAAGACTTCAAGTGCGCATTCTCTTTTTCTGTGAGAGCATAAATTCTACTGCACGGAAGCTGAGCTCCTGGAATGAGGTCAATATGGCAGTCATAAGGTCTATGTGGAGGTAATACTTCAGCCTGTTTTTCTTCTTGAAATATTTCCTGGAATCTTTGATATTCTCCTGGCAATGAACCCATTAGACCCAAGGTAGATTGAGTAGATGCATCAGGCTGTCTTGTAATTTTGGAACCTTCAGTTGAGAAACACACGCTCAGACACTTGGTGGGGAAGGTCGGGGTCCGGGCGCACCAATCGATGATCGGGTTATGCTTCTCCAGCCAAGGTATCCCCAAGAGGATTCGGAATTGTGGAGCTCGAATTAGGTCAAAAGAGATCCTCTCCTTGTGTCCTTCCTGGCACAGCAATAGTGAGTGGGTTGGTGCACTGTGTAACAGGTCCTGACACCAATGGTGTGCCATCGACCCCGGAAACATTCTCGGCTTCCAACTTGTTCCTCAAAGAGAATCCCAATTTGCTTGCCAGATGCTGATCCATATAATTGCCAACTGCCCCACAGTCAATGTATGCCATTAAGCCATGTCTTTCGGTGGGAGTTTCAGGATTAAAAAGGACAATAGGAAACACAAAGTGTGAGGTCGCTGCAACCTTTTCCATGCTCGACAAGCGGACCTCTAGACTTGTCGGGCACTGGAGTTTTCCGCCATCTGTTCTTTTTTGTCCTGATTAACTCCTCCTAGGGGTTTCCGAGCAGGTTTCACTGGGCACTCTTTCAAAAAATGACCAGCCTTGCCACAATAAAGACACAACTGCAGTTGTCGTCTCTTTTCTCGCTCAGCTTGAGATATTGGGCCTCGGATTCCACCCAACTGCATTGGTTCTGAATAAGCATCCACTCCGGGCTTAACCACTGGTTCTCTGGGACGGATCAGAAGGGGCCGATTGTCTTGACGAGCACGATCTGTTCTCCTGTCCTGAAGACGATGATCCAATTGGATTGTTAAATCTATGAAATCTGTAATACCTTCTGGTGGGTTTACTACTTGAGCCAAAACATCTTTCAGTTCACTGCGTAGACCACGATAGAACAGTGTTGTTCTCTTTTCTGTAGGCCAATTGGTTTCTGCCACCAGTCTATTAAAAGTAGCAACGTATGCAAGGAGCTCCTGGTTACCTTGCTTTAAGGACAGCAACTCATTGTCCAGAGCTTGTCCCTGCGTGTGACGAGCAAATAGTTTCTCTAATTCTCGTTGAAATTCTGTGAAGTTATGTAATACTGGATCATCCCTATTTACCAAGGGAATGGACCAATCCGCAGCAACACCTCCCAGATAGGACAACACAAAGGCTACCTTAGATTGGTCATTTGGAAAAACTCCTGGCCTACACAGAAAGTGTAATCTGCACTGATTTAGAAACACTGCGAACCTTTTTGGGTCCCCTGTAAAGCGCTCCGGAGGAGCCAAAGGTATATTCCCTGGAATGACCACTTGAACAGGAACTGGGGGCGACGCAGAGGAAGAAGCCTGACCACTTCCATGGGGTAAATGCACCTGCCCTGCTTGCTTCTGCAGCAGTTGACGAGCCAGTTCTTCAGTTCTTTCTCTATTCCTAGTTCTCTTCTAAGAGCACTAGTTTCTGACCTGGCTGCAGGGACTTCGGTTCTTAATTCACCCAATAATTGGGTGAGCTGATCTATCTCAGAAGATCCCATGATGTCCAGGCAGAGTACTTTTCAGTATGGCGGCTTCGCGTTCTGTAACGCTTACCTGACTCTGCGGGGACACCACTCTTTATAAATGTAACTTTCTTCTCTGAGTGCGTTGTTCTAACCCTTAGTTTTTATTTCCCGAAATCTCCAATAGACTAGGAATCTATGAGGAAACACAAGAACATAGATAAATGTAACTTTCCCAAGGTAACTTGCACTAACTAATCTCCCTATCTATCTTCCCCTTCAATCTCTCTACTCTTACCTTTGATTGGTATATTGTGGGCTATCCTTCCTGCTTCTGCGCAGGGGCGCTTGTCCTGAAGATAGAAGGGGTGGCAATTGTAGAAGGGTGATTGGAGGGAAGGCAATAAGGCACAGGAAGGAACCAAATAGCCACTGTATAATAACCACCTATCACACTGGAGTGACTCCTAAACCCTTGGACTGGATTGAAACAGGACCCTGAGGTGATGGGCACGAATGACAATAAACCTGAGGAGAACTGTAACAGGGGTTCAATATGGAATGCCACATAATTTCCTAATGACGTTGTCCAAATATAAACAATGACTAAATGAACGGAGAGAATTATTTAACTATTGAGAGTTCAATGAAGTGTCACAAGTTAAAGGTATTTCACAGAGAAGACATAGCAACAGGAAACTTAAGGCAAGAGTCTGCGTGTCACTAGTGACAGACTCCTCACACACGTTTTGAGTGCCGGAGCCCCGACACTCGACACCTGACTGGAACTGAACAAGGCGCTATGCGCACTATCCACCACAATAAATATACCAGAAACAATACTGGCGGAAAGCGCGAGCACAGCTAAGCGTTGCCGCTAACTTACTTCAATTAGAAAGATTTGCCCCAAAACGTGTAACGAACACCAAGGGCAAGTAGAGCAAGGGGCAAGGTAAGGAATGCTATTAATAACAGAAGCACGGAACCAGGAACTATGAACCATGAAGAAAGAACGGGGTTCTGAGGAGAATCTTGACAGGATCCGCGGTAAGCGTCCTTTGAAAACAAAACAGACGCGAAGCGCGGAACGCTAAGGGGGAGGGGCTTAAATACTGAAGGCGTGACAACAACTAGACTGCACAGCCCCCATACCAGGAATTTCACCCGGGGCCATGTTTGAAGGATAAGGAAGTGTCAAAACTACATAGCCAAGGTCCTACCTTCCCTGAGCCCAGGATCTATATGCAGTTAGCCAAGACATTTTAGTAGATTTTGAGAGGGGAAACCCGGTGGTCATGACACTAAGAAGGTGGTTGGAGCCACTGATAACGATTTATTGACACCTGATTCGGGAAACGACCTAGCCCGACAAGCGTAGGGGTCCGCTTGCCGAGCTTGAAAACAAACTCTTTGACCTCACATTTTGTCATGCCAATGGTGCTCGTGGACCCAAAACAGCCTCAGCTGTTGCATGCTATAAAAGCATACATCGACAGTGGAGCTATTGGAAATTACATAACCGTGAATTGGCTTCCAGGATTAAGCTCCCTCTCCGCCCGAAAGTAACCCAAGATGTCATTACTACAGTAGATGGAACCGAAATAGCCTCAGGGCCTGTAACGCATTCCACTGTTGAAATGACACTGGTGGGTCAGGATGGACATTGGGAAGCAATCGTGTTTGATGTGATCAAGGCCCCACAATTTCAAGTAATTCTTGGAATTCCTTGGTTAGAAACACATAATCCCAGAATTGACTGGCGAGCAAAGAAGATAAGTTTTCCTGATTGTGAACCAACTTGTTACCCAAGAAATCCAGTTATGGGTCTAGCCTCAGCAACTTCCACCCCTGTACAGCTACCGTCAGAATACCAAGAATTCCAAGACGTTTTTCAGAAGGAACAGGCTAACACGTTACCTCCCCATCGGTTTTATGATTGCCAAATCGATCTGGTACCCAATGCTCAACTACCTTGTAGTAGGATTTATGCTCTTACGGAACCTGAGAACCTACATTTGCGTCAGTATTTAGATCAGTACCTAGCCAATGGTTTTATTCGCCCGTCCAAGTCTCCTGTCTCCTCAGCTCTGTTCTTCGTGCCGAAAAAAGAGGGCAACCTTAGAACATGTATAGACTATCGCGCCCTAAATCAAATAATTAAGAATCGTTACCCTCTGCCCCTGATCCCTGAGCTTATCGACCAGGTGAAAGACGCTTGTGTGTACACCAAGTTAGATCTCCGAGGAGCTTATCACCTGGTGCGTATAAAAGAAGGCGACGAATGGAAGACTGCATTCCGCACCAAATTTGGGCTCTTCGAATATCAGGTGATGCCCTTCGGTTTGTGCAATGCACCTGCTGCCTTTCAGTACTTTATGAATGATGTTCTTCGGGAACTTATCGATGTCTGTGTCATTGTTTATATTGACGACATCCTGGTGTACTCTTCTTCAGAATCCGATCACAGAAAACATGTTAGGGCAGTTCTTGAGAAATTGCGCCAGCACAGACTATTTGCAAAGCTCGAAAAATGCATTTTTCATACCACGGAAGTGGAGTTTCTCGGATTCATCCTGACACCTCAAGGAGTCCGAATGGACTCGCGAAAGGTGGACGCCATCCTCAAATGGCCATCTCCTAGCTCGGTGAAGGGAGTTCAGAGCATGCTCGGCTTCGCCAATTTCTATCGAAGATTCATCCCGGAATTTTCCCAAACAGTCCAACCCATCACAGCTCTCCTAAAGAAAAACAAACGCATTGAATGGACTCTTGAGGCCGAACAAGCCTTTCAGGACCTGAAAACCAAATTCACCTCTGCACCTATATTGAAGCACCCGCACCCAGATCTCCCTTACATTGTGGAAACCGACGCATCCAGTTCGGCCATGGGAGCTGTCCTGTCGCAAAGAGACCCTGAAACTAACCAACTACACCCTGTGGCCTTTTGGTCCAGGAAATGTTCTCCTCCTGAAATCAACTACGCAATTACCGACAAAGAGTTACTGGCTATTAAATCTGCTTTCAAGGCTTGGCGTCACTACCTTCTCGGGGCAAGACACACCATCACCGTAATTACGGACCACAGAAATTTACAGTATTTAAAGACGGCCAAAGCTCAATCTTCACGACAACTCCGATGGGCTCTATTCTTTGCGGAATTTGATTTTGTAATTACCTATCGCCCTGGCTGCAAGAATGGTAAAGCGGACGCCTTATCCCGGATTGACATGGATGAACCCAATTCGAGTTTAGAACCTGTGCCAATCATACCTGAACAAAGAATCTTAGGCCTAACTTCATTGCAAACTATTGAGGACATCCAAACGCAAGTAAAACAACTTCTAGACTCTTCAGCCTTACTGGAATTGAGTCAAAAGGGTCCTCATTACACCGTTAAGGATGACTTGCCCTACTTCCAGGAGCGGTTGTTTCTGCCTAGTAAAGAATTGCAAGAACATGTTATTGCCCATCATCATGAATCATTAATGGAAGGACACCCTAGTATCGCTAAAACGGAGGAAAAAATCAAACGCCACTTCTGGTGGCCTTCTTGGAGAAAAGACATAGTCTTTTGTATTGTCTTGCGGAATTTGCGCCCAAAACAAGGGTCAAAAGAAAAGGCCAGCCGGCCTACTTCAACCCTTGGACATTCCACCGGCACCATGGCACACCTTGTCAATGGACTTTATAACTGACCTGCCTCCTTGTGCTGGTTACAACACTATCCTTGTAATTGTGGATCTATTCTCCAAAATGGCCCACTTTATCCCTTTAAAAGGTTTGGCTTCAGCTTCCACCTTGGCCAAGGAATTTCTGGAGAATATAGTTTGCATACATGGTTTCCCTTCCATATTAGTCTTGGATCGTGTAAGTCAATTTATCTCCCATTTTTGGAAGAAGTGTTGCCAACTAGCACAAATAGATGTGCGGCTATCCACCAGCCACCACCCCCAGACCGACGGACAAACCGAGAGAACCAATCAGACTCTCGAGCAATATCTTCGGTGTATGTTACACCAATCCGAGTTAAATTGGAAAGACATCCTTTGGATCGCAGAATATGCATACAACAATTCAGTGCATTCTGGAACCGGACAAACTCCTTTTTATACTTTGTATGGTCACCATCCTCGGACCTCTGATCTAGATCCACCTCTGACCCTGGAAATGCAATTCGAGCGGCCCTGAACATCCCTCGTAACCACCACATCTCAGAAGCCAGAACTAGCCTAAAGTGGTTACCCGTGAAGCAGAGAATTTCCCTAAAAACGCTTGCCCTCACGCACAAATGCCTAGCCAACAAGGCTCCGATCTAAATCTGCAGTCGGCTTTCGCGCCACTCCACTGCCCGTCCACTAAGAACTGCTCAGACTCACTGCCTTACTATCCCTAGGTTTAAGCTCCAAAAAGCGGGAGGCACTAGCTTCCCTCTCCTAGCCTCCAAACTTTGGAACACCCTCCCCGCTGCCATCAGAGCTGAAGACTCCTTCAACACCTTCAAGAATAAAATAAAATCTTGGCTCTTTGACCAGCAATAGTTGTGTTAGACATCTGTCCTACTTACTCAGCCTGCCTATTCCCCAGCACGATTTCCGGTCTGCTACCTTCCCAACTACCTCAGGGATAATTCCTCTGCGGAGCCTAGGGACACTGTACCATGTGTAATATATGTAATTATTAAGATTGTTATTATGTTGTATTGGTATACTTTTATTGTAATCTATCTGCCTGTATGTTCTTTTTTTGCAACCCTGTACAAATTGCGCCCTGATGCCCCCGGGCCTGATGGTCTGTGCGTTATAAATAAACAAATACAAATACTCTCCCCCTTCCCCTGCGCTTGGTTCCCCCTTCCCCTGCGCTTGGTTCCCCCCTTCCCCTGCGCTTGGTTCCCTCCTTCCCCTGCGCTTGGTTCCCCCCCTTCCCCTGCGCTTGGTTCCCCCCCTTCCCCTGCGCTTGGTTCCCCCCCTTCCCCTGCGCTTGGTTCCCCCCTTCCCCTGCGCTTGGTTCCCCCCCTTCCCCTGCGCTTGGTTCCCCCCCTTCCCCTGCGCTTGGTTCCCCCCTTCCCCTGCGCTTGGTTCCCCCCCCTTCCCCTGCGCTTGGTTCCCCCCCCTTCCCCTGCCCTTGGTTCCCCCCCTTCCCCTGCCCTTGGTTCCCCCCCCCTTCCCCTGCGCTTGGTTCCCCCCCTTCCCCTGCGCTTGGTTCCCCCCCTTCCCCTGCGCTTGGTTCCCCCCCCCCTTCCCCTGCGCTTGGTTCCCCCCCTTCCCCTGCGCTTGGTTCCCCCCCCTTCCCCTGCGCTTGGTTCCCCCCCCTTCCCCTGCGCTTGGTTCCCCCCCCCTTCCCCTGCGCTTGGTTCCCCCCCCCTTCCCCTGCGCTTGGTTCCCCCCCCCTTCCCCTGCGCTTGGTTCCCCCCCTTCCCCTGCGCTTGGTTCCCCCCCCCTTCCCCTGCGCTTGGTCCCCCCCCCCTTCCCCTGCGCTTGGTCCCCCCCCCCTTCCCCTGCGCTTGGTCCCCCCCCCCTTCCCCTGCGCTTGGTTCCCCCCCCTTCCCCTGCGCTTGGTTCCCCCCCTTCCCCTGCGCTTGGTTCCCCCCCTTCCCCTGCGCTTGGTTCCCCCCCTTCCCCTGCGCTTGGTTCCCCCCCTCCCCTGCGCTTGGTTCCCCCCCCCTCTTCCCCTGCGCTTGGTTTCCCCCCCCCTCTTCCCCTGCGCTTGGTTCCCCCCAAATGACACCTGGTCTAGTAGGATCGTTCTCTTTGTCTTCCCTCTGTTCCCCCTCCCTTGCTGCGTCACGCCTTGAAACACTTGAGTATAGGCGCGTTATAAATGTCATATATCATCTCTTGGAAGCATAAGAGTGGACATTTTCACCCTCAGGTGTCTTATTGCTCCAAATACATTTGCGGATATCTCCCAGTAAGTCCAGGAAGAACCTCTCTGGAAGCTGGCCTGGGTTGGAGGCAAACAAAGTACATAAGGGAGTATATTCATTTTGACGGAGGTTAGGCATCCATACCAGGTCAAAACTGAAGGGATCCACCTGTTCAGGTCTTCTTTAAGCTGCACTAGTAGAGGGTGGTAATTCACTCGCACCATCTCTCTCAAATCTCTTGTAATCTGGATCCCCATATATGGAATTTTGATGTGTTCAATTCTCATTCCCATGTAACACCTCCTTGGGTCCAATAAAGCAATCTGTGTTTGAATAGGTATGATACATGGTTTCTGTACATTGATTTTGAGGCCCGACTGAAGGTCCTATCTCAGTCTGTTCATTTAGAGCTGGGAGCGATTGTGGTATATTGATGATATACCACAATATCATCCGCGAAGAGCGACAGTTTACATTCAATCCTCCCCTCTGATATATCTTCTATACTTTGACTCTCTCGTATTGCCACCGCTGCTGGTTACATGGTTGGGGCATATAACAGGGGGAGAGCGGACAACCTTGTCTCGTGCACCTTGTCAATTTAATCACCTCAGAAAACCCCTTATTTGAACACACGCTCTGGGGCCCCCATAAAGCGCTAGAACCCATTTCCAAAAGTTCGTCCCGAGCCCCATCCTCTCAAGAACCTTAATCATAAAGGGCCACTCAACCCTACTGAAGGCTTTCTCTGAATCAAGAGAAACAAAGCAGGCCTCCTGGTCTCCTGCTTGAATGCAGTGAATAATTTTCATGGTTTTCTGTATGTTGTCTAAGCCTTGCCTCCCCTGGATAAAGCCCACGTAGTCGCTATGAGCAAATGTTGGTAGTACCCTCAACAATCTACCCCTTAAGAAATTTTGCAAGAATTTTCACATTCTTTAGGAGGGAAATGGGTCTATAGGCAGAACATTTCGAGGGGTCTTTACCATCCTTATGAATCGCAATTATCTTTGCCATCAAGATTGTGTTGGGGAGGGCCTCACCCTCCAGGCAAGCATTGAAAAGTTATCTAAGTAGTGGGCGAGAAGAGATCTGAAGAGTTTGTCAAACTTCATTGTCAAGCCCACGCGCCTTACCCCCTTCATATCTTTGATAGCTGATACCACCTCCTCCACTGTAATGGGGGTGTCAAGGTTCTCTGCCGTAGTATACGTTGGACCCGGGAGGCGCAAACCCACCCCCACCAACAATGTATCTATTTGTTCCTCTTGACCCTCCCATTCCGACGCATACAGTTTGCCATAATAATTTGCAAATTCCTCTGCTATGCCTCTCTGGTCCCGTCTGACTGTTTCCTCTTCTGATTCAAAACATCCTATCATCTTCCTTCTTTCCCTCCCTCAATCTCCACGTGAGAATCTTATCTCCCTTCCCCTTTTTTGTGGTACTTCTGTCTCAGAAACATGAGCCTTTTCTCAGTATCTTGGACCACAATTGCATTCAATTGTGCTCTGTATCCACAGTTTGCTCGCGATTGCAGGGGACATATAATTACTCTGGTTACCTTCTGTCTGTAATTGTTCCATACTTCTGATGAAGTGTAGCCACCTGTGTTGCCCTCTATTTCTTCTTCCGAGAACCTATCCTGATCAGGACCCCCCCCCCCTTATTGTGCCTCTGAACCCATCCCACAGGGATTGGAGTATCACTTCTCCCGTGCCATTGAAAGTGAAATACTGTTTGCGTTCAATAGCTCTTGTGCAATTTCCTTATGCTTCAAGAGGAAGTCGTTACACCTCTAAGTGCCCACGGAAAGTTGGGGCGTAATCTATATCCAATACCACCTTCACCATGTCATGATCGGACCACAGGATTGGTGCAATATGGGACTCTTAAGACCTGAGCTTTAAGATTCAAGTCAACAAAAATTAGATCAATCCTTGAACAATAATTGTGGACTATCGAGAAATATGTAAATGGCCTATCTCCTTCTGTACAGTGAGAGCGAGCCCACCAAGCCGAGGGCGTTGTTAATATTTATAAAACGTAGCAAATTCCCCTCATTACTTCGTGCCTCAACTTCACCAGCCTCTTGCAATCTTTCTTAGGTTCCACACCATGTTGAAGTCCCCTCCTACAATTATACGGCCCTCGACAAATATGACCAACTTATCTCTCACCCCCTCCCAGAAGTCACACTGACCCGGATTCGGGGCATAGATTGAGCCCAAGGTAGTCTGGGGTTTGTTAATGTTCCCCTTGACAAAAACATAGCCTCCATTCACATCTGACAAGACTTCATCCGCCTGGAATTCCAGGTGGGCCGAGACCAGCAATACCACACCTTTTTTCTTTTTCGTGTCCGAGGCTCCATACTTTTCACCCACTAATCTAGATCTCAGATGGGGTTCCTTATCCCTCACCCAGTGAGGTTCCCGCAGACACAGCAAGTCCAATCCTGCCCTCTTAAATTCTGGAAGGACCAATGACCTTTTACTTGGCGGGAATTGAGAACCACGTACATAGAGGGAGCCGATTACAAAATTACCCACTGCCATAGTTTATCCTTAGCCATGATATCACATACCTCCTCCCGCTCGGGAGCCCTTCCCATTTTAATGCTTAAATGATTGGTACCGCTGAGAACCATGGTTTTAGCAAAAAAATCAAACTGTCATAATACGTACGTAAACTCACAACTTTAACGCCCCCCCTCCCCCAGGCTGTCTTTTTCTGTTCTATTCCGTCAAGCCCCCGCTATCAGAGCAATGAATCTGTAAAGCAACTTCCCCAAAGTGACCTCAAGGTTGCCTCCCATCACTGAACACAGACTAAAGCTTTCGGGGGCCTGGTCATCTGCCTTGCTTCACCCCTGGAGGAGTGTTGTGTTTCTTAAATTTGCGGCATCTTGGGATCCTGTGTCTATCTTGCCTTGGGCTCTGACCAGCAGACCTTTCACTTGCAAGCTCAGAGTTCCGTTGACTAGGTCCCGAATCCTCCATTAGCTCTGCTGAAACCTTTTGGATATAGTCTTCTGTCACTAGCTTGTAGGAGTAGCCGTCATGTTCAAAAGAAAGTGAGATGAGCAACACCCAGCGATAACGTACCCCCTTTTCATTTAGCTATTTCATGAGGGGGCCTCATTGTCTTCTCTCCAATGTGAAGGTTGACCAGTCTTGGTAAATAGTTATTTTGGCAGAGCCATAGTCCAGAGGGCCCACCTTCCTGGCCCTCTCCAGAATCTTCAATTTTTCAGAATAGTAATGAAATCTGGTTGGGATTGTTCTCGGGCCTCTAGTGGCTCCTCCAGCACGGTGGGCTCTATAAATTGTGGGTTTGTCGATAGTCATAGCCGAAGAGAAGCCTCAATAACTCCGTTATGGAGCGCTTGATGTCGCTCAGATTCTCCCTCCTTTTTGGGCAACCCAAAGAAATAGAGGTTGTTCCTTCGTTCCCTATTTTCGAAGTCATCCATCTTCAATTGAGTCTGGGTGCCTGCGCTCCAGTGCTGAAATTCACATGTCTTTGTGCTTCCATCGTCTCCAAGGACGTTTGGTTATTAATTCCTCGAGACCCTCTCGTCTAAAGAGTCCATCCTTTGATCCATTTTATTTAGTCTTGTCTGCAATACTGTGCAGATTCCCTTGATCGCCTCCATTAGCACGACAATGTTCTTTCTGGTTGCGGCTGGGTCTTCTGCCATGATTGCTTCCCAGGATGGGAGGACGTTGACACTGCTGTCTGTGATTGGAATTTTAGCAGGGCAGGAGGTACCCACTCTACCTGTGGCAGAGTCTCTTGTGCCAGTCTCACTTGGCGATAATCTAGATGTTCCCAGTCCTTAGTTCTTCTCTGAGCGCCCCTGCCCAGTGGAGTGGTTCAGATTCCCAAGCCTCCAGACGCTAGGTGAGCCCGGGGCAGTGGGAGCTCGAGGGATCACTCTCCTTTCCCAAATGGTGCTTTCACAGTGGAAGGCACGAGGACCCCCGTTGATCAGACTGTGGGGGCCTGGAACTCACAATTTTTAGCAGCAACGGAACTTGGCCGAGGCGTACTGGTGAGCACAAGTGCAAAGTTAGGGAACACTACATTGCCCTGAGAGCCAACCGCCCACGCAGGGAGCAACGTCACATTAGCAGCCCACCAAGTATGACGACTTACTGCATGATGGGGGTAGGGGGGATTCTCCTAAATGTCTATTCTCCACTGCCTGAAAGCAACAAAGCCTTGTGGATGTCCCTCGAAGTGAACACATTGTCCCTAGGTAGCCTGGGCATGTGGGTCAGCCCGCTTTTGTTTGCCTCCACTCTTGGTCCAGCCACAGCCGTCACACCGGGGATGCAGGTGGTCTACCCTTCTCAGCGTGTTGTGGCCAGCTGTCAGGACCGATTTTCTATACTCCTGTCTGTCCTGGTAGTTAGAATGCCAACCTATATTGTGACAGGGACAACTCGAGCTGAAGCCAAACCAGTTCAAGGTAGCAGTGACGAGAGGTCTAGGCTAAGTCCTAAGAGGTGGCAAGCTTGTAAAAGGCCCACAATGAGTACACATAATGGGAATTACAAATTACACTAAGACAGTATGTATAAAAATATTTATTTATGGCCAAATATCACAATGAAAAAGACTATTAACGGGTAGAAGTATCACACAACACTAATAATACATTACATATATACAGTCACTAGAGTAGGGCATTATATAGATCAAACCCCTGTAAACGAAAGTACAGCTTTGTTTATGCACCACAGGTACACAGAGAATTAACCGGATCTTCAAAAGTCCTTCCCTAATTTGTCTGGTGCCTTATGCCCAAAAGTTCTGACAGTTTGTGATGCAGGAAAAAATGAAGGTAGGGTTTCTGGGGTCCAGTGAACGGTTCCAAGGGTTGGAGGACAGTTTATTCTAACTAATAGAAGTGTCCCCAACTTTCGGAAGGATTGCGCGAAAGGCAAAGCATAGCAAAAGTTGTATAAAAGTTTTTTTTTAAAACTTTTGTAAAGGGAGTATAGGGGCAGGTAAGAACCACTGTAACTCACCCCCCCCCCCGTACTCGGATTATTCACAGGATTTAGCAGGTCGATGAAAGAAGGTCATAGGTTCCTTTTCCTGCTGTTTGCCTCAGTCCTTGATTCACAGGGGTTGCCGGTTCCAGCAGATCTCCAGTCGGTGTCTTTCGCTGGTGCAGGTACTCTCGAATGAAGAAAAACACGATGCTGGACTGCTTTCAGGATTGTACTTGACTCGGGTAATCTGTTTCAGACGGTGTTCATCGCAGCACAGTGACGCAAATGGACTCGCTTGTCGCAGTCAGACGTTCCCTCGGGTCCCCTTGATGCTAGGACTCTGAAATTACACGGAGGTAAGTCTTGTAGGATAAGCTGAGGATCCCCAAGTTCCAGGCCTCAACACAGAACTGTGATGTCAGCAGCACGGTAGCCTTATCTCAGAGCTGGTCAGCCACAGGATGGTGCTGGGACACTTCCGACGGCTCTTCACAGGGTACTGAGCAGATGTCTGGAATGGATGTTCACTCCACGGGTCGCAGCTCCCTCGCAGGACTGCTGAAGATCAATAGCAAGACTGGGCTCCTCCAGGACAGCAGCAGAAGTAGCTTGCCAGGCCTCCTTCAGATGGGTCTCTGGTCTCTTCACTGGTCTCACAGCTGGACAGGAGTCTTGGCTCCTTCAGGTTGCTCCAGTATCTCTGAAGAGTGGGTGCAGGAATCCTCTTCTTACCCTAAAAGTCTAGTAAGAGCTGAAACTTCCAATAGCAGAACTAGGCGCAGAGAGAGAGGTGCGTGCGCAGAGAGAGAGGTGCGTGCGCGCGCAGAGAGAGAGGTGCGTGCGCGCGCAGAGAGAGAGGTGCGTGCGCGCGCAGAGAGAGGTGCGTGCGCGCGCAGAGAGAGAGGTGCGTGCGCGCGCAGAGAGAGAGGTGCGTGCGCGCGCAGAGAGAGAGGTGCGTGCGCGCGCAGAGAGAGAGGTGCGTGCGCGCGCAGAGAGAGGTGCGTGCGCGCGCAGAGAGAGAGGTGCGTGCGCGCGCAGAGAGAGGTGCGTGCGCGCGCAGAGAGAGAGGTGCGTGCGCGCGCAGAGAGAGGTGCGCGCGCGCGCAGAGAGGTGCGCGCGCGCGCAGAGAGAGGTGCGCGCGCGCGCAGAGAGAGGTGCGCGCGCGCGCAGAGAGAGGTGCGCGCGCGCGCAGAGAGAGGTGCGCGCGCGCGCAGAGAGAGGTGCGCGCGCGCGCGCAGAGAGAGGTGCGCGCGCGCGCGCAGAGAGAGGTGCGCGCGCGCGCAGAGAGAGGTGCGCGCGCGCGCAGAGAGAGGTGCGCGCGCGCGCAGAGAGAGGTGCGCGCGCGCGCAGAGAGAGGTGCGCGCGCGCGCAGAGAGAGGTGCGCGCGCGCGCAGAGAGAGGTGCGCGCGCGCGCAGAGAGGTGCGCGCGCGCGCAGAGAGGTGCGCGCGCGCGCAGAGAGAGGTGCGCGCGCGCGCAGAGAGAGGTGCGCGCGCGCGCAGAGAGAGGTGCGCGCGCGCGCAGAGAGAGGTGCGCGCGCGCAGAGAGAGGTGTGCGCGCGCGCGCAGAGAGAGGTGTGCGCGCGCGCGCAGAGAGAGGTGCGCGCGCGCGCAGAGAGAGGTGCGCGCGCGCGCGCAGAGAGAGGTGCGCGCGCGCGCGCAGAGAGAGGTGCGCGCGCGCAGAGAGAGGTGCGCGCGCGCGCAGAGAGAGGTGTGCGCGCGCAGAGAGAGGTGTGCGCGCGCAGAGAGAGGTGTGCGCGCGCGCAGAGAGAGGTGTGCGCGCGCGCAGAGAGAGGTGCGCGCGCGCAGAGAGAGGTGCGCGCGCGCAGAGAGGGGTGCGCGCGCGCAGAGAGGGGTGCGCGCGCGCAGAGAGGGGTGCGCGCGCGCGCAGAGGTGTGCGCGCGCAGAGAGGTGTGCGCGCGCGCGCAGAGAGGTGTGCGCGCGCAGAGAGGTGTGCGCGCGCAGAGAGGGGGGCACACTCAGCCATACATAGCACTCCAGTAGCCTGCCAAAAGTCTCTGCTTTCCTGTGCACTGGAGGTCCATATAAGGATTTTCCTGGCCTCTCAGGCCAGGAAGAAGGCTAAAAACAAGATGGCGAAAGGACAAGCGAAAAACCTTGTGCCATGGCCATGTTTGGTCAGTAGCCACAGTAGCCAAACACGGTAAGGCTAAAACGAAGAGCACCACAAAATGGAAAGTCACTTGTGCCACCAGCTTCTCCAATTTAGCACACCTAGAGTAACCAGAAATCCTTTGCGTGTTATTCTAGGGCAAAACAAAGTGTACCCTATTGTACTGCATTGTAAAATGCATTGTACATAAGTTACCACAAGTGATAAGTTACTAATAGTAACAAAGTAACTAGACTAAGGGACACTGTTTCTCAGTACCAACAGCCTGAAGGACATACCAGTTTCCCTATAACAATAATAATAAAAGGAAGAAGTTTGGGGGTCCATAAAAATGGAAGGAAAGGTGCAGTAAAGAGAAATCTTTTCGAACACCAGCGAGCATTGCACTTGTTACCTTTGTCTCCTCCAGCTTATCAGTGGGGGGGGGGGGGTTCTAAAAACGTCCGTTATGGCCCAACGGAGTGCCGCTCCCCCATACGCCATCTACCACGCTGGGTCCCTGTATCTGGACAGTTTTGTCCTGCAGGCCTCCCTTCAGACCGATAGCCAAGTCAGCTGGTAAATGTCTCCTGCACCCACACTCCAAATGCGGTGAGTCACGGGGAGTCCTTGCTGTCGACCTTCCCCTTTTGGTTTTCAGATTGTGTGTGTGCTGGGTAGATGGCTGATCTCCCCCCCCCCCCCCCGTTGGTAGAGGCACCGTGTCTTCTCTGGAGCTCAGGCACTACCTAGGAGGGCCCCGCTCAGGACTTGCATGGGAAAGTTCCTGATGTGAAGTATAAGCCCGGCTGGACCTTCTCACACGGCTAGCTCAGCCGTTGTCTTGGATTCACCCCAAACTTGGAATGGGGCTGCATATAGTCTCTCTGGGCAAACGAAATTGACACCACTTGGGGGAGATACATGGCGGGCTCAATCCCTTTACTCCTAATGAACGGGAGCGAGTTGAAGGATCACCTTTCCTTCATGCGCCCCCTGGTGGCCGATCCAATTTACACCAAAGTATGTGAATTTTAATAGACAGATGGCCAAAAATCAACTTGGATGCAATGTTTATTTCTGCATTGCTTTTTGCACCCACTTTACGACGTTGTTGGGTTCACAATTTTATTTCTTTAACTTTAAATAGTTGTTCAGGTTTTCATACCTAAATAACACTCCCATAACTGGGAGTGTTATGTATAGGTGAGAAAATGCATCTTTTTTTAGGTTAATCCCTACCTTTGCAGAATACTTGTAGATAGTCCAATAAAAGATATGAAGACCTGAATTTTGTTTGATTTGGAAACTACTTCTATTGTCAACCCTTACTTTGCAAAGTAGTTGTTTAGAAGGCAGGAAGAGTATTATGCAAATGTGTACCTTCTAGTGTGCATTTGGAGGGTGTGTGCACAGAACATTGAAATGTTATTTTTAAAGTACAGGATAAACTTATTTTCTTGGCACTTAAGCAGAAAAGTATTAAACTTCTCAAAGCAGTAATGGGGAAGAGACTGATCAAAGCTGAAGCAGGATCCAGTTCCATAGTTCATGGCCTAAAACTGAAAAATGTACGTTGATTCTCAAAACAGCTGGTCACTAGAACCAGTCAACAATTCTCACATGCTATGATCTACATGAAACATTTTGAGCGCCATGCAAAATCAGTGTGGGACTTGTGACGAATCTGACTGCTTCGTTCTGATTCCCTGGAAGAAAGCCTCCCTTATGTTGCCTGGGAAAGACAGAAGGTACCGGTCTCTGTCCCTAGGGATGGCTATCTGCGGGAGGACCATGTGAGAGAGGATATGCTCCACAGAGATGGAAAGAATCTGTATCAAGATAACCCTTCAGTCATACCGTTTATTGATCACCAAGGGCCTTTGCGACAGTCATGCATGGCCTATTGCATATTGTAACATAGATACTGGTTTCTCTAGCCCAAAACCTCTTTTACCAAACACCCCCCCCCCACCTTTTATAGTACTGAGATGGGGAAGAGGGATGGAGCAATGAGGATAACTAGACAGCAAACCAGGGAATGACCGGGCGTTTAAAAGTAATGCCAGTGATCCAAATTGGAGAGAACCGGAAAAACGAGAAGCAGAAAGAGTGCCAGAGACAGGAGAGCCACCTGTCTTGTGCATACATCGTGGGGGACGCTAAAATGCGGGCAGACTGCAGGGCACAGTGGAGAGCTCAGCGGACATGGTGTGCTGAGCATTTGCCAGGTCCGAGAAGTTCACTGTTAGACTATGGGCAGCCGCAGCTGCCGAGGACAGAAGCAAGAGGCGAAGGGAACACTGCCCAGGCGCCTTTACAGTAGATCTGTGTTGCCCAACATACAGCCCGCATGCCAAATGCAGACCTTCATCCCGCGAAATGCTGCCCAACCAGAGTGTATTTTTTAATGATACACCCACTTAGAGCAGTTGGTTGCATTTTATTACACAAGTAAACAGTTAGCTCATGACCATTGCTGGGGTCACCTGCTAACTTTGTTTTTATCTGCATTATAATCTATGCCCCCTCCTTTGTTTGGAATAGAAAGCAGTCTTGAGGCACCCCGGGTGGGACATTTCTAATGGAAATACAGATGAGGTCGATAGCTTCCAATTATCGCAAGATGGCGAGTCAGCTGTCACACTTGATTACAAAGGATACACTGCTACTCAGCACGGAGCTGAAACACTGAATGCCCGCTGAGTAGCAACACATCTTTATTTGTAAGCAAGTGGCTGACGTGGAGGAACCAGTGTTGAAAGGCAATGAGGCGACACTTCTGTTTTCCCTGTAATGCTCTGCCCCCTGTAATAAAGGCTATTTAATCATTGTAAATATTAAAGACGGGCCTTACACTCCACCTACTAGCATGTGAATGGGCACTTTGGAACGCCCATTTAGCCCTCTTAGTTGCTCAGCCTGCCCTTTCCCGGTGAGAAATTACTTTTCAGTATGTATCTATATTGTATTCATGTATTTACAGCCCAATTGCCTTGAAGTGCAGCACGTTTTATGCAAGTCCCACTGTCACCAAACTTCCTCTTTCATGCACCAACGTATTACTGCTAAACTACCTGGCTCACCCTCGCCAAGACAATCAATGCAGTTGTTGTACAAAGGCACACTGCAAAGGTGCTTCATTCACTAGCTGTACATTTGAGTGTAGGGCACCTATGATAGAAGCGTCTGACATCCAACCAACGAAACACAAAAACACACACCATCACGCTCTCATGCAACACAAGCAACAGTGAAACAATGCTTTCCATGACCGTACCTTTGAAGAACCTCATTAGCATGACGATCAGGGTGACTAGAAATTACCAGGCGGCCACCTTCAGCTTCTCTTTATTCAAACCACATATCCCTACGCAGGTCACAGAGGCCACAATATTGGGACAGTCTCTGAGGGCCCCCATCTGAGGCTCGAGGCCCCTTTCTTTTGAAAGGCACAGACGCTGTGCCGTCCCTGTCTGTACTGATAAAGGACCTTTTATCCTGGTGACATTTCTTTAAATTCCAAAGTCATTTTTGGCACATGACAGTCGTGATTAACCGATGGGTAGTGTTTTGGCAATAAAAGCAACAAAAGCTTCTTGCCATTTGCAGAATCTGTAGTGCTACATTCCAGGAACTTCCCGGACAGCATTTCCTTGTTCATTGGGCATAAATGGCTTTTTTGCGTTACATTAATTTATTAATTTAATTTGTTGCATGAACCTATTTTGCTGCACTTGTTTTTAGACTTGCACTCGTGCTGATGCATGAGTAGATTTCTGTGCGCTTGCATGATAATAGTTAATTATTTTGGGTCAGTCCAAAAGGTATGATCCATGAGGCCTGGGTGTCCTGTTTTTGAAAAAAGGTTAGCCAATTTATTATGTCACTTTAATTTGTGCCATCCGGCACAACGCTACCAGACTGTCTGCATAGCAGAGAGGGCCCTTTGAATGGAAGAGCAGTCGTGCAGTGGTTGTCCAAAGCAGATCAGCCATGCAGGACAGTGCAGCCCGGGAGGGTGTGCATGAACCGTGGAAGAACTCTTCATTGAAAAATGGAGGACTGCAAGGGGGTGCGGGTGGCACAGAGTGGTGGGGGAGCAACCTATGCAATGTTGATTACATGGGGAGGCAGAGGCGCACACCGGCCCTGACCCCCTCGGCATAGCTCTGTGTGTGTGAGTGAAAGGGTGATAATTTGATAGTGGAGAGAGAGTGTTGGGAGTAAGTGAGATGCAAAAAAGGACAAAGATGGGGAGAGTTAAGGAGAAGCACATGAGAGAGGGAAGATGGAGATTAAGAAAGACAGACCTTCAAGAGTGAGCGGTTGGTAGAGAGAAGAGAAGGGAGAGATGGAAAGACGGAAATAGTAACATAGGGATAGAAATGGAGAAAGAGGCGAGAGCAAGACAGACAAATGGTAACATAGGGAGAGAGAAGGGAGGGGATTGAAGGAAAGAATGATAGAAATAGTAACGTTGGTAGAGGGGAAGAGGGGAGGGAGAGTGGAAATGAAATGGTAACCTGGAGAGAGAAAGACAGCAAAATAGTAACATACGGAGAGGGGCATATGGGCGCGAAAGAAAGTCTGCAACAAATAGTAACCGGGAGTCTCTGAGGGAGGAAGGGAAGAGATGGAAAGACAGAAAGAGATACAGAAATGGTAACAGAGCGAGGAAGATGGGCAAGAAAGACACCGTACTTATTCGGAGGCCCCGTCTTCATGAGCGGGAATTTTCGATTTCCTTTTCATTTTCTTTGCCCCCTTGCTCATGCCGTGTGATCCTTTCCCCGCTCCACGCCACTCATTAGTAGTCCGGCTGACTGTATGCAGCTTCAAAGGTACATTCGGCCCTCTGTGAAAACCATTTGTGCACCCCTGCGGTAGATGGACCGGGGGCGCAGATGCTGGGGGAAACACGAAGTGCACTGAAGACGCCAGCCATAACCAGTAAGCAGCGAGAGGGAACGAGTTACCACAACGCTTCAGTGTGAATGCCATGTATGACGCAAGCAAGCCCAAGTGAAGGCAAACCAATTTTTACAGAAACAAGCATTGTTGGAAGAGCAGGCCTAAGTGATGGCAGACCAATTCTTACCAATACCTAAATAAAAGCAATACCATTATTGCTGACAGAAACTTTGTGGCAGGAAAGAGCCTAAATAAAGGCAGTACAATTAGTACGAACATTGTCGAGAGAGAGCCTAAGGACAAGCAGTGAAGTTATTACAAGTGCGAACAGCGCTAAGAGCAGCCTAAATAAAGACAGTGGAAGTAAGAAAGGGTCGCTGACCCGATACTGGAGAATTGCTCCGAGATGGATAAAAGAGAAAAGCGTACCAGAGATTGGAAAAGCCCTTGCAGGTTAGTGAACCAGGCAAATGGTGAGTGTCGCACTCACACCCAAGAAAGGAAAGATATCTTGGCAGGCCAGTATACCGGGGGAGGAAGGAGGATTGTGAAAGTTTAGGGGTCGGAATTCCTACACTTGAAACAGACAAGGGAAGACTCCTAACCCTTTTGCGGGATCAGATAAAGGAACAATACCCTGGCAGGTAGAGTAGACCAGGGAAAAGGATTGAGAGAGTGCAGGGGTTGGAGCCCCCACATGTGAAAGTCTATCACAGATAAGGGAAGACTCCTGCCCCTTTAAGGATTCAAGAGAAGTGTGCTATGATAACTAAAGATGCAGAAAGGGAGAAACCCCTTCTCCCTGAAAGTAATAAAAGCATCAAAAGAAGAAACAAAATAGTGGAACCCTGGCAGGAATGTAAACCAGGGGGAGAATAACAAGTGAATAAGTTGTGGAATAGTGACACAGGAGGAAAATCATAACCCTTGAAAGAGGAACAAGAGGCACAAAAGTGAGCGAGTGAATATAAGAAAACTGTTTAAAAAGGCAAACCAGTGAAAAGGGAGCTTAATTTTGATTTTGTAGGTAATGAGATGTGAACAAGGGGTTGGGTGGGTTTCTGTGACTTTGTATATACATTTTTTGTACATATGTTCTTGTATTATATGTTGATGTCTTATGTTTCTACATTGAAAATAAATTTTCAAAAAAAAAGGGTTCAAGCGTGGATCCGCCCCCCCACCTCACCTTTTTTGAACTGAGTGATAACGACGTGGATGAAAAGGGGTACTCGAGGAGAGAGTAGAGTAATCTCCTTGAGAGGCATCGGAACATTTTTGGCTGTATTGGAGGCACGGGACTGATTTGGAGAAACCAGAAAAAACGTAGGGGAAGGTGGAACCCCTGTTTCCTGTTTGAACAATATTTCCTTTTCTTTCATACTCCTTAGAACTTTGTTTGCAACTTTAATAAGCTATACGTTTGTAGCTCAGAGAAATACCTATTTTCGCATTGTATTTAGTTTAGCATGTAAGGGTCAGTTTAGAGCTTTTGGCACAGAATGGATGAATTTTTATTTGTTGAACATCCAGACACAGACATTCATTAGTTTTGTTGAGGCAGGGAAACCCCTCATAGACATAGACTGGTAGAATTTCCTCAACCCCTCTTATTTCGACAATAACAGTATTAAATCAAACTCGAAACCTGATTCTGTGTCTGACTCTTACTCTTGATCCCCTACAAACTTCATAATTAGCCAGCGAGAAACTCTCAATGATGTCCCTGCGGAGTGATGCGGGTGGGTGGCTCCCCAATCCTCGTAGACTGGTAGCTGTGTGATGAGTTGATCTAATTTGCCCTACCATTCATCAGAGCATACTTTTATGCATTGTCCTAGTTGGAAGCATTTCTCATCTACATATTAAATGTAATCCCTTTTTTTTATGCAAGCTCGTGATAGCCAATGGATTTTTAAAAAAACAGATGCAGTGCAATACTGGAAATGTTGGTTAAGGAACCATGTAACTGTGATTGTCCACTTAATCAACGGCACACCTGCATCTAGATGAATGTATTCCTACTTGCTAGTTCTTTTGTTTCTCCTGCCATGGCTGTTCCACCAGTATACAACCCTTCCATCCCTTCATTTGAAATGGCTCAATAGGGATGGAGGAATTGGTTAAACATACAGTAACTAAGTTGAGCGAATGTGTAAAATGCTTTTTAGTCACCTTTTTCTGCAAGCCCATCACCTGGATGGCCTCCTATTTTGGTCTGTTGGTGCCCAGAGTGGCTTCTGACAGATTTCGGGTGCTTCCTGAGTTGCTGTCATGTGGTGTTCCACAGTGTGCCTGCCTGTCTTTCCCCTACTCTATTGAATATATACACCCGTCCGCGCTTCGACCTTCTGTAGTAAATATACCAAGGGCACCCAGGTGGTCTTTGAGCTGACTGGGGATTATGACGGGGGTACAGCCAGAATCGGTGAGATATATTATCTGATTCAGGAATGGGTGACCAATTCACTGGCTCTTAATAACAAGACTGAAATGATGATCGTAGGTTCTAGCCAAAGAATAAAAAAAAAAGCTTGAGGCCAAATACAATCAATTTAAAATCGCTGACCGCATCATTCAAGTAAGCCCACGGGTGAAGACTCTTGGAGACTAACTTGACTCTGGTATCACCATGAAAAAACATGTTATGCAAACAAAAGCACTATGTGCTTGTACCACAAAACTGATGAGGCAAATCAAGCCATATTTTTCAGCCACCAACGTAGCATCAGTGGCCACTGCATTGATTAAAGCCAGAAGAGACTACTGCAACATACTACTGGTTGGTACCTTGAAGAGTAATTTAAAGAAACCTTACAGGTAGATAAAAACGAAGCTGAGAGCGGTGTGTGGGCCGACTAGAACAGACCACATTACCCAGGCAAGGAGATCCTTGCGCTGGCTGGCGGTCATTCACCGCACCACACATACAATTCTTTCTTACACTCAAGTGTCTTACATGGAAAAGCACCCTGACTACCCGCTGCAGTGTTTGCACAAGGCTCCGGATACGTGCCTCCTTTGTTCCAATGGACTCAAACTACTTCTGACAAGATTTAAATTGAAAAACGTTGACACTGGTTTTGATGCCTGTCCACTAGGTCTTTGGAAGTTTATTCAGCCTATTACAAGAAATAGTTCATGCCTTTATTAATTTCAAAAAGGCTATAAAGACTTTTCTTTAAGGCCATGGACTCGGAAGTCTCCTAATTGGCGGATCTGTGCTCCTGGACCATGGCAACCCCCTAATCTATACCTTGCTTGTACGGTCTTTTATTACGTGTGCCTACTGAGGCCTACGGGCGTGATACATGTAAGAATGGAATAATCCTGCATTGGGATGCATTTTCATTGCACTTACTATTAAATGTACAAGCAGTTGTGTAGTAATACAAAATCGTTGATGTTAAATGGATGCCAGTGTTAACAAATGTATTAACATTTAAATTGCTATTGCTGAATGTCTGATCTTAACATACTCTGCTCGAGCCCACCTTGGAGGGTATCGGACAGCTCTTATACTCCTGTGTGCATTAGGTACTGAATGTCTCGGCACCTATAGAAAGTGAACTCCTGGAACAATGAATTGTTCCTTTTTGCGGGCCTCGTCCCTGTTGTGCCTAGTCAATGTAGTTTCACTACCTTTTCTGTATGTTGGCTACACTTCTGCAGGAACTCGACCTGAATCCTAGTGTTCCATACTGGGAAGTGACCGAACCATGCCCAAACATGTTAATTCCTTTAGGAAAACATATGCGTGTGGCCCATTACACTATGTGCCCTTCAGCCCCCAAACGCCACTGCGGACTTTGGTGATGTGATTCAGGTATTGGTATTGTGCATGGCTCGATGCAGTGATTACTGTGCTTATTAGGTCTGCAAACGTTGAGTCCCTCATCTCCACCTGGCAGAGGCCTCTCTGCTGCGCTTGCCAGGCTCAGTACGTTGGTCAAGACTGTGCTGTCAGGCATGACGCCTAGCACCGAGTTGGGTGCTTGGGAGAGGGCAGTGGGCAGATTAGATTGATCGGCTTAGTCAGGATAGAAACTGAGTACAGCAATAGTGCTTTCCATTTGAGATGCAGGACTAACATTAAGGACTGTTCAGTAAATTGGCTAAATTCCATAGCCACCTTCTGCATTTGAGGTGTTGTGCATAGAGGTCTTCAGGCATGCGGGGAGGGTGCACGCATTCAAACAGCCAAGCAATGTTTTGGTAGCACACAAAAACAGCATCAGCTCATCTTTCGTCAAGGGTACATTTGAACTTCCTTTAGTGGCGATTTAGAACCCTACATTGTTCGTCTAGTTTTAATGTCAGATTTCAGTTTAGGGATAAACCACCCAAATGAGCAGAAAGTCAAGTGAAAATGGTTGTTGCTTTAATGTGTTTTCACTGCTGTCTCTGCTTGCCATTTGTAACCAAATGTATGGCCACTCTTTTGCATGGCAGGTGCAGCAGGACTGTTAATCTGCAAGTAAAACAACTTTGCAAAAATGTCAGTTTACCTTAAACTAACAGCTTCTTTGAGGAGGGTCTACAATTACGTTTTAGCTCACCATACCTTTCACAGAGGAGAAATATCGTTTCCGCATGACAGTATGGTCCTGCACTGAAGGACAGTCTAGCATGGAAATGATAGACAATTCTCCATTGAACAAGTGTACCAACAGCAATCCCAGACACATGCTTTTACCTTGGTGGGCATCACCAGTTGGGTGTCTTACTTGGTACACCGTGTGTGTGTGTGTGTGTGTGTGTGTGTGTTTGTTTTAGTGTTTTATATTCTGCACCTATTTAAAAACCTTTTTGTTTGAGTGCAAAATGTTTAGTGGCTAAACCTTGCAGTACTACTCACTCGTAAATCTGTCTTTCTGCAGATGTAAGTGCTGATCCGAAGCTCTTCCGTCTTGTCTCCAATGAGTCCTTCATCTCCATCCAACCTTCGCTATCTTCTGTCGGCCAGGATTTGCCAAGAGACTTCAGCGATAAAGCTTGTCGTCCCAACAGCCATCACCACCATGTGGAGCAGTCCCTGTCCAATGCCTGTGATACTGAAGTGGCATCTGTAGTTCCGTTGCACTCTCACTCGTACAGAAAAGAGCACCGGCCACGTGGTGTGCCACGGACCTCTAGCTCAGCTGTAGCTTTCCCTGACACGTCGCTCAGCGAGTTCACACACTATCATCAGAGGCGGGGGCTGGATCCGGTTAGTGAGCTAGAAGCCTGCAAACCCCATTCTGGGTCCAAAGAATCTGTGGGCGAGAATGCCCCAGTGTCTGTGGTTCTTCAGTTAGACGAACTTCTCAAAAGTAGAAGCATCCAGCAGTTGTCGAGAAATGGCAACAAATCCTTGAAAGCGGATCAAAGCGTGGACAGTTTGAGGAGCCTCAGCTCAAGAAGCAGTGGGTCAACTGAGAGCTACTGCAGCGGCACGGACAGGGACACCATCAGTACAATCAGCAGTTACAAAAGCGAACATACAAGCTCTACCCATGTGGAGAGCATGTTGTCCGAGCATGAGGAGTTGCCGAAAGTGGAGAAAGAAGGCAGCTGTGGTGATCCAGAGGACGACATCAGTTCAGCTACTGATAAAAAGACTTGTAGCGAGAGGACCGCTGTGGAAATAAGCATTTCTTTGGACACCAAGGATGCTAACACATCAGATGAGCTGCTAAGTCAGAGAAGTCTCAGTACATCTGCTTCGGAAGAGGCCAACAAGAATCCACATGCAAATGAACTTACTAGTCAAACTGACAGGTGTGCTGGGGAGAAAATGGAAGCTCTGGGTGACAACTCACCAGTTTTGATTGAAACACGAACTGCTAAAGATGCAAGGAGCAAGCAAAAGGATGGCGATGTGCGACCAAAATCCTCTAGCTTAATCCACAGGACAGCCTCTGCACACAAATCATGCCGGCGACGGACAGGGAAAAAGCGTGCTAGTAGCTTTGACACGAGCCGGCACAAAGAGTATGTCTCCTTTCGAGGTATAGGGGGTCCTAAAGCCCATGGTGCCGGCTTCTGTCACGATGAAGATTCCAGTGATCAAAGTGACTTGAGCAGGACTTCAAGCATGCAGTCGGCTCACAGGTTCAGTAGCGACAGCTCTTCCAGTACAACTTCCCATTCATGCCAGTCCCCAGAGGGCAGGTACAATGCCTTAAAGACCAAATATCACATTACAAAAGATCGCACCCCGGACTCCGAACACTCTCATCGCTCCCATTTAGGATGTGAAGGAGTCAGTAAGAGGCGAACAACCCGAAGGACTTCTGGCGCAAACAGTGCTAAGAGTCGTGCCAGGGTGCTCAGCCTGGACAGTGGTACTGTAGCTTGCTTGAATGACCCGAATAGGCTGGCACCACCTGAAAGCATAAAACCTTTAACCACTTCAAAGTCTGATTTAGAAGCCAAAGAGGGAGAGGTGCTGGATGAGCTGTGTCTTTTGGGTCGGGCGTCTCAGTTGGAATGCGTTACTCGCTCCAGGAATAGTTTGCCAAACCATGCAACGTTTCCCAAAGGGGAAAAGCGGACTACATCTAGTGGTGGTAAGTGAAGAAGACCGACATAGCCTTTGCTTGAGGAAAGGCTGGTGTTATATTTCATGCAAGGGCTTGAATCCTAAATGTGACAACTGACCTACTGTGTGTGTGGTTCTGTATTTCAAATGTTCATTTATGCCCCATTTCCCTCCATTGTTAATCTTGTGTGATGCACACATCGTTTTTGAATGCAAGCTTGGGGGGGGGGCTGTAAACTGTTCAAAGGAGCCCCCTAGTTATTGTAGAAATCTAGTTCCTTGCCCAATCATCTATTTCTATCAATCCACAATGATTTCAGGTTGTCCCTATGCTTCATTAGGCTCGCTTGCAAATTGAGATTCTTTTTGCCATTTAGTTGAATGGCTCCTTTTGAAAGGGTTGGTCTAGTGAATGATGTCACAATACCCCACTAGATACTGTTGTTCACACTGTGCTTCGAGTCTGGTTTCATTTGAACTGCATGCCTCACTGCAGTCTGGACTAAGGTTCCTCGCAAGGGCTCTGATAAGAGTGAAATGTATGTGGGGTGCTTTTACTCTTTCCAAGTGGACCTGGCTGTGTTTTATTTTAAAATTATTAGTATGCTTTTTTAAAGCCCTCGGGTCGCATTGTGACGTTGGGTGGGGAGAAAAGATTGGCATGAAAATAGGACATTGTAGCACAGCCAAAAGAGAAATATTTTAATATGGTGGATATGAAAAGGCATTTTGTTACTGAGAGGGGGGCAAGTTTGGCAAAAGTTTAACTTCCCAGGTTGAAGTGGTGAAAACTAGGAATATAGAGCAAATGCGGATTAGAAAAGATTGAAATGAGTGACCGAGAAAGTATAACGTTTGGACATCAGGAGGTGTGGGCCACCGTTGCCTGGAATGCTGCTTGACATTTATTGGCTTGTTGTGGGTGGTATTTAAATAATGCAATGCTTTGTCAGAATATGGATGTTTGTGTATGCAAATAGGATGTCACTATTGACATTAGCATGTTCCACCTCAAATGCTTTCCACTGAAAATGTTAACTCTCCCAGAGTGCTCTTTCTTTACATCAAACAAATGATGGGTTGATGATGGCAGGTATGGATAAAGCCAAATTAAATGTTTGTACTATTTAGTCCCTTTGACTCCCACATCCAATATTGACAGCAATAACTTTCAGCTAAACTAATATCTAGGTATAATCTGGTCTTTGTGCTGCATATTAGGTACTTTAACGTCCCTACCCTCCAGGTAAAGCTCCCAGAAGCATTCAATATTAAAGTAGTTTGTTCTTGCACCTTAAGTGCATACATTTTCTTTTTTGCTGCAGTCTCGTGGTTCCTTTTGCCAGCAGTTTTCACTGACATTTATGGGAAATTGGTAAATGCAATTATTTTTTCGGATTCCATTTAGGAATATATTAATATGTTCCTAATTTGTGTCTGCTGAAGTTACAAAAAGTTGTACTTGGGCATTTGAACAAATGCAATGCTCGTACCAGGTCTACTGTACTTTATTTTCAAAGGAGAGACTTAAAACCAACCTACTTCATTTGTATCTGCTTACTAAATCTCTGTAGCTTTTCACTTAAGAAGATATCTGAGCACCTTCTAAAAAATCCTCACTGATGCCCCTTATCTTTTCCACCCCTGTGTTGGTGATATTTCTTTGATAAGTCTGCCCACCTACTAGGCAAGGCATGCTGCTATTCATTTAGGGATAACAAGTGAGCCTCTATTTATGCCTTTCCCGCCCCATCCAGTTAGTGGTAATTTGGTGGCTGTTCCCTGATAATAGCCAGTTAAACAGTGTTGAAAATAGTAGTGGTTGTAATTAGAAATGAGGCATCTTGGAGAGAAACACTGAAATATGAATTTCACTTGCTTTTTGACTGCCAGTAGACCTAGTTTACCATAGGTTTCAGTAGAACTAGTTTACCATCGGTTTCACATGCAAGATTATCCTAACACAACTGGACAAACACATACATTTGTTTCCAACCAGTACTTTATTCACTGCAAATATATGCATTTTTTAAACAGTTCAGTTATCCAACAGTCAAAAGAAATATCTTTTACACCTTTACAAAGCCATAACATGTGCTCCATCTCCAAATGCTTCAACAGTAAAATTTAACATCACACTGTTTTCAACAATCAGGTTTTTAGAACCCCCTCCCACCCCCCCAGATCGATGCCAAGTGTCTGAATGCCTACTTACTAGCCTGTTCACCTCCTAATAATCTTCCTGTAGGCTATCCAGTAGGCTCCGCCATTTAGGGATGGATAAACAATGAAGGGCTCTGAGGGCATATGTAATAAGGGTGACCAAATCTTGCTGAAACAATTTGTCGTCATGGATAATTGCTGTCCTCTTGTCCATACTAAGGGTTTCCCAAATCGCATAATACCACTGCACTATCAAGGGTGCCCCCTCCTCCGCCATTGCCTTGCAATGCACCTTTTAGCACATCAGATTCCAAGCCTTCCCTCTAATCCTAGTTTCTCCTGTTGCTGGAATATTAAGGAAGACCAGCGGCATGTTCAATTCAATCCTACAGATCCCAACGATTTTCGGTTTCGCCTTCTATTAGAAGTATTGCATGTTTGGCAAGCCCCACCATATGTGCTCCCTGTGCCCTCCACCTTCCCCGCCCCCCTCCGCGTTCTCTCCAGCATAGTGAAGAGCTACCTCTGCACATTTTGTACATTTGTTCTGGTCTGCAGTGCAATCCATGCTGGATTTTATATTGCAATTCCTGACTCTGTTCCGATTTGTAGAGCCCAAACGCCCCTTGAATTGCTTGACCCCCCCCCCATTCCTTGTCTGTGAAGTGCCTGTCTGCATCTGCCTCCCATTTGCTTCTCGCCTGCAATTGTGGCAGTCGTTCCTCTTCCAGTAAGATTCTGTTCATGGAGGAGATGAGACCCCTGCTGGTGCCACTGTCCGATATTAACCTCTCCCACTCCCTCAATTCAGGGGTTGGTCACCCAGTGTTTAATCTGGTGGTATGTAAAGCTATCGCCCTTCTGCAGCCTGATCTCTTCAGCATTCTTAAAGGTTTTTGTGGGGCATTGAGTCATATAGGTCTCTAATTTCTCTGACCCATGATATCCGTCTTTGAAATCTGCTATGCTCTTTTTCTGGCGGAAAAGGCAGGGTTCCTGAAGAGGGGTGTATGTGTTGACGACCATGGGGCCAGCATATACCTTCAGTTCACTTTGACCCATACCTCCAGGGTATATTTAGTTATTGGGTTTTTTCTGAGCCCTCTTGACCTGTCCTCCCTTCTTAACCATGGGATTTTCCACATGTATTCACCTACAATCACTTGCTCCATTCGTACCCAGTGCTTCCCATTAGCCTCTTTCCCATTCAGCGAGCACGTGTAGTTGTGTGGCCTGAAAGTACTTCATTTTGTTTGGGCACCCCATCCCTCCTACTACTTTGGTCCTATACAACAATTTTCCCAGTATGCAGCTTCCTCCCATTCCGTATGAAGTTAATGAGTTCATTTTACCATTAGAAATCTCTCAGAGCCCTGATAAATATAAGCCTCCATCCGGCCAGGTTTTCTTTTATTTGGCGAAGCAAGGGAGGGTAATTTGCTCAAAAGATTTGCTGCAAATTTGCTGTTATGTCTACTCCTAGATATTTAACCACACCCTCTGCTCATCAGAACAGGGTTCTGGCTTTCAGATGCCCCAACTCATCCCACTGTTAAGTTTAGAATTTCAGATTTTGAGACTTATCTTGAATTTCCAGACCCTTGAGAACTACCCTATCTCACCCTAAATTTCTTCTATGATTGCTCTGGTTTAGTAACGATCAGCATTTAAGGCCTCTGCGAACAGTCCTATCTTGTGTTGCAAGCTTGCCCACTTGGGCCCTTGCATAGTCCCTGCCTCTTATTATCTGAGCAAATTGTTCCATAGCTATAGCAAAGAGAAGGGGAGACAAGTAACACCCCTGTTCGGTCCCCTTGTGGATTGGGAAGAGTTTTCGTAAGCCTCCCATTTATCTTCACCCTAGCTACAGGCTCCTTATATGTGGCTTAATCCATTTAAAAATAAATAGGTACCCACCCCCATTCTGTGCAGTACCTGAAACATAAACACCCAGTTTAATCAGTCAAATGCCTTATCGGCATCTAGCGTCAGTAGAAACGTGGGTGTCATCTTCTCTTCTGTAGCAGTTTTAACTATGTGTAATATCCTCCTTATGTTGTCAAACGTGTTCCTCCCCTGGACGAAACCAAACTGGTCTTGTGAAAGCGGGGATGGTAGAAACCCCCTCTAGCCTAGCACCTACAACCCTCGTATATAGCTTAGCATCCACAGTGATTAGCGCAATCGGCCTATAGGAGGAACTCCACTGTGGACCCTTCCCTTGTTTTGGGATCACGGTAATATGAGCCATTTCCATGGACGGCGAAATTCTATCCGCCTCCTGAAACTCGTTAAACGGGTCAGTTTGATAACTGCACAGCTGCATGCTGAATGTTTTATCGAATATTGCAGTGAGGCCATCTGCCCCCTGGCTGTCTGTTGTGGAGCTTCAGTCTGCTGATTGCCCTTTGCATTTCCTCCATCACGATTGGGGCATCTAAGAGCTTGACCTGCTCCCCTTGCAGCCTCTTCCCTGTACAACCAGTCTTACATCTTCCTTCTCCTTCTTTGTACATGTCTCTTCCATGTACAGCCCCTGAGAGAAGTCCTCCATCACCTTCCTTTTACCCCCTTCTCTTATGACAATCCGCCTGTCTTCCAGTCCTATGAAGCATGGCTGCTCCTTTGTTCTTAGCTTCCTTGCCAATACTGTACCTACCCTATTCCCATGTTCATAGAAAGTCTGTTTACACTTTAGTAGGGTGCTCTCCACGGATTGATCAGCTTCCTGAGATGCCCACTTTGCGTGAGCCAATTCCCTAGCAATTTTACTTGTCCCTGACTTTTTATGAGCCGTTTCCAGTCTCAGAATGTTCTTCTCTAGTTCCTGCTCTTCCCTTCTCCTAGCTACCTTCAGCTCCTTTGCCATATTAAACAATAGATCGTAATGTGTTCCTATGCCAGTCTCTCTCTCTCCCTCATCCCTGGTTCCTTTTCAGTGCCCAAATGTCTGCTTAGTTCCCCCCCTATCAAGTTCTGGGTCCCTTTGTCTTGCATGATAGTCTTCCAGCCTCCATCCTCGTTGCAGTCTACCCCCTACCCATTCCAGGGATATTGGCGCATGATCCAAGATGGTCATGTGCCCTATTCTAGCTGCCCTTGTCGCTGTGGCTACCCATTGAGTTGGTATTATGTAATAGATTCTTGAATATGTTTTGTGTACGTAGGAATAGTTGTAGTCCAATAGGCCTGCCTCCCCAGTTCTCTTTCAATTGCTTCAACATCGTTCCCTATTTGCATGTCCCCTCACCCCTCCTGATGTATCCCGGCTCGCTTCCATTGCCAAATTAAAATCTCCTCCCCCCACTACCACCGATTTACCCTCTCCAATTTTCTCAGACATGTCTCCAGGAAATGCTCCTGTTCTTGGGCGGGCGCATACAATGAGACCAGCATGTACATTTGCCCCTCTATCCTCCCCTTAACCATTACCGATATACCCTCTGGGTCATTCTTAACTGAGATTTCGTCTAGTTTAACTGATTTATGTAACATGATTGCCACCCCCCCTTGTTTACTTCTCGCATGCGGTTGGTATTATGTTGGATATTCCCTACTCTCTAACTGCCAGCGTATTCATTCTTGAGATGTTTCTTGCAGGCATATGATGGGCACCCTTCTTACAGATACATCTCAGCACACTTACCCTCTTGTTCATACTATTCAGACTCCTGATGTGCTATGATTCTAATAAAAACAATGCCCTCCTCTATGAAGGTGTCCCCTTTCACTCTGCCACATCTCCTGGGTTACCTGTTTATCACAAACCGAGTCAACCCCTAAGAATAGTCTCTTCTGTTAGCATTAGAGCTGTTCCCTTGCGTTCCGTTATTCGTGTCCCTGGAACTCTCCAGGTTTCAGGCATGACCCCCTCTCGAGCCCCTACCAGCCATAGCTCCCCCTCTTCATTACACCCCCGTATATCCAAATTCAGAGACTTTCCTTCTGATATTGACACTAGAGCCTCCCCCTTCTCCACTCTCTACCTCTGAGCCAGACCACTCGTAATACCCCTCTTCCTTTCCATCTAGATTGTGTCCCCACATAGTCAAGTCTTTTTACTGCTTTTTGAGTACCACCATGCAGGGTAATTTGTCAGTCGCCTTTATACTCCTCCTGACTGGCGCTCTCCCTCCACGACCCCTGGCTCGGTGGGTTTCATACCCACAATCCTCATCCCTTCTTCAACATTGGTGACAGTAATTTCTTCATTTCCCATCTGAAATTGTAGCTTCGTCAGGAACAGCCAGCGGATCTTCAAAACCTCCTTTTGACAAGTGGCACTTGGGCTAGATCTTCAAACAACTGGACTTTGCTTCCTCTGATTTGCTCCTTCCATTGAGGCCTGTTAAGTGGTTTCAGCTCCATCACTTAGTTACAGCTCTGACCTTGCTCCAGCATGTTTGCGTCGCTCTCATGCACACAGCTCCCTGGCGTCCTGTACCTTCCCCCTGCGCTGCCTATTACATTCTCGTTACCCTTTTTCCAAAGTTCTCCGCCTCACCCCTTCTTCTGATCCTCTGGGCCCTTCGATTTCCTAGTTGGAAGTCATACTCTCCTTTGCCTCGCTACCTGTGATCGCCGCTTGTGGTCCATTGGAAACCTTCAAACTCCCACTGTGCACACCGAACGCCAGGTCCCTGTCCGGCCTCTTGTTTTATGATGATTAGTCCAGAGTGGCCCATGTGGTTCTGCTGCTCACCTTCGCCTTACTACGCTCCCTGTTGCTGCCTGCCCATTCCAGGCTCTCCGGTCTAAGCCCCTGGACTCCTCGTTCACATCTGCTTCAGTGCCCATCCCTCAATCGGCCTCTCATAGCCTGGCAGCGGGCCTCAGCTTCAGGTGGCTCTTGCACACCTTCTGCTTGTTTATGTGGGCCGCCTGTCGGTCCTGGACTTCAGTGCCGGTCCCGTCATGTTAGGCCTGCCCACTCTCACCTGGGCCTCTGTCGATTGCTCTAACCGATGTACTGGTGATCAAGTGCTCACGCTGCTCTCCTTTTTACCTGCTAGAGCCGGTGTCTGTCCCAGATCTGGGCACTCTGCTCTCCACGGCACTGGCAAGACTTTTTGGTTATCCAGGTGGGTAGCTCTAGGTAAGCCTCTGGCACCTCAGACCCCTCTGGTCTTCATGGCTGGCATTACTCTCATCCGGCCGTCCAGCGCCAACCGTTCCCCTCATCACTGCCGGAATTCCCCACTCACTGCCCTGGCTTCAGGCTGTCCCTCCACAACTCTCCTCTCGATGCCTGCTTCCTGATGGTGTCTACCAGGAGATTGTAGGGGGATGTTTTTCCTCATACAAGTGTTCAGGTCGGGCGCTCTCACTGATTGCGTCCACTCAGTGTGCCGCTTTGGCCAAACCCCAAACACATTAATTTTTAATG
Source organism: Ambystoma mexicanum (assembly GCF_040938575.1). Lineage (NCBI taxonomy): Eukaryota > Metazoa > Chordata > Amphibia > Caudata > Ambystomatidae > Ambystoma > Ambystoma mexicanum. The sequence continues at coordinate 96,177,367 of NC_090940.1, forward strand.
ACCATCTCCTCTCCTGTATAAGAACAATCAAATCTTTGTCTTATTAATTTCTTTAAAGACTTGCAATTGACCTTCACCATGTCTGCGATTGATACCAAGTCAACCACGATGATCATATTTTATTTTCGAAAACCCAATGTCACTTCTTTTTCTGGTAAATATCCACTTCTCACTTGGCATAAATCTTGATGGACACACTTGTTCCAACCCCTGATACTATACCCAAATAACTCACTTCAAAGCCTGCATACACTCTGCATTCCATAGTTTTCATCACTCACCCTTACTGCATTATATAATACTTCAATCACCGACAGAGGTGCACTCTATTGTCTGTGCAACCTGATCTTGTCTGTCTCTCTCTCGCACACACACCTACCTTTGTTTCTCACTTTGCCTTTCATCACTGCCTGTACTCCTACCATAAATTTGAGCACATTCTCCAGGCATACCCAGGACTCCATAGCATTTCCACTTCCACAAGCCATCACAATTTGCACAATTTGGTCAATTAGGGGTTTCTTACCTCTCATGTGCTAAACTTGGAAAATCATGGTCCCTGAATGTGGAGTTATCAAAACACTTCCTGAACCTTCTCTAGGGTAGCCACTAAATCTCCACTGGTCAGTAAAGATGTTTGCAGTCCCCTTCCACACTGTTACGTTTGTCTTTCACAACTGTCTTCAATAGCTCCCAGACACTGAAGGATAGTTAAGTGGTTATTTTCAAAATGGTCAAAATAACATTTTTATTCTGGTCGGGTGCAGGTACGGTACTGTTACTAGGCTTCCCCCTCTCAACCTCCAGTGGGCTCCCTCCATCTTAATTCGGTCCCCAACCCCCAGGTCTTCCAGCCAGCGTTCAGTAACATTGTCATCTAAATAAGGCTTAGCTTCGGTTACGGCCTAAAGGCAAAAAGCCTTTATTTATTGAGCACGGACCTAGCTTTGAGAAGCAATGGAGCGCTTTACAGAGGCATACAACAGTATAGATGCATAACGGAGTGCTGTAGAGGTAACAGAACAGATATACAGCGGAGGCTAGGATACATAATGGGACAGAGAAGGGGTACAGCTGTACCTGGTGGTGGGGAGGAGAGGGGCAAGCCGCGTCTTGAAAGTCAGGTTGCTCGAGGGTCTTCAGTTATTTTCTGAATTGTAGGAGCGTGGGGTAGAGTCTAATACTGACTGGGAGTTGGTTCCATGGCCTTGGAGCATAGGCTGAGAAGGCCTTATGAATCTCGTTCCCACCTGGTTTCTCACCTGGAAATTGTATTCTTGTGCTGATGACACCTTGGACGGTTCTGTCATGCATGCGCTCAGTCTCTCACTTTTGACTGCACTCACTCCTCATTCCTCAGCCTCTACTGCTCCCTCTCCCTTCTCTGCCTTCTCACACCCTCTGGTCTGCTTCCTCTTCTCTCTCTCCCCTTTTGTCCCTCTAATGTCTGCTCTCATTCCCGCCCCATGCCTCTTCACCTCACAACCTTTCTCTTAACTTTTCACACCCCTCTCCAACACGCAATCCCCTATTCACGCCTATGTGTCCTATCTTACCACACTTTATCCACATAACTCATGTTCATATGCTGTCCTTGGTCAATCTCTGGCTTTTCATTCCACAGGGATGGTTTTACACAGGTGCAATGTTTTATGAAAGCCTGTCTTTACTGCACCCCTTATCAATTTCCTTAGCTATGTGATCAGGCTGGTGAGTGATAGTGATATTGTCCGTTGTCTGACACCCATGTCATGTAAGAACCTTTGTCGTTGAGATCAGTTGGACAATGGTGTCCTTTAAAAGCTTGCATGGTAGCCATTCTCGCCTACATACTTCATTAACATTCATTCTCACTGGCCTTGGTGATCAGATCAACAAATTCTTCTGGGCATATTTTAAGAAGTAATCACCGAGTAGGATAGCATGCCTTCTTTATGTTGGTAGATTATTGTATGATCCAAATGAATACTCTGCATATGCCCATGCAAAATGCCCAAAGGGAGGATTAACAGGCCAGTATTGATGCAGTATTTCCTGTACTTTTCTATGCACACCTCACAGTCCCGGACATACTTTTCAACCTCCTCGTCAAGATCAGGCCAGCAAATGTCCTCTTGAACTGCTCATTTAATGGTTGTATGCCTAAATTCCCATGGTGAACTTTCTTCATTGCCCTCAGTCTTGCATTGATTGTTCCATTTCTTGATGCAAGGTCTGCTTTTATGTGTAGCCCTTCCACTGCCTGCTGATAAGGTTAAACTGTCCCTTATTCCTACCAGGAGGCCAGCAGACTCGAATGTACTCCTAGCTTCACTCAGTACACTATCTTCAGCTCCAACTCTAGTGCACTTTTCTTTTGACAGTTTTTTTGTATAGCATCATTTTTATCACTCCACATCACACCATCGTCACACTCTTTATACCTGCTGGTATAGGCAGCATCGACTACCAGTCTCCTTAAACATTGCTCCTCTCCCCCTTGTATGGAATTACATTATTTTATTCCTCTACAAATGCAGCCAATCTTGCTAAACGTGGCAAAATCTTAAAATCCACCACCTACAGACTTGAACTAAAGGTTTATGGTCCATTCGTAGCATTAATGGAGCTCACCTGTGAATCCGCCTTTGTTCAATTACTGAGCACTTTGCTTCAACTGGTGTTAGAACTCAAAAGCAACGGTCTTTCCTCTGCCCTTGTGCTTGCAACATCATTGTTCCCAATGATGACACTTGCATACAACGTTATTGTTGCACCTCAGTTCAAAGGATTTTCATTGCTGCCACCCTTTTCATTAAAGCCATTTCATGTTTCTTGTTCTAAACATACTTCACCCACTTCTTGAATAGTTTTCATAGAGGTTCCGCTAATGTCAAATTCTCACAAATTTGTAGTGGAACTCGGCCCTGAGGAACAAGACTAGTTTTTCTTTAGGCATTCATGTGTATAAAAGTCCTATGCCCGATTATTTTCATTTCTTATACCTACAGATCCAATGCAGTATCCCCAGTTTTGCACTTCCCTACAAAAAATGTTCTATTCCTTTCTCAGGGGTAAACCAAGTCCTGCAAGATATTCGAAAACGTGTTTCAATACAGTCTTGTGTAGTTATCGATTCAGTAAAAATCATGATGTTATACTGTAAAAAGATTACTTTATTATGACCTTGAATGTATGCCATCATCCTTTGAAATAGTGATGCCAGTTTGAAGGATTGCGTAGGTTTTCGGTACACTCTGAAATGCTTCATCAATTCTGTCCTTTTTCCGAGTCATCTATGTGCTGTATTTGGTGACGTGCCGACTTAAGATCCAAGGTGCGAATACTCCTGCTTGCTCAGTTTACCATGCCCACAGTCCGCAAAGAATCTGCATCAGTCGAAATGTTCCTGTTCAAGCTTAAAGGCATACTCTAGTAAAAAATGTTATTGTCCCTATGGGTCGGCCATGTTTTTTTAAGGCTAAGTGGGTCGATTTTAGAAAACTTTCCTATGGACCTTACTCGAGTTTTCGTCCATTAAACGCACGCGAAAACAAGCACCTGTGAGCCGCCATTTTCTGATAATCCTATCTTTTCCCCGATCACCCTCGCAGACCTGCTTTTGTGGCACTAAATCAATTCCCCCGCCCCTGAGCCTGACATTATCAAAACATTCATATTCCCCGCCTCTCCCCGTGACGTTACTGTGCTGCGTAGGCAAACGCACCCAGTTGTCTTCTGCGCGACTCCACACAGAACCCGGAAACCAACACAGATCAACTCACAACACAGCGCGCCACAATTCGGAATATGAAACTCTACTTTAAAATGAAACAGCAACACGGTACATTTGGTAAAGTACATTTATTTGACATTAAATGTTTAGAGAATATTCAGCAATTGCCATATGAACTCCGAAAGCCATTTATTTTCTTTTATCTGTATCTGCAATAACTGTTCCGTTTCATCTTGAGTCACGCGCTGTTCCATTATGGCACACAGGGTGTTCATTTTCGTAAAAAGAATGACTTTGTAAGCACGGTGAACCGCAAGGCTGTTCCATCAACTAGGCACTAGTCCAGCCTAAAATGTGTTATGTTACTTCTAGCCACTAGTACAGCGTAATGGCATGTGGGTCCTTGGCGATCGTCCCATAATATGGTGATCGTGCTCCAGTTGTTGACACGAAACTGCAGGTGTCTATTGAAGAATCCGTCCGCCGGTGTCTCAAACAGGTGGCAGTTGCAGAAAGGGATCAAATACCTGTTAAGAAAACAAATAAAAGATAATTAGTCTCGCTAGCCGAACTTCATTAATATTTCTCATTTCATTTATTACGGCCGATCAGAAACTATTTGCTTGCAAGGGTAGTTCAATGGAGTATGTTGTTCTCTAACATAAATGCGAAAAGTAATGAGATAAATCGAGGGCAACACACAATGATAAACGACACTCTACATGCATGAGGAATGATATGATATATGATATGGCATTTGTAACGCGCGTATACTCAAGTGTTTCTAGGCGTGACGAGGCAGGTGGGGAACAAGGGCAGACAGACCACGATCCTACTGGGCCAGGTGTCTTTCTGATCGCGCATGGGGAAAGGCTGTACATGGTTAGTTGAATACAATTTAAATAATTGGGCCAGCTGTTGGCAAGTGCAAGGTAAATGCCGGGACAAGGGGCTGAAGGGTACAGAGACAGTCCCGTGGTGCAGGGAAAAGTGGCTGGGCCAAGGAGCGAGATCGGTGACACCAGTGATCCTGCATGCCGATGTGCCCACTACGAATAGTTTTAACATCTTTTACAGTCTTCATTCATTCATTTATTCATGCATCCATTCATTAAATCTTCATTCTGGTATAAAAGCGTGTAAAGATTTACTTACATTATATTTGAAATTTCCATTGTGTCTCTTTGTAATGCAGTCTGTAAAACGGACCGTGCTCTTGACAATGATTTTTCGTATACTGACCTAAAACTGAAACTCGGTCTAGTTTCTGAATTTTCTGCCTTATCGTCCCTTACGTTATTGCTCACTCCCTTCAAATGTAGTTCTTTCTGCATGGTCCCTGTCTCAAGGTCAAAAAACAATAGACCCTTATACTTCCAGTGCGACTTGTGGGCCTCATCTGTGCACTGTCCTTCGCATTCTTTATTTGCAACATCACGTAGTATAGGCATCTATGAGAACTTGAAGTTTTGAACCCGTCTATGTAGTGCGCCTCAAGGTGCAAATGCGAACTGGCTTCTCTCCCAAATGCCACGGCCTGCTTGGCTGGCGCGTTCTAAGTGCCCCAATTTTTTCCCCGTTGTCTGCGAGCTTTGCAGCCCAAATTGAGACATTTAATTTTTTGCGGAAGGTCAGGGAAAGTATAAAGTACCACAGGAGATGAGTTAAAAGTGAGATTTATTGTTTTTGTTTTATTTTTTGCAATACGCAAGCCTCACCTCCGTTAACAGTGCGCAGCATTTACATTTACATGAGATGAGACATGAGAAAATATATACATACACATATGTGAGGTGAATAGAGAGAATTCAAAGATGACACCCAGCTTAGGTTTACAGGTACACTGTACAATAACATTTATTTACAAAAATACAATCCTATTGCAATTATTTAAACCGCGATTTGTACTTCACAATCAGCTGTGCTTCGGGTGGGCATGGCACAGTCGCAATGTTTGGTGGCAATGGATCACTGCTCTGTACAGAAACGTCCAAAATTCCATATCTGTGCTTCTCTAACACAGCAACAATAAGGCCTTTCACAAAGTCGAACTGCATTTCATCATAGACTGGTTTGATCACCCATTGCTTACTTCGTTTTGAAAACACCTTGGTTTAGCGAGGCATCCTTACTTTGCCCCTAGTCCTAGATTGTTCTCGTCCGACATTGCTGTTATGGGCCAAGACCGCTAGTAGGGTGCGATGTTTCATGCCCCGAAAGCTAAAATGCAAGCGCTTTGGCCTGTACTTTAGGCACATATTGTGGAACACCTCCAAATCTCCTGTGTGACAGAATTCTGTCAGTCCTCTCAAATCTCTTGATAGAGTTTTGTCGAAAACAATCTTCTCAATGGCTTTGTGCGTCGGTGATGATGGAATCAACCACTTCTTCTTCCGTGCCTCCTCTGGGGACAAAGGGCCATGTTCACATTGGTGGAAATGTTCATTTGCTGTCCAGCGGTGAACGTTGGTACAGTGGTGCATCAGTGACCGCCATTTTTCAAGTAGTATTTCCACTGACCCCTTTGCAAGTTTTTGAGCTCCACCAAAGATGGTTGGTGATAGAATGTGACCACAGCAAAATACTTTCAAAACCTTTTTTTTTTCCTGCAGCCGAGATTTTCTTATTGATTGATTTAGCAAGATGCCATACGTCAAATTGATGTTTAATATGTGGGAACTGCTCTCTCATTGTCTTGGCAATTGAAACGTGTCTATCCGTGGCTATGAGGTCGATGTGCATCCCCCTCGATTGTAGATCTTCCACTGATTTTATAAATCCTAGTTTCTCCATGGCCACTGAGGATGTACATTGTGTTACCTGCACAACCTCGGAACTCACAATTTTCTTACTATCCATGTACTGAAAGTGGTAGGTGCAGTACTTGGCAGAAAATCCAGGGCTATCGCACTGTCCATCGCCGGCTAGCCTGAATCGTTTGCCTTCGAATGTACTTGCTAGAGACAATTGTTCAATTCTCCAAGCATCACTAATGGCCGGAAACAGATAATCACGTTGGTATGTGTAGTACAGCGCACTTGAAATGAATTCGAGTCCCACAAACTGAAAGAAAGCCTCTAACTTTCTAAAACTTGAGCCACTAAAAAGTAAAGCCGCTGCACACAGTAAATTGCCTGCTGGCAGTTTCCCCAGCATTGGTTGGGCAAACCATGAGAACCTATGATTTAATCTACAGGCGGCATTTATTTTAAGGTTACTGCCTTTCATTTTACGAGTCGCATTAATGAATGGCTTCCCACATACTTTCCCTCTAACGGAATGCACACATTTCAGCATACTTATAATTTCCATCAAGCAACTGTCGAATACAATGTATTTGCTCTCTTTCATTAGACTGTCATCCTGCGTCAACGTTGTTTCGGCCTTTGACGTTGTGGAGATGTCAACACATTGGAAAGTAATATCGCTGCTATCAAGTATTGTTGCGTCTATGGATGCTGCGGCTGGTTCATTCTCTCTCATTTCAACTGGTAATTCAACATTGATGGGAGAACACAACAATGTCGACATGTTTTTTGGTGGCAATTTTTTGGCTGGTGTAGATTGTGTAAATTGATCTGCGACTACTTCCGAGCTATCTCCAAAACATTCAATAACATCTTCTTGTGGTGGTCCGGTCGCACAGTAGCCATGGTCCAATGCAACTTTGCTGTAGTCTCCAAACAGAGCCAATTCATGTTCTGGCCATTGGACATAAGCATCTCGAGCCTGAACACGCCTCGCCTCAATTAATAGTTCCTCCATAGTGTACATAGTCTGGCAAGCCACATCTCTCATTCGCTTCACTGTCTGTGTGTGTATAGTTCTGACGCCGACGGGTAACTGGAGGAGAGATTGGAAAAGGGATGTTCAGTTTAAACACAAGATGGAGTGTAGTAGAATTGAATAGAAAAAAACATAAAATAGTCCCCACCACAACAATTGTTTTAAAGTTATGAACTGTTTGTAACTAACCTTTTTTTGTTTTTTTTTCTTTGCAACTTTTTTGACTCGACCTTCAACATCTGCACGCTGTAGCTCCGATTCGTTTCCGCTTGTCCTCCCTTCCGCTTGCGCTGCAAGGACTATATTTTCTGTATCCGCATAGACCGCAAGGAATGAGGCTCCATCGTCTCCCTGAAACATAGTACTTTTATTACTATGTATCAAAATATTGTTCGCATAAAACACGTGAGGACACACAGGTACATCTCAATAGCCAAACACGATTTAAACATTGTGTGCCACAATCAAACGACAAGTATTCGACCAGTGATGATCTATTTCGATGGAACTGTCAGTATCCAGACCTCTGGCTCTGCATGGACTGCCATGAATGGTTGTATTGGAGAGGAGGCATCCGCATCTCCCTGAAACACAGTACTTGCATTAGTATGCTTTCAATATTGGAAACACAACACACACTTGGGGTCGAACGCACAGGTACATATAAAGAGATAACCGCGAAAGATGCATTGTCCAAAAGAATCAAGGAAAATCCAAATATGAACACATTTCATCTACTTATTTCAACGATTCCTTTACATCTGCATCATCTAAATGAGATGTTGTGATTGTGGTGGAAGCTCCGTCGTCTCCCTGAAACACAGCACTTGCATTAGTATGGTTTTCAATATTGGAAACATAACACACACTTGTGGTCGAACGCACAGGTACATATAAAGAGATAACCGCGAAAGATGCATTGTCCAAAAGAATCAAGGAAAATCCAAATATGAACACATTTCATCTACTTATTTCAACGATTCCTTTACATCTGCATCATCTAAATGAGATGTTGTGATTGTGGTGGAAGCTCCGTCGTCTCCCTGAAACACAGCACTTGCATTAGTATGGTTTTCAATATTGGAATATTTTCAACACACCTGGGGTCGACAGCACAGGTACATATCAACAGCTAACCACGAATGAAACATTGTGTAGAACAATCAAACGACAGGAATTCCGGCTCTGAGGATGACGCTCGATGGAGCTGTCAGTATCCATACCTCGTGCTGCTGAAGAATATCTATGGATGTTGCAAATGTAGTGCGCACTTCCGAAAGCTGTTGCGCCGATTTGTATACTTGAATGTCAGGCTCTGCATCAAGTGTAGGGGTTGACGCTCCGTCGTCTCCCTGAAACACAGCACTTGCATTAGTGAGGATTACAATTGTGAAAACATAACACACACCTGGGGTCGACAGCACAGGTACATATCAACGGCTAACCACGAATGAAACATTGTGTAGAACAATCAAACGACAGGAATTCCGGCTCTGAAGATGACGCTCGATGGAGCTGTTAGTATCCATACCTCCTGCTGGTGAGGAACATCTAGAAACGTTGTAGATGTGGCGGACGCTTCTGCATCTCCCTGAAAGACAGTACTTGCATTAGTATGGATAACACTAATTATAACTGAAAACAAACACCAGTGGACGATAACTAAGGTGTATATTAATTGGAAAGCAGTAACCAAACATTCGGTAAAATAATTACACGATAGAATAAAACTATTACTTGACATGCATAACACAAGTATGTAGCGGATTAGCCTAGTAAGATTACCTGATACGCGCTAGAAGTGGTTGATAACTGCGACCACGTCAAGGATGTAGAATGTTCTTGCTTCAGATTCAAGGGATAGTCAAGAAGTTGTAAAGGTCAATCAATGATTGATAATGAAATGCCAATATAAAAAATAGCCACGTAAGCCGACAGAATACTTGAAAAATGCTCAATACAGCACAGTTCCCTGTTCCCATATATATACATTGCGTTTGTGGGTTATGAAATCGAAAAAGAATATATTGTTAAATGTCATTATTCAAAAAACTATACACTCATATCAATATCGAAATTATTACAAGGGATAGAACACCTACAATATCTATTAGTCCATTCGACTACACACTACCGCAAGGCCTAAAGCTAAATCCGGACACTTGACTCACCGGTGGCGGAATGTGGACGAATAGAGTGGGAATAGCGTTTTCGAGCAATTTCCGTGTAGTTCGCCGTTTATTCTTCTTTGTTACCCAAGAAGTTGTGTACATGTCCAAGCAAAAGTGCCGGCTGCAGATGCGGTATCGATCGCCCCTCTTGTCCTGTAAGACTTGTTGGACTCTACTTTCCAGCTCATCCAGTGGAAATCCGCAATGTCTGACCCATTCCCTTATTCGATCAACAGTTTTCAGGAATACATGCATTGTAGTTCCTTCAGATTTCGCATGGGTCTTCGAAGGGCAACCGCTAATCGAACAGGCAGGCATTGTTGATAAATCTGAAAAGTAAATATCAACATTATTATACAATCTTCAAGAATAAAGATTTGATACAAAAGTAAATGAATCATACATTGATCAATGCAAGGTTTGTTTTGGTCGCAGGAACTGTACCAGTTCATTATGTGCAGCTTAGTATTTGCATAAATTGCAGAAATGTATAAATGATGTGACTAAAATCTGAACATGTGACTCATCCCATGGCTGTTCTGTATTGCACGAGAAGGAAACATGCTTACATTATAGACTGGACCCCCGAAGGATGCAATTCGATGACAATAGACACAGATGAAAATAAATAGATCTATTGATAGCATAGCAATGGAAACTCTAGTCAATAGCAATGAGACCAATGAACATAGCACTATTGTGTACTCTACTCGCAAATAGATAGAAATTTAAAAATCTGCGAAATATGACTAGGATACATGGCCTTACCTTGACCAACAAACAGTTGGATTCAGCAAGCAGAGCAGTATGTTGCAGGAGAATAGGTGGATGGTCACAGGTAGCACACTGATGGGTTTGCTCTAAGCGGTCACAGAAGTTCACGGATAGGACGACGACCAGATTAGCGTAGATCTCGGTGGTTGCCAGGTAACACGTTCAGGAGTTGACTTGCAAAGCACAAAGATGTTCTCCTGAGACATATCAAGTGGTTTATAAAGTATTTGGAACAGGGGTGTGTTGAATGACGTATGTATGTCGTGGTCTTAGGGGGGCGGCCTGCTTCAAGGGGAGGCCTGGCTGGAGACACGGGGTCTGAGGAGGCCATGTGACCGATGGCCCCTTGGCGTGGGACACCTTTTGAAGTGTACATGTAGTTTGGCACCTTGGCCGTTTGTGCCCCGGACAGCCCCCCATGCCAGCGAGCATCCACCGGCGCGAACCGCCTTTGATAGAGGGGGGTGGGATGGATGGGCCTGGGGCGTGCAGATAAGGCACAGGAAGACTGCTGAATGGAGACACACTTATGTGGATTGCAGGGGGGCGGCCTGCTTCAAGGGGAGGCCTGGCTGGAGACACGGGGTCTGAGGAGGCCATGTGAACGATGGCCCCTTGGCATGGGACACCTTTGAAGTGTACATGTACTTTGGCACCTTGGCCTTTCGCGCCCCGGACAGCCCCCCCATGCCAGCGAGCATCCACCGGCGCGAACCGCCTTTATATGAATATACAGTATATCGCCTTTATATGAATGATAGTATATCGTTGCTTATCAATAACAAATGCCACATAACGCAGATTCTTGTGAGCACAGACCCACACTTCAACCAGTGTATTATAGTGGCCAAGACCCGAAGGCCTGTATAATCCAATGGTAATTGATAGTATAGATATATGTGATTCATTTAAAAAATCGAGACAAACGTTGTTAAAATAAATGTGGTGTTTTATTTTGTATCTTATTTTCATGAAAAAAAAAATTAGAAGACTTTAAAGGTTATACAGGTCAGGTTGCAGCACAGCGAGAGAAAAATCCCCTGTACTGACCGCTGTCACTCGGGAACGTGTCACGAACGGCACAGGCGGGTATCACTCTTAGAACGCTGGGTCCAAGCCTCCCATGAAGCCACCATGTATAGGAACGATAGGCCACCAGCCTGTACCACCTGTGAAAAGGAATGAAAAACTGTTTTTAAATGACCCAGATAAATTTAATAAACGTTTGTTGTCAATGACAATTCTTGTAACTAATGGCATTTTACACGGACAAATGCTATCTAGACAATGCACACTATTGAACGACTTACATGCGTTACAATATGTAGATGTAATTTTGGATATAGTAGAAGAACATGAAATAGGAGTGGCATGACATGCAGAGTATACTTACTCGTTACTCGGATTACGAGGACGAACAGTTGTTCGAAGTTCGTGCATAAGCACCATCAAGATTCTCAACACGGCCCGTGTGAGGCAGGCTGCCCTGAAGTCTGGCAGCTCGGTGATGCATTGCGGTCGTGGCTCGCCTTCCGAAATGTAGGCCAGGCATCCCGAGCTTTCTCGGCAGCAGCAGTTCTCGTCCTCGGTTGGCATTAGCTCGCACCGATTGCATGTGCACCAGGTGGAGACGCCGTCCATGCGACTAGGCCCAGGCTCTTCATCTGTTGAATCGTCCTCCCAACTGCCGTCCGAATCCCCATCGTTTTCGCGTGCTTCCCTTTCCAGTAGTTCCTCCTCGGAATACTCAGGCTCGTACATGTAGGGCATTATTGTAGCCATTGTGTGGTAAACAGAGTAAAATAATTTACCGAGATGGTACAGGTGTTTACACGGGCTACAAGCGACGAAGGTAGCTGACCAGAGCACTGAAACGAGTCACAGAATACTCAAAGTAACACAGAGAGGAATGGAATCGAAAATCGGCTGCTGTGTGTTGTGAAACGGTCTGTTTATACTTATTGAGGAGAGAGGCGTCCTGCCATTTCCATGGCGACACGTCATTAGCTGAAGCGCAGCGAATGTTGACACAAGACGTGCTTTGGCGTTGGGAAATGGGCGGTACGAGTCTGCTGATGTCAGGCTCAGGGGCGGGGGAATTGATTTAGTGCCGCAAAAGCAGGTCTGCCAGGGCGATCGGGGAAAAGATAGGATTATCAGAAAATGGCGGCTCACAGGTGCTTGTTTTCGCGTGCGTTAAATGGACAAACTCGGGTAAGGTCCATAGGAAAGTTTTCTAAAATCGACCCACTTAGCCTTAAAAAAACATGGCCGACCCATAGGGACAATAAAACTTTTTACTAGAGTATGCCTTTAAGTCGCCAAAGCCTTGTTTAAACCCATGAACCCTGAGGGCGAGGTCAATGTGTGCAATCCTTTCAGATGATACTAGCATGTACCGCGCCATCTTGCACCATTTGGTTAGTATTCACTCCAACTTCCCACAACGTCTGCAGGACTTAGGATGTCAGTATACCATGTGCGCACACACTTTTTTTTTTAAATTATCATTTGTCTGAATCCTTGCATTTTCCCTTACTTGCTATTGTATTCTTTGGGTTCGATGCCCACCATTCTCTGAACTTTCCTTCCTTCTGCTATTGAAGATCTTCTGTTGTCCTCCTTGGTGTAATGGTATTTTGAGCTCTGCTCAGAATAGGTACCCCTTTGGATGCCACATATACTATTCCAACAATGTCCCTTCCTTTGTATTCGATATCTGCTGAGGACCCGCCAACAATACCAATGCTGTGACCTGAGTATCCTATTGGCAGACATTGTGGTCGCACAAGTGCTCACTTCATCTTTGAACTTCTCCTTGGAGAATTTCAGTGAAAGAGCTTTGTATAAGAATCCTGAATGCACCATAAGACACGTCCACTCCTGCAATCCAAACCTCTGCAAAAAGTGTTGGTGGGCAGTCTTGGTAATCAACCAGTGTAATGTTTGAATGCAGTCTCCTTCACCGCTATGGTTTCAATCAGTGCTCCGTTGCTCTAATCACAATGCACTTGCATATTTGCATGCAGGCCTGAGCAAAATGCCTCCTCCTGCTTATTTATTGGTCACTTGTTAGGCGCTTATACAATTAGCAAAACTGTTTGAAAGCGCCCACAGGACAACATGGTGTGGACAGAGGAAGGTAGATAATGAATTACAAGATAAATAATTGAATTAATAGTACAAACAAATAATGAGAATAAAAAGGGGGGGGTGACAAACCTACTATGCCTTGTGATTGTTCAGAACGTGTAAGTGCTGAAGGGAAGGGGGTGTGGGATGGGTGCTGTGGTGCTCATGAAGATGTTCTCAGGGTAAGTGCTAAGTGCCAACCACCCGCGGGTAGGGTGAGCCTAAGTAAGTCCAGTAGAAAGACAGTGGCTTGAAACACTTGTGTATAGGCGCGTTATAAAAGCCATATCATATCATTAGAGATGTGGGGGGGGGGTCAGGGCCCCGAGGACACAAGGGCCGTGCCCATCAGTCACGCTACTGTACGATTAGCAGGGAAGAGAGGACGACAAGGAAGAGGTAAAGCAAAAGGTCTGGAGGCTTTTTCAGAACTTAAGGAGGTCATGCTCAAGACACAGAGGGAGCCTATTCCCCAGGATGGAGCCAGCCGAGGAAAGTGATCGACCACCAGCTCTCTGTTTAGGAAACCGCTTAACACTCAGGGAGTTGATGCCAGAGGAACGGAGGAGTCTCGAAGTGGAGTATTTGGTCAGGAAGCGTTGGAGATGGTGGTCCCCGGCCCCAGATATCCTTGTGGATGATAGAGAGGGATTTAATTTAATCCGTGCTGAGATCGGGAGCCAGTGAAGGCTTTGTAGGGCAGGAGAGATGCAGTCAAGGCCAAGGATAAGACTTGCTGCCCTATTCTGGGGTACCTGGAGGGGTCGGAGGGTGGATGAAGGAAGATTGCAGAGGCTATTGGTGTAGTATAGCCTGAAGAGAACTAGAGCATGGGTAACGTTGAGTCTGGTGGAAGGTGAGGAAGGGTAGAGTTCCTGCATGTCAAACATACTTTCCAATGCTGGAAAGTCTTGGAAAGGTCGGTTTTCTCCTTCGCGATCGTCCTACACTATGGCACTATCTGTTGCACTTTTAATGTGGAGGTTACAACAGGAGTTCTTATCTGGAACTATCCATTGTCTCACTTATTTGCTCACTGTTTATATGCACATTTAAGTGATCTCTTATTACTGTTCTCAAAAAGGCCCCAAAAGTACATGATTTACCAATGTTGTATTCCATTTCGTAGAGTCTATGCCGTTCCATCACTTAAATGCCTGCTGCCAATTTTTCAAAATCATTGTTCACCTGTTGTACTGCTGATATCAGGTGTCTTCAAACTATCTGTATTGTGGATCCCAGGCAATTAATAAACATCCCTTTTTGTGCTTGGCAAGTCACCTGCGTATAGGCAGAACTCAATTGTCGATTGCAACTGCAGCTGAGGAACACCTACTCCCCAAATCTCTTACCATGGATTGCTCTGGTAATCACCCACTCATCAGGCATGAATGCACCTCCCTCTACCCACGTTCAAGAAGCACACCCACACAGTGATCACATTCCTCAAATGCAAATTGTTCTACATGCTGTTTTTCTGGTTTGTCTCATATACTGTTATTGCTTCTATGTTAAACTGTAAAGCGCTTTGGATTAAAACGCTATATAAACAATAAAATACAAATACATTGATGCATGGAAACAAGGTAAAACTAAAGAGGTGATTGCTGGAAGGTTTAGAATTAAGCTTAACCTCTGACATTGCTCTGTGAAACCCTCCAGACCATTGTTTTTTGCCTGCTAAGCCATTACAAAAGCAGAAATATTTGTGCAATCAGGCTTAATCCCACCCCAAAAAGGGTAGTCCAGCTCAAACTGCTTGGTCCCATCCCTTCTGAACGGTCCACAAACATCCCCAAACATGTGTCGGCCACATTGGGCCTCCTCAGTGAGGAGTAGCTTGGGTCTTTAGGCTCGGTAGGCAAGGGACCCACGTCTGGGCATACCCGTTACACTCGGGGTGGCTAAATCAAAACAAGAGGTTATGGCTGGAAGGCTTAGAATTGATCTTAACCTGTGGCATTACTCTGGAAATATTAAGAATGCACTGTATATAAAAAAAAATGGCTTGTAAAATAGCCCCCCACTTTAAATGCTCTCAACACAAAGAGTAGGAAAGTACTTGTCAAGCCCCAGTGGGGCTTGATGTAAAGCTACTGTGCAGCAGCTGGAGTGATGTTGGTAGGGGATGTGTCTCTTGAGCGTTGCAGGTGTTTGGGAGAAAACAGCAGCACAGCCCGACTGGACAGGCATTGAAATAAACCTCTTGCTTTAAAGCATTGCATGTCTGGCTTAGCTTGGCTGCAGGCGATCGAAACAGCCCTTGCGATTGAACACGAGTTGATATACAGGAAGCTTAACATCTCTTTTGGCACCTTTCCCTCTATAGGTTCTATGGACCCCCAATCTTTTTGCTTTGTTTTTTAACCTGTTCTGACTTTAGCCTTTAGCTTTGCTCCACGTACTTTTGCTAATTTGTTATGAGGAAACTGATCAGTTCTTCAGATGATCCGTACTGGGAAACTAGTTCCCTTTGACCTTATTGTCACTTTTTAGCATTGTACACATCTTACAATGCAGTGCAATTGGGATATTTTTGTATTACCCTACCTTTTTGAACTTGGGATTTTGGTTACTTTTATATGTGCCTAACAACAAGCTGGTGGCAGCAGATACATTACTGTTTTTGCTTTATATTTAGTGTGCACATTTGTGTTTACTGCATATGGCTACTAAATGCGGCTAGTGCCCTAAAATGGCCATGCTACGAGATATTCGATTATTCTTTGCTAATATTGTAGTTTGGCCTTATTCCTTCCTTCCTTTCTTGCCAGGCCAGGAAATCCCATATAAGTTCATGAACTTTCCCAGGAAAACTGATGCTTTTGTGGGCTAGTGATGCTTTTGTGTGAGGACCAGGAAGGGGGTGGGCCTGTCTGGCCGCATTCCACATCTGTGGTGCCAGGGAGTCTAGGTATGGGGCATGAGTGAAACCAGTAGGTCTCCCTGATTGGTCAACTGCTGGCTGTTTTTATGTTGCTGATCTTTACCATTGGTGGGCTTGGACTTCCAGGCTGGACATTGGATAAGAGGATTCCTCTAGCCAGTTCTTCAGATCAGCATTGCAGCCAAGAGTTGCTCATAGGGGAGCCGACTGAAGATCTGAAGACGACCCTTGAAGAGGCCTGGCATCCCTTCCTGTGTCTGGCTCTGTGACGCCCTGATGGACTATCTGATCTCCGAAAACCCTGAGCAGTGCGCCAGCCTTTGGCCTAGTGGGACCAACTCATCTCAAATCCTTCTCGAGGATCCCGCCTGCCTCAGCCTTAGCAAGTGTCCCGGGACCATCTGGTGGACTGAACAGGGGCTATCTTGCTAGAACCTTTTGTGGCTCCGCAGTAGTTGCATCCTGAATTTGGGTGGTCACCAGCTTGTGTTACAGGCTGCCTTCCCTCCTAATTTCAGCGTTCCAGCATCAAGGGATCTTGCCCTCGAGAAGCCTCTACAAATGTGACTGGAAGGGCGCCTGTCATCAGCTGTGTAGAGACTGCAGCTGGAACTCTCATTTCCCTGTCCTGTGAAGTTTCATGAGGCCTGCATCCATGAATCTTGCTTATCTTCATCACCATGGGTTGCATCTTGCCCTGAACCGAATAATCCTTTCACCTGCGTCTCCTGGGCACCTTACACTGGAACCACCGGCAGGAAAACTGACCTCCAGCGATCCATCTTCTGGGGAAATCGCAGTCAAGGGGTTGGGCAGGGGTTAAGTAAACGCAAAGCATTTGCCCCCTCATCCCCAATCCTCCATAGAATAACATTGGAACAAGTCCCTTTTGTTACCGATACCTTCCATTCCACTGCCCTTTGGTCGTCGAACCTGGGTAGTATTTACTTAAAGATGAGAACACAATTACTTAACTTAGTAACATTGTTTCTGATGCTTGTTAATCTGCTTAGACTCGCATGCTGTGCATATCATCTTTGAACTATCACCAACATAAGTAAATTAGAACTTATTTCTACTGAACAGAGCCTTGACTGCTCTCAATGTTTACCTTTTGATTGGGTTTTGGCTATCCTCTGAGTTCCTTGTTCACTATAACTAGGGTGGCCTCCTAAAATCTGTCCACAAGGCCAGATTCTAGAAATCCATCTCAACACATGCGCCCGCCCTAAACTGCCTATGCTTTGCACCTTGGGCAGCTGCCTGCTTCACCCAACCTAGGAAATGGCCCTCACTGTCTTGCTGCACGAGGTGATCTCTTCCATCTACCACTTCCCTCTGCTGATGTGAGCGCTTCCCAATTGTAAACTCATGCTAAACTAGTGCAGTGCACAAAATGATCTCTACACAATGGTGCTTCCCTCAGCTGATATGTAAGCAGAGCACTGCAGTTTTCTAGTATTGATTTAAAATGTACATGTCCGCAATCTTAAACCTTCAGCTGGTTGCTGATGGCTGTACCTTATGTTTTTGTCTCATGTGGATTTTCTGCTGCTTTCGCTCTGTCATGTGGGTTGGAGCTTGTCACTGGTTGTTTTATTCATGCATTTTGTAAAGGATGGAGAAAACACGACTAAGTTGTGGAGTTGCTCGACAGAAAAAACAGTGGACATTTAACACTACACAACTTTACTGTGGATCATCTCATATGTTTAACATATGGGAGATCATTCTAACATAACTAAACAGCGTAACTACTAATGAAGGCGGGATAAATATTCTTGGCTTAGGAAATGGTCAGGAAAAGGACTGAGAAGTAAATTGATTGGTGATTTTGGGATCTTCTGAGGGAACTGAAATCAGTCACTTTGCTTCCTCTCTCAAAGCAGGAGGAGACAAGGGAGAGAATCATTGATGCACACCAAAGGTCTCAGCAGATCAGTTTGGAAGTTCAGACTGTGAAACACACACAACTACTGCTTCAGTAGCAGCATAGTTGTGCTCCAACATCGGATGAAACAAGACTGGACCTACGTTTTGACTCCCTAACGTATTTCCTCTGACTTTAACACTCTTTACCGCTTTCCATATCCCAACTGTACCCTAAGTATCCTATCATTCTAATTGTATGCATATTATTGTACCATATTAATGTTTTCTCTTGAGTAGTGTCCAGTTGCTTTGGAGCTGCTAGGTTTGCTCTACATACCAGCACATTAATACAAGAGCAAAAAGAAAGGAAAAACAGAAAAGGTTAGTTAATTGTTGAGCACCGTTCGTACTACCTCTGAGATGCTTGGCTGTTTGCGAAGACATTGTTCTGTGCAGGTTTTTGAACCAGCATTAATTACTGACATTGAGCAAATCATTGAAACACACTATTTCAAGCTGCAGCAAAAGCTTAGTAGGTTTACATCTGTGTGAAATTAATGCAGCTGCAGCTTAGAACAGTCAACCGCATCTTGATGCCTTAATTGTTGCGTTTTAAATACGTGAAGTATTGACCACTCATCTGAAAATGGGGATTGCGACTCATCTGTTGAATAAGACTGGTTTGGGCCCTGTAATTGTGTTCAAATGTATTTCACTTGACAAGCTTTCATTCCTTGCTAAATGTTTTGGAGTACATTCTAGTAGCGCAGCTCCTGGCGTTTCTATGGGGGAATCACTGGCTATCGCCGCAGCCGGGATTCCACTCTAGATGTGGCACCATGTTTGCACTGGTTAATATGTGGTTTGAATCATCAAGTATTGTAGATGGTTTGACTTTTTTGGTGGTGCTTGATTTGTCTGAATCTGAAGCCTTTGAACAATGTAATCTTATAGAAAGGAATCACTCAAGAAGCACTACCCTTTACAACCTGGACTAAATAACAAGACGACACCAGTTACATAAAATAGGCATAATTTGTTGTATACAAAATAAATTGGTTAATTTTTTCTTTCGAAGGGATTGTGTCCTCTGACGTATTCTTCATCTTAGATATCTCCTTCCAGCTCTGCTGGCCTTGGAAAACTTATCTCTAGAGGGCGCTGTGCGTCGACGTCCTCCGAGTCGATGTCCCTCGACAGCCGCCACGTCGATGTCATCCTGCCTATAAAGGCCGCGCGCAGCGTCCGTTGCTCAGTTCCGTTTTTCCGCGCTTACTCAGTGCCTCGGAATACCGTTGCTCCGTTTTTGTCACGTTAATCCTATTTACCTCGAGTTATTCGATCCGTACTCGATGACTTCTTTGTCGGAACCGACAACTCCTCGATCCAGCTTCAAAAAATGCCGAGATTGTGGGAAAAAGATGTCGCTGACTGACCCTCAGAGTTTGTCTGTGGTGTTTGGGAGCTGAACATCATTGTTCGGAGTGCGAGGACTGTGTGTCCATGACAGCTAAGGCCCTGAAGGAGCGTAGGGGGAAGCTGGAGAAAGGTAAGACTTTTAAAGCTTCTTCTTCGTCGACGAAGTCGAGACATTCGTCTCCTCGTCGCCATTCGCGCTCCAGGTCTCGGAGTGGGTCCCATCACTCCTCGAGATCGAAGCACTCGAAGAGGAGACGTCGAAGATCCCCTTCTCCGTCTTCCTCTGTTTCGCCAAAGAAAATCCCTTGCCCCACGAAACATAGTTCCCGGGCTGAATGGGAGGAATTCCGCAAAAATATGATGAGCGTCTTCGAGAAAACGGCCTCGACCCCCCTCGAAGACTGCCGAGAGCGATGCTCTGGTCGAAAGACCCGAAGGTCAAAAACGCCGCGAGTCGCAGTACCCGGCGAAGGAAACCTCTCGAGCACGTCTCGAACCCTCGAGTAGGACTATGACCTCCAAACCTTACTCTAAGGTGCCGTCGACGCCGAGGTCGGTGTCTTCGACGCCGAGGTCGGTGTCTTCGACGCCGTTGTCGAAGGGACCTTCGACACACGGGTCTGTCGACTCGACGCCAGCTTCGACACCGGCGTCGACGCCAAGAAAAGTCACGGTTACGACACACCCAGTGACTATCCCCAGGTCCTCGATGGCGTCGATTGTCGAGTAGAATCCCAATTCTGTCGAGGTCATCGAGGCCTCCACCTTTGTTTTCGACGCCATGCTCGAAGCCTTCGGCGTCGACAACATCGACGTTTTCGAGGCCGATTATGACAAGTTCGGCACCCTCTGCCTTGGAAATGGGGTTTACACCCTTTATGAGTTCAGAACAATTGAGAACTATGTCCTCAATTATGGAAGAGGGTGAATTGTCTGAACAGGAAGACACATTTGAGTTGCAGGGACCTGTAACCCCAATTAGAGAGGAATTTTCCTCTGAAGAACGCAGGTTAAAGGATCTTCATGATTCCTTACATGAGGCAAGTGGGTTAGACACTTCCCCTGAGGTGGAGTTTGCTAGGCCAGACCCGGGGGAGCATACTGAAACCCCCTATAGAGCCTTAATGGCCAGGATCACAGAGTTTATGGGGTGGTCTGCACCTTCACAATCTTTCCAACAAGATGACCTCACGGATATTCTCGACAAAGGCTCACAGGAGGATCCTGTGGTGCCTTTTCATAAAGCTCTTCAGAGGAAGATTATGACGAACTGGGAAACCCCAGATGTCCCGGCAGTAAATAAAAAACTGTCTACAAAATACAGGGTATCTTCTACAGACCCGGAGTTTTGTCAAAACACCCATCCCCAGAAAGTCTTGTGGTACAGGCAGCATCTTCTACTGATGTCAAGACGGCTTACCCTACCGTCCCACAGGACAGGGACGATAAAAAATATGATGCTATGGCAAAGAGTTTTTTCGGCATGTAGCATGGCGTTAAAATCTGTTAATGCTACTTGCACCCTTGCTAGATTCAGCCATACACTTTGGGAGTGTGCTTCTACAGCGGCTGACTGCATCCCGGAGGGAGAAGAAAGGGAGGCGTTCCTGAATATCATACAGGACGGTAAAGACGCTATGTGCGAATCCCTCCAGACGGGCATTGATTCGGCTGACAATATCAGCAGAGCAATGGCGGCAAGTACAACAACCAGGAGATTTGCTTGATTGAGAAAGTCTGGTTTTGCCCCAGATGTGCAAGCCAGGCTCTTGAACATGCCATTCGATGGCTCTTCTTTGTTCGGGAAAAAGGCGGATGACAGTTTAGAGAAACTGCAAACTTCAAAAGCAGCAGCAAAATCCCTAGGTGCTGCAATCCGTCAGACACCTTTTCGTCCCACAGGAACCTCTGCGAGGGGCAAGTCCTTTCGCTTCTACTCCGCATTCGGAAGAGGTAGAGGACGACCGGCTCAAAGGGGACAAAGAAGAACTACCCGAGGTGGACGGGGTAGATATTCAAAAGCCGCAGCAACAGCAGGTGCCTCTTTACCATCGGCATCTGCATCAGCCGCCCCAAAACCACTCTGAGGACTTCCCTCACAGGACACCTGTAGGAGGCAGGTTGACTCGCCATCTGGCGGTATGGCAGGCTATCACGTCAGATGCTTGGGCATTGGAAACAATTGCCCAAGGTTACTGCCTGCCTTTCCTACGCATACCTCAGAGTCATCCACCGGGGATCAGCTCTCAGAAAGCTCCAGATCCGCTCCTCTTGCAGGAAATTTTGGACCTGCTAGAGAAAGGTGCCATAGAACCGGTACCTGTAGCGGAGAGGAACAAGGGCTGGTACTCCCCTTACTTTCTCATTCCAAAGAAAGACGGAGAACTGAGACCCATCTTGGACTTGCGAGAATTGAACAAATTCCTCAGGAAAGACAAATTCAAGATGGTCACTCTTTCTCAGATCCTCCAGGCCCTTCAGTTCCAGGACTGGTTGGTATCTCTGGACCTTCAGGACGCTTATTTCCATGTGCCTATCCATCTCAAACACAGGAAATACCTGAGGTTCGCAATTGGCAACTCTCACTATCAATTTCGAGTGCTGCCATTTGGGCTGACCTCCGCCCCGAGGGTCTTCACCAAGTTAATGTCGGTAGTGGCGGCAAGTCTAAGGAGGGAAGGGATTCACGTCTACCCCTACCTGGATGATTGGTTGATCAGGGCTGTTTCTTCGGAACAAGCTCAGATTCAGCTAAATCACGTTTGCCACTCCCTTCACAGACTGGGCTTCTCCCTCAATTTAAAGAAGTCACAAATTATACCATCGCAGAGACTCCAGTTCATAGGAGCGATCCTGGACACTTCCCTGGGAAAAGCCTCGCCACCAGAGGTGAGGGCTCAAGATATTCTACAGATGGTTACCAAGTTCCAAGATGCCCAACGTCTCCCAGCCTTCGACTTTTTGAGGTTGCTAGGCCTCATCGCATCCTGCAATTTCCTGGTGCCAGAGGCTCGCCTGAGAATGAGATCCCTCCAGTGGGCACTGAGGACTCAGTGGTCACAATTCTCAGGGAGAATGACAGATCTTCAGGTTACCGACAGGGTGGCTCGAGACCTTCAGTGGTGGACCTGTCGGGAGAACATTCTGAAAGGAGAACATTTTTGGCAACCCTGGCCGGAGATATCAGTAGTCACGGATGCCTCACTCACGGGGTGGGGAGCCCATGCCAACGACTTGACCATCAGCGGTCGTTGGTCTCCATCGGAGTCCAGACTACATATCAACCTGTTAGAGCTGAGAGCCATCAGCTGTACAAGGGAAGAACGTCCTGATAATGACGGACAACACGGTGGCCATGCATTACCTCAACAAAAGAGGAAGGGTAGGATCACTACCCCTGTGCAGAGAGGCGATGCAGCTCTGGTTTTGGGCAATCCAAGAAGGAATCTTTCTATCGGCAGTTCACCTAGCCGGAGAGAAGAACTTGACAGCGGACGCTTTGAGAAGGCAGAGCAGTCTCCCACGAGTGGGAACTAGCTCAGGAAGTCATTCAAGAGATCTTCGTCCTTTGGGGAACCCCTCAGGTGGATCTGTTCGCCACCAGCCTCAACAGGAAATGCGATCTGTTCTGATCAAGTGAATTTCCCCCGAGAGGAGCTCTGGGAGACGCGTTCATAGTGGACTGGGAGTTTCCGCTTCTGTACGCGTTCCCACCGGTTCTTGTCATTCCTCAAATGATCAGGAGGTTGAGAAGATTCCGGAGAACGATGATCCTAATTGCCCTGGATTGGGCCAGGAGAACGTGGTACCCGGACCTTCTAGACTTGTCCATCTGCCCTCCAATTCGACTTCCACTCAGAACCTACTCTCACAGAAGGGAGGTCAGGTTCTCCATCCAGACATCAAAACCCTCAAGCTTGGCTTCTGAAAGGATAAGGTACAAGGATTGGGACCTCCCTGATGATGATATGGAGGTGTTGCTTTCGGCAAGGAGGCCAGCAACAAAGTCTTTATATCGCTGCCGTTGGAACAGATTTTGCAGCTGGTGTAGAGAACAGAATATTGACCCTTTTTCATGTGGTACACCAATGGTTTTGTCCTTCCTACTATATTTGGCGAATTCAGGCCTTCAAGTTGGCACCATTAAGGGCTATCTTGCAGCCCTATCCATCTTTAAGCGCACTGCGGAAGAACCATCCTATTTCAAGTTACCCTTGGTAATACAGTTTCTAAAGGGGTTAACCAATGTTTATCCCCCAAGACCATTCCAAGTTCCCCTATGGGATTTAAACTTAGTCTTAACTTTCCTGATGGGCACACCTTTCGAACCACTCCATTCTTGTTCGTTAAGATTCCTTACCCTTAAAACTGTTTTATTAATAGCACTTACATCTGCTAGAAGGGTGAGTGAATTACAAGTTCTTCTCTTGTAAACCCCCTCACACAATCTTTCACAAAGACAAAGTTGTCCTGCAAGTGAAGCCTAATTTCCTCCCAAAGGTGGTTTCTGAATTCCATATCACTCAGAAGATTACCCTACCATCTTTCTATCCTCCTCCTCATCCGGGGAAGGAGGAAGAGAGGTTACACAGGCTAGACCCTAGAAGGGCTTTAAGTTTTTACATCAGTAGACTAGCCAGGATAAGACAGGCAGACCAGCTGTTTGTAGGTTACAGTAGGTTACACAGGTCACAAGCTGGGGTTACCAATAACTAAGCAGACCATTTCCAGATGGATCATTCTAGCCATTCTGGAATGTTATAAATTGGCAGGGAAAGAGCCCCCTCAAAACCTTAGGGCTCATTCGACCAGAGGTATTGCCGCTTCATCGGCCCTCAAAAGCTTGTGTGCCGGTTAAAGACATCTGTGCGGCCGCTACATGGTCGTCTGTCCATACCTTTACACGATTTTACAACTTGGATTCCTCCTCCAGTCAAGAGACTAGGTTTGGAAGGGCTGTACTGCATTCTATTCATCAATAGAAGACAGCGTGAAGTCAGTACTCCCTCCTCCAATAATAGAATACTGCTATGGGAGCCTATCTAAGATGAGGAATACGTCGGAGGACACAATCCCTTCGAAGAACAAGTTACTTCTTACCTTGTAACGTTCTTTCGACGGGATGTTCCTCCGACGTATTCCTCATCGACCCTCACATCCATCCCCGCAGTTCTACTTCCCTTGTTGTTGCAGCTTACGCTCCTTCAGGGTGATTAGTCCAGTCCAGAAAGAATTCTTGTGGCCTTCAAAACGGAACTGAGCAACGGACGCTGCGCGCGGCCTTTATAGGCAGGATGACGTCGACGTCGATACGGCAGCTGTCGAGGGACATCGACGCGCAGCGCCCTCTAGAGAAAAATTTTCCGAGGCCAGCAGAGCTGGAAGGAGATATCTAAGATGAGGAATACGTCGGAGGAACATCCCGTCGAAAGAACGTTACAAGGTAAGAAGTAACTTGTTCTTTGAACACAGCAGAGTGAGAAATGGAATATGTAATTGGATTATGTAATTTTATGAAGTTAGTTTATAATATTTTAATGTTTGATAACCAGGAGACCACCATTTTTCATATATTGAATAAGTTTTGAATGTCGATTGAAATAAATTAGTCACAAAACCATATTGGCTCCCTTACTCATCAATCGTAGTTGAACCCATGGTCTCATGTCCTTGTGGACACATCTGCCGTTTGGCCTAACTGCACTTAACATCTTTGCCAAGGGTAATCAAATGGGAGCTTTTTTAAATTGTTTTAATTTAGCACATATATGCTTATTCAAGGGTCTCCAAATTCACCAGTGATATTCAATGTCTTCCTTTCCTCCAATTTACCCCTTTATTTATCCTTATTCATTTGGTTGTGTGTATACATAGATATATATGTATTTGAGGATTGTGAATCTGCTTAGATTTACATGCTTTCAATAGACTGCAATCTAGTAGTTGGTCCGGAATATTACGCTTTGTTTTTCTCGAATTTGAGAGAGGGCACCAAGTTAGATTTCTAGAATCTGGCCTGGTGAACAGATTTTAGGAGGCCACTCTAGTTATGATTAGGGAGCTGAGAGGTTAGCCAAAACCCAGTCAAGATATGTGGATGAACAGGCAAGGCTTACTCTCAGGAGAGTGAGTGGGGTTAGGGGCCCTCAATGAGACCGCACAATATAATAAGCAATAATTCAATTTAGATGGTCAATTAAAATATAGTTATTTATTTTGGCCTTTAAAATACACTGAGTAATGAAATTAGCAGGTAGTAATATCAAACATTTCTCTATTACAATTGGGTTTTCTTAAAAGACATTGTCACATAACTTATAGGTAATGTGACAAGTCCTTAGACCTTGTCTCTTCTCCCATGGGGTCAGGGTGGTGCAGCCAGTCTTGGCCCCCCCCCTGGGGTTGGTGCACCGCGGGAGGATCACATGGATGGGGAAATCCCTTACAGGACGTTATAAGGAGAACGCAGTATTTCTGCCCACTCCCTCACCCTCTAACCCAGTCCCTCCCTCTGACATGCTTGTGTACCTAAGAACATATCCCTTCCTTACAAGAGTAAGAATGATGTGAGTAAGAATGAGAACAACTTTGAAGTAGCAAGTAGTAGCAAAAGTACTGCTAAGAAGCAGTGTGAAGCAATACCAATCACCGCGCAGAAGTTGAAGGAGCAATCTAAACAATATGGACCTTCTGTATGTATGAAAACCAAGGAAAGACTCGGACCGAAGTTGAGCCCTCCTAGGAGGAACGCAAGGTTGTGGAAGCAGGAAGCAAAGAGGGCAGACTGAGACGCCGACGCAGGAACACTCCTTCACAAGGAGGGTCCAGTGTGGAGAGACCGCTCCAGGAAGACAGGATAAGAAATTCCTGGTGTCCCTGGTAGCCGACTAGCACGTGGTGCTGACAACACCCCTGCAGGTGGTCAGTTTCCCCAGAGGAGACGCCGCAGACCGCAGGGAAGTGCTGACAATTGAGAAAGCGACCCAGAAGCCGCAGAAGAGCCCCAGGAACACTGCAGAGCTCTGGGAAAGGTACAGCGGTGTGAGGGGAGGTCCAGAGGGCCCAAAGCAATGCTGTAGATGGGGGTGGAGGGTGCAACAAAGAGAGCAGAAGCGAAGTGTTGGGGACCCCAACTATCGAAATAAAAGCAGTGGGGAAGGCAATCAAATCCTCCAGAGTAATCATCATAGTCCCAGTACCTGGCAGGCCTGTATACCGGGTGCATTAAAGACAAAAGGAGAAGAGTGCGGGTCTAGGACTTTGACCCATAAAAGCAGTCGAGACCTCTCAAGCAACTATTGCAGCCACGTTGGTGTACCAGGTGGACTAAAATACAGCGCAAAACCAGTTTGAGTCTCGGACTCACCCGTGTAAAATGCCAAGAGTTGTGTTCTCTGGCACTTTGAAGGAGCTGTGAAGAAGCCTGGTGAAGGGAGCCATTCCCCCTGTTTGTGGACACTGTAGAAAGGCACTTTAAAGAAGTTGGAAAGAAGCCAGGGGAAGGGAGACATCCCCCTGGTGTTTGTGAGCACTATAAAACGGCCAGGAGAGAAGGGAGACATTCTCTTGGTCATTCAGAAGTTTATTTTTACACCAGGTATTGAACTTTACTTTACGAACTCTAGGAACTTTTGAATCACACCTCTGGAAGAAGATCCCCATTCACTTCAGTACAAGTTGCTAGTGTAAGGGTTGGAATTCGATTTTGACACGACTGTGGACTTTTCTTTCTTTGGACATCCTGACAGACCCCTTAGTTCTTTTGAAGCAGGGAAAGCTCTTATTATTAGGGATAGGCATTTCCCAAACCTCGTTTCTTTAATGAGATGATGTGGCATTTATAACGCACCTATACACAAGTGTTTCAAGGGGCGATTAAGTATCGATGAAACCATGCCACCATTGTCGTTCTGATTCCTATACCCTTATAGTAAGTACTGTAAATGCAATAAAATGACTGGAACCATTTACAAGTACAATATCCAAACTTTAGAAGTCCAAACTTTAAGATGAATGGTTTCTTTCTCAATGTTTCTCACAGGTATGAGTTCTCGTTAAAAAGAATGCAATGGGCGTTGTGGTGGCGATTAGTTTCAAACTATTTAAAAAGTTCTACAACAATGTACCCAAGTTTGGGGTAAATTCTCTCCTTTCTTCCAGACCTAAGGCTAACCCAGGGGCAGGCTATCCACCCAGATTCGATGAGCAAACTTGAGGTGACCTGGGAGACAAAAGGACTTGGCACACTGATGCTTACTTACCATGACTTTTATTTTCCCAGATGTCATTCTGGATTGTCTGGGGGTCGCTGGAGGATCGATTTTTCCACTTTTGTGCTGGTAAGAAGTGCCCAGTGGGTGCTGGTTCAGAATTATTCCCATAGGCTGCAACTGCAAGATGCAATCCCTGACGGCGAAGAAATGCAGAGTCCTACGATACAGACCTCTTCAAGAAACTTCACAGGATGAAGGAAGGCAAGTTCCAGCCATGTTCACCAGTTGCAGGTGACGACCAGTGTGCTTCCAGTTGTGGCCACAGAAGCTGCTCCAGGTTGGGTTCCCTTGAAGTTGGAAAGCTGGAGTTCAAGGAGACTGTGGCACAAGCTGGCGATCACCAGTTCCCGACTCGAATCCGAAATGGCGACGCTTCTGTTGAAGTATCCCAGAAGAGAGCTGGTCAGTCCACTAGACAATCTAGGGACACTTCTGAAGGATAAGAAGGGCTAGATCCTGGAAAATGTTGAGACAAGTTGGTCCCACTAGTCCCAAGGGCTGAAGCACCACTCGGACCAGAGGAGCAGGGCTGCCTCGGGCCTGACACTGGAGACTATCCTGGGCCACTTCAGGAGTCAACGGCCTGCTCTTCAGGGGATTTTTGGTTCCAACGTAAATCTGCAGCTATTTTTCTCGTTCTTTCTCTTTGACTTTCTCTCTCTCGCTCGGTCTTTTTCTTTATTTCTTTCTCTCCTCTTTCTTTCTCTCCTTCTTTCTTTCCTTTTCTCTTTCTTTCTCTCCTCTTTGTCATTCCCCTTCTCCCCCCCCTCCCATCCCTTTATAAAAACGTTCCTGATCCGAGAGGGCAGGAAGAAGGCCAAACTCCCAATATGTCCAAAGAACAAGGAAAATTCCGGTAGCATGGCCATTAGCCACATTTCGTAGTCTTAAGCGGTAAATGCGAATGTGCTCATTAAAAAATGCAAAAACAATAAAAATGTAACTGCTGCCATTGGCTAGTCTTTAGGCACATATACAAGTAACCAAAACTCCCATGTGTAAAAAGCTAAGGTGATACAAAATGTTATCCCCTTTGCACTGCACTATAATGTGCAAAATACAAGAATTCAAAGGGAAACTAGGTTCCCAGTACTGATAGTCTGAAAGACTGATCAGTTTCCCAATAACATGTGAGCAAAAGTGAAGTGAAGCTGAATGCTTTACTTCCCTTCAAAAAGTCAGGACAGGATCAAAAACAGAGCAAAAAGAATGAGGTTCCATAGGAAACTATGGAGGGATAGTAGCAAAAAGAAAATCTTTCCTAACCGACATTGACACGGGTGTTCCTGGTACAATATCCCTGATGACCCATTATCCCTCCCGCTTCGCGCCCCCAGATTATTTTTCTACCATTGGTTCATTGAATATGAGCAGAGAGCAACTTTGCGACTCAACTCCCTTCGCTACGTTCAACACCACACATTTTCCTGGTGATCATACACGAGCAAGTAGATGCTGCTGAACCAATATCGCAGAAAAAGGGTACCATAAGGAGAGTGGTGAGGGGGGTACCAAAAATCCCTCTAATTCCCCACATGCTTACATTCTCGACTAGTCCCGACTCCCAGCCTACTAATGGAGAAGACTCCATTTAAATTTTGCCCCTTGTTCAATACAAAGTTCTCTTAGAACAGCACACACAGGGTGTTTCATAATTGCCTTGAAGGGACCACCCCAAAGAGACGTGATCAGCATACAAGCACTTCAGAATAGAAATATTCAAAGAGCGCAGAGAAAAGTGCTGAGCGCCTGCGCAGAGAAAAGTGCTGAGTGCCTACACGATGAAGGCAGAGTTGGCTCAGGCAATGGCCTCCAACTCTGAAGAAGTTGAGGTTCAGGGCGGAGGTCGATCCCATACCCATATAACTACTGAAATATTCCAGACAGTGAAATTCTTGCAGTCGGCCCATAACGCCAAAGGTGTGCGTTGAGCAGGCATATGGAGAAAGCACCTGGCAACAAAGAAACTGCTTTAAGGGCTCAAGGCCAAACAGACCCGCTGTGGTGGTGGTAGTACTGGAAATAGGATTGATTTATAAAAAAAAAAAAAAAAAACTACAAGGTCGACTTGTTGCAAACACCAAGCACTGTACATGCAGAAACCCGAACACCGAAAAAGAAACAAGGCTTCACACCATAGAAATCCTGCAAAGGATACAAGTGGTACGCCTACGGTAGTATAACTTCATAGGGGGCCTCACAGAGCAAACAGGTATGTTTCAAGGAAAGCTAACCACTTTCATAGGGCATGTTTATATATGCAGGTACCCTCCTACTCATCACACTCTAGAACAAGGGACTCCTAGCTTGCTGTACATTCGAGGAGGAAGAGGATCTCTATTTCTCTAAAGAGACGGCGGAACTACCATGGGTCTCTACAGTTAAAAATAAAAAAAAGCCTCCACTTAGGCAAACTAAAATGGTGTGGGACATAGTTTCTCCACCATCATGTTGCAGCTTGCAACTTTTCGATAAACCGTGAGCGCAGACTCCCTGAGCAAAGACCTTTTACCACCCTTTGCTGGGGCTTGCCCAAGCAAAAGTCCGATACTTCCCATAGAGCACCCTGAAGCTCTTCTTGATGAGCAGATGGAGGACTGTGAAGAGGACTATGAGGAGGATGAAACTTCAGTTCATGGGGAAGACGTTGGGAACACAGAGGTTGTATTGAAGACCATTTTGGATATATGGTACTACTGAAGGGGGCAGGATGCAGGTTTGGATTAGAAGCACAAGAATCTGTTGAGAATTTCGACTTCATAGAAGACTTCCTGAAGGAACATAAACCTGTGTCTCACTGCATTTCTTGGATGCAATCTGTGAACAAGCGCTTGGCACCTTCTTTGTTGAGACCAGCGTCCAGAAAAGTCGTTTATACTTGCAATGATAAAAAATATAAGCCCTCACTGCTAAAAGCACTCTACATCCAGAGTCAACCAATTCCAGACTTTCTAGCTGTTACAACAAGGGAGAGCAGCAATGCTTCTTTTTCAACATCCGAACATGAAATTGTGCACGTCTGCTGCCTAGAGTGTGCTCATTGCAAATGAATCTGCCCCAATTGCATGAAATGGGGCACAATGGGATGACCACTGTGTTCTCATTAAAGCGGTACCTGCAACTCTGCAACCATCTTTCTTTAAGATATTCCAGGAAGGGAAACTAACAGCAGACAGTTAACAGAAATGCCTTGGATGCAGCCGAAACTGCAGGGTACCAAGTTGCGGGAGCAGCTGTGATCG
Source organism: Ambystoma mexicanum (assembly GCF_040938575.1). Classification (NCBI taxonomy): domain Eukaryota; kingdom Metazoa; phylum Chordata; class Amphibia; order Caudata; family Ambystomatidae; genus Ambystoma; species Ambystoma mexicanum. The sequence continues at coordinate 96,208,638 of NC_090940.1, forward strand.
AGCACCAAGCAGGGTTGAGTCACAGGCTTCAAGCTGGAAATACGAGCAGGCCTCTGCTGGATGCACTGACTTCATCAGCCTTGGAACAGCATTCACAACAGACCTATAGGTGATGAGTACAATAAAAGAAGGGTATTTCTTGTTGGAATATCGCACTCCAGCCATTCCCGGAACAGGAAAATGACCAAATGCCATGTCCTGCTGTTACAGGACTATGCCCATGCATTTCTGCAGAAGAGAGCCATAACACCAGTCCCAACAGGACAAGAAAACAAAAGGATATATTCTCTTGATTTAGTTGTCCCCCAAAAAGACAACCAAAGGACCTGTATTTGCAGTTGACCAACAAATTTGTCAGATGGCGAAATGTCTGAATGGCCACGTTTACAATAGGTAATTCCACTCCTAAAACCATGGGGAACTGCATGGCAAGATGGAACATGAAAGATTCCTTCTTATATATTTTTTAATTTTCCCAGGCCATCACAAATACTTGAGATTCAAGGTGGACTGTTGGGAAAGCTGTTTCCCTATGCTGATTTCCCACGATAGGTCTCTATGGAACCCAAGGTTTTGCTGTTTTTTTTTTAAACCTGATCTCACCTTTGAAGGTAAGTAAAGCGTTTTGCTTTACTTTCCTCGCTTAGATCTGTTTTGGAAGGCACTGACCAGTCCCTATGGCTATCAGTGCAGGGGGACTCTGTCCCCTATTACGAAATTCCTTGTTTTACCCTGCACACATCACCTTACAGTGAAGTGTGGTAGAGATACTTTGTACACGCGTTTTTCTTTTAATAGTAACTTTATGGTTTCTTGATGTGGAAGTGAAGCTAGATGGGCACCACCCTTTGTTCAAACCAGCGATAAACTCTAAATACATTTAATGTAATTCAAAAGTATGGGAGCTCTGTGGTAAACCCTAAGCACTATGGTAAAAAGTATACACAAGTAAATCCAACCCTGCTATTAGATCCCTTTAGGGATATACATAAACAGTTATTAACAATATGCACACATTATAATGCAACTCATAATTAAAAATGGACAGAATTTAAAGTGGACATAGAGGACAATGCGTTTTCAACAAGGTCTGCTGATGCATTTAGGACAGTCTGTCCTCAGGGCAACCGTTTAACAATTCGAACATAACCAGCATAATAAAAAAAGGAAACAAATAATCAGATTAGTCATATAGAAAACTAAAAGCTAAGAGTGCTGTAATTTGTGAGGCTTGTGGAATCTGCTTAGATCACATGCTATGCATAGGCCGACATCTAGTGGAAGCTGCAGAGTATTCGTTTTTGGAACTCAAAGGGACGTCGACTAGGCGTGCCAGTAATACTATCCCTAGTGTGATGTCCACTGTACCCATGGTCCTTCACGCGTCGAGGTCCCTCAGATTGTTTTTTTTCTGCCATCGTGACGGACGCTGATTGCAGAGTTCATTTCGGCTAACACCATTTGCTTATGAAAAATTAATACTAGTTACTCTTTATGACCTTTTTGCAAACTGATTAGGCTGCTTCATCGACGCAGTGGAAAGGATGACCGTTGAAGGAAATTCCAGACTCGACTGACCCTTTTGGCCTTGGAAAGCCGCACTGGGTGGTCATTGTAGAATGCATTTTCCACTCATTCCCTTTTTCGCCTTGCTGCTATTCCCCATAAAGATGGATAACACTCAATTTAAATTTTGCCCCATGTGCAATAAATTCCTGTGGATAGACCAGCACCAGGTGTGCAAATTGTGTCTAGCGTGCGATCGCGACGAGGGGCATTGTCGAGCCTGCAAGCTCTTCAAGCAAAAGACACTTCAGGACTGAAGAAATAAGCGCTGGGCCCACCACGCCATGAAGGCCGAGGCTGCCATGGGCGTGGAGGTATCCTCCAGTGATGGCAGTGTTGCGGTCTTTACAGACAGCGAAGGCCACGGGGAACTGTTAGGTTCCCATGTGCAGACCCCAGACCCCAAGAGACAAGCCGGCGGCTGTGTTACGGGGATGATGCACTACCACCAGCACTAAGCACACAGCCCGTTGCAAGGAATTGACATTGTCGACCAAACGCCCACACATGAGGTCAAGGGGGAGGTCCACAGAATCTGTCCTCTGAGCACTCGAGGCCCAGATTGCCTCATGACAGGCCCCGTACGTCTAAAGACACTGACGCCATGCCCAAAACATCGGCCGAACGTGGGTAGACCAGGCTGCGGTCTGCCCCACTGCCGAAAGTCAACATCCCACATTGAAAACGTTTGTAAGCTCTAAAATCACTAGTTTGTCTCACCTAGTGAAAAAACATGTCCCTGAGAGCCTGTTGAAGTCCATACACTCTAAAAAATAAAAAAAAATAAAAAAAAACACTCCTCCCAGAGCCCGATCATAAGGAAAAGGCTCAGGACAAGTCTACTTCTACCCACAGGGAGAAACACTGTGTCCCCCAGGAAGAAGGTTCCATGGCAGAAGCCTTAACTCCTCAGTACCCTGGTGTCATTCCAAGTTCAGCCACATGGACTGCTGAAGACGGACAGGGTCATGACTAGGATGACCTTAAGGACCAATTTCTTCGAGGAGGGGGGGGGGACCACAGGCATACCAGAACTTCCAAACCACCTCCCAGCTAAGAAGGCTCGACCTGATACCCTTCCTATTTTAAGTCCAGTCCAACCAGTCCAGAGTGATCTGTATGATGATCACACAGACGACAGAGACCTTTCAGGAGACTGATCATTAGGATGATTATGAGGAGGAGGCGGTGTATAACCTAGCTGCACCAATTCAGCAGGACTCGCTGGTGGTTGATTCTCCAGTTGACAACCTCTCAATAATATGTTAATTAAGGCAGCTGAACCCTTTGGTATCCAAACCCAAGAGACTCAGCTTGATAAAGACTTTGTAGAAGATATATTGGGGGACAAGAAGGCTGCCACCCAATTCATCCCTATTCTACAATCGCTCCAAAGAAGGATTCAACCTTCTCTGGAAACACCAAACCAGACACGGGGAGTCAACCCGCGAGTTGAGAAACGTTTACACCCAGCGCTGTCTGACCCACTCTATCAGGGGACAGCTTAAGCCAGATTCGCTTGTGGTTACCACAACCCGTAAAAGGGCAGGAACACTGTTAGCCTCTTCAGAGGCCCCCCAGATAAGCAGAGCAGCAAACTCTACACTATGGGGAGAAAGGTAGCCACTTCGGCAGCTTTCCAAACAATGATCGCCAATAATTCGACGCTGTTGGCAAGCTAGAATTGCCACAAATGGGACGAGATAACTACTCTGATAGCTTCTGCTCCCGAGTCTCAGAAGTCACAACTGGCACTGGGAGCAGCGGATGGCAAGGCAACATCCAGCTGCATTCTGAAAAACAACCTAGATGCCGCAGAGAATGCAGGCAGGATTATTGCTGAAGGGACCATCAAGCGCCACGCATGACTACGCCAGTCTGGCATCAAACTTGAGAACCAAGCTACACTTCTTAATATGCTGGTGGAACCTAACGTCTTATTCGGGAAAGCCGTAAAAGATGTATTAAAGTCCACCAAGGAGGAATGTGTCGCCCTAAAATCTCAAGGCCAGCTGACAAACCAACCACCGGACCAGAGAGGCAGAAGCATTTTTTGTCGGTTTTGTGGCCAAAACTCTGAGAGGCTCTGGTTACGGACAGGGTCAAGGCACTTCCTGGAATAACAACCGGACCCAAGCCTCACTGAGGATAACAAAGAGGCCAGCAACAATCTTGTGGCCGGGGGAGGTCCTTCACATCTAGAGGTGGAGGTACACCTCCTAAACAATGACAACCCGCTTCAGGTCCCCTCCCATGCCTCTCCAGGAGGAGGGCACATTTCACACTTCACCCACGCACGGGAGGGAATCACCACAGACAATTGGGTGCTATCGACTGAAGCGGGAGGTTGTGTGGAGCTCATCCAAAACATTGAACTATCCCCTGCTTCAAAGAAGATCAACGAAGGACAAACAACTCCTCCTTCTCAAAGAGGTCAGCGCGCTGCTTCTCAAGGACGCCATAGAGATCGTACCAGCAAACGAGGTAAACAAGGGTATTCAACCTACTTCCTTGTGCCAAAAAGAAACTATCTATGCGCCTAGTGTTAGACTTATGCCCTGCAAACACTTATGTAAAGCCACAAAAATTCTGCATGAGAATGCTACAAGAGGTAATACCCCTGCTAAAGAGGAGAGACTACATGGCGACACTGGATATGAAAGATGCCTATTTTCATATTTCAATGTTCCCAGCACACAGAAAACTCTTGTATTTCAAAATAGCAAACCAGCACTGCCAATTCAAGGTGCTACTCTTTGGAATAGCGTCTGCTCCAACAGTATTCACCAAGGTACTGGCGGTGGTGGCAGCGCACCTGCGCAGAGAGGCAATTCCAGTGTACGCTTACCTGGATGACTGGCCGATCACTGGGGAATCGCCCCAACTTTGCAAGCAAAACACGCAAAGAGCCGTAAACCTTCTCTTACAACTGGGCTTCTCAATAAAATAGAAAAAATCAAGCCTTGTGCCAAACACAACAAAACAGTTCCTAGGAGCTGTCTTAAACACGGAAGCAGGGTTAGTCTTTCAATCTATGGGTTCAAAACATGCTACAGCAAATACCTCTATCATTGTGCATATACCTGGTCCCACACGCACATCTGCGCATGCGCCCCATGCAGGAGTGGTTGGCGAAACAATGGTCTCAGGCAAGCGGTCAGTGGGAAGATCTACTGGTCGTTTCGCCAACACTAGTACAAAACCCCCACTGGTGGACAAAGGAGAACCTGTTAAAGGGAAAACCCTTCCAGGAACCGGAAGCGCAAGTGATCGTTACAACAGGCGCATCACTCTCTGGGAGGGGGGCACATTACCTTCACCACACAGCACATGGTCTGTGTACTCACATCACTGCACAGAACCACATAAACCTGCTGGAACTCCTAGCAGTATTCAAAGCGCTTCAAGCATTCGAAGCGCAGCTGTCAAATCAGTCGGTTCAAATCCTAACATACAGCACCACTGCAATGTTCTATGTCAACAAGCGGGGGGCACACACTCTCCAAATCTGTCCAAGCTGGCACAGAAAATATGGAGATGGGCACTCAGACGGGGGCTGTTCCTATCCTCCCAACACATTTGAGGGGTACTCAACACTCTAGCAGACTCTGAGCAGAGATCCCCTATCAGAGGAACATGAGTGGCAACTATACTCAAGTGTTGTAGACCACATCTTCTCAGTGGGGTTACCCCACGCTAGACTTGGTCGCTACACGAGAAAACAGGCAATGCCCAGACTTCGTGTCCAGGTTCCCCCAAGGGGAATGCCCTATGGATGAGCTGGTCAGGGAAATATGCTTATGCTCCCACCACCCCTCCCCCTGACTCCTTTAGTTAGCAGGGTAGTGAGCAAGATTCACAGAGAACAGATGACGCTCATCCTAGTTGCTCCCATGTGGTCAAGGCAGCCATGGTATCCCCATCTGTGCAAACTGGCGATGTGCGATCCCATCAAACTTGCGTGCCAGACCGATCTAGTGACCCAACACAGGGGAATAACATTACACCTTCAACCATTCTCAATGAACTTGGCAGCATGGCTCCTGAGGTCATAGAGTTTGGACATCTTAATCTACCACAACGGTATATGGATATCCACAAGGAGGCAGGTAAACCAAACACTAGACACTGTTATTTCGACAAGTGGAGGAGAGTTGTAATTTGGTGCCAGTCTAAACAAATAAACCCCATAAAATGTACTCCTTACCACATTCTAAATTATATGCTCCACTTGTTAGACTCAGGGTTAGTATTCAACTCTATAAAGATCCACCTGGCGGCTTTATCGGCCTACACTACCTCCCAGAATAAAGTATTGTGGTGTAAAGTGCCTGTCATCAAGGCATTCATGGAGGGAGTAAAAAGACTCCACCCTCCAATTTCTAACCCTCCACCAGGCTGGGATTTCAATATATTACTCGCAAAGGTCATGGAAACCCCCCCCCCCCCCCACCTCCACCCTATGCACAAGTGTCATGACCGCAGCCTCCAAGGAGTCAGGTTTAGCCCAACTGCCTCGGAAGCTGGGTCACAACTTCATTTCCAGGCACCCATCGGCTCCCATAGGGGCCTTATGGACCTTGTCCTGGCGCCAGTGGCGCCAGGCTCATAAGGGGACCCAGTCCCGGCACAGGACGTAAGGAATGGTGCTTGGGTGGACCTACCTGCTGCAGACCATGCTGCTCACTCACCTGCAGGATGAAATCCTCATCCATCCATGGCTGGAACTACTTTACCTTCTGGGTGTGGCCAGCACCACTCCCTGGGACTGGATACTGGAACTATTCTGGAAGCTGGGACTTCTTACCTGGATGAGGCTGCTGTGGAAGGAGACACCTAAGCACTCCAGTAAGCTATTTAAACCACGCCCGATCAGAGCAACGTGCTTCGCGTTATTCTGCAATAGCAGCAGGACGCTCACCGTGTCAGCTCCAGAGAATCTTCAACTTCTGCATCTGGGGAAGAGAAATCCGCAATCTTACCTTCCGAAATACCATCTTCGTCTCCAGCAGCATCTGAAAAGGGAAAAGAACACCAGGTTAGCACGAGATAAAAACCAGCGCAGCACTTACCCAGTCCATCGGTGCATCTCGAGCCACGGGCTGCAGCTTTCCATTTTTCCGGCACCCTGTGGAAGCAAAGACATTGGTTAGTAAACCTCCGTGAAACTTTCCTTACCTGCGCTGCATTCTTCTCGCCTCCGCCGACGCTGCTACTCGCATCTGCAAAACAAAAGGACATCATTAAAAAATACAAAACTCCATCTATACGCACGTGTTTTGGGCAGCGCTCATCTTTCTCATTCCTCGGTGCATTCCTCGACATCCATTTTTCTACCCAGCTGCTTCTGCGACCTGAAAAAGGAAAAGAGAAATTAAGAAGTGCTTTTAACTTCGAATTGACATTTTCTACTTACTTGCCTGCAATACCTTCGCCATCCCATCGCTATTCCATATTCAAGCAACCGCCGTTCGTGCTGCTAACAACGGCCTAGCTCCAAATCTTCATCCTCTGCAACCAAGAGGCTGGACAATTAACCAGTGAAGTAACTGGCTTCGGCGCCCCTGCACAGACGCAGGATGGAGAGCACCGCTTTCACCTACATAAGGTGAGCACATTTAGCCTACGAACTACTTGGGAGTACCAGGAAGGGGAGGCAGCTTACCCAGTCAGGCTTATATATCCATATTAACCCCTTGCTCTCATAATTGCAGACACCTCACCCTTCAGATCAAGATCTCCGTGAGGAAAGGGCCTTTCCAGGGTGGCATTCGAGGCCTGCGCGTGACCCTAGAAGACTCCGAGAACCCCCAGACCAGACCTGCGCCTCCGAGGGATTCAGGTGAGCGTTACAAGTCAAGTCTTAAACAACTGACCTACAAGACTGGCTTCTTAGTGGCTATTACTTCCATAAGAAGAGTTGGTGAATTATAAGCCTTGTCAGTGCAGGACCCTTTCTTTGTCATACACAAGGACAAATTGGTTTTACGTACACACCCTAGGTTTTCCCCTAAATTAATTTCAAAATTCCATGTGAACCAATCCATTGAGCTGCTGGCTTTCTTTCAGAACCCAACCAGCTCAACTGAGGTGAAACTCCATACACTAGATGTAAGGAGGGCGGTCCTTTACTATGTAAACAAGACAAGACTGCTTAGGAAATATGACCAACTGTTTGTCTCCATCGCACCAGGCAGAGGAGACTGCATTTCCAAAAATGCCATCTCCAGATGGATAGTCGGATGCATACAACTGTGCTATTCATTATCAAACAAGACACTGCCTTTCACACCAAGAGCTCACTCCACAAGGAGCACAGGAGCTACCCTGGCATTTATCGCATATGCCCCATTAGACATTTGCAAAGCAGCTACATGGAGCTCAGTACACACTTTCACTCAGCACTACTGCATTGATACTCATTCCAAAGCAGAGATACAGGTGGGACAAGCGATTCTAAAACATCGATTTGCCACTGAACCTTCGCACAACCAACCACCTTCTCCTTACACTGCTCGCTAATCTATGCATAGCATGTGATCTAAGCCGATTCCACAAGCCTCAGAAGGGATTCATTACTCACCGTAATCGTATTTCTGATGCTTGGATCTGCTTAGATTCACATGCGCCCACCCTTCCTCCCTTGAGAGAAGGTGCTTGGATACACCTGTACTCACGCTGCACTTCATGCTACCTCATGTCAGAAACAAATCTGAGGGACCTCGATGCGTGAAGGACCATGGGTACAGTGAATGTCACACTAGGGATAGTAGTATTGGCACGCCCAGTCGACGTCCCTTTTCGAGTTTCGAAAACAACTGCAATACTCCTTAGCTTCCACTAGAGGTCGGCCTATGCGTAGCATGTTAATCTAAACGGATACAAGCATCAGAAATACGATCATGGTGAGTAATGTACCATTTATATATCATCTATAACTACAAAACCTCAATATGCCCACAAATGTGTTCTAAAAAATAAATGGCATCATATAAAACAATGATCCAAACTTAAAAACTAAAGTATCTCAAAAATGCTGTTTTACCTGTACCAATGTGGAACAGTTCCTAAATGTAAATGAGTAAATGTAGGCTCCTAAAGTAAATTAATAATCTGAGGTGAGCATAGCACCAAGCGTGACTGTGTAAAAAATGCTATTTATTGAAAAGATTTGGGGCTCGATTCTCAAGGCACAGTGAGCATGCTAAACAGCATGCTTCACTGCCTCTTTACATGATGCCCAGGCACCACGGTTATTCGCGTGTGGGCCTGGGCGTCAGCGCAGTGCACGACACAAGTGTCATATATATATATATATCTATATATATATCTATATATATCTCTGAGGCTTGTGGAATCTGCTTTGATCACATGCTGTGCATAGGCCGACATCTAGTGGAAGTATGCGGAGTATTACAGCTTGTTTTTCAAAACTCGAAAATGGGTGTCGACACAGGGCGTGCCAGTAATACTATCCCTAGTGTGAAGTCCACTGTACCCATGATCCCTCACGCGTCTAGGACCCTTAGATTGTTTTTTTCCGCCATACTGGTCGGAGGCATTCCACGGAGTTCCCTGGACTTAGCCACTTTTGCTAAAATATTGTCCCCCATTTCTCCACCCCAACGTCGAGTCACCGAACATCCCAATCGACGCCGGCACGGAGAAAGATTCAACTGTCGAGAGCTGCACAATGGATTTGGGCCTCGGAAGGCCTCTGCCCTGCAAGTAGGGAGAGTGGGGGGTGGACATACCCTACACTCTTTTGGTATATAGGTACATTCTTATATATTCCTACACTTATTAGCCCGCTACCACAAGGTGCGTATGGAGGGTACCCCTTTCCAATTCTTCCCCAAGTCCAACCGCAAGTACCCTTGGGTTGACACAGGCCACGTGCAATCTCTGCTTACCGAGGGACCACCCCGAGGCTAACTGCAGAGCGTGTAGTAGGTTCAAACCGAAAACACTCAAGGACGGTTCAATCAAGCTTTGGGCCCACCACAGCAGGCGTCAAGAGGCCATGGCAGCGGAGGGCGCCTTCAGCGATGGCAGCGATGCCGTGCTTTCGGACGGCGAGGGCAACGTGGCGTCAATTGACAGCCAAGTGCAAGTCCCCGACCTCAGAAGGTCATCACGCAGGACGGCTATGGGGAAGACCCCCTGCGACACAAGCTCTACCCACATCACTTAAACATAACACATGAAGTCCAACCGAGACTCGACGCGCACGTTGAGTACTCGGAAAGAGGCACATAGAGAACGGTCCGAATCTGTGTCCTCTGGGCGTTCTCGATCTAGATCGCCGCATCACTCCAGGCAACCATCCACTGTTGCCAGAAGTGGCTCGCTCCCCAATGTAACGGAGGTTCGATTGTCAGACGAAACCGACCTCTATCCCCAGACTGCACTCCAGGAGTCGGCGTCAACAGGCCGCGCAATGGCTGTTCCCGAGTCCCAACCTCCACACTCCAGAGATGGAGCACTACCCCCGAACCTCGGCACCAGGCGTCGAAAGGCTCTGAAGGGATGAAAAAACAGGATAAACACTCTTCCACCCACAGGGAAGGGGAAAAACAACAGAGGAAGCAGTCTCAGCATCCTTCCACACCTCAAAAACATTCTATCACACATAAACAGATGGACAAGTCTCGGTCTTCTGTTATCCCAAAGACCCCTGTTCAAACCAGTAGGTCTAGTCAAGATAAAACAGGGAAAGGCCTTCAAGAAAGAATCATTCCCAATTCAAGAGAATGGTCTAGTGATGACATAGACAATCATGTCAAGGATGTCATCATTGGCAGATTTCTACGCCAAAAACCCTGAACACTTTCTTTTACCCCCGACGGGTCAACTCCCTCAGGCTCGAAGGATCCTATACCCCCAAGTAAGAAGTCCTGGGTTGAAGCTCCTACTTCAGACCCCTTCAGTATACAGCCCTATTCTCAATATCAGGGAGATCCATCCCTTTGTGAGGATCCAGATTTGGGCATGTTGGAAGAACAAACTGGGACGGGCTACTATGGTGATGACGAGGACAACCCAGAAACCTACAGGCTAGATTCCCCGGTAGATAAAGAACCCCCGGTTACCGACTCCCCTGTCGATAACCAGCCTCTCTTGAATGAAGTGCTGTCCAGAGCGGCAGAACCCTTCCACATTGACACCCAGGCTGCTCAGGAAGAGAGGGACTTTGCCGAGGAGTTAGTGGGAGAAAGGAGACCTGTTGCCCAGGCCATCCCTATCCTTGAGTCAATACAAAGAAGGATAGACCCTTCCCTTGTTAGTCCCTATCTCACTAGGGCGGTAAACCCCAGATTTGAGAAGCTTTTCAGGGCAGCCCAAACAGACCCACTGTACATAAGAGGGCATCTGAAACCGGACTCCCTGGTAGTGACAAACACCCGTAAGAGGGCGGGAACACCCTCGGCATCGTCGGAAGCTCCTCCCGACAAGGAGAGCAAGAAGATTTATGGCTTGGGCAGGAAAGTAGCCTCCACTTCCGTCTAACAGGCAAGGATTGCCAACTCCACCACCCTGCTGGCGAGTTAAAACTGCCACCAGTGGGAAGAAGTCGCGGCACTCATAGATTCCACCCCAGAACCCTTAAAAAGCCAATTGGCAGGAGTTTCGGCGGAAGGAAGAGCCGTGTCCAGTTGCATATTAAAAGCAACCTTTGATGCCGCGGATAACGCCGGCAGATTGATAGCAGAAGGTACTGTTATCAAAAGGCATGCTTGGTTGGGACAGTCTGGGTTCAAAGTCGAAACCCAGGCATCATTGATAGATCAACCGGTGGAGCCGGATCTATTGTTTGGAAAGGCGGTTGAGGATGCGCTGAAAAATGCCAAGGACGAGTATGAGACGCTGAAATCCCTAGACCAAAATTCCCAGAGAGGGTCTAACTATTCCCAGGGTACACAATGGAACAACAGCCAGCAGTCTACCCAGGGTTATGGCAGGGGTAATAGGAGAGGATGTGGTAAAGATAAAGGCAGCCCCCAGTAGAGGCGGCGGCACGCCTCTGCCAAAACAGTGACGCTCCGTTCAGGGTCCCTTCTCACGCATCCCCAGTAGGGGGACGCATTTCCAACTTCACCCAAGCTTGGGAAGGGATCTCATCAGACAGATGGGTGCTGTCCACAGTGTCCGCAGGATACTGCATAGAACTGTTAGAGCATCCCCAAAACCACTCTCCACGACAAAGAATACATTATTTGGACCACCAGAAGATCCTCCTTGAGGAGATCGTCAATCTTCTATCAAAGGACGCGATAGAACTCGTCCCGGGACAACAGAAACAAGGGTATTTATTCAACTTACTTCCTTGTGCCAAAAAAGAGTTTTGACAATGCGCCCAGTATTGGACTTACGGCCTGCAAACAAGTATGTCAAGCCCCAAAAATTTCGCATGACTAATCTCCAAGAGGTAATCCCCCTCCTACAAAATGGCGATTACATGGCAACATTGGACATAAAAGATGTCTATTTTCATATTTCCATGTTCCCAGCGCACAGAAAGTACTTGCACTTCAAGGTGGACAGTCGGCACTACCAGTTCAAGGCACTGCCCTTCGGGATAGCCTCGGCTCCAAGGGTATTCACCAAGGTGCTGGCGGTGGCGGCGGCACACCTACGCAGGGAGGCAATCCCGGTGTACCCTTACCTGGACGACTGGCTCATAACGGGGGAAACCCCAGTAATTTGTAGAACAAACATTCAAAGGACGATCGACCTCTTCGAATTAGGTTTCTCAATAAACGAGAAGAAGTCAAGTCTGGTGCCAAGCACATCCAAACAGTTCCTAGGAGCTATCCTAGACACACAAGAGGGGTTGACCTTTCCATCAGAGGAAAGAATGTGGAATATACTGCTGCAAATTCCGCAATATCAGGCTGGTCGCCAGATAATGATACGCAAAGCAATGCGTTTGCTGGGCATGATGGCGTCATGTATTTACCTGGTCGCCCACGCGCGTCTGCGCATGCGTCCCATGCAGGAATGGTTGGCGAAACAGGGGTTCAGGCAAGTGGTCAGTGGGACGATCTAGCGGTCGTTTCACCAACACTGGTACAAAGCCTTCACTGGTGGACAAGAGAAAATCTATCCAAGGGGAAACCCTTTTACGATCCCGAGATACAGGCGATAGTCACAACCGATGCATGCCTGACAGGGTGGAGAGCTCACCACCTCCACCAGACAGCTCAGGGTCTCTGGTCTCACTCAGTGGCCAAAAATCACATCAACCTGCTAGAGCTTCTGGCAGTATTCAGAGCGCTTCAAGCGTTCGAGCCCTACCTGCTGAATCTGTCATTGCAGATCCAGACGGACAGCACTACAGCCATGTTTTACCTAAACCAGCAAGGAGGGACTTGTTCGCCAAATCTGCCCAAGCTTGCCCAGAAAATTTGGATATGGGCATTCAGACAGAAGATCTTCCTGTCATCTCAACATTTTCCAGGGGATCTCAATTCTCTGGCGGATGCTTTGAGCAGAGATCCCCTCCCAGAGGAACACGAATGGTGTCTACACAGAGAAACCATAGAAGATATCTTCTCTCAGTGGGGTTTCCCCACTATAGACCTATTCACCACAAGCGAAAACAGACAATGCCCAGGATTTGCATCCAGGTTATCCCAGCCAGACTCCCAGGGGAACGCCCTGTGGATGAAAGAAGGCGCATGAATGCTTGTAGTCTTATCTATCTGCTTGGATGATCTGTACTCGCACTACTCCTCATGCTACCTTATGTCAGAAAAAATACAATCGGAGCGTCCTAGACGCGTGAGGGATCATGGGTACAGTGGACGTTACACTAGGGATAGTATTACTTACACGCCCTGTGTCGACGCCCATTTTTGAGTTTCTAAAAACAAAATGTAATACTCCGCAGCTTCCACTAGATGTCGGCCTATGCACAGCATGTGAATCTAAGCAGATACAAGCATCAGAAATACGATTACGGTGAGTAATGTATCCCTTCTGAGGCTTGTTAATCTGCTTAGAATCACATGCTGTGCATAGGTCCGACATCCAGTGGTCACTGCGGAGTATTGCACTTGTTTTTCGTAGTCGAAAAGGGACGTCGACCGGGCGTGTCTGAAATACTATCCCTATAGTGACGTGTGTTGTACCCACAATCCCTCACGCGTCGAGGTCCCTCAGATTATTTTTTTCCGCCCAGCTACTGGTCGCCTTTACGCGGAGCTCCTCGAGGGACATTGCAGATTCCATCTCCTCGACCTTTGGTCGTTTTTTCCTGTTTAAAGATTTAATATATCGATCCCTCCCTCGACGCAGTGGTGAAGCTGTCTCCGCCGAGCAAGATCTTCGACGGAGGGGACGAGCGGAGGAGATCCGTCGGCATTGCCGAACACGTGGCCTGGCCTCGCAGGCCAAATACAGTAGGGAGAGTGGGGTCGTGGGACATCTGATTCTTTTTCTAAGAATGCCTTTCCTTTTCCCCTTCCTTTCCCTTGGGGTAGTTATCACGCTTTATTGCCTCGGCCTCTTGACTAGCTCTCTATGCCCACTACCAGATACGGCTATGGCAACACACGCTTTTTTCGTGGCCAACGCCAAAAGCAGAATCAGCAGCAACAGTACCCTGCCACCAGTTACCAGACCAATAGTGGGCAGTACAGCCAAAGAGGACAGCGCAGGGGCAAGGGGAGAGGGCGGGGGTCCACCCCCAGAGGCTCCCAAGCCCCCAACAACACCAAGTGACGCGAAGATTCGCGTCCCCTCCCATGCAACACCGGTCGGGGGCCGGATAACATCCTTTCTTCCAGCATGGGAGGGAATAACGTCAGACCGCTGGGTACTTTCCACCGTAGCCCACGGATACTGCATCAAATTCAACAGTTCCCCAACATACAGACCTCCGAGGGGACGACGCATGACACCGGAACACCTTGCCATCCTTCTCCAAGAAGTACAACTACTGCTGGAAAAAGGAGCCATAGAGGTCGTGCCTCTCTCAGGTAACTGAAGGTATTTATTCAGTGTACTTCCTTGTACCCAAAAAGGATCTAACCATGCGCCCTGTATTAGATCTGCACCCAGCGAAAAAGTTTATCAAACCCCAGAAGTTTCGTATGGTAACCTTACAGGAAGTGATCCCACTGCTATCACAGGGAGATTACATGACAACATTGGACATGAAAGATGCATACTTTCATATTTGAATGTTGCCAGCGCACAGAAGATACCTCAGGTTTATGATAGAGGGCAAACACTACCAGTTCAGAGTGCTACCCTTCGGCATAGCAACAGCACCAAGGGTATTCACGAAGGTACTGGCAGTGGCAGCGGCCCACCTGCGCAGGTTGTCCATCCCAGTTTACCCTTACCTCGACGACTGGCTCATAACAGGGGATTCTTACGAAACATGCTTCTCCAATACCCAAAAGACTGTAGACCTTTTGTTCCAGTTGGGCTTCTCCATCAACGAAAAGAAGTCCAGCCTAGACCCCAGCCAAATCAAACAATTCCTAGGGGCTCTAATTCAAACAAAGGACGGCCTCGTCTTCCCCTCCAACGAGAGGGTCCAAAACATGCTGTTTCAGATCCCTCAATATGTGACCGGTCGAGAGGTGACGGTACGCAAAGCAATGCGCTTGCTAGGCATGATGGCGTCGTGTATTTATTTGGTACTTCACGCGCGCCTGCGCATGCGCCCTATGCAAGAGTGGCTCAACAGCCAGTGGTGTCAGGCCAGCGGATTATGGGACGATCCAGTGGTGGTCTCGCAGGCCTTAGTTCTCTCGCTACGATGGTGGACAAAGGAAAACCTGGAAAAAGGGAAACCCTTTGCCACACCCGCGGCGGAAGCCACTCTAACCACAGACGCATCCCTAACAGGATGGGGGGGCTCACCTATCCCATCAGACTGCTCACGGAGTGTGGACTCCGAACATAGCATCCAAACACATAAATCTACTGGAGCTACTAGCTGTGTTCAAGGCGCTAAAAGCCTTCCAGGAACACCTACAGGGCAAAACGGTGTTGGTCCTTACAGACAGCACCACAGCCATGTACTACATCAACAAGCAGGGGGGCACCCACTCTCCAGGACTGTCCAAACTGGCCCAAAATATATGGAAGTGGGCTCTCAAACAAAACATGTTCCTACTGTCAGATCATGTACCAGGGGAACTCAATCTGCTGGCAGACAAACTCAGCAGAGATTTCCCCCTGCCTGAAGAGTACGAATGGCGACTACACGAAGACATCGTCTTCACACAATGGGGTTTCCCAGAAATAGACCTATTCGCAACCCTGGAGAACTCACAATGCCTAAGTTACGCCTCCAGGTACCCCCAGAACCAATCCAAGGGGAACGGTCTGTCGATGCAATGGTCAGGGAAATTTGTTTACGCTTTTCCCCCCGACTCCCCTTCTCAACAAGGTGGTGCACAAGATGCACCAGGAACAAGTGACCATGATACTGGTGGCCCCAATGTGGGCCCGACAGCCATGGTTCGCTCACTTGATGGAGATGTCTCTATCTCCCCCAGTGAAACTCCCCTGCCGGTACAACATGCTGTCACAAGACAAGGGCAGGACTCTGCATCCATGCCCCCAGAACATGAACTTAGCAGCTTGGCTCCTGAGATCATAGAATTCGGACATCTACTGCTCCCGCAGAGATGTATGGACATTCTCAGGGAAGCCTGAAAACCTAACACTCGCCACTGCTACTCTAGCAAGTGGAGGAGATTTGTCATCTGGTGCAGAGGGGAAGGCATCAACCCAATTGACTGCTCTCCCACACATATTGTTCTATACCTGACCCACTTGTTGGATTCAGGTCTAGTGTTCAATTCCATTAAAGTCTACCTAGCGGCACTTTCTGCATACACCACTTCCCAACTCAAGGTGTCGTGGTGGAAGATCCCTGTTATAAAGGCCTTCATGGAGGGAATAAAGAGAATACACCCCCCGATAGCTGACCCAGCTCCCGGATGGGACCTTAACGTGGTACTTACCAGACTCATGGGCTCACCTTTCGAACCCATGCACAAAGCATCTCTTAAAGACCTCACTCTTAAGACTGCTTTTTTAATAGCTATCACCTCCATCAGGAGGGTAAGTGAACTACAGGCTCTTTCTGTTCTAGACCCCTTCGTTACAGTTCACAGAGATAAGGTGGTTCTACGCACGCACCCAAGGTTTGCTCCGAAGTTCATATCGAAATTCCACGTAAACCAGTCTATAGAACTGCCAACTTTCTTTCAAAATCCTTCCAACTTGGGAGAAAAAAACTCTGCTTACACTAGATGTGCGCAGAGCGGTCATGTTCTACATGGAAAGAACCAGACCACTGAGGAAGACTAATCAGTTCTTCGTCTCGGTGGCAGCAGGAAGAGAAGGGGATGCAGTTTCAAAGTCCACTATTTCTAGATGGATTGTTCAATGCATCACTCTCTGCTATACTCTTGCTAAGAGAGAACTGCCCTTTAAGCCTAGAGCACACTCTACTCGAGGCACGGGGGTGTCCATAGCATTCATTGCAAATGTTCCCCTTGAGTCCATCTGCAAAGCGGCTACCTGGAGTTCTGTGCACACCTTTACAAACCACTACTGTCTAGATGCACACTCGAGATCTGACTCTGTTGGGTCAGGCAGTACTAAGACATCTTTTCTCTACTGTTCCTTCTCATAACCCACCGCCAACTCCGGGTACTGCTCGCTAGTCTATGCACAGCATGTGATTCTAAGCAGATTAACAAGCATCAGAAGACAATGCATTACTTACCGTAAAAGCATTTCTGATGATTGTATCTGCTTAGATTCACATGCGCCCACCCTTCCTCCCCACTCGGATGGAAGGAACATAGACTTCCTTTTATATCTCTTTTCTGTACTCACTCACGTCTAGAAGGCTCCCTCAGGGCAGAAAAATACAAACGGAGGGACCTCGACGCGTGAGGGATTGTGGGTACAGCACACGTCACTATAGGGATAGTATTTCAGACACGCCCGGTCGACGTCCCTTTTCGACTACGAAAAACAAGATGCAATACTCCGCAGTGACCACT
Source organism: Ambystoma mexicanum (assembly GCF_040938575.1). Classification (NCBI taxonomy): domain Eukaryota; kingdom Metazoa; phylum Chordata; class Amphibia; order Caudata; family Ambystomatidae; genus Ambystoma; species Ambystoma mexicanum. The sequence continues at coordinate 96,226,247 of NC_090940.1, forward strand.
GGATGTCGGACCTATGCACAGCATGTGAATCTAAGCAGATACAATCATCAGAAATGCTTTTACGGTAAGTAATGCATTGTCATATATATATATATATATATATCTGATGTTTGTTAATCTGCTTAGAATCACATGCTGTGCATAATCCGACATCCAGTGGTCACTGCCGAGTATTGCATTTTGTTTTTCATATTCGAAAAGGCGACGTCGACAAGGCGTGTCTGTAACACTATCCCTATAGTGACGTGCAGTGTACCCACAACCCCTCACGCGTCGAGGTCCCTCACATTGTTTTTTCCAGTCCCAGTTATTGGTTGCCTTTATGCGGAGCTCCTCGAGAGACATTGCGAAATCATTTCCTCAACCCTTGGTTGTTTATTATTAACTATAACACATAAATCCCTCCCTCGACATAGCTGCCAAGCTGTTCTCCTCCGAGCAAGATCTTCGACGGAGGGACGAGCGGAGGAGATCCTTCGGCGCTGCCGAACACGTGGCCGGGCCTTGCCGGCCTAACACAGTAGGGAGAGTGGGGTTGTTGGTCATTTCTTTAACACTCTGAGAATGCCTTTCTCTTTCCCCTGCCTCTCTTTCGAGGTCATCACATTTCATGCCCTCAGCTATGGATAGGACGCCCTTTAGGTTTTGCCCGCGTTGCAAGGGCAAGTTTACCTGGAAGGACAAGTTTACCTGGAAGGACAAGCACAAACGGTGTAACCGTTCCTTGCCCCTCGATCACAGAGGACGGCTGTGCGGCCTGTAAATTACTTAAACCCAAGACTTTAAAGGACCGCAGGGTCAAAAGGTGGGCAGCCTATGCGATGTCTAGGTCTGACTCCTCGCCAGCTGCTGCCGCCGCCGAATGTGACGAGGACAGTAATTACACGGCCTCCGCAACAGAGGTTGTAGACCTCTCGAAGGAACGCTCCCGCTCCTCGTCGTCCGTCCCCGACAAGCCCGGCTCACGCCCCGCTTATGGGGATGAACACCCCGGCAACAAGGACGAACACAGGAATACACATAAGCACATACCCCACGGCACGCATTCGTCGAAGACGAAGGCAGCCATTGCGTCAACGGAGGCATCGGGCCCACTGGCGTCTTCCGCCAACCGTAAGGGTCGCAAGCCCTGCCCGCCACCGCTTCCGCGACTGGGCTTTCTGTAAATAAGGGCGCTTACCCCAAATCCTCCGGCGACGCGCCTCGCAAGAGTGCGTACTTTGCCAGTAAAGACTCGGCACTGCCTAGCGCGACGGCGAGCGATCCCTCGACGGAGAAGCTGATCGCCGAAAGCCTTGTGCATATAGCTTCTAAAGACGGTCAGAGACGGACGACGGGTGACATGTCGAAAACCGCTCACAAGGCCAAAAAAAAAGCCGAGGACGCCAGAGGGTAGGCTGGGACAGCTCCCACCGTCGACAGAAGACCCTAACCAGCCAGAGGGTTTCTCAGAAGGCAAAGGGACTCTACCTTCGACGCTATGGGACAGAACTAAGCAACTACAGGGAGAGGGAACTCCCTTTTCACTCCCAGACCGCTCTGGCTTACCTTACTGGACTGCAGAGAGGTTCCAGTCATGTATGGACAAGCTAGACAGGTTCATGGCCATCCCAGAAAATAGGACACCCAAGAGGCCAAGGGAGGTACTCCAGGAGGGGCCATGTGCGAAATACCCGAAGCTCTTTAACCCCCTACAGGAAGACATGAACTCTTACGACCTCACTGAAGAGGACTCACTTCCAGGAAGAGGATGAGTTTGTGAATAATGAAGACCAACAAGAGGGAGAAGGTTTTCATGATGACACTAAAATAGGTCAGGAGGGCTACGAGGAGGACCCAGGTGAAGGTGGCTTACAGCCCTGGCAGTCGCCATCAGGGTCTACAGACCCCGACATAGACATTTCTTCTCCTCAGACCACACCGGTCAGGAACACATCTCCAGTAGACGATCAGCCCACCTTCAATGCGCAACTGAGGAAGGCAGCAGCGCATTTTGAGGTTGAAACTGGGGAGGTCACCCCAGATACTGATTTCGTCGAAAGGATTATTAAAGAAAAACCTCCCACTAGTCAAACTATTCCTATCCTCGCCTCGGTTAAGAGACGACTCACCCCATCGCTGTCCACCCCCGCGCTGGTAAGAGGGGTCAATCCAAGAATCGAGAAATTGTTCTCACCCTCTCAGTCAGACCCATTATATATCAGGGCTCACTCGGTCCCGGACTCCTTAGTGGTGGCTAACACAAGGAAGAGGGCTGGGGTTCCACTGTCAACCGGCGAGGCACCCCCAGATAAAGAAGGGAAAAAGCTTTATGCCTTGGGCAAAAGAATTTCCGCCTCGGCAGCGTTTTCAATTAGGATTGCCAATAATAATACATTGTTGGCAAGCTATGCTGATGCTCAATGGAGAAAGCTTAAGCAGGACATCGAAGAAGCCCCTGAACCTCCAAGAACTCGCTTATTGGCTACAGTTACAGAAGGAGCTCTGGTCAACCAGAGCATCATTAAGAACACTCTTAATGCGGCAGAAACTGCTGGCCGTTCTTTGGTGCAGGGAATTCTGCTGAAGCGTCACATCAGGCTTCGCAATTCTGGTTTCAAGGCAGAAATGCAGGCGTCGCTCATTAATAAGCCAATAGAAGAGTCAAATCTCTTCGGAAGGGCAGTGGATGATGCACTGGAAAATGCGAAGAAAGAATTCGACACCATAAAGACCTTAGACCAAATCTCAAAACCTCCAAACAGGCGGGGATTTGGGAACAAGCGCTTTTTTCGTGGCCAAAGCCAACAGTAGCAGCAGCAACAGCATTACACTGCGGGTAACTGGCCCTCTAATCAGGGTACCAGTAACCAGTATAGCCAAAGAGGACAACGCTGTGGCAAGGGCAGAGGCCGGGGCTCCAGCCCCAGAGGCACCCCCCGGCAAGTAACACCAAATGACCCGAAGGTTCGGGTCCCCTTCCATGCGTCTCCGGTTGGGGGCCGGATAACATCGTTCCTTTCAGCATGGGAGGGAATAACATCAGACCGGTGGGTATTGTCAACCGTAGCCCACGGGTACTGTATAGAGTTCAATCAGTCCCCCACCTACAGACCTCCAAGGGGACGCATGTCACCAGAACACCTCGTCATCCTCCTGCAAGAAGTAGAACAGCTGCTACAGAAAGGAGCAATAGAGGTTGTGCCCCTATCTCGGGTATTGGAAGGTATTTATTCAGTGTACTTCCTTGAACCCAAAAAGGACCTATCCAGGCGCCCTGTACTAGATCTGCGCCCAGCGAACAAATTTGTAAAACCACAAAAATTTCGGATGGTAACATTACAGGAAGTAATTCCCCTGCTATCTCAGGGAGACTACATGACAACATTAGACATGAAAGATGCATACTTTCATATTTTGATGTTGCCAGCGCACAGAAAATACCTCAGGTTCATGATAGAGGGCAAACACTACCAGTTCAGAGTGCTACCCTTCGGCATAGCGTCTGCACCAAGGGTATTCACGAAGGTACTGGCAGTGGCAGCGGCCCACATGCGCAGGTTGTCCATACCGGTATACCCTTAGCTCGACGATTGGCTCATAACAGGGGAGTCCTACGAGACCTGCTTCTCAAAAACCCAGAAGACAGTAGACCTTTTGTTCCAACTGGGCTTCTCCATCAACGAGAAGAAGTCCAGCTTAGACCCCAACCAAATCAAACAATTCCTAGGGGCTCTAATTCGAACAAAGGACGGCCTCATCTTCCCCTCCAACGAGAGGGTCCAAAATATGCTGTTTCAGATCCCTCAATATGTGGCCGGTCGAGAGGTGACGGTACGCAAAGCAATGCGCTTGCTAGGAATGATGGCGTCATGTATTTATTTGGTACCTCACGCGCGCCTGCGCCCAATGCAAGAGTGGCTCAACAGCCAGTGGTGTCAGGCCAGCGGACAATGGGACGATCTAGTGGTGGTCTGGCAGGCCTTGGTTCTCTCGCTACGGTGGTGGTTGAAAGAAAACCTGGTAATAGGGAAACCATTCGCCACTCCCGCAGTGGAAGCCACTCTAACCACAGACGCATCCCTCACAGGATGGGGGGCTCGCCTATCCCATCAGACTGCTCGCAGAGTCTGGACTCCGAGCGTAGCTTCCAAGCACATAAACTTATTAGAGCTACTTGCAGTGTTCAAGGCACTAAAAGCCTTCCAGACACACCTACAAGGGAAGACAGTGATGGTCCTCACGGACAGCACCACAGCCATGTACTACCTCAACAAGCAAGGGGGCACTTACTCTCCAGGACTATCCAAGCTGTCCCAGAACATCTGGAAGTGGGCTCTCAGACACATGTTCCTATTGTCACAACATGTACCAGGGCAACTCAATCTGCTAGCAGACAAACTCAGCAGAGACTTCCCTCTGCCCTCAGAGTACGAATGGCGTTTACACGAAGACATCGTCTTCGTCTTCAACCAATGGGGCTTCCCAGAAATAGACCTGTTCACAACACTGGAGAACTCACAATGCCTAGATTACGCCTCCAGATACCATGGTCCCCCTCCCCCCCCCCCCCCCCCCGACTCCTCTGCTGAATGACAAGATGCACCAGGAACCAGTCACCATAATACTGATAGCCCCGATGTGGGCCCGCCAACCATGGTTTGCACACCTGATGGAGATGTCCCTGTCCCCACCAGTGAAACTGCCCTGCCCGTACAACTTGCTGTCACAGGACAAGGTCAAGACACTACACCCATGCCCACAGAACATGAAGTTAGCAGCCTGGCTCCTGAGGTCATAGAATTTGGCCATTTACAACTCCCTCAGAGATGCATGGACATTATCAAAGAAGCTAGAAAACCAAACAATCGCCACTGCTAGTCTAGCAAGTGGAAGAGATTTGTCATCTGGTGTAGAGTTAAGAGCATCAACCCAGTCCACTGCTCTCCCACACAAATTGTCCTTTACCTGACCCGTTTACTGGACTCTGGTCTAGTGTTCAATTCTATTAAAGTCCATCTAGCGGCACTTTCTGCATACACTACCTCTCAACTTAAGGTGTCATGGTGGAAAGTCCCAGTTATCAAAGCCTTCATGGAGGGGAAAAAAGAATACACCCTCCGATAGCAAACCCAGCTCCCGGCTGGGATCTTAATGTGGTACTTACAAGGCTCATGGGCGCACCCTTTGAACCCATGCACAAGGCAACTCTTAAAGACCTCACCCTTAAGACTGCTTTCCTAATAGCTATCGCCTCCATCAGAAGAGTAAGTGAACTTCAGGCTCTTTCTATTCTAGACCCCTTCGTAACAGTTCACAAAGATAAGGTGGTTCTACGCACACACCCAAGGTTTGCACCGAAATTCATATCGAAATTCCATGTCAACCAGTCAATAGAACTACCAACGTTCTTTCAAAACCCTTCCAATTCGGGAGAAAAGAGCCTGCATACACTAGATGTGCGCAGAGCTGTCATGTTTTATATGGAAAGAACTCAGCCACTGAGAAAGACTAATCAGTTCTTTGTCTCGGTGGCAGCAGGAACAGAAGGGGATGCAGTCTCAAAGTCCACTATATCTAGATGGATTGTTCAATGCATCACTCTGTTACACTCTTGCTAAGAGAGAACTACCCTTCAAGCCAAGAGCGCACTCTACTCGAGGCACTGGGGCATCCATAGCATTCATTGTAAACGTTCTCCTTGAGTCCATTTGCAAAGCGGCAACCTGGAGTTCTGTACACACCTTTACAAAACACCACTGTGTAGATGCCCACTCTAGATCTGATTCCCAGGTGGGACAAGCAGTATTAAGATATCTTTTCTCTACTGTTCCTTCTCACAACCCACCTCCAACTCCGGGTACTGCTCGCTAATCTATGCACAGCATGTGATTCTAAACAGATTAACAAACATCAGAAGACAATGCATTACTTACCGTAAAAGCATTTCTGGTAAGTAATGCATTGTCATATATATCTATATCTATTTTACGCAGTGGCTGTGTAGTTATGGTTAAGTTGCTGTAGGAATAGCACTTTTTGGGTGGCTTATTACTCCGCTCCGCCTGGACAAATCCTCACCAAACTTTGCAAAACAAGTATATGGCCCACTCTGATTTTATTTGCAGAGTTTGGTGAGGTTTGGTCCGGGGGGTGGGGGATGGGGAGTTATAGGGGGTGTCCCAAAACGTCTTTTTTTTTTTTTCCCATAGACTGAATGGGGGAAAAACTTTGCGCATGCCTACAACCCAAACCGCTGGACGGATTTTCACCAAATTTGTGGCAGGGGCTTGGTCCCGAAAGCGTGCTTTTGTAAATTTGGTGACAATCTGTCCAGTAGTTTTCTTTAAAACGACCAAAAAGTAGGTCTCAAAAAATTAGTGAGATCTATGTCTGCTCCTCCGAGACACTTCCCTGTTTGCTCCGCGGGCAGGACACCGATTGGGTAATGGGCTGGCGTCATGTCCGCAGATATGCGACGTGTCTGCCGATTGGCTGGAGTGAGGCGTGATGTGCGTCAGATTGTTCTGATGCGCCCGCCATCTTGGAACCGCCGACAGCGCAGCGGTGAACAGAGGCGAAAGGCAGTTTTGGGGAATGTTTTGGTGTGCAAGAGTGCTTGGGGAGGTTTAGGGAGGAAGAGATGGGTGAAATACTGCATTTGTTTAGGTGGTAGGCACTACTGATATATTAGCCATGCCTGTGCTGTCCGGGATGTTGGTAATTACTGAAAATGAGGGGTGTCCTAAGGATAGTATTGCCGTCAGTGCTGTGCGCAGGCAAGTTGAAACTGTTGTAAGGAAACTCGTGGTGTGAGCGGACCTTAAAATGGAGTATATGCCGCAGTTAACATTTTTCAATCAATGGGTGTGATAATGAGTTATAAGCCACCATGGTTGTGATATGCTGCGGTGGCTGTAGGCCATACACCCAAGATTCTACGTCCTGGCCACAACCACCGCAGCGTATCACACCCATAGAATCGAATGTCTATCAGGTGGTTGTGGGGAGGGCCTACCAAAGTTATTAGTACTGAAGTTATAAGCCGCAATGGGTGTGATATGCTGCGGTGGTTGTGGCCAAGACCGAAGCTATAAGCACTGATGTTAGAAGCCACTATGGGTGTGATATGCTATAAGCAGTTAAGTTATAAGCCACCATGATTTTGATATACTGTGGTGGTTGTAGCCAGGACGTAGAGACCGAAGTTATAAGCACTGAAGTTATAAGGTAGCATGGGTGTGATATGGTACAGCCGTTGTGGTTGTGATATGCAGCGGTGGTTGTGGCCAGGGCTTAGAGAGTTGGGTGCGTGGCCGTAGGCTATACACCCAAGACTCTAGGCTCTGGCCACAACCACTGCACCTTATCACAGCCATAGATTTGAATATCTATCAAATGTTTGAAATTATACTTACTGTTTGATTTGTTGAGATTCGATATATTTTTTTACAGGACTTTGGTACCTGGAGGAAATATTATTTTTCAATTTCTGTGATAAAAGAAAAGAGCATGTTAGTGTATGTATTTTATAAAGACTTATTACATTGAATAATAGACATTTCAGCTTTTTTGGGACCCTCCTATTTGGTTTACAAACCAGTGTACTGTGCATTTTGCTCAGTTTCTGTTTGTTTTTCAAATCATTGGGTCTGTGGGAAAAAAAATCATTGTCGGATTAAAAAAAACCTTTTTTTGTTATGCTACAGTCGATTTGTTTGTTTCCTTTCAGTGTTCACTTGTTTCTGGTTTGTTCCATCTGTTGGCTATTTGCAGTTTTCTGAAGCAGTTAGATACCTGTTGGCGTATTCTAACTGTCTATTTTTTGTTGCAATTTAGTAGTATTAATTAATCTGTTTGGTTGTTATAGAATCTTGGGCCAGTTAGATACCTGTTGGCGTATTCCAACTGTTTATAGTTTTTTAATTGAATTTTTGTTAATGTTGAAGTACAGATTAGTTATTAAATTTTGGTTTTAAGAAGATTAAATAAGCGTTGGTTAGATTTGCTGGTAATCTCTGCTTTAGCGTATTGGTACTATCATTACATTCGAACCATCCACATTTCTTTTTAATATATGCAGTGTAGTGACCTGCATTGGTTGTGGCTCCTGCGTGGTAGATTATACCTATTGTTGTGAAGGTTTTCTTACCAAGTGATACTTGACCATGTGTGAATCCAGTCAGCTTGCAGTTGTTTTTGGTACCATCTGCATTGTAACATAGAAGCATTAGTATTACATAGTTACTATGTGTTTGTATTAGTAAGGTGGAGCGATTATCCGAATTGCAGGTAGTACATAATCTGCCATGGTTTGCATTTTGTACCAGTTGCTTAAATGGAATGGATTCACAATTCGGTATGGATACATACACTAAGCGCTCATTAGGGATTTGTTCCTGTTTCATTGTTGCAGAGAGTGCATATATGTTTCCACATGTATGAAATCTGGGAGCTTTCATTTATAGGTATGTTTTTGTTTTCCAGTACTTGTAGTAAGTACATTAGAAATTCTTGAGGATCTTCTTGTGAGTTTATAGTGAATTTCACCATTCCAGCACAGTAGTCCAGTTCTGGTCTTATTCTGTGAACACTATACGTGTTGTCAGGATTGTTTGTTGCGTTTCTATGAAGGACTAACATTTGGAAACACACTTGGTCTGTACTGTGTAAGTAAATTTTGTCAACAATTGGTGGCAATTGAAATAGAATATGAATTGCTACATTTGCGTAGCAACTTACACCAGTTACATTTGAAAATTTGAATGGACCAGATAGTTCTGTGTCCAAGTCATTTTTTCGGAGTGTGTTGCTGCTTTGAAGAAGTACCTGAGTTACTTTGACCAATAGGTTCTTCTTTGGTTGTGGTAATTGATGTAGTATTAGCTTCTTTTACTCTTTGGAGGATTTGCAGTCAAATCCTGTTGCATTTCAGTATGAATTACTTTTCTTTTACAGTGTTTTCCTTTTTGTGGAACAGGATATGATTTTAGATGGAGGGTGATGGGGGTGTATAGTGAACGTAGTCTATTGTATTCTAAAATGCAAGGAATATCAGCGTTTACTTTACTTGCATCAAAGTTGATTAGACATAGACCCTCAAGTGTACCTAAGCGTGATAGTGCTACGTAGCTCATGCCTTCTTTAAAGACTGTTACCAATATCCATCAATGCTTTGTCTAGGGTAAGACCTTGGGATTTATGAATGGTGACTGCATACGCAAGAGTTAGAGAAAATTGTTCTCTGCGTACATACATGTCTTTGAAGAGAAGGAATCGAGCTGTTGAGCGCCCTATCCTTTTTACTTCTGAAAGTTTGTCAAAGAGAATATTGACTGTCATGGTTACGTTTAAGCATTACTCTACAGTTTAAGGATCATTTTAATATTTTCTCCAACCCAGCTGTGTTGGAGATAGAATTTTCTAAGGTATTTAGTCTTGTTGTGGCTTGTTGACACATGGGTAGTGTCCTACCATGTACGTACAGTTTGTCTGTGGAGCAAATTTCAATTATTGGTTGCATTTCTTTTTTCTACATTGTTTCATTGAATTTGGAACAGCTTGCAAGAGTTGGCATTAAGGTCATACAATTGACATTTTTGTGCGCTAATTTGTCCATAACATCAGTAGAACATGCGTTATCGCCATAAAGTGCATGGATGTGCCGGGTTTTCAATATTGCTTGTTCTTCTTGAGATAGTACACCAACTCTAATACTATTTAAGATGTTGGCGTAAGTGAGGTCTGCAGATTGGCGCATGTTTGCTGTTAATTCTCTGTATTGGAAATGTTGCCAAAGGTTGACATTTCCTATGCTGCCAACAGTTTTACAGCAGAGTTTGTGTCCTAAGGTTTTAAAAATAGGTTCACCTTTCACTCGTGTCAATTGAAGATATCCAAAAACAATATGTTTTCCTCCAAAGAGGAGTTCGTAGTTTGTTTTAAGTACTTCTTGCCATCTGAGGTGAATCAAAGCCAACATTAGGTTGGAGACCATGCTCACTTCATCTATTAGTAGCATTTTAATTTGTTTTAATACTATGCGTAGTTCCATTGCAACTTCTGTAGAAAGTTTGTAATAGTCTAATTTGTTTTGGTGTTCTACTGGAAGGAGTAGTAATCGGTGTAAAGTGACGCTGCCCATGTTGTAGGCAGCTAAACCTGTGGGGGCAGTTACAACAGCTGACAGTTTGTCAATTGTTGAAGGAACTTGCTGATGATTTTGATTAATGTTTTGCCTGAACCAGCTTTACCACTGACGTATAGCAGTATAGGTTAGTAATTTTGGCAGGTACTTTCTTTATTTTCGTGTTGTACACCATGTGTAGTTTCTTTTATCCTTCAAAAATGGTGCACTGGTCTTTAAATTTTTATTGTAGTATAGTTAAGTCTTCTGTATCTTCTTCATAGTGACAGATGGTGTTTTCTACTTCTGTCATAGCTAATTCTGCCTCATTTGCTATTAGTGGCTGACCCAGTGGTTCTTGGCTTCCTGTTACAGAAGGTTGACTACTGTCGGAAGTGTCCTTAACTAGTTGGGCCTGGAGTTTTTTCATGTTGCTGTTCATTGTGCAACATTTTTTTGTACTGCGTAAAGTTCACATCGGTGATGGTGCTTTCATTTGCTTTGAGAGTGTCTTCATAGCAGTCATAGTTATCTAGTATCTCTTCTTCTTTTCTCCATGGTTTAAAAAGTTGTAGCAGGGACATGTAGTATAGTTCTTTCTGTTGAGGCATTTTTAATGACAATTTGACATGATCAAGCTGCGTTTGGTACATTTCACTAAGCTGGCTTCACAATCTGTCACTCTACCTTTGTTTTCATCAGGTTTTATATTATATTTGTATGCAAAGTTTTGGGCTATGTGGTATAGACACATGGTTTCCAAAGTGGTACTCCTGTTCGGGTAGTATGTGTTTAGTAAATTGTTTTTCAAAATGTCTTGCCTGTTGGGATCATTTTTGGCTATTGTTTCTATGTCCTCATTTGATTTGAGAACTCTTTTTCTGGATTTAGAAGGACCAAGACTTACCCATACTATATTTTCTGATTTTCCATACAAAGCCGTACTGGTTAAACTATCTGCAGTTTCACAGGCACCACATTCTCTGAGACAGCATTTCTATGCCTATGCTGTACAATTTCTGTGCTAGTGTTTTGTCCGATGATGGGTCATTCCAGAGGTCTTGAAGCTGTTTTTTCTGCTTTTGTTAAGTAGGCTGTAACATATCGTGCAACTGCAGTTGAATTGTCTGCAATGTACTGCACATCTATGTTTGCATTCCATAAGAGGGCAATGATTGCATTGTAATCATTGATATATTTTGATTCTTCTGTTCTTTTTATGTAATACGTGTTAGGTGATTTACCTTTAACACTGTCTAACTGAAGACATGAAGTTGTTCACTTCACCCGTTTCTGTAACTGGTCAAGGGAAACAAAAGCGGCATTTGGTGTAGTATTTCCCTTTGTTTTTGCATTTGCGACAATATTTGCCACATTTGTGTCTTTGAAATTGTACAATTTGTGCATGAAGGTCACTGTCTCGTTTGTAAAGGGATTTCACAAGTGACATATTTTTGAATGAACTGCAAAACAGTGGCATCACTGTCCTGACCAAATTTAGGAGCACCTTTAACCCATAAAAGCATGTGGATATGTGGTGCTCCTCTGGCTTGGTATTCTTTTCTCCAAAAGAAGTGTTGCACTTCTCCGAGGGGAGGAACAATTTTATTACAAATAAAGTGTAGCATAGCAATGAAACGATGCTGGAAATATCTTGAAACATTAACAGGGTCTAGAGAGCAAAGTTCTCCAGGTGTTGGTATATCTGTTTGTTTTGCTTTTGTTTGATATGCGTAGGAAATCATATAAATCTTCCCATGCATATTCTGCCCAACTTAATGTAACAAATCAAGTGGGTGGTCCAAGGTTTCCGATCATACAACATACATCTCTGTGACGTCGGAACCAGTATTCTTTCGTACCACTCATGTTTGCAAACAGATTTATGCTTGATTGTAAAACCTCATCTTTTTCTTGCACTTTTTGTATTAATTGCGTAGCTGACATATTTTGAAAGTGGGTTCCCGATTTCAATGTGTGCAACTCCGTAACAGAGTTGCTAGTTCACTTTCAAAGAGTAGGTGGAATATGTATTCCACAAGGATCTTCAGAATACATTCGTAATGAGCGGTATTCTGATGCTGTTATCTGAGTGGGTCGGTCTATCATCGTATCTTCCTTCTTTGCCGGTAGGAAATAGAAGAGGAAAAGCACGAGCTTCTATACTTTTTTCCCATATGCTCATTGGTGAACCTCTGGTTTGTCGCATTTGGTACGTTTCTAGTACATCCTCTATGCTGTCATTAGAGTGCAATGGATGAATTGTATAATGGTCTAAAATATTGGATACTGCAGCAGGATCCAGAAGTTCAAATTAACCAGTTTCTGGTGACTCTTGAATTATTTCAGTTGTTTCCCTTAAGTTTTCTTCAATATTAAGTCCACGAGTTGTTGCCAAATTTTTGTCTTTTGTTGGTACACCATTTACTAAGACAATTAAAGATTGCTCTATTGGACGTTGCACTCCTAGTGCACATTTTCTGTCAGATCTAATGGTAAATAAACTACTTTGCCACGAATGCCTTTCACCAATTCAGAGGCAGGTAATTTTGCTGTTTTTGGTTGAAGGTGTATTATTGCTTGAACTGGGTGTACTGTTTGAATTATGATGCTCTCATACAAATTGAGTTGTTGCAGGGGTTTTGATAGTGGGAATAATTCCAAGTTATTTGTGATGGCACGTGAAGGAGTTTGGTTAAGTTTTGTAGTGCAGTAACTGCAAACTATTAAGGGTTCACTTATTTCGTATTTGTTTTCTGCTAAAAGGTATAGAGCTAATTCAAACCATTTGTAATCTTCATTGTCTTCTATTTTGTATGTACGTCTATAGTTTTTGTTACTTTTGTAAAAAGTTCTGCGGCACCACACGGTTTGGCACTTCAGCGGATGTACTTTAAAATTTTAGTATTTCTTTTTTGTATGTGTGTAGTAGAAGGTTGCCATGTGCAGAATTGTTGCTAGCCTGTTCTAAAGCTATTGCATTTTGTAAGTGGCTTTTACTTCCAAAATATTTTCTCTGGATACGGTCAATTTCTTCTTGTAGGTATTTGGGTGTACCATGCAGAAGAGTGTTATTTAAATTGCCTAGTTCTAAAGCTGGACTTTAAGCATAGTACAGTTTATACACTAGATTTCTTAGTTGAATGAAGTGTTATCATTTTGATATCATGGAAGGTGCTTTTGCAAATAGGTCCTGAAATGCAGGCTAATGAATGTCCTTGTCCTGTGTATTTGCGCACTGGACAGGTATTCATATTTTGCAGCACTTTCATTTTGATTGTGTCTTTACCTTTCACCTACTGATTGAGGAACTGGCGTAAAGATTTGAGATTTGTTGGGAATGTTACACATTGATGTGCACGGCCATTTGTATACTGGACGTTCTGGTTCAGTCGAATGGAGAGGTAATTCTGAGTATTCTGGGGATATTTTTTGTAAGCAATGTTTCTTGTTCCATGATGGTATTACTAATTTTTTCATAACCTCGTCCACTGCTATGGATGGCAATTGTTTGTTTGGTTTTGTTTGTATGCTTCTTCATTAAAATATGGTTCTGTGGCCGTGGTGTGACTCCATTCACCGCCACAGATATTTAAGAAGTTATTTTTGTTGACATTCCATTTATTGAGAAGTTTTTTTTTATAGTTTAGTACTTAGTTTTGTTAGTGGTTTCATCCTGTTTAAAACAAAAAATAACTTCCTTTTGAGAAGGATTGCACTGTCTACGAGAGCTTCTAGGATTAATATTCTACTGTAAGTTTTAAGGGTTGTGCATGATTTCACTCCTGTTTTTGTAAGATTCTGAAGGACGGAACATTTTTGCTACCATACTTTTTTTAGTATGGTTACTTGTTAGTATATGAAGATTTATAGAAGCAGTTTTAGCAGAAGTGGTAGCCGAATTCTTGTTGAGCATTTTGTTTCGTTTTACATTTTGATAGAGGAGGCAAAGTTTCTGTACTAGAAGCTTCTTTTGTTTCACTAAATGACTGCATTAGCTGTTTTCTTTGAACATTTTGTACAAACTCTGGTAGAGATGAATGCTTATTTTGGACACTTATTTTCATTTGCTCTATTTCTGCGTTGCTTTCTACAGACTTGCTTTTTGGTAGGCAATCTTTGGGGTCTGTTGGGGAAAAAAAAGGTATGGGTTGGTCTGTTTTGAAATGTATGTGTGCTTTGTGCATGCGTGTATGAGTTTGATGCGGAAGATATGTGTCACGCTCACCTGATTCCCACGGAGGCGCAGGTCTGGCTTAGAGTGCTGATGCTTCTTCAATGGTGAAGCGCAGGACTCTGAAGATGGACAGGTAGGGCCCCTCTACTCTGGCTTTTCTGGCTCGTAGGAATATTCCCCTTAGGGTCTGGAAGGATGAGTTCTCCATCCTGCTTCTGATGCAGGGGCGCATTGAAACCCAGTTACTTCACTGGATTGAGGTTTGATAGAAGTTCAAATAAGCTTGACTATTCAGGTAAGGCGCTGTAAGAGTTCTGTTGCAAGTTCAAAAGTTCAAGCTTAATAATAATGTTCATAGTCTTATTGCAGCAAGCGCTAACGCTTATGTCTTTTTCCCCTTAGAGGCCGCGGTCCGGAATGCCAGGAAGCGGCAGGACCCGAAATGAAATGGGAATGACCCAACTGGTAAGTCTTAGAAGGAAACTGAGCTTTTCCTATTCCCTTCCTTCTCTCACCTTGTGTTCTTGTCTTTTTCTCTCTAGGCACTGGGAAGTGGCTGCGGATCCGGATGATCGCTGATGAAGATGGAGGTGCCCAGGAAAGGTGAGTGAAATGCAGCGCTGCAGCGATCCAAACGAAATGCTTTTAAAAATGATGTCTTCCCTTTCAGGATCGTTGGTGTAATGTCTCTGTGGTACAGCTTTAGCAGTTAAGGTCTTCTTTCTCTCCAATTCTCTCTTATCTCCCTTTGCAGGTGACCCAGGATGCTGACAGGCGTGGCTGAAGTCCAGATGCAGGAGCTGACACGGTGAGCGTCCAGCTGCGAGGAGCAGAACAACGCAAAGCAAGAGTTGCTGATCGGGTGTGGTTTAAATAGCTTTGGAAGAAGTTCCAGGTATGTATACTTCCACCGATCAGGTATGTATCCTTCCCCGACCACACCCAGGTGGAAAGTAGTCCCACAGGTAAAGTAGTTCCATTCAGGCCTCAAGAGGGCCTGGATGTAGCAGCATGGTCTGCATCAGGTAAGTGCACATTGAAACACTTGAACACATGTCTAGCTTTATGAGCCTGGCGCCTAAGGCGCCAGGACAGGGGTCCAACATGAGCCTGGCGCCTAAGGCGCCAGGACTGTGTCCAAAGGGCCCCAGCTTGGGCCCGCTGGCACTTCCCTGGGGGGGGGGGGGGGGGGGGAAATGATGCCTGCCTCTGGGGTTGCTGGGTCGGACTCGGCTCCTTGGAGGTAGGCATCATGACAGTATGTGGTGGTGTGTGAATGTGCATTGGGCAGTTACAATGAGTTGGGAAGGCTATTCTGTTTGTATGTTACTACACTGTGGTTCAGATGCGAGTAGAGAGTGAGCTAGTGGTGAGGAGAAGCATTAATAGTAAACGTAATGGTATAACATTAAAACAGTTCTTTGTTTTGTAGTAATAACATTCTAAGGGTGGAGTATGTTACTTGTGTTCCAAAAAACGGGGCTTTGTGTGCCATTCTGCCTGCTAATCTGTGTTTAATAAATGGGGATCTGTGGGCAGAATGGTTCAGAAATCAATGGGTTTTTTTTTGGTGCGCAAATTGCATGAATCAACGACGGTGTCTTTGATTAACATTAAGAATAGAAAGGTAGTATTGTACTTACTTTTTTTTGTGGATTGAGCAGGTTTCTTCGGATATGTTTGTAGTTTCGATGCTGCTGATTTTCAGGAGAGTGGTCTTCACTGCAATTATAAAAGGAAGAAGTTAGTAATTTTGTGTGTTTATAGCACTGATGTTAATGTACATGTTGATTTGTTTTTGTGGTAGTATTCTTTGATATCTGAACATAATGTATGCATGCATTTCATTTGACTATGTGGAGGCTTTATTTACATTGTTAGTTCAGCATGCTTCGCAAATGAGTAGAATTTTAAATTCATGAAATCCCCTTGTTTTTTTACAGCTGTGTTGTAGATAGCAGAGAGGTTTGGAAGTGATATTTCATTATAGTAGATGGGGGGGGGGGGGTAATTTGAATAATTTCATATTGTAACTAGACATGCGAACAATCGGGCGTACCTGAGAGGGAGATTTCACCACAGCAATCGGGAACATTTATTTTTCGCATATGATTGCATTGGGATTAGCATTAATTTAGGCATGAGACAGTAAAAAATTGTGGCTTTTTTCAATGAAAAATTGAGTCTCGCGCATAAATCGGGAGCGTTGGCATGTATGTATTGGCTATGCAGATTTAGTGGCATTACTCTGTTTATATGGAATCATAAGAGTTGTACATGTACTCTGAATAAAATATGCATACCTGTACTTTGTAATCGTGCATGTGGATATGCATGGAGCTGTAAGTAGAAATCCTTGAGACTTGTACAGTAGTTTTTGTAGTAGGTGGTTTCCGATGATATGAGACTTGTATTCAGAGTGATCAACAGTACATTTGAAGTGCAGAACTCTGATGATGGAGTTAGATGTAGAGGTTTTGGGTGTGATTGGTGGATAGTTGTGTGACTGCTTAGCTGTATCCAATGAGGGAATGGAATTGAGAGTGATGTAGAAAGTGCAGAAGGGCTGGCTAAGGGTTACATGCCACGCGGACACCGCGCCTGTCTGCGGGTAGGGCGTGCCACACACAGGGTTTTCTAGCAAATCCATCATGGAAAGGGGACTGTAGGGATCAGCCAATCAGATGTTGACGTTGTTGATTTGTGTAGAAAGAGTGTGTGTAGTGAAGATGGCAGAGGTGGAGAAAGTCAGGGTGTTGCTGCTCGGAGATATGTTTGTCCATGGTTTACAGCAGTATTCTCAATGTAGGCATGTGGCAAACAATTTCGATGTTAGATGAGTGGAGGTGGTGTGGAGCGCTGACTGACTACAATGTGGAGGCAATTCTCCAAGTTTGTAGAGATATGCGTAGGATGAGCAAGTCCCCATGTGTTAGTTTTGCACTATGGTGCTTTCCATTTGGGCTACGTGAGTTCCCCTACTTTGTTGGCAGATTTGGAACAGTTGATTAAAGCAGTAATCAACATCCTTCCAAATGCGAAAGTCATTTTTTCTGGATTACTACAAGAGCAATATGGGACAACAATTCTGTTTTGTCCTCAGCAAAACATTGCTATGTGTGCAATCAATTGAGACATGCGTGCTTTCATGCTAAGAGCTGGTATGTTTTTCTGTAACGAGAATATTGTTTCGAGTAATGCGGCTTATTTTGAAGCAGATGGTGTTTATCTTTTTTGGGAAATGCCATGTTCTTTTGGAATGTAAGGGTTGCTTTGGAACAGGTTATGTGTAGATTTTAGTTGTAAAATAGAACCCCTCCCCCCCAAAAAATACAAAATAACAGGTGACTGCCAGGCATCTGCAAAAACCCCCCAGAAAATGGCTCTTTTCAGAGCCCACCTTAAAGGGGAAATGGGGGGAACACTATTTAAATATACATTCGCTACGCTCACATCTTCTACATGTCCGCGGACAGTGCGTATTACATTTGGGGATGCTGGGGTGGAGAGACATGCAAAAAAGAATGAGCGGAGCTAGGGATTGGTCAGTAAAGTTTAGTGGGTGTGTTGTGAACGGAGAGATTTAGTGAGGACATCCTTTTCCTGAGAGAAGAACAGATAGCTCTGGCTCTGTGTTCTCAAACAGATTATCTGGTTTTTGGGAGACTCCTGGATACATTGGTTGGAGGTGCATGCAGAACGTTGTGGTGTATCTGTAGATCTTGGATTCCCTCATGTGGAAGTGTACTGGCATGGAGTGCGTGGAATGAAGTGGTTGGACCTGGTGCTACTTTACAGACAGAGCGTCATCCTGACATAATTCTAATTCATTGTGGAGGGAACAGTTTAGAACATGTGTCTGGAATTTCTTTGCAATTTGCAATGAAAGAAGGACTTGAGAAGGTCATGGACATGTTTCCAAATTGCTAAGTAATTTGTTCTCGTATTGCGCAAAGACAAATGTGGCTGCGTTCTTCTCCATTTGGTCCACAAATGGAGAAAGCAAGGCACAGTGTCAATAAGGCTGTTTGTGCCTTTCTAAGAGATGTTGGCATGTTCTCTTTCCACAATGAAAATGTTTTGTAGCACATTCATTTTTCGCAGAGACCGGAGTCCATCTTACATATGCTGGCAATCAGATTTTTCTTAGAAATGTACAAAATGCATTGCGACCTTTCTTGGAATTATAGTCATCTGTTTTGCATTAGATGTTGACGATTCCAAGTTTTTCAAACGCACAAAACACCACCAAAAGGCTCTTTTCAGAGCCGCCACTTACTCCCAGAGTAAAGTGCATTGGTTTTGCTGGGGCAGCACCTCAAAATGTTATCTGTTCTAGGACTGTCCGCAGACTTTTTAAAAAAATGCGTACGGACCTGCACTGTTTATTTGGTAGTTCTACTTTTAAACTGAGAAAGGCGGCTCTGAAAGCCTTTTTCTTTGTCGATTTTTGTTCTTTTATATTTTCTTTTTCCTTTTTTACGCGTGACGCAATAAGAGAGGAGAGGAGAGGAGGGGAGAGGAGGGGAGGGGAGAGGAGGGGAGGGGAGAGGAGGGGAGGGGAGAGGAGGGGAGGGGAGAGGAGAGGAGGGGAGAGGAGAGGAGGGGAGAGGAGAGGAGGGGAGAGGAGAGGAGGGGAGAGGAGGGGAGAGGAGGGGAGAGGAGGGGACACCAACCACAGGGATAATACAGGGCATGTGTAGAGAGGAAGATGTAGGGTGGGCCTTATTTAGGTAGGTAGCAGGTCTTCTGGTGGTCCGTGACCGTAGTCTCGAAAGCACTTCGAAGACTCTTCCCCCTGCAGAGTACTGCGTCGCAGTACATACACAATATTGTGACCCTCGAAAGGTAAGGGTCAACAGCATCGCAAATAGCCTGTGAAGCAGCTGGAGGAATGCGCTCTCCCACAGGAGTGTCTTGTGGTGAGAGGATCGGAAACGGAGGATGCTGTGGAGGAACTCGACCTACTACGTTCTTCACAAGGTACGACCTTGCGAATGTCTGCACCGTGGAACGAAGTTAGGTGTGACTTCATGGATGTCATACCAAAGCTGTACGAACCACGTTTCCCACGACTCAGCACCAATTTGCACTTGTTACAGGTGACCCTGTCCACACGTGTTTTTGGTATGTTACCATAAACGGTAAACAACCGCCACACCTAAGACTCCCGGCAAGTGCTAGTAGTAGGGAGTTCCTCCACCTCATTCTCTTCATTCTCTATATCCTCACGCGTGTTCCCCTCTGCAGGCGCTTGGGAGGTGGTGGTGGAGGGTTTGGGGGTAGTGCTGAGGCTGATGTAGCAACTGCAGCCATGGATGCCATTAGGGTTGATGCGGTAATCTCAGCTAGAGCACTAAAGGCAGCAAAAGTCAATCTGCAATAGCCAGAAGTACAATGAAGATCAGCTCAGGGGTGTGGCCTTTTATAGGGGTGCGCCTTACAACCATATTGAATACTCAAAAGCGTTAAAAAAAAAAGTTACAAAAAATGTGGAAAGCCAGGGCCATTGTCTGGGACAAGTGAAATGGTGATTTTTTTACAGTGAAATATTTTGGATTGTCTGAATAAGTTCTTTTAAAATGTTGCCCATCCGGACAGAGTCCACAAATTAGGACACACGCTCAGCATGGGTGCGGTAACATGAAAATGTCGGGAAATCGTCCGTGAAGGGAACGGGTGTCCGTAGGCCAGCAAATGCGCAGGAGCGGTCGTGCGCGCGGGTGTTCTACAGACAGTGTTCGGGTCCTGAAACTAATTAAAAGTGCGACACAAGTGAGACGGACAGTTACGGACAGGCGCGATGTGCACAGGATTTACGGGTATGGTGCGCATGTGTGTAGATGTTCTGCAGACTGTACGGCCAGGTATCCTTAGGACACATCCATTTTGTTTGACTATGGACATCCCGCACACCACACCGCGCCTGTTCTACGTACAGTTCCATCTTGGTTGCGAACGGTACGGACAGGTATAGTGTCCTTAGGACACTTCCATTTTATTCATTTACGGACAACCCGGACAGCTGGTGTGTTCTAAGAACAGTCCCATCTTGGTTGTGAATGGTACGGAGCTTTAAAAAAAAATAGACAATTTATTTACAAGAAAAATAATTTTTTAAAAATGATATACATATATACAAATTATGAAAGAGGGGGAAGCAGAAACTACAAAAATAGGGGATTTAGGGGTTTGGAGAGGATGGGAGGGGATGAAGGGATGGAAGTCTCATCAAAACGTCTATTTTGTTCATGGTTTGGGGATAGTTCACTGGGACATGGAGAGGGGGCACAGGTGGGAAAATGTTAATTTTTTCTTTGTGGTCCTCTACTAACAGTTTCATACTATTGAAATTTTCCTTTAGTATGTCTATTTTCTGTTCAATGCGTTCGAGGGTCTTTTCCATTGTGTCTTTTGGAGTCACATTTTTAATGTTTGTATGGTCTGTAAAAAATAAACATATATGTTAGTACATATTAGGTAATGATTATTAATTTCCTTGTATAGACAAGTGTCTACCATTATTATCACTGTCTTCAGACATTTCCCCATGTGGAAAATTTTCTTCCAGCCACTTCAAAGTACTGCACATTTCTGTGTGAAAAACAAAAATATATTAATTATACTGTACCTTACACACAAAGCAGAGCTATCTATACAAAAAATGAAGTTGACTTAATAGTTTCTGGTAAGTTGTATTCATTGTGTTGTGTAGGTCTACTGTTGCTTCTAGCTCTGCTGTTTCTGTGAGGTAATTATGTTGGAGGTATGTCTTTTTTGTTATGGTATAATCCATTTTTATTACATATCGTATTTCAATGGCTGGTTGATGTGTTAAATATGTAGGTTCCGCTGCTTATTTATTAAGATATATAATGTGTATATGTGCTGCTTTTTCAACTTGCGTACTGTTTATATGGTATGATAGAACAATTTCAGATACCCCCTGCATGTTTGGGTAGTGTTGATGTCATCCGTGACCGTCCGCGGACATCAAAATCATTGGCGGGGTGTTTGGTATGTTCTAAGTTATTTGTATATAAAGTAAGGGAACCCTAGTACACACTTATCAAATTTACACTATGAAAATGTATATTCAGTAAAAAAACTTTCTTAAAGAGATGTTATGGTTAAGTTGCTTTATTAAAAACCTATCCAATTCAGTAAAAACACTTTGTTACAGGGACGTTATGGTTCCAAGTAAAACCGAAAACCCCTTGAAATTCGCCAGTTATGGTACGCTAAGCAACCATAACTCGCGCCACCACCGTGCACTGCTAAAACTAACACCTACGACATCAAAGATGACATCACAAATGTCATTGATGACATCACTGATGACATCACATGTGCATTTATTT
Organism: Ambystoma mexicanum; assembly: GCF_040938575.1. NCBI lineage: Eukaryota > Metazoa > Chordata > Amphibia > Caudata > Ambystomatidae > Ambystoma > Ambystoma mexicanum. The sequence goes on from NC_090940.1 coordinate 96,247,890, forward strand.
TCATAAAAAGTCTGTACAAGGGTCAACCAACGAAATCCGACTGGAACAAAAACCTTACATCAAGAAGAAACTCGGAGGCACCGCTTTCTACCACTTAGCCGCGAAAACCTGGAACAACATCCCAAAATTGATAAGGAACACCAAAGACCACCTTAAATTCAGAAAAAAACCTACCTCTTCAACACCGGAGACTAAAACCGAAACAACAATAAGACAAACGAATCATCAAAAAAGGACAGTGACAAACCGCTAGAACCGACAGAAGTACCCTGGGCACCAGCAGGGCTGACGCTGGACACAGGGGTCCACCCGCGAGACCCAGAGAAACGGATACAACTACTCCAGCCAACCTTTACCATCCCCCACCGCCCTCACAGCCACAACTAGGTCCCACGAGGCTGTGGAACAGACAAGATACCACCAATCACCACACAACCGGGTGTATGGACACTAGCAGCGGCGCTAGTCATGTGGAGGGGGGGAGGAGCATGCAAGGTTATTAAGGGAGCGGGCGGAGGGGACAGCTAGATCCTCAAATGGCCTCGAATGGAAAATCGGGCACGTACCTCCTGAGGCTCAGGGTGTACAAGCATCCCGTCGGGTAAGATTACACGAGCCCAACCGGTTCAGTCCAGGATAGAGATGACTAAGGAATACCATTAACAATTTCCTTCTCTGAATACACCTCTCAAACTCCAAACCAAACACAACCACAAACCTCTAACGCAGCAAACCGCACGAACTTCACTACACTGCAACAACAAAACAAAAAACACATACTCGCACATCAGCACACGACTACCGGCCGCATACACCCCAGGCCCAGCCGACGGAACCACCGGGCTGAGGCTGCCAACAGCACATCACTGCAATCTTGCACTTTTCCAGCCTCTGCCCACTAACCCACCATCCCCCCCCCCCCCTCTTTCAGAGCCGCCAGAACGCCAGGGGACCACTCTGGTGGTGATAGTGCGCGGTACAAATGACCTTTAACATTAACATTAACATTAATGTTGATCAAAAGGTGTGAAGGGTTATTGGAATAATTTTCGTGAGGTACGTAGTGCATTAAGTAATGCATTCATATGAATACCATTCCATTATCAGGTTCTTTCTAGTACACTAGGCTACTCATGTAGAAACATAAGCATTGTGTGCAACATACATGATGGATGTGGAATATTATTAATCTTACCATGTCGAATAGTAAAATGATACATGCTTCTTATAGTTTTGTCTACTAGGCAACATTTAATAACTAGTTACTAAAACCCACTTACTACATAATTGTATTATTCAAAACGAAACACAAATAACACATACAAATATGAGCATATACAGGGAAAATGAAGTAAACAGTATTACCAGCCAATCTTCATACCTCAACTGATTAACTTTATACACAGAAATGATCGCTGTGCTTCAAAGCTACTACTTCGCTATGTATAACTATCATATAATGTGACTGGACCCTAAGGAGAGTAGTGTGCATACAATATGTACAAATATGAGCATATCCAGGAAAGTAAAGTAATTTAAAAAAGGCAGAACTATAAGAAAGTGTTGATAAACTTACTGATTAGCTTTATACACACAAAACATTGCTGTTTTCCAAATCTGTGTTTTCCCCTATGTATATGTTTCATATCCTGTGATTGAAACCCAAGTGAATTACTGTAAGGACATATTTGAAAAATAACTCTACAAATATAGTACTTATATGAATAATGACTTTGATTTTTTAGTTCCTGACTGTTACTGCCTAGATATGTCAGTAAAGGAAAATAGTGAGCCAGACATGTGATGTAATCAGTGATGTCATCAATGACAGTTGTGATGTCATCTTTGATGTCCTGGGTGTTAGTTTTAGCAGTGCACGGTGGTGGCGTTTTACTTGGAACCATAACGATCCTGTAACAAAGTTTTTTTTATTTTTTTAAATTTTTTTTACTTTACTGAATTGGGTAGGTTTTTAGTAGCACAACTGAACCATAACGTCCCTTTAACAACGTTTTTGTTATTGAATATATATATATATATATATATATATTTCTGAGCGGACGAGACCTCAGCCCCCACATCCGAGATCCACTCCTCTGGGCCCCATGGTGTGGGGAAACATCACAAAAAGACCTGAAAGACCCCTCATTGGGACAAAAGCCCTCCTAGAGAGAAGACACAGCTGAAGGAAAAGCCTAAACTATCCAAGCCCATAGAGAAACCTAAGGATTCTAGGCCTAAAGTGGTACCTCCCACTAACGAGGACTTGGGACTTCCCCTCAATCTGTGGTGATCCCAAGTTCTAAAGAATGGTCTTCCCAGGATACCAGGATATTGAGAGTAATGCGAAGAATTACCTTTATGGCCAATTTTTATGAGAAAAACCCAGATTACTTTCAGAGTTTTCAATCCACTCCTTCCCACCACCGCCCCTTTTGGCTCTCAAGCCTCTGCCTTACCTACTCAAACCCATTCTAAGAGGTCTCGCTCTAATTTTCCCTTACAAAGTATGGTCATGGATATCTATGACCCTTAATCAGACCAAGAAGCTCTCTCCTTTGTGGAGGCATCTGACCCTCAACTTATTGAGGAGGATACAGATGACCCTTATTATGGGGATGACGAGGACCCAGAGGCAGACCAAGAGGCTAACATGTACTCTATAGATTCCCCTCTTAACCAAGACACTCCAGTTGTCGATTTCCCCCATTGATAATCGACACCTCCTCAATGAAGGATTAGCCAAGGCGGCTGAACACTTTCAGATTGACACACAGGAGGTACAGGAGGATAGAGACTTTGCCGAACAAATTCTTGGGGACAAAAGGACAGTGGGCCAGTTTATCCTGCTACTAAAATCAGTGCAATGCAGAATACAGCCATCCTTGGAAGCCCCTAGTCTCACACGGGCCATTAAGCAACGTGTGGTGAAATTATTCAGGCTTGCCCCTTCAGACCCTTTATATATCAGAGGGCAGCTAAAACAAGACTCCTTAGTTGTCACCACAACTAGAAAGAGAGCAGGCACACCCCTTGCTTCCTCCGAAGCGCCACCTGATGACGAGCGCAAAAATATGTATGTCATGGGCAGAAAGATTGCCTCCTCTGCGGCCTATCAAACCAGGCTTAGAACTGCCACAAGTGGGAGGAAATGTCTGCTTTACTTTCATCTGCCCCAGAGCCACACAGATCCAAACTAGCTCAGGTGGCGGCAGATGGAAGGGGCGTTTCTAGCTGTCTCCTTAAATCAAATTTTGATGCGGCAGACAATCCCGGAAGAGTCATTGCAGAAGGGACCGTTATTAAAAGGCATGCATGGCTGCGCCAGTCAGGCTTTAGGCTGGAAACGCAGGCCACTCTACAAACATGCCAGTGGAACCTAACGTGCCCTTCGGTAAGGCCGTTGAAGACACACTTAACGGCAAAGGACGAGTATGACACTCTAAAATATTTAGGTCAACTCACTAACAAGCCTACTGGACGGAGGACATTTTTGCCGTTTTTTAGGCCAAAATGCTCAACGAGGATCCAGCTACAATCGGGGCAAAGGCTCCTCTTGGGGAAATAATCCAGGCCAATCCTTCCAAGGCTATCCCAGAGGACAACGCAGAGGTTGTGGTCAAGACAGAGGCCCTGCTCGAGGTGGCACTCCACCTCAGAGCAAGTGACATTCTCCTCCAGGTGCCCTCCCATGCTTCTCCAGTAGGAGGACGCATTTCCAACTTCACCCACGCATGGAGGGTATCGCGTCAGACAGATGGGTGCTGTCCACAGTAGCAGGGGGCTACTGCATAGAACTACTTCAATGTCCTCACAACCACCCCCCACGACAAAGTCCACTCAGAGGAACATCAGCGGATCCTGCTAGAAGAAATAACAACGCTTCTATTAAAGGTCGCCATAGAAGTGGTCCCAACCAACCAGGTAAACAGGGGTATTTATTGAACTTTCCTTGTGCCAAAGAATGATCTAACAACGCGCCCTGTATTAGATTTGTGCCCTGCAAACAAGTATGACAAGCCACAAAAGTTCTGCATGACTACGCGACAAGAGGTAATCCCTCTACTAAAAAAGGGGGGAATAACATGGCAACACTGGATATGAGAAATGCCTATTTTCATATTTCAATGTACCCAGCGCACAGAATATTCTTGCATTTCAAGATGGCGAACAAACACTACCAATTCAAAATGCTGCCCTTTGGAATAGCCTCGGCTCCAAGGGTATTCACAAAGGTACTGGCGGTGGTGACAGTGCACCTGCGCAGGGAGGCAATCCCAGTGTACCCTTACCTGGACAACTGGTTCATAACAGGGAAATCACCTCTGATTTGCAGACAAAACAGTCAGAGAACAATCAACCTCCTCTTTCAATTGGGCTTCTCCATCGAGAAAAAGTCAAGCCTAATGACAAGCACTTCAAAACATTTTCTAGGAGCTGTCCCAAACACTGAGGAAGGATTGTTTTTTCCTTCAGAGGAAAGAGTAAAAAATGTGTTGCTGCAAATACCACATTATCAGGCCAGCCGCCAGATGAGGGTGCGCAAAGCGATGCGTTTAATAGATGATGGCATCTTGCATTTACCTGGTTCCTCACGTGCGGCTGCGCATGCGCCCCATGCAGGAGTGGTTGGCGGAACAGTGGTCTTGGGCAAGTGGTCAGTGGGACGATCTAGTGGTCGTTTTGCCAACACTTGTACAAAATCTTTGCTGGTGGACAAGAGAAAACTTAACGAAAGGAAATCCTTTCTATGACCGAGAGGTACAGGCAGTTGTCACAACGGATGCCTCACTGGCAGGGTGGGGGGGGGGCTCACTACCTTCACCACACAGCTCAGGGTCTGTGGTCTCAAACTGCAGCACATAACCACATCTATCTGCTGGAAAGTCTTGCAGTATTCAAAGCCCTTCAGGCATTCGAACCCCATTTAACAAACCTATTTGTGCAGATCCTAACAGACGTTTTATATCAACAAACGGGGGGTGCACGTTCTCCAAATCTTTCCGACTTGCACACAAAATCTGGAGATGGGCACTCAAACGGAAAATGTTCATGTCATCATGTTCCAGGGGACCTCAACGCGCTAGCAGACTCGTTGAGCAGAGATCCCCTACCAGAGGAACACGAGTGGCGTCTACACGAAGGAGTCGTAGAACACCTCTTCTCTCAGTGGGGTTTCCCAACTAGACTTATTCCCCACAAGCGAAAACATTCAATGCCCAGACTTCGTGTCCACGTTCTCCCAGCCAGGCTCCAAGGGAACGCCCTATGGATGAGCTGGTCAAGGAAATGTGCTTATGATTTTCCTTCCACTCCTCTCATGAGGAAGGTGGTGAACAAGTTACACAAGGAACCGATGACGCTTATCCTAGTTGCTCCTATGTGGGCAAGACAACCATGGTATCCACATCCGCGCAAACTGGCGATGTGCGATCCCATCAAACTCCCGTGCCAGTACAACCTACTCACCCAGCACGAGGGACTAACAGTGCACCCACAACCGCACTTGGCAGCATGGTTCCTGAGGTCAAAGTCCTAGTGTGGGCATCTCAATCTACCTCAGATGCATGGATATCTTGAAAGAATCAAGAAAACCTAACACTAGGCACTGTTACTTTGACAAATGGAGAAGATTTGTAGTTTGGTGCCAGACTAAGCAAATCAACCCCATAGAATGTACTCCATCAAACAGTCCTACTTATATGCTCCACTTGCTAGATGCAGGGTTAGTGTTTAACTCCCTAAAAGTCCACCTGACGGCTTTGTCAGCCTACACCACTTCCCATAATAAGATCTCATGGTGGAAAGTACCAGTCATCAGAGCATTTATGGAAGGGGTAAAGGGACTCCACCCTCCAATTGCTAACCCACCACCAGGTTGGGACCTCAAAGTGGTACTCGCTAAGCTCATGGGACCCCCTTTCGAGCCTTTGCACAAGTCTAGTCTCAAACACCTGACTTATAAGACTGCCTTCTTAGTGGCTTTCACTTCCATAAGAAGGGTTAGTGAAATCCAAGCACTGTCAGTGCAGGATCCTTTCTTTGTTATACATAGGGACAAGCTGGTTTTATGTACACGCCCTAGGTTATCACCTAAATTCATCTCCAAATTTCATGTAAACCAGTCAGTTGAGATACCGGCTTTCTTCCAGGAGCCCAAGAGCTCTGCTGAGGTAAAACTCCACACACTGGATGTGAGAAGGGCAGTCCTCTACTACGTAGACCAGACCGCTAAGAAAAACAGATCAACTGTTTGTCTCCATAGCGCGAAGGTGATATCATCTCTAAGAACGCTATCTCTAGGTGGATAGTCAGATGTATCCAACTGTGCTATTCCCTATCTGATAAAACACTGCCTTTTACGCCCAGGGCTCACTCCACGAGAGGTACTGGGGCCACTCTGGCATTCATTGCAAATGTTCCCTTAGACAGTATCTGCAAGGCAGCTACATGGAGCTCTGTTCATACTTTCACTTGGCACTACTGCATTGGCACCCATTCCAAAACAGATACACAAGTGGTTCTAAGACATTTATTTGCTCATGAACCTTCTCACAACCCACCTCCATCTTCCACTGCTCGCTTATCTATGCACAGCATGTGATCTAAGCATATTCCACAAGCCTCAGAAAGAATACATTAGTCACCGTAATCGTATTTCTGATGCTTGTATCTGCTTAGATTCACATGCGACCCACCCTTCCTCCCCTCGGAGAGAAAGCGCATGGATGCTTATGAGCTTGTCTGATACGTATCTGCTTGGAAACAACTGTACTCGCGCTACACCTCATGTCAGAAGAATAACAAACTGAGGGACTGCCGACGCGTGAGGGATCATGGGTACAGTGGATGTGTCACTAGGGATAGTAGGCACGCCCTGTCGACGTCCCTTTTCGAGTTTGAAAACAACTGTAATACTCAGCAGCTTCCACTAGCTGTCTGCCTATGCACAGCATGTAAATCTAAGCAGATCCAAGCATCAGAAATACGATTACGGTGAGTATATATATTTATTTCTGGAGCTTTTGGATCTGCTTAGATCACATGCTCTGCATAGTCTGACATCTAGTGAAAGTCGCAAAGTATTAATACATATCATGTGATATATATATAGTTGTGTGCTACAAACACCACACAGCGGCACAATGGTGGGGAAAGAAGTGCAGAGCACATTTGTTCAAAGCTCCTAGCTTTGCTGAGCAGTCCCTCAAGTCTGGGGGCTTGTCATATTACTAACTGTGGCACTCCTCCACAACCGCGACTCGAATGGTACCATTTTGGTACCGTAAATGGGTGCCACTTTTTTGCTTTTGCAGAAGTGGAGAAGTGCCACGAGAATGGGCATCAAAAATGAAAGATTCTGAAAGTGCCGGTTGCTAGGTTGGTTTTCTGGCCGTCCTAGCAGCTGGCATACACATTCCGAACTCTTACCGAAAAGGTCACCAATGCTTTCTTTAACCTTTTCGGTACTTAATATGTTCAGAATTGAGCCTTTAGTCATGCACGCAGATTATGGATGCACTGCAGCTGCGTGACCGTGGAGCAACAACCTCTGTGACTTACCCTCATGCTTTAAATAAAATAATCCACACACGCTGTGCATTGCACACGTGTCAATGGGGCCGGCATGATGATGATGATATGGCGTGTGATGTTATCGTGGCAGTGCTCGTAATCACAACTGTCATTAAAAACTTGAAAAAAGATAAGCAAACGGGTATCCTGCACTTTAGCAATGGGTGGAACATAATGTATGCTCTACTTGCAGTGGTAATACAGCAGTGCTTGAAAAAAACATGCGATTGAAAACACTTAACATTGCCTCAGCATCAGTACTGTAAAAATAAACGATGAAATGGCTCCACTCATTTAAAAGTAATCTTGATCCTAAGGCTATGTGTATAAACTCAATCATACAGTCAGGCTTTCATGGGAATGCAGGGCGCCAATATCACACCAAATAAACAATCATTTTAACAATGAACAATGTTATATAATCCAAAGTGCAGGCATTATTGAGCACCCAATACCAATATTCACTAGAAAATACTTGAAGTTACACAGACCTTTTAGGCGGTTTCAGCAAAGAGAAAAACATAAGACGTAATCAATCCTTCAGGTACTGAAAAAGCTAAAAGGGATACAGCAACTTGTGTACATTTTATTTGTGTATTGGGTATTTTTATTGCACCTATACACACGTGTTTCAAGGCGCAACAAGACAAGGGGTTGGGGAACAAGGGAGGAAAATAGTGATCCTACTAGGCCTTGTGACATTTGGAACATACAAGTGCAGTAGAGATGTGCAGGGGTGGTGGGTGCTGATCAGGGTGGAAGGGCTTGTGAGTGCCAGGGGAGGCCATGTGGACAGAGCAGGGGAAGGAAGTCCACAAGTTAAATGTGAAGGGGTTGGAAGGGTAACAAGGGTGCAGCCGAAGGGGCCAGAGGGGCAAGTGCAGCTAAGTGGGTGGGGGGGGGTGTCGGGTTGGTGGTAAGGGGAGACAAAGTGCAGGGGTAGCCAGTAAAGAGGCATACATGGACATTAGCAGGGGAGAGGGAAAGGGAAGGCCTTGAGAAGATTCTGGAATTTACGGAGATCTGGCTCAGGTCTGAGAGGGGCAGGGAGGCATTCCAGAGGGAGGCACCTGTGAAGAAGAGATCTACCAACCACTCTCTGCTTGGAAAAGCATCTGATCTGCAGAGTTAGAGCTAGATGACTGAAGGGCTCTAGCATGGAGGTGTTTAGGGAGAGACAGTTGGCTGTAGCGGGGTTCCAGGCCCCTGAACGTCTTGTGGATGATCCAAAGGGTTTTGAACTTGATCCTCCCTGCAATTGGGAGCCAGTGGAGAGATTTTAAGGCTGCAGAGATGTGCTCCCTAGGCTTGGGGCCAAGGATAAGCCTTGCAGTCCTGTTCTGGATTAGGTGGAGGGGGCAAAGGGAGGAGTTAGGCAGATTAAGGAAGAGGCTGTTGCAGTAGTCCAGCCTGGAGAGGACCAGAGCTCTGGAGACATTGAGTTCCTGGGGGGAAGACGAGCAAAGGAAGAATGCCTCTGAGGCACAGTCGAAAGTGGGCCTTCTTGACAAGGCTCGTGATGTGAGGAGAGAAGGAGAGGGAGGAGTCGAAAATGACACAAGTTGTTTGCCGCACAGGATGGTTGGGGGACGGGGGCCCATGGAGGGGGACCAGAGAGTGGGAGAGGGAAAAGGGGGGGAGGCGTCGCAATGAGAAGGAGAACTCTTACTGGCATTAAGGCAGAGATCGTTAGCAGTGCGCCATACCTGAATAGCAGACATGCAGTCAAGAATGAGAGAGGAAGAGGAGACGGTAGACGAGAGAAGCTTGAAGGAGAGCTGTGTCATCCGCATAACACTGGAAATGGGGAGAGAAGGTGGAGATCAAATGGGCTAGCGGGTCCAGGAAGATGTTGAAAAGCCAAGGGTAGATCCTGAGCGACAATGCAGGTGGATAGTGAGATGGAGAGAAAAGGGCTCAGTTGAACCTGTGAAGGTCGGTCCGAAAGGAACGGCGGGTCAACCAGTCTAGAGCCAGGTCTGTGATGCCAAGGGTATCCTGGAGACAATTTATCAGGGTGGCATGATTGACTGTATCAAAGGTAGAGGAAAGGTCAATAAGGAGAGCTGGAATCTAGATTAGAGAGTACATCTTCACAGGTGTTCAGGAGAGCAGTTTCCATGCCTCTGGCAGCTCTGAAGCAAGACTGGTGGTCGTGCAGACAACCAACAGATTCAGTGTGTTGGACAATCTGGGAGATGGCAAGCTTCCCCAACAGTTTTCCTAGGAAGGGGGTAATGGAGATAGGGCAGTAGTTTGCCGGACAGGAAGGGTCGGCATGTACACTTGATTTCATAATGGTCTTCATGTACTAAAATGTTAGTAACAGAATTTAGTTGAACTGCAGTTCATTCACATCCTTAACGGAATCCAGATCAATGCAAAGGTCTGTACATCAGCCCAATATAATCTCAATTTAAGTGGAGACGAATATCAATTTCATAAATAACAAATGTAGTTGCAGTCTTCAATTATCCCAATTGGGATTGCAGAGTTGAAACGATCTATCCAGAAGATCTTTGATCCAATTTCTGTGAAAGGTTGGCAAGGTGCTCTATATTTCAGAACTTTCTCAAAAATTTGAAAACTAATCCGGGAGATGTTGTGTTGCTGCTCTATCCAGTGAAGTGCTTTTGAGGAGTTCAAATTTCTTATACGAATGTTGGAGCGATGTTCATTACAGCGTAACTTGCACGGTTGTCCTAATTGTCCTGCATAATAAGCTCCGCAGGGGCATTGTATAGCGTAAATTATTTTGGCTGATTCACACATGGCATAGTGGCAAAACAATATCTTCTCGCCTGATCTAGGCTGATACTGGTACCCTTAATGACAAAGCTGCAATTGGTGCATGCAAGGAAAGGTACCAGTAAGTTTATTGGTCTTGGCTGGAATTTTAGAGGAATCTGTACACACCAACTGGTGTCTCAGATATGTAGACATGGGCTGGGGGCAAACATGACCCTCATGTCCCCCACACGATTCAACCCAAAGGCAGAGAAGCGATAGATGTGCCTCACTCTTGGGCTCATCACTGTGATTCTCAATGTAGTGCAGGTGTGAGAACCGTTACTCGCTCAGCTGTTCAGACCATAACCAATCGATGATTTGGACGACAGGGAAATTACTTTGATCAAGCAAGTCGACTAACTGCCAAACCAGAGATTAATGGCATCACTAACATCACAACATAGCCGCACTTATACATGACGTACATACCCATCCATTCATGGAGTTACTGAAACATGCACTAGTTTATTGCATATAGGCAAGGTAGAGGACGGACACACATACATATTCCTTTATATTCATCTTTCACCAAAGCTGAAACCGCAAGATGCAAATAATTCATACATTTAGCTTGCACATGCTTAACTGCAACATAGAGAAGCTTAAGGAATGATATGGAAGCTATAGGTTCCTGAAATGGATGGCAAAGGAGAGACAGGCTTCAGGTACATGGAAAGGCTAACATGATTGCCACAGCCAGAGGCAAGTAGAAACAAGGCACCCAGCCAGAGACAAGCGGAGAAGAGAAAGTTCTAGTTACCAAGACCATGAGCCATCTGCAGGAAATCAGGCTGAAATCCTCATAATTATAAGCAGGACAGCTTACTTGAGTGGTCTCAACACACGTGACCCTGCCAAACAGGACAATGCCCATTCAATTGTGGTAGACGGAGGACTGTTCCTATCGAACCAGAGGGGAAAAGTTATAAGTGTTGCCCACAAACTGCTAACTGAATGCACTCTCCCAGGCTTAGGTGATCTGAGATGGCAACATTAGAGAACACTTCGCACCTCCATGTTAATTTCCATTGCCTTGAAAAGGTACTCCGTCTGGTAACCGTCCAGGTTCCCAGGGATGGGAGGACACATTCTGCCCAATCCAGATTCACCTTTCACGTAGCGATATCAGTTGTTGCAAGGGACCATTTATTTTTTATTTTTAGTGTTTATTGGTTAAATAAAACCTTTTACACTTTATCAAATCACATCAAAGTAGTATCCTAGAATTCATAATTACATGTCAAGAGTAAAAGAAAATCTCATTTAAAACCTTATTCCCCATAAACATGTAGTACAATTAACTTATCAAAACTTTCCTCATAAAAAACAATGAACTAATATAAAACAAATTCTTAAGTCTTAACAATGTCCTTCCACAGATAATATAAGGTAAAATTCATGACCAAGTTATCTCCCTTATACACATAACCCCAGAATTGGTCTGTATGAATAAAGTGCAGTGTGTGAACCTTAGTCCCATATGCTTTTTCATATAGACCAAGCAATTTGTAACAATTAGTAAGCAGGTGTCGTGGGGTTTTGACCTCTGAATCATATAATCTACACTTGCTTTCCTCAAATGGTTTATCCTTCCAAGCACCCATAATGGCAACGTAGGCAGTTGATTGAACCTTAATAGCATAATAAAGCGTCTAACATCCTGATTTTACAAATTCTTTATGTATGTGCATGGTGTGTTAACGGGGAAGGACTCTTGCGAATTCCACATTGTTAGGTTTCTTAGAAAGGTAAATCCATCTTTCATTGCTATTCCAACTGACTGCCTTACTTTTTATTTCTTTAAATTTGCTAGCCAGATGATCTTTAATTTCACACGTGCATCCTATATTTGTGAGGAAACTTAACATTTCCCCCATTCTTTCAGTGCTGTTTTGCTTATGAGAGTGCCATGGTCATTTAGGAAGTTTGAATATAATTTTGCTTTCTGGCTCATCAGGATTCTAATATGTAGGTTACTTGTTAATATCATTTTCCTGGTAGTTAGTGATATAATACCTAATTCAATACATATAGCTTCTACAGGAACACATTGTGCCAGACCCAATGCCTTGCACCATAAATTCCCATCCAAGCTTCTAAGCCAAGCATTCTCTTTAGAGGTATATATTTCCAATCCATAGAGTATAGTTGGGACCACAGAGGGTTTATAAAGCTCCTCCAGTCCCTTATTGGATTGACCTCCACATCTTGATAAGAATGATCTAATTGCTTTGAACTTCGTGTAGCCCTATCAATGATGAAAAGTATCCTTGTTCATATTAGTCAAAGGTATACCAAGGTATACATAACTTGAGACCTCAATTCTTTCCCCTTGTATAGACCAATGATACCTTTTTTATATTTCTTCTACTTGTTTTGACCGTAATAATCTTGGTTTCCCCCAAATTAATGATCAAACCATTTTCCAGGGGCCTTTAAACTATTCTGTAAGCCTAGGGCAGTTTGGTCAAAAATGACTATTGTCTGCATACGAGAGACAAGCAACCGGGCACTGCCCAATTAGTGGCGGATTATTATTGCAGTTCAACAAATGAGTTCCCAAATTGGCAAGATAAATATTTTAAAAAGTAGGTGCCAGGTTACATCCCTGTTTCAGACCATGGTTAACTTTAAAATCCTAACTCGAGTCCCCCTCCTGGTTAATTCTGATTTTCACTTTATTATTCATATAAAGTGCTTTGGCAAATAAAAGAATCTGGTTATGCAATTTCCCCAACCTCATTTTTCCCCATAAAATGACAATCAACAGTATCAAACGCTTTCCTAAAATAAATACGTCTTCTAGCCATCAAAGCACTACGAATAAAATACATTCAGATCCATACATTTGTAATAGTACTAAAACCCTTTCTAAAACCATATTGCTTTATAATTTGCAAAAGATCTGAGCCAATCATGGCTAGTACTCTATAATTATCTGGAAGATCTCTAGAGCCTTTTTTGTATATTGGAATTAACGAACTGCATCCAAAAGTCTGGAATTTGACTGGTTAAGATGTTCTGAAAAAATAATATACAAGAGTTGGGCCCATATGTGTGGATTAGCTTTAAATTTAACATTTGGTAGTCCATCCGGGGCAGGAGCTCTCGAAGGTTTTAGATATTTTTTTTTCAATGTCTTCTGGAGGAAATTTAAAATCTGTCTTCCAGGGATTCATAAGATGGGTTGTTTTCTTTAATGTTTTCCCTGTAGGATAAAGCTAAAATATATTTCTTCCAACCTTCATACGCAATTGGATTAATTTCTCTCACTACCACAGAGGTGTTGTGTTTATGGAAAATATACCAAATTTATTTTGTCTTTTCCATTGAGAACGGGCCACATAGTTTTCCACTGAGCAGAGGCAATTGTCCCTTTATACACTTTGTGCCAATTTTTAAAGCGAGATCTCAGTTTTTTAATGCTACACTTTTGTATAGCTTCCTCCAGAACATTTCTTTTAATTCAGCGTATCTTTCGATTATTGCTTCTTTAGTACAGCTTTGTGGTCATATGCTTTGTTCTAGGTTACTAACCAGATGAAACTTTTTTCCTTTGTTCATTTACTACATTCAATTTAAAAAGTATAAATCTGATAGTCTCAATATTGTTAATTCATTTCCTCACCATTAATTAAAAGCAAAATTAATGTTACACCCATCTTATTCACATTGTTTTCCATCTACCTAATTCTGTTTCCCCCGCTACTGATTTGTAGCTTTCCAAATAATTGCTTAGCCGGTTTTTGAACCTCCAAATTGAGGGAAGATTCAACAATAACGTGAGCACGAAGATCATTAGGAAAGAGGCTGATATTACAAACTCATAAATCCATCATAATTACACAAAACAGTTAATCCACAAGTTTAAAATTCCATTTGACCAGGTAAAATATAGATCTTAATCCTTAACATTCACCATTTGCAATAGTTGATATGCTTGAAAGAAATGGAGCCAGCAACTACTGTCATGCTCCATTTCTTTCTCAGAGTTGCCTAGTGCCCATATATCCTAATTGTTCACTGTATAATGGTAATCTTGGCAAATAATTACTTTTTTTCTCTTTATATCTGGGTCGGTGGAAATTTAGATCCCCTAATACATAAAACAAACCATCAGGGTAAACCACTCTACATGCCAAGATCAAATGTTCCAAGTGATCTATTATCTGGATTACCTTGTCGTCCCCAGGAGGAGAATACACATTCATCAAAAGGATCTGAATGTTTCCAGTTCCCAAGGGCAATTCCACAACTACTGCCAGGACATGTTCAGATACTTTAAGGGAATGAAGTCTTTCACCCTTAGATGATTAGCAACTACAGTAATTGGACCTCCAAAGGGATGGCCTTTCTCATGCTTCCGCGCTTTCCTTTGGAACATTATTAAAAAAATCTAAAATCAGATCCTGCATTAACCAGGTTTCTTGTATGAGAAAGGTGTCTGCCGTAGTTATAAAATATATACCCATGGATTAATTAAGAAAGAACTATGGCCCCTAGAATTCCAAGATCTAATACATAGATTCTTGGAAGGCATTGGTTACTCCACCCCCTCCATATTTGGGGTAAATCCAGTACCAAAGGTATATTTTCCCCCTTCTTGGTTTTTCAGTTTGAGAGAATGGCATATCTTAGCCACAATATCTTGAATACATACTTTGGCACAGGACTGTCCCTATTAGTATATTTTAGCACATGTGTTACCCTAGTTTAATATTTATTTCCTTTATTACCTCATAACCCAATTGCAGAAATGTATGTCATAATTATTTCAGTGATGATTGGTGATGCAACATCAATTACTATCCCAGCTTTGACACAGAATGACCGCTCATTTTATGGTGGGTAGTGATAATTTTCAAAGAGGTCACTTGGTGAAATAATTCCAATACATTTGAACAATTCAAATATGGACTTGCAGAAGTTGCATATAAATCAATTATTATTTTATATGAGGAGATGTTAATTGTTTGGGAAGAGACAATCAAGATCCAATAAGTTAGAATGCTTCTCCTCAATCAAAGCAGGAATGTCTACATCATCAATATCGCCCCCATCATAATCAACCTCTAAAACCTTATGCACCATACCCCCCGACGAGTTAGGCAATATATTGTCTTTTTTGTGTTTACTTAGCAGAAAAAATATCTTTCATTGACTTTGTGCCTAAAGAATTTTGTTTGAACGTACAGGCCGTATTCTCTAACAGAAGGCTAAGGATATATCCATGTGTTGGGTTCGTCCTACTTTCTTGGACCTTTTTAGGGATGATGTTGAAACCCTTAGATTCTGAAAAGATTAAGGGCCTGATTCATGGAACATTTTCCTATGGGATTGTGCCATTATAAAACACTTCCATGAATCAGGCCCTATGTTCTTAGGAAAGGTTGTGGCTAAAGCATGTCTGTTAACTCCGGTTTTACAGGATGTCTTCTCCTCTTGTCACACAGTTCTTAAGCTTTAGACGCACATTTCTTGCCAGGCGCTGTCTTGTTAGGTTGTAGATCATGTTACTCTGTCTTGCAATGGAGTGTCAGCCTTCCTAGCTTCTAAGACCTCAGTGTTCGTAATATTCTCCTTGTCCTGCATATTTTGAATTGTAATAACTGTAGTCTCAGGAATATTAGTAGTTTCAGCATTACTTGCTGGTTTTGACACCGTCTGAAATGGCAGTAACATCTCTGCAATCTCACTAGGGATGTAACGGTATAACGGTATACCGTTAAAGATACCGTGAACCACTTAATTGAACAATAATAACCGTCACATTGTTTATACCGTTATACCGTTCATACCGTAAAGTGTGCTTTTCAATCCGATTTGGAAAGGCTGCAGTAAGCAAGTGCTGCGCAGTCTTGGTCTTGCACTGTTGGATGTGCCGTCTGCCAAGTAGTTTCAGTTGGAGCAGTTTTTAATGCCATTCCATAAAGCACACGTGCCTGACACAAAATCAATATGGTAGCAATAGGAAGAATAGATACAGTGCCAAGAAGGAAAAGGGTTTACTTTGGGTTGGCGGCTTTGGGGTTTATATATTTATAATGGATAATGTTCTCTAAACATATGGCAATGGGGGATTTCCCTGGTTCTATCATTGAATTTACATATAATAAGTCACTGTGAAATTCACTCATCTCTGTGGGTATTCCCTGCTGCCATCCCAAAGGGTAACAAGTCCGTGAGTACTGAACACCTTTTGGCCCGCAAGTAAACTAAAGGCTGTAACGTAAAGAGAGAGAGAGAGAGAGAGAGAGAGAGAGTGTGTGTGTGTGTGTGTGTGTGTGTGTGTGTGTGTGTGTGTGTCTGTATATGCGCACAAGCGTATACTACCATCAGCCTCCATTGATCGGTGGCATGCAGGTTATCAAGATGGCAACATGTTCATCTTCACCAGTAGCCAGTGGGGGAGCATAAAGCCTAAATGACCACTTAAGAAAAGCTATTCAGTTTGCTTTGCCAGTTGCAGCAGCCCCCCCCCCCCCCCTCCTCTCCACACTTGTTTTTGTGTTTGGTGGAAGCAAGGCATTTCAGTGGAAAGTATGTTGAAAAGCCCAATTCTGGCCCTGGGTGCCTGGTTTTGTTTGTGATGATAAATCTGTCAATTTATGACCTTTTAGAAAATATTTGTTAAGATTAGTTAACTCCACCTGCCATACCGCGATAACCATGATATACCGTCATTTGGCAAGAAGGTTATCGTACCGTCATAAAACTAACACCGTGACACCCCTAAATCTTGCTTTATGATTTGCTGGTCCTTGTACATTGAGTTGCAGAGAGAATAAAGCTTTAGTAGGATCATGAATTTGGGTTCAATCGTTGGATCATCTACGGAGGAAGTATCGTTGGAGGAAAAGCTCACATTGTGTTTTGGTGAAGATGAGTATGCATTCATAGCGATTGCAGTTGAATTGGGGTATTTTATTAAATCAGTTGATGGAATAGGACAGGGGACTTCACACCCGGTCGATTGTTCTGCCATACCTGTTACTTGAGTTATCGTATTAGTCACTGCCTTTAAGTTTAAGCACTAGTGTAACAGCAAATTGTTGTCAATAGGATTATCTTTAGACTCGTGTTCTGTACTATTAGTGTCTTTAGTGGCTGAGGTTCCAGTCAGCTCACCCAGGATTTTTTTTGTGTTGGTTTAAGAAATACCGTCATTTCCCCATGTTCAGAGGCTGCCACTTCGATGATCTCAAGGATAGAATATGCAATTCCCACAAAGGCAGCTTTTGATTGTTTTCGCTTGATAGTGTTCCCCTTCTTTGTTAGCACTCGGCTTGCTGTAAGAAACCGTGAACACGCAGCACAGTCCTTTATGCGCAGAGGGTATCTTCTGTTTGATGCTAGCATTATAATACAAGCCTCATCAACACAAGGCCATATTGTTTTAAAGCCCAGAAGTGATCCAAGTAAGTCTCCCGCAGCCCAAACACTACCTCTGTGACTAACACGGTTGCAGATTTAATATGCCAAGAGGAAATGGGGCGATTGCTACCCCAATGAGTCAAGTTTTTATTAAGTGGTTTTAATCTCCTTAGCGGTTCAAAGGCCTTGGCCCACAGTCACCTTTGGCACCAAGATTTCCACTTTTTATTTGGATCTAACAGCAAAGAGAAATTTCAAATCTAAATCTCACTTAAATCTAGAGCCTCAAAGGCCCGCAGTCAGCTCTATGTAAAGTGAAAAAGATTGTCTGTCTTACCGTCTTTAGATTCTGGCTTGACAATCATGCCAGTGCATAGTTCCAATGAGGCCCCTCTCTATCAAAAGGCACAAAAACACACCAACGCACCGCACTGCGAGCCGTGCTAGTGTGGGTTGTTCATCAAGGGAGGAACCGCCTCCAGGCAGCAGTGAGGGTAAAAACAGAACCTTTTCTTTGGGTAGATGAGTGGAGTTCCAAGCAACAAACAAATAGTGCTGCACCACTTTTATGGCCCACAGTCCACTATTGGACTGATCTATCACAGTCCACTACTTGCTTTTTAGCTCCTTATTTGCTTTATGGCAGCACTGGTTTAATAGCAGGCGTGTAAGTCATCAGGGTGACAGGAAAACCTCAGTGGGAGCTAGTTAGTATATCACACAATGGTTTAACATTTTCCTACCGCAACGCCTCAGTGTTCTGTAACGGAGTAGCAGGGTTTTGCTTATGCTGCTCTGGAGTACGAGAGTAACGGCCACAGCTGGTCCCAAAAGAAAAACCCAGCCGCACTCTTATGATCCCACGTTAATCCTTGCAAGCTTCTACAAACACCGGCAAACATTTTGTCACACTTTTGCTCCGCTATCGCTGAGGGGAGGATTTTAAAGTTCCTCACTGCAAAACAGAGACAATAGTATCTATGCAACCCTACAACATTGCCGATTGATACTATTAGAGGTGTTCCTAGGAGGAGCCACTAGATATGGCCATCCAGTGGTAGAACTAACCCTTATAGATCCGATATTTAACTCCGCCAAACTGACCAATGTGAATGTCTGATGGGATTTTGGGATGGAACCTGGATTTGTGGAATCACAAGATAAAAACCGGGGTGACCCATGCTTAGAATGTGAGCGCTCCGGAGCATACTTGTTTTTCTGGTGGGCTCCTGGCCTTTTGATTGCTAATAAACAGTAACTTTGCCCCATGGCTACGTCTTCCGTTCTTGTGGCAGGGAGTCTTTGATGGGCCGAAGTGTTCTCTGCTTATAACTGGGGTGACTGCTAGAGAGCCCCAGCCACATCTATACAGTTATTGGCAACAACTAGAGGTTCCCGAAACAGGTTTTCAATTCTAGTGTCACATGTATGTTCCAGTGCTTATTGATGGATATGTGTGCTCTGTATAGAGTTCTTAGACACACATCAAATTGGGTTGAGTTTTTTCATTTTAGGAGTGCTCATCAGGTGTTCACGTGGAATAAGATCCAACCTTTCCCTGGATGCACTGACTTAGTCAGCCTTGTAACCACGTTCAATACATTTTGCCTCTGGATATCTGCTTGTTCAAAGAACTCGTTTTCATCATTTGCAATAAGCTCGACCCTTAAAAGTTGGCTACATGGGAGGTTCTTAAATGGGGTTGGTGGATGGAAGCTTAAATAGTGCAACAAGCTGTTTCGATCAGTGGTGTTCCTAAACATGTTAGTTGAAAGTGTCCTTGTCTGCTACAATCTTCAAGTCTAAGAAATGTATTTCTTTATTTCTTTGCGATTTACCTCGGACGTATCGGCAGACCATGTTGAAAATGCATTGTTCGCCTGTCTACATTAAATTCTTTTAATTTTTAATTGAGTTGGATTATAATTTGTACACATGGTTTATAACTGTTCCTGTACATGCCTGAAGGGCTCTATTCGCTCTGAGCAGGGTTGGTTTATAGAATGGCTGTCCTAGTATTTACTTTTATATGCTTGCACCATGTGCCTAGGACAGGCTGGTGGCAGTGCATATTTTTTTACTGTGCTATTAAACTTTTTCGCATGGCCTTTTGTGTTATCTTCATAATGCCTTTTAGAGTACCACACCTCTAAAGTCGCTTTGCCATGAGAATTTGCTGTGTCCTTTGCCCATCTTGTATTTTGGCCATCTTCCTGCCCTCTGACAGCCAGAATTACCAAATATGGTAAGCCCTTTCCCGGAAAAGTCCCAGTGTGCATTTGTGGCAAGGTGTGGGGGCTGGGACTGTCTGGTCCCCGTCTACATACTGCCCAAAGTCTGTTGCAGGGCAGATCTATTGACCATAGGCTATCCATTGGACAGGGCAAATCAAGCTCGAATTTATGATAAAAGGAGGTCTGCTTCAGCCAATCTTCAGATTGTCATTGGAGCAAAGTCCCACTCAAAGGGGCAACCCACTGAAGACCCAGAACTCATTGTTACAGCCAACTGGCATTGTTATCTTCAACTGTACTTGCAAAGCAGTGCTCCTTTGCTGATCTCCTGATGACCTTCATCAGTGCGTCAACCCTTAGACCTGTGGGAATAACCAGGTCCTACCCCTGCCATGACACCCTGTGGACTGTCCAGCTTCTCCTTGAGTTACCTTGCTGCATTGGTCGCAATCCTGAGTTCGGACTTCAAACTTAGCATTCCCTCGGCTAGTGGAAAGAGGCCTGCCCCTGCAGTTGCAGCTCTCCAGCATGAAGAGGGGCCTTGTAGGACTACCTTGTTTTTTCCACTACCAGGGTCAAATTCCACCATTTGAATGCCGTAGTCATCGCTGTCCTCACCTGCATTGTGTCCTGGGGTTCTTCCAAGGTTGTCACCAATTTGGTGGTCCTTTCTTCATGCCAGGGTCATCCAGCTATCTATTGTGCGTAATCATCATGCCAGAGCGTGGAGCTGCTGACTAGCTGAGGCAATTAGTGATCTCTGCACAAGCAACCCCTGCTGCACCTCCGATGGAACCAAGACACAAACTAAGTGGGCCCAACAGATTCAGGCACCTCTGAAGTGATCCCTGACATCAAAGTACATGGGTGCCTGTTTGTACCCTCTCCCCCACCCCCAACCCCAAAGGATTCAACAGATGCAGGTTCCTAACCCTACCTCTTCCTTGCCTGGACATGAATGGTTCTGTCCAAAGATCCCCTTTCCTTGAGATTCCCCTTAGGATGTGGGATTTGGGAGAGGACCTCCTAAGAAGAATGTTGCTTCTGTTCTTCTTTACTGAGACATTTGCATTGGTCTGTTGACTTTGCCAACACCTGTTCAGCCTACTGAATGCTCCTACCTCCCTGCAAGGGGTTACTTTGTGGTTGTGATTTTTAGGACACTTGCCTCATCTCTTCTAGCAAGGGAAGGACTTTGAACGTGTGGGGCCTTATTTTTATAAGGCTTTGTATTGTGTTATCACCATTAATTACTTGGCTGTTCCCAAACTTGCTTATTTCTTACCTTTGTGTTTCTTCACTTGCTTTACTATGTCAGTGTTCTAATATTCTGATCAAACTGTTTTTTAAGAAAAGTGTTGATTCTCTTGTCTGAGCACCCAAATGTGAAAGTTCCTGTGTTGGTGTATGTGTAGTAGTGTACTTACCTTTGATTTTTTGCTGGCCTAAATAAATATATTTTTAGACATTCTGCCTAACTTGAATTTTTAAGTGTTTTGTGTGTGTGCATAACTGAAACCTTTGCCACTCACACACTCCTAAGCCTTCACAGTAACACTACCTTGTTTGGCTAGACATTAGTGTATTTTCCTATTAACCAGAATAGTCTGGCCTCTCAATCTGTTCACAAAAAAATCCATCTTAACATGAACACATGTCCTTTCCAGTTCAAAGTGCTTTTTTTGGGATGGCATGTGGCATTGTCTTTTGCAACAAGAAAAGAGGAAAACCCAAAAACAAAATACATGATAGCAAGTTGGATTGTCAGCTGTGTGCAACTCTGCTGCAATTTGAAATACTCTTACTTTCACTCCCAGAGCTCACTCTACAAGGAGTAAGGGAGCAACGCTATCCTTTACTCCAAACATTGCAATAGATACAAGCTGCACATGGAGCCCAGTTCACACGTTTACACAGCATTATTTTATGGATATGCAAGCAAACCTCCTAAGTGGGGCCAAGCAATATTAAAATAGCTTTTTTCAAGTGTTCCTTCAGCTCACGCATCACCTTTTTCTGATATGGTTAGCTAGTCTATGGGAAGCATGTGAATCTAAGCAGGT
Source organism: Ambystoma mexicanum (assembly GCF_040938575.1). Classification (NCBI taxonomy): domain Eukaryota; kingdom Metazoa; phylum Chordata; class Amphibia; order Caudata; family Ambystomatidae; genus Ambystoma; species Ambystoma mexicanum. Next base: position 96,269,926 of record NC_090940.1, read on the forward strand.
TCATAAGCTTCACAAGGCAAGAATTCCTTAAGCATTAATAGTCATTCTTTGGCTTGTATATGATTAGTCTCATACACCTACCACGCCTTTCCACGTGGCTCTGAGTCGAAGTGTTGGGTTAGAACTCTTAGGCAGGTTGAGGGGTGCTAGGAGTTCACAAACTCAGAACTCATGGAAGGCCTAACTCCTTGCCTTCCCAAAAGGTACGCAGGTCCAGACAGACAGCAAGTTCAAAATGCAGTTTATTGCAGCCCAAAGCCAACAGGGATTCGTACAAGGATAAAGCTCTTGGAACATCGCAAACATCTCTGGCTCGCAGGCCAGTTTTTAGGCAAATCCACTTGATAATGATGTCACAATCTGAGCCCTTCTCCAGCAAACCCATCTAGCAAGTGGATTGTGCGTCGAGTGGTAGTTCCCCTGTAACAGTCCCTATTTCGGTTAGCTGACTGGTTCTCCCATGTCAGGTGTCTGTTCTGGACCATCCATGAAAAGCGCTATTTCTACAATGTTGCAGTATGCGGACCTGATGATTGGTCTGTGCCCATGGCTACATACCCTTTGGGTCCTGAGCTTTGATTGGTTAGAGATGCTGCCCCCAGGCCTTGGAACCAAGTCCGTTCTAAGTTCAAAGTGTACCTGTTCAAGGTAATAAGAGCAACTAAGTGTCTGCATATAACTGTGTGTGACCACCACGGACTATGAGAGTGCTCGTTCTCATAAAACGCTGAACTTCTTGCTCTATCAACTTTGTTGCTAGCCATTGTCTGGCTTGTGGGACGTTCTGCTTTCCAGCTGCTAGGTTCAGTTTATCATCAGCTTGGCCAGTCACGTGTCCAGAGGCCCTGTTTCTACGCTCTGCTGCCCTGAATTAGTCAGTTTGTCGGCATTATACGTATTTCTTGGGCTGGTATTACTCTAGTTCAGGGAAAGGAATGTTGCTTGCTGTGGTGGCCTTTGCGGCGGGCCCAATCCCACACAGTTGCTGTCTCCTGTTCACTCTGAATTTAAGCTCTGTAAGCTCTTGCTGAGGTGGTTGTGGCCTACTGTCATTTGTTAAGTCACGGCATGGCTTCTACTGTTTCGTGCTTTTCGTAGTGTCCATACGTTAGTGGTTTATAGTCCTGTCTGGTCCCTTGGGTGCCCCCGCAGTTCCATAGGATTAGTTGCATCTAAGTATCTGCAAGCCTAGACAGGACCTAATTGTTTTATAGCAAACAATATGATTAAACCCCATTGTTTGCCACTGAGTGTAGTCTGTGCACAGATCGGGGCTCCTCGGTAGGAGTTTGCTTGTATAGTGCTTTGTAGCACAGTAAGGCTACCGTGCACCGATCAGGATGCATAGCTCGTAAGGAGTTTTTGCGGCTGTAATCTGACACTGTAAGCACCAGTTCACCAAACATTCTGCACTGGAGGGCTCTTCCCCAGCGATAGCCCAGTTCTATGATAGAAATAAGTGTTTCTGAAGACACTCGGTATTAAGGTTACCTGATAAAAAATAGTCATGACTCAGCTGGCCCTGCAAGCAAATCTTTGAGGTACCTGGGGCATTGTGGAGAGTAAGCTTCACTTAGGTGGTTGCTGGACTCCTCGTGGCATTAAACCTCCTATATAAACCACCTTTTGCCAAACACTTCCCTGTGCTGTGGTTGCCTACTTACAGTAGGTTAAGAGGTGACGGGGTGCAAGACCAGAGATGTCTTGAGCCTCAAAGGGGAGCAATATGGGTAGAAACACACATTAATTTGTTCCAAAACTCGCTTTTACAAGCCACCTTTCCTTCAGGACAGAAATGGTAATTTTGAGAGCCGATGCATTTGCAAAATCCTACACTTCTTTGCCTTTGGTATGCCTTCTAAACTCTGACAGTTTATACTGACCCATTGCACAATCAGGACACACTTTGCCTAATATGAGTTGGGAGTTGCAAATCCGCATTAACTATTCAGTCAGTATAGTGACTCTTGTGTAAGAGTGATGCATGCATGGTCGATGGTCTATTTTGCTTGGTATGTTCCATCGGGAGGACCTTGTGGCGCTCCCGGTATATAACTGGGATTTCGTCTGGTTACCATTGTTTGCCCAAATTCTGATTCCCCTGGAGGTTGTCCTTTGCCTGTGTATGAGCTCTGTCATCAGATTCCAGAGACCAGTAAGTGTTTCAGCAAGTCAGGGGGTAGACTCCCAGGAGTTTCTTCCCCACCCACCTTCACAAAGGCCCCTCAAAGGTGTCCAAAAAGGAGCTTAAAGGGGCTGATGCTCTCAACTGTGACACTTCCTTGTAGGGAAATAAGACCTAGTAATAGGATAGGGATTTGTAACATACTGGGGCTCTTGCTAGTGCAGGGGCAGTGATCGCTCTTATGGATACTGCCCCCAGATACTTGGCCATGTGACCAACTTGCATGTAAGATCTGGTGTTCTGAGGATGTTGGTGAGTCAACAGGGCCAACAATGTAAGGGGTGACCTTTTAAAAGTCCCCCCTGCCCCATCCCATGACATATAAATTGCACTGAGGGCTTTCAACTGTCTCCTGGAGTTGCCAGATATCCAATGGGGTCGTAGTGGACCCTGTAACAACCCTCATGCAAAGGCCAATAGAATTGAGGAGCCACCTTCTGTTTGACTTTCCTTCCTTTGAGATCTCCTGGCAAGGCACCTCGTAGACTAACTGCACCAGGAGGAGGTGTTGAGCTAGGGGCACCACCGCTGTCCTGCGGGCACGTGCTACAGGCTCTATCGGCCAACTTAACAGAACCCACCAAGGGGGTATTGAAACTGTTTCTGAAGGGACCTATGTGGCTCGTCTTCAGACTGGTCAGGCTTGCTGACTTGTGCTAACGTTGCCCCTCTTTCAGCGAGAAGGTTTGCCAGAGTCCCAACAAGCTTAAGAATTGTGGTGACCTCCAGTCCGATCTCCTCCCACTGTGTGATTTGCTACTCTACTAGGGCCCATCCACTGCTTTTGTACGAATACCTAAATACCTACTTTGTGGGCTTATGGGGAATTGATATTTGGATGGGTGCTGTTTGCGATGCTCCTTCCAAGGACCACCCTTCTCTTTCTGGTTTAACCTTTGAGAGAGAGACTTTTGCTGCCAGGGCTAGTAGCTTGAGTGTATCACCCTAGAGTTGGCTAGCTGCATGTAGGACAAACATCCAAAATGCGCTCTAACGTGACCTGGTTAAACAATTGCTCATAGTTATCCACCTCGTTCCTTTTACCCGTCCATTTTCTTTTCAAATTGCCATTTACCCAGATGTGCCAACTCACGTTCTTCCTTTTCCTGGAGTCTATGAATGCACTCGCATATGGATAGCTGGAGTGATGCTCTGTTGTGTTGGATTGACTACTTTCAATTCAAGGTCTTGGGAGATCCACCAAGTGGGTTCTGTTCTTTTTATTGCTCTGATTTTTCTGATTCTCCCTTTCAACTTTCTGGCTCCAGGCATTCTGCCTGACTTCTATTCAGCCAAGTAGGTTCATTGTCCCTCAAGCTAGAGTAGTTCATTGCGTTCAATGGCTTCTTTGTCTAGTGAGCTGGTCACAGAAACTAGTCCCAGGATCCGGGTCGAACGTATGGAGATTGCTGTAGCGTCCTAAATGTTCACGTCGTCCTCTTCTAGGTCTGGTAAAGTTCCCTGATTGAACATCTGAATTGCTGATGTCAATTCTGCCTGGTTAAGACTACAGACTTCGAGCTTTCATGCTGTGCAGAGCTCCTTCATCTCTTAGGCCTTCATGGTGGTTAAAGTGCTCTGTGACTGCCTGATCCGGCGCCAAATGTCTCAGTTCCTTGTCTGTCTGCACAGACTTCTGTGGCGTCTTATTAGCAGCTATAGTTTCTGCTTGAAGTCGTTCATCATTGGTCCACACACCCTACACTCCCCTCCTGTTGGCTTACCGCTCCTTTTCTCTGCTTCTCGCTTTGTTCTTCCTGCCTATGATTGTAAAGTGTGCCATTGCCTCCTGAAGCCAGGTCTGCACTCAATAAATACCCTGATAAAAATAGTCCTCCCTCTGCAGCCAGGTCTTGGGATGGTTTCTCTCTCGGTGTTCTGTGAATGGTGGACTGACCCACAGATAGGCAATGGGGTTTCCGGCAAGCTTTCCTTGGTACTATTGGTATAAAATGGCAGGTGAGCAGGTATAAGATGGCAGGTGAGCAATCGGGCAAGTCTTAGGGGGCAGTGGGTCAATTAAGTACACTGTAATACAAATAACATTCAATAAGGGAATGCCCAAGAAAAAGTACATTGCGGTAAAATTAGTACTTTATCGTCTGTGAAGGTAAGTAATGCTGTGAATTCTGCAGCAAATAGGTTTGAAAGTCAGTTATTTAGTGTTCTGGGTTTGTGCCCCATCAAAATGGACATTGAGGCTGATCCAAAGTCAAACCAGGTGCCTTCCTATCCGAATATGCTTAAATGGGGGTTTGTCTCGCTGACGAAGGCAAATGGCTGAGGGAGTGATATGGCCTTCTGCAAGGCCCAATCTTAAAGGTAGGACTCATTCTTGGAGGCTGGTACTTTCTGTAGGCAATCCCCTGCGTTTACTCAAACTGACTGACGTAAGGAAGTTACAATAAGTTATATTTCCCCAGTGGCAGTACCAGGTTCTCGTTCTTAAGCAGTGTTTTTGTGGAAGCGACTTGGTGGTGCAGGCAAGCAGGACAACAGAAGATCCACTGGGAAGGTGTTGAGCAAGAGGGAAAGTAACTTTTGTAGCTAGTTTATGGTGCAGCTGTGCTGTTCTGTTGAAACGGTTCTGGTACTAGAAGATGTCACTTGTTTTTTCCATTCTCTAATGATAGTTCTTGGACTATGTTACTGGTGTTGCTCAGAGGTGTCCAGTGCTCCTGTCTCTGTGATTGATCTGCTCAGGGCGTGAGCAGCAAGGCTTATTCAGTGAATGCATAAGGCTCTCAAGCCAGTTTTGCCCACAGAGTTGATGATGGGCAGCACAAATCAGTCCGTCATCCTCTTGTCTGATGCCCACAGACCGTAGCAAAGTGTTGCCATCCGATTGATCTTGGGAAGATGACACAGCCTGACTTCCCAGCAGTCGTCTTCAGTTTGCCCTCCTCGTCTCATGCTTTATGACCCGTCAACGTGAGGGTGCTGGCTACCAGGCTAAATAGAACTTGAGTGTAGAATGTGCAAATTAAGCTTACAATTTAGGGGCATCCCATCTATTCAAAGATTGGCCAACCGCCCATTCATAGGTAGTCGCCACATTGAATCGTTCCAGGGCAAAACCTCAAGATGTGCATTCTGCTTGAAAATTCCAGGCATCATTCCGGTGTTCAGCCAGATCTGTTATTGGCTCCCCTTGCCGTGCCCTTATGAGGCGTCAGAAGCCATGACCCATGTATGCTTCATCCATTTCCTTTCCCTTGCAGGGAACAAGGTTTGGCTTAAGAAAATGCACTTGACTGAATAGGTGGTATGTTTTTTTATTTGTTTTTTTTATATAAAGTGATTGAGGGTTCGCCCTTTCCTTCTGGGTTCTGTTGCTGTGCTTCACAGTTATAAAGATTTGTGGTGTCTATCACGTTTGTCTTAACGTGCAGCCTTTGGGACCTCCAGACCTGTGAAACCATTTCTAGGTGATCTGATCCAATCATGTAGCTGCCTATTCGGTTCGTGGTTTGGCTTTTAGGGGCAAGCCTTACCGTTGACACTACTCAATTTGCTCTTCTAGTACTGGTTTTTCTCCCTCTATGCGCTGATAGCGGTCAACACCACTTGGGCTGCTTTGCTGTGTATGTAGTGCTTTAAAGTTAATTTAACAGAAGACTTCACATTCTAGCAGGCCCTCCACATAATGTGCGGTGACAAATCAATCAGTTGTAAAACAAACGAGCTGCTGGAATAGAGGACATAAAACCCATTGTTGCTGCGGTGCTTGATGGGTGCAGTGTGAACTTTTAGAGGCACACATAAGGAGCTATTGAAGACCAGCTTTATATCAAATATTAAGATTCCAGCTGAATAGTAAACGTCCCAACCAAGGGTATCTGTTTTGTGGAGAACGTCAATATTTCATGCTTGTCACACCTTGCATTAAGGGGTTCCAAACAGTGGATGAAAATCACACTATGGAGACCTTTTCGTCTGTGGTCTTCAGAGCAGTCTGGGGAGGTGAATATCTAGCTCTGGAAATATGTATGTATGAGTAATAGTAGTATGCAATAGTATGTAATAGTATGCAATAGGGTAGGATGGGGTTTGGCAGGGTAATGTAACGCTCACCTGATTCCCGTAGAGGCGCCGGTCTTGACTGGGCGTATACCGTATCTTCAAAGGTGATGTGTAACACACGGCTGGCTCTTTGGGCTGGACCTCTGTGCACTGTATGTCTGATTCGAAGGGTAAGATGTCTGCAGATAGAAAATATGGGATTAGTGAACTGGGTTATTGAATGTCTCTCTCTTCTTCCCTTTCTCTTCTCCTGTAGAACCCCGAAGGTTAACGCTCTCACCTTAGGTAAGTGAACGCCGTGCTCTCCATCTGCCTCGGGGCAGGGTGCTGTAACCAGTTTCTTCACTGGATAAGGGGAGCAGGCCTCTTGACTTCAGAGGACTGCTGTCCGTCGTTTACTGCACGAACGGTAAGTTTCGAGTAATTCTAATGTCTTTAAAGTCTTTAGTAATGATGTCTCTTGTTTTGCAGGGTTCCGGCGATGGTGGATGACGGGCTGAAGTGAGTTGAAGATGGAGCCCGTGTGATGAATAGAAGCGCCTGGAAACACGTAAGTAAGCGCTTGTTGCCTGCTTCACGATGCGCTCTAACTGTCTTTTTATTTTGCAGGTACAAGTTCGGAGCGGCTGCAGGGTGCCGGAATACCCACTGGGTTAGATGTGGAAAGGAGTAATGGCACGTGAGTATTAAAGTTCCCCAATGTCTTTAAACGCACCTTGTTTTGTCTTTCAGATGCCGGGATGCAGCGCCGAAGGCCTCCGGAGCGTGCGAAGAGTAGGTAAGCCTTTGTCCTTCAGATGTCGGAATGCAGCGCGAGGCGTTGGTGACAGCCGATGGACCAGGTAAGTGAAGAGCTGTCACTGAAGACCGTAATGCTAACCTGTTCTTTCTTGTCTTTATAGGTGTTGCTGAAGACTGTATTCAGGATGGTAAGCCTTTTTCCTTAGGCCCAGGATCAGATGCAGAAGACACGATGAGCGTTCTGCTGCAGAGGATGCAGAATAACGCAAAGCAAGATTCATCCATCGGGTGTGGTTTAAATAGCCTCCTGTAGTGCTTAGGTGTCTCCTTCCACAGCCACGCCTAGGTAAGAAAAGAGTTCCTGCTTTCCAGAAGAGTTCCCGTGTTCTGAACCTAGGGAGTGGCTCCTGCCCCACCCAACAGGAAAAGCAGTTCCAAACAGAAGAGGATCAGAGGCTCAACTGGCAGGCAAGTAAGCAGCATGGTCTGCTGCAGGTAAGTCCACCCAAGCATTATGAGCCCGGCGCTTCCAGCGCTGGGACTGGGCATATTTATGAGCCTGGTGCCACTGGCGCCAGGACTGGGTCCAAAAGGTCCCAATTGGGACTGGTTGGCACTCGGAACCTGGGTTATGGATCTGCTTCCAAGGGAGTTGGGAAAACCCTGACCTTTTGGAAGCAGAGATCATGACAGGTAATCCATGTGTGGGGTCTGGCAGTGGAGTGGTGCTATTCCTGTGTGGGGCTGATTGGGGAGTCTCCTGTGGTGCCGTGGGTGGAATACAGGAATGTTGGAGCAGTGGTTGGATGAGTGAGTGAATGTGAGGAAATGCTCATTTGGGGGATGTTGGCGGTGTAGATGTGCCTGCGATGGGAAATGGAGAGTGGAGCATGACGCATGTCTTTTGGGTTGCAAGGAGCTGTGGTGGTCGGTTGGAGTGTGGGGATGTTGAGTGAGGGTGGGACAATACCTGCGTGGCTGAGATATCTTGTTTCCTCCAACTAAATAGCGGCCAAGTAGTTTTTATGTCAACGTTTTTGGCTTTTAGAATTTGAGATGAACATTCCTGATGCAATGAGTTTGATTTACCTTGACATAATTAGTATCCCTAGCATGTCTGCATGATTGTGTAAGAACTGTATTTTCTTTAAACGGATTTCCCCATGTGGAACTCGGGCCAAAATGAAATTCATGTTACCCCTATGAGGCATCCGCCGGAAATCGTATTTGAACATTGGGTTGGCTTGAAATGTGAAGTTCATCTTCTACAATAGCGGCAAAATGCAAACAATACACACTTTTTCGTTACATCACTCCAAACACCCACACTACACAGTGGGTTAAAATGAAACTTTAATTGTGCACTGCTCGATAGATCAGTGCTGAACTAGACAATGGTGTGCTTGATATAGTTACTTCGTTTCTTCAGCCCTTGTATGGTCTGGAAGTGTGCACACTCGACTGCTGGCAGTAAATAGACTATTGGCCAAGGTATACTCCAAATTGAGCCGTTTGCAGCAGGAGACAAATGGAACCTGCGAGTGTTCTTGTCCTCTTTGGCAAATCAATAGCTGTGGAGGTCGGAGGGCTATGTAACCAAGAGAAGGCAGCAGGTGGGTGGATTTAGAAACCAGGAAGACCACTAAACCCTCCTCACTGACAGTCTAACTCGCAGTAAACCATCAGTGGTGGGATTACATGATCTACACGGCTAGAATCGTTTGTATAGGCTCGGGGGTGCGCAACATGGGCATTGATTGGACTAGTGTTCAGGGCTTACACGTTGTGTGAAATCCAGGGCATTGACAATCTGGGTCACAGCTTGTAGATCACAAGTCACCCCCACCCCACATGAATTTTGGTGGTGTATGTACAGTACACAGAATTGTCTGCGTGATCTGGCAGAGCTAGTACTTGAAAGCATTGGCTTGGTTTGCAAATTTGGAAGAATGGTCTCGGAGCACACAATCTCATTGTTGTTAATCTACATTGTTGCCTACTATTCTCCTTAATCAAACGGAAAATGCAATATATTACTATTAAAGGAGGCACTTGCGCTGCATGGAAACCTGCTCTCAGTAGCATGCACGTTTGATAGATCAGCAGGTACTGGAGGCTAAACAGAAACACATGGAACACAAGCAAATCACGCAGAAGCACAACACAAACTTAACCGGCTAAGAGAATTAAAGTGGCGCATTATACTCACCTTTGTGTCTTGCCATAGAATACCAGATTGTTCAACGGATGACAGCCCAGAGTGGTGGTGCGTGATCACGAAGGCTAACCACCTCTATTAAAGATGTACATTACTACATCATCCGATTCAACGAGCAGCAGGTGGCCAGCAAAAATGGATCACCCAGTGGTCCCTTGAGCTGAGTGACTGAACGTGCGCATCACACATTCATTTGAAAACGGGTGCAATGCTCTTCTTAATGCGTTCGAGGTTTTTTTATGGAAGTAGTTCACTATAAAGATCTTTGATGGGCACTCCTCAGTTGGACACTGAGTACTCTCTCATCTCAAGTCTTGTGATGCTTGTTATGCACTGATAAGTTTCACAAAGGAACCCCAGAGATTGTTTTTCTTTGTACTAGTTAGGTTATGTGTTGGCCTTGTGATAAACAGAAAGATGGAGGGGTACGCAGCCTGTGGGTTTTTGTTTTTTTACCCACCCATTGACTGCCTTTGGCCATTGTAATCCCTATGGCCATCCCCATCTGCTGCACCCCCCCCACCTGCACCCCACTCAAAAACATGTTCCTGGGATCTCTCTGATTAAGCTATGTTAAGCAGTAACATAAAACTGTTGTGAAGGCCTGTTAGTGTTCTATCTAAGCAGTCTTCTGAGAGTTAATATTTTTCTTGTGTAAATACTATCCTAGTGCATTAAGAGTCTTAACCAAGAAAACCATCAGCCACTTGATTGATATCTTTTCCTTTCAATTCCTTCTTTGAGAAAGCGTACAGTTTTGGCTTGTACACAGGCATTTGATATTAATTTGCGAGGCACTGATAACTTATGCCCAGGTGCTAGCGCCATTTTTCAACTGTTGCCAGTTTGTCCAGTGAGTACCATTATGACAGTACTTGGCAAATGCCTAACCCGTGCCTAGCCAAAAGTCAGACTTTGGCTTTGCCAACCCCCTTTTTTTTTTAATGGATGAACACTAACGTTTGACGTATCTGTAAAGTGGTTTGTTAATCTAATTTACTTTGGCCTCTGGTAAAACGTTTATTCTATACAACTAGGCCCGAGCAAGGAGTGTGGTAAGTAGCCATGCTTGCGTACTGAAGCATAGGTTGGGCATGTCTGTGTTGCTTTGTAAAACTTCTAGATTTTAATTGTACATCAATGATCTTCAGGATGTCAATCTTTGTAGGATCCTGTTTAACTGACGAAAATCTTTTTTCTTGCTGCAGTTGCAAAAGTGAGTGAGGAGTCTGTCACGTTTCGCCGCGAACGAAGCACGTTCAGGCGTCAGGCTGTACGACGCCGGCACAATGCAGGAAGTAACCCCACCCCTCCTGCATCTATCATCGGATCACCCCACAGGTATGGTGTTCACACTTCCTCTGTGCATCATGTATGCTGCAAGCACCCCAACCACTGCTTCCCCAGTACCACTCCTGCTTAAGGCAGATCCCTTTTCACGTGATCTTGTCAGGGATGAAGACTGTTTGTCCTCAGTAGTTGAATAAAACCACCAGTTTTGAGGCAGAATGTTAAATGCCCTTTATTGGAAGTGTTGTGTATTGGCATGGTCCACCCAGTTGGAATCAGTAATTGCTGTCCCTCTATTAAAATATAGATTGTCAAAGCTGAAGGTTTTGTCTTTTCCTATATGTGGACATGTTCTCTCATTTGTATATTTTAAACATTACAACCTTTTTTTTTTATACAAAACCTTTTTTGAACCATAATTGTAAAATTAGTATCCTGCTACTAATAGTATCTAAAAAATATAATTATAATACAAGGATTTCCCTTTACTATACAAAGGGAAAAAAATAGATGCAATCACGTTTTTCTACTTTTTACACTAGATAACCTAGACCACATGCAAATCTATTGGCTTTACCAATACTTGTTATTTACATGTCAGTAAATCCTGTACACCCCAAGAAAGTGACGGGCGAAGAAACACTCAGAAAAACACTTTGGTGCCTACTTTGTCTACTAGCCTAATGACTGTGAAATGGTAATATGTGGCTTCATCCGCCACACTTGCCTTGCTTACATTTAGTTTGAGCCCTGCAGATTGGATGACCAACATAGATGTGGGGTGTGTAAGGAGTTAAGACACGGCGGTGTTGGTGTGTTATGGCAAAGAGGAAAGGTGGCCATGGGGCTCCACACCCGACTGATTAGAAGAAAGAAATGTGGATCACCGACAGGAGTCGAGCTAGTAGTCAACGTAATTGTGGTTGATGAAACTACATAGAACCCTGTCAGACATATTGGTGTGTGCCCGTGCATACACACCCAACTTTATTTTTAACTTCCTGACGCAGGTTGGCACCACAGCTTGCACAGAACTAGATGGCAACATCTGTGCCTTTGCCAATGAGAACAGGTTCTGCTGTGGATGTGGAGCCCTCTGCTACTTGGCAAAAAATGTTCTTATTAACACAATGTGACATTTAAAAAGAATTACCATTATCTAATCTTTTTTTATTCGACACAAAACCCTTCAAGTACAAACACATATAACTATTTCCACAAAACATACAGCATATAAAAAGATGTATTGCCGATTATTAAAAAAACGTTTTATAAAAATATAATTCTAATTTAATATACCGCAAATGTTAACTCTTTGCTCAATTGATCAGTAGAAGGGAACAAAACACAGTATAACAGCCCCACCATCCTGCTTCCTAGATGGCACCACGTAGTTGGAAGTTAAAAATCTTAATAACAAGGAGAGCATGCATGCATGCATGCAGCCTTGCTGGCTAATCCAAGATTCGTCAACATTGTGTAAAAACAGTGGACCTACCTAAATGGGGGTGCCTTCATTTATCGCATTCACTGGGATAGTCTGTTTCAGGACCCTCGCTCTTTGCAACCCTCCCCTGTGTACGTAACGCGCAGTTGCAAATACAACATGGGGCGTTGTAAGCTATCTGAGGAAATCCATAGCCTTGCCTGAATGGCGAAGCATAGCCATCCTTAAAGGCATGGTCTAAAATAGGTGCATCTTGAATATAAGATAGTGGGGCATATCAACAAGATGTCAGTTTCACTCTCTGCTCCACACATGGGGCACTCACCCCTCTGTATTGTTCCAAGATTTTATTTTAAAAAAATGCTATGGGCAATATCCCCCACCTGAATCGAACATACAATGATCTTTCATATGCTGGTGTAATTTTATCAAGATAGAATTTGAACCCAGGTGCCGTTCTGAGCAGGAGATAGTCTGGCCCTATTTTGGGTGTAGACGCTTTCGCCTCCCGTTGCTGCCTAGCTCTTATTATAGCGACTTTCTTTCTTGGCAGACAGTTCTGTTCGCCCATGGGGTGGGGGGGGGGGGGATTCCCAAGTCATCTCGCTTCCAAAGCAAGAACAAAGTTATTCACATGTGTGACCCATCTGGAGCTTCAGCCACCATCCAGGGACATAAGCTGGATCAGGGTATCCCAGTATTTATCTAGGCCCTCGGTTTGCTATAGTCTTATCCAATACAGAGCTGGTTTGAGGGAAACCTGGTCTCCCACACGGATATCAAGCTCCAGGTAGACCAGTGCGGTAGCAGCACAAGAAGGGAATAATACATAAATATCTAGTATCCTTGTATTAACACAGCCCCATATCTCTGAGCCATAGATGCAGTTAGTGCCTGTTTTTTTTTATACAACTCTAGTGTAGGTGACACTGCACCACTGCCATGCCTGTTAAAAAGGGATTTGATGGACCCACTGTACTTCCCCAGGAAGATGCTTGATTTGTCAAGCTGGGCTGTACATCTTCCATAACTCGCAAGTAATCAAAACATTTCATCTGTTTCGATATTCATTTACATTGAGTAACATGGGGGCTATGTTTTGGAATTTGTGCTTACAGACCATAACCGTGGTCTTGTATGCATTTATATTGAGGTGCAATTCTTTACTTTTGGTCAAAGCGTGCAATGCAGTTTTCAGGCCTTGAGCTGTGGTTGCCAGGATGACCGCATCATCTGCATTAATAATGCTGAGTATTTCTCTGTGGCCATCTTGGGACAGTCCTGACGCTCCTCACCAGTACATCTAGGATCTACTGGATGTATATGCTGAAAAGCAGAGGTGCCAATACGCACCCCTGCCTCACACCCTTATTGACATCGAAGGTGTGTGTCTCCTCACCTCCAAGACCATGGCACACTGTGGCTTGATTCTCAGAATATGACTGCTTTATGATCTAAACAAGCTGTGGTACGGGGGGGGGGGGGCTGGGCATTTCGAGTTATCGGGTTCTGCCATAAGGTGTTCCAAGAGACTGTATCAAAAGCTATCCTGAGATCCAGAAATGCTGCATACAGCTTCATTTTCTGCACCACTGCGTATTTCTGCATCAACAGGAACAGCGTAAAGCATTGGTCCACTGACCCCTGTTTTTCCGTAAACCAGCCTGAAGGTCACTAATGACATTATTTGTATCGGCCCATTCTTGTAAGTGGTTAAGGATAACCTTCCCAAACATTGCCCTGCACATTCTAACAGGGAAATCGGGGTGGCAGTTAGCCTGAAGGTCCCAGACAGCCTTTTGGTACAGTTATTACCACTTTTTGCCAAGATATAGGTCCTACCTCCAGACCAATAATGGCATTGGAAATGTTATGTATGGTTGGGGCCTTACCCCCTCTTTGTCTCTTTACAGTTATTGGAATTGGGTCCGGGTCCCTAGCCCTTTCACTTTTTTTGGGGGAACTCAGTGACCTTTCCACCCCTTGAACCGTTATAAAAAAATTATGTATGACCTGTACCACCAACGGGAGTCGAGCTAGGAGTCAACATAATTGTGGTTGATGAAACTACATTGAACTCTGACAAACTTATTAGTTTGTACCCATGCATGCACACCAACTATTTTTTTTAACTTCCTAATCCAGGTTAGCACCGTGGTTTGCACAAAGCTAGATGGCAACATCTGTGGTGTTGCCAATGAGAACATGTTCTGCTCTGGCGTTGTAGACCCCTCTGCTACTTGGCAAAACATGTTCTTATTGACACAATGTGACATTAAAAAGAATTACAAAAGTGCGCGAGTCCCTCTACCGAGAACGAACATGTCTGAAAATAACCTGTTCTATGGGATGTGTCTACACCCAAGAAGAAATATACTTTGGCATATCCGTCTGGTCCCACGCAGAAGCGCAGTCCAGCACCGAAATGAGGAGTAAATATCCTCTGAACAAGAGTGCATCAGCAGCCTAGACCTGTTTGAAAGGGATACATCCATTTAACAGGTTTTTTGAACCATGTTCGTTCCATTTAGAGGAGCTGCCCAAGTTTTTGTAAATTTCTTTAAAACTTGGTTTTACCCTAAATCACCAGGGGTAATCCAGACATGCACCCCTTGTTCTCTGTCCCTTAGTGGCTCAGCTTTGCCTGACCAATCGGGGCCAACAAGGCCAAAACACATGTCTGTGGTTGCTGATGATTGTCTTTTTCAGAGGATATTTGCCCATCATTTTGGTGCTGGACTGCCATTGTGGATGGGACCAGACTGATATGCAAATTGATACGTCTCCTCTGTGAAGGCAGTAATCTGGAATGTTTGTAGACCCTCTTGGATGGGATACAACCAATAGAACAGTTTGTTTTAACCATGTTTGCTCTCTGTAGAGGTTCTACCACATAACTCCATTTATCACCACCTTTGTTAATAAGTGTTTGCTGACTGGGATTGTTCCTGAGAGCTTAAAGCTTTCCATAGTCTCACCCCTACTGAAAAAAACCTTCATTGGACATAGAGGTGCTACAAAATTACCGGCCTATTGCGGGACTCCCATGGCCAGCTCAAATTCTTGAGAAGGTGGTCACTAATCAACTCCAGGAGTTTGTTGAACAGGAATTATTAGATAAATTCCAATCAGGATTTCGACCAAAATATGGAACCAAGACAGCCCTCCTAGTAGTACAGGATGAACTGCTGAAGGCTGCGGAACAAGGGGAGCTCACACTCCTGGTAATGCTGGACTTGTCTGCGGCCTTCGATACTGTAAATTATGAAATCCCCTTGAAACAACTACAGGAGGTAGGAAGAGTCTCTGCTTCAGCATCGAACTGGTTAGGTCTTTATTGACCAATCGCCAGCAGCGTGTGAGACTGGGAGAGTTCGTGTCGGACCTCATCCATCTGAGCTGTGGAGTCCCTCCGGGATCTTCCCTGTCTCCATTGCTATTTAACCTATATATCCGACCTCTTCTGGAAATCTTAAGACGCTATGGGCTGGATTTCCATTCTTATGCTGACGACACCCAGATATTTATACAAATTATTAATTTTCAGGAAGTATTTAGCAAACTGGGGCAATGTCTGGCAGAAGTGAGCAATTGGATGTTGAAGAATTATCTACAGCTTAATGCTGCCAAGATGGAACTTGTACTATTCGGCCCTAAGCATTTGCTGACAACTGCTAAGAAATTGCCTGTCTTAACATTGCTGGGCAAAAGCTTAAAATTTGTATAAAACATCTGGGATGAATGTGGCAGGAAGATCTTGGCAGTGAAACACAGGTGGGAGCAAACACTAAAGAAGTTCATTTTGTCCTGAGATTGCTACGTCGAGCACTTCCCTATATCCCTAAGGAGGATCATGCTTCTGTGGTGGGGGCACTAACTAGTGCCCATCTTGACTACTGTAATAGTCAACTGCTGGGCATCCCTTCCAAACTGCTCCAGCGGCTTCAGTGCTCAGAACCCGGCTTTTAGACTGATTTTTAAATTACACAAATCTACTCATGTGTCTCCACACCATAGGGAGCTACACTGGCTCTCAATTGTTGATCGCATTAAATTTAAGACCGCCTGCATGATCTTCAAATGCATATATGGCATCGCTCCTCTATATTTGAGAGCTAATTCAGCCAGATCATCCTATGAGACAACTACGTTCCAGCGACAGTCATCTTTTGATCATTCCTCACTCAACTTGAACATCTCGAGGTGATAGAAGATTTGCTGTCTTTGGTCCCAGGCTGTGGAACGCTTTACCGCTACAGTTTAGGACCATGAGTTCTCTCCTTCAATTTCACTGAGCACTGAAAACCTTTCTCTTCAGTTAGATGACCCCCCTTTTTTGGGGGACCCTATATTGATTAACATCATCTACCTTTGCTGATCTCAACTGTGCCAATATGATTTAGTTCGTTACGTGCGCTCTACAAATGCCAAAAAATCAAATCAAAACAAATTTGTATGTTTAAATAGATGCAGCCTAGAGGAGCTTTCAAATAAGATGTCTCTGGCTCCAAGTAATAGTCAACTTTTCTATACAAAAGAAACATAACACATGTCTACCATTTACATTGGATAACATATACCACAGGCACAACTATTTCAGGTCCGTAAATCTGTGTCAGTAGCAGCATATGGTAGTGTGTGTAAAGTGTGTACAGAAGAAATGCAATATTTCAAATTGAAGTGTGTATTCTGGATATTTAACTTTAGCAAAGCCAGGTCAATTAATCGGAGTGTGAGCAGATACATAACCATGTACAGCTGAGGCAAGACTCAGCAGAATAACCTCCAGAAACCAAAACTATTTTAATTCACGGCTGTGTGCTAGGAAACAGCATTACCCATAAATTAAGTCACTCTAAGGCACGTCTTACAAGGTTTTTATATCACAACAGTGGAATAGCTGCAAAAAGAATTCGCTTTCTGAAACCTGCTTTCAAACACACAAATGTTATATTGTGTTGATTTTATACCGCGCACCACTACCACCTACGGACATTCTCCCTGGCTCGTGTGGTTCTGCAAGATAGGTTGGGGTGGGGGGTGGTTAGGATAGGGTGAGAGAATAGGTGCAGAACCAGGAGGAACTAGCGTCTGTGTGTGTTTTGCATGTAGGAGTGGTACAGGAGACCACATGCGTTGTAACCATATGGGTGAGACAGTGTCTCGGGTGTGCGCACCAGTGTTGGTGTTTGTGGGTCATGTGATTTTGTGGTGGGTTGTGCGCACTGGTTAGATTGTATCCATAACGAATCCAGAGTTGCAGGTGGCTGTTGCTGTATGACCATCTAGTGTCTTGCATTGTCGTTGATGGTTTTGCGGCGGGTGGTACGCTGTAGGTATGCTTCCAGAATCTCGGCAAAATAGTGGGGCGTAAACATTGAATTGATTCTTGGTCTGTTTGTGTAGTGTTGCTAGCCCAAGGTCTAGTGTAGGGGTGTTGGTTATGTTGGAGGATCAGGAAGGGTAAGTGATGTTTATTAATCGGTCAGTTTGGCGGAGCCTTTGGTGTGACTCTTTGGTTGTCACTTGATGGCATCTACCCACGTTCTTGATTGTAGTTTGTCGGCCCATCCTGCCTCCTCTCCAGGTCCAGGCTGACTTCCCTTGTGGTTATCGTACACACAGAATTCAAAATTCGGAGGAGCTGGGAGCTAATAGTTACCAAGAGCTACTTTTGCCTCCCCAAACCAGCTGATGCAGAATAAAAACACCTATGTTAATTTAATTCTGTGCATTTGGGGCAACCTATACACATTTTATACAACATTTAAAGCATAGGGGATCATAAATAATGACCAAAATTATATGTTTGTATCTCATGTGTAAGTTTGACTTGTGGAACGTAATGGACCAGCTCCTCGTACCCCAGTGGTAACTTCGGGTCACTGGTTAATGCTGCATACCCAGGAGCTGCTCTTCGCTCCTTCTTATCCAATCTCAATTTCCACCCTTGTACACAGGTTGATGGTTGAAACCTAGTTTCCTTGTTGCTTGTCCCGGTTAGTTGTGGTCGTAGGGTGCGGAACCAATGGCTGGTCGGTTCCCGGGGGGTAAGGGGTGGCGATGGGGGTGCGTATCATTTTAAGTATAGTTGAGAGGATGCTCTGTCTGGCGGCCCATGGTTATAGGTTGTGGTTGCCCTCGTTGTGGGTGGGCCAGTTGAGGGGTATTATGATTTTGTAGATTACCTGTCTGAATTCCTTGGTGTATGATTGGGCTTGGTGCTATCCCTGAATCCTTTCTTTGGTTGGTCTAGAGTATTTTGTGGTTCCATCTAGTTGCTGGGACATGGAAGGGGGCAGGAGGTGGGGGTGGTGCAGTGTTGTGGTCCTTTAAGCCATTGTCGCTTTTTTTGAAACCGTGTCCCTTTATTGTATTCCTTTCGGTCTGTGATGTTATTGCTGCCGGTATCCTTAATGTGGAAAGGATTTAGATGAGTGATCATATGCCACCGGTAATGGCGGACATGTATGAAGCCTTCCACAAATGCCTGTAAAAAAGTGGCAAGCTCCTAATTACATCACAGGTTTCTTCTAAAATGTACTAATGCCAGCTCCATGATCCAAAAGTACAAGAAATAAAAGGAGTACCATGAGCTTTTAAGTATTGCGATCGTTCTACTGTTTGGCAAAAGAAGGGGTACAAATATCTCTCTACGAAATGGATGTTATGACATAGAGCCTTGTATCTTGCTATTAAAATCGGAGGGCTCTGTTGCCTAGGGTAAATGGGGATTTGCGTTTTGGCAGGCTCATAACATTTTTCTTAATTTTTCGTGCAGAAATGGCTATGCTCTTGCTCAGTTGTCAAATGATTTTTTCTGATTCCCAGACACCAGCCTTGTTAGTGCTCAGTAATACAAATGGTGGTCAGTTCATATTTTTGTGCGGGTAATGTTAAAGTCAATTAATATCTCAGACGTCACAATGAGCTGCTGAGCTCAGTGCCATCTTGCAAGGGTGTCCGCTTTTTGGAAATTGTTAGAGCAGGATTCGGTTGGAGGAAGCATATTTTGTTCCCTGAATTGGCAGTTTTTGATAGTACCAAACTATTGTGATTCTCTCAATTGATGGCACATTTGGTTGCATTGGTTAATTACTTTTCCATTTTGGGCAAAAATGTCCAGTCCAAAATGTCAACAGGGTAAAATAACTAAATTGAGGTTAATGACTTTAACTGTAGGATTGTAATTGTCATTTATGTAGTGCCCTTTCCCCATTTCTATGGCCTCAATGCGCTTTGTGGTTGGAAGTCAATGTATGGGAAATGAGTTAACTTTAAGATGCATGTGTGCATTGTGCCAGGTTAGGACTTAGGAGGGCTGACAAGGCTGCAGTAAGAAGCCCCGCGGTCAGGCACGTGGATGGGTGCTGTAGGTGGATTAATATAAAGTGCTAGTGCAGGAGACTCATTGCTAGATCTAAATGGTTCCTAGGTTGTCGCTGCATACTAATGGTAGAGGTGTTGAGGCACATCAGGGGTTTGTGTGGACGGCAATGCAAGCCGCTAGACTGGATTTGCATAGCCATGGCTGCATTCTATAGAGCATGGATGGGCAGCCGTGCCTGCGACATGTGTTCACAGACTTGGTGCGAGTTATACATACCTTTTAAACTCCCTACACTTCAGAGCCTGAGCAGTGGGGGTGATGCCCAAGTTTTAGGGTACTGCAGCAGCAGGTGAACCACCCAGACTTGAGACAGTGTCTAGGGTACTAGGACCCAGACCCGAGATGCTGTTGCCAGGTTTTTATAAACTTAAACGTGGCTGTGAAGCAGCACACCTCTGCTCATGTTTGGGGATAGAGCAATGCAGTACAATAATATGGCTTCAATTAGAAGGATCGATATTAAGGGTATATTTGGAAAGATGCAGAAGGTTATGCAGAGAGGACATAGGAGATATTCCAGCTCGTTGCCTTTGTGGAGTAATGTAATCCAGGGTTATTTGCTGAAATTAATTGTACCTTTTAAAGAAATGGTTGTTTCTTATTCCCCTTCCTCCCCACTATAATCTTGCCACAAAATCGTAATCGGTTTGACAAACGTAATCAAAACTGTACAAAGGCGGCCATTGAAGCAGCACTTGGAAATGATCTTTGATCTTGGTGTCAGTTTAACTTTCCATGTTTTACCTGTCCTTTTCTGTTTTAGTAAAGGTGTAAGTGCATGTACAGTACATTTACACTGAGAGGACTTTTCATCACTGAACTATGGCCTGTGAGGAGAGACTTCTTTGGTTACAACCACATCCTTAAAGCTTTCCACTTTGCACATATGCAGAATTAAGTGGGAGAATTCAACGGTGGAGGAGCACACCTAGAAAAAGCATTAAAGGCAGGTGGCAACTTTGCATCAGTAAGAAGTCATGCCCACTGAAGTGGCGCTTTCTTAATCTGGGCTGACGAGATGGCGGCGCCAGTCACCAGAGACCGGATTTTCATGAGCTAGGGAAAGAAGATTATTTCAACAGCAATACAAACAAAAAAATTCTGCCTTAGTTATAAAGCCAGCACCATACTGAATGGTAGAGTTTTGCACACTACATTTGCTCTGAAGCTGGCAAACCTTCTCTTCACTTTCTCCAGCAAGGCACTAGGGACTCGCATATCCTATTACTGTGCACCTGGATCCCACTGTTTAAATGCAATGGGGGCTGACCATTCCTGTGTTCTGCTACACATGCCTGCCAGTGCACACGAAGTAGAAATTTTGTTGAACATTGAATTGCATGCTCTCATTGCTGTGTTGATTTCTGTGCAATATCGATTCACTAAAACGGTCCAGGTGAACAGGTCCTGCATTATTTCCTAGACTATCCTTTGCGATTGGGGTAGCACGTCTAAGGTACATGTTTATTCGCACATAATCTTGGATATGAAATAGTTTTCTCTTAACTGAACCTCTAATCAGTCAACTGCCTGCAACACATGGCTTTTATTGCAATGGATGGAAAAGATGTCTTCCTAGTTAATCATTTATTTCAAAAAAGGGTTAATTGTGATGTTTGCTGGAAGGGACAAGTTGATCTTTTTCCACAATTTGTAGACATTAGCAAATTTCCACTTTGGAAAATGCCCTGGTATGGACGATTTGGAATGCTGAAGTGTAATGCAGCCACCCTCATCCCTCTTGTTTAGTATGGCTTTGCATTTTGCTTTTCTGTATGCTGCTTTCCTGCCTTCATGTTAAATGTATGTCCTTCCCATTGAGTAACATGATGTTTCCTAATGCTCTGAGGAGAAACCTGTCTGAACAACTGAGTATTCTGCTGTAATTTGTGTTGTGCACACTATCCGTTACCGGCTGCAAAGGCAAAGAATGTATTCAATTTAAGTAGTTTTGAGCTGCCATCTTAAGTTTAGTCTGAATATTGTTCTTGGCCCGTTTACTGCAGCAAAATAAAAGGCTTCCCAGTTAAGAAAATAAAAATACTACACTGGAATCCTGTTTAACGTTCAATGAAATAAGAGCTTCATTGCATACAGTCCATATTGGGGGTGGAAATACTAGTCGTTTTGAGGTGCACTTTGTATGCATTCTATTGGAGATTGGTTGTAGTAAGTCTTGCAGATCTTTTGTGTCTCCACCAAGGACCAACACTTCTCCAGCATTGCATCTTTAATACATTCCCATGCTGTGAATATTCCCTGTTGTCAGACTGGTAATCCCAAGTTACACTGAGTCCCCTTGCCCTAGGCAAGAAGAATCTACATTTTGTAGCCTAACACAGTTGTTATGGGTGCATTTGTTCCCCAACAAGGGGACCTCAAGTAGGCCTAGACTAGACCCTCCTCGTCTTCCCGTCAGATTCTAACCATGTGTCCAGATGAGGGAGTCCTTGGGTTTTCCACAGTCAGAGTTTAGGTTCAAATCTTCAAACCTAAGTTTTCAAAAGAAGCATTTTCTTCTACTTCATTTCTACATCAGGTCTACTACTTCAAGGTGTGGGAGTTTTCTGGGGATGGAGGGCAAAAGGAGGCCCCTTTTTAAACCCTGTGCCACTTATGGCCTGAAAAACATATATGAGGGAGATAAGCATTCAGACTACATATAATGCCTGTACCCCCACCACACCATTGAAAACTGCACTATCTGTCAACGTCTTAGATCCAAGACGCTCAAATTTATAAACCAAAGGCTGTTATGCTGGTTCATTAAGTACCCAAGGTGCCCCTCTGATGTCGAATCGACCAAGAGCATGGCTGCTCCTGTGGGGAAACGACAGTGGTCAAGGGAAAGGGCCAGGCCGGAAGATTGCCCAGTGAAGAAGACAAAGCACAGGCTAGCCCACAGCTACGAGCTGTCAACGGCAGGTGAAAAAAGACTGAAGGTGCAGGAGAGGCCTGTCGTTGCTGCGGCAGAAGTCTGGAGCAGAAGGTGGCAAGCTGATGGAAAACCGAATGCACAAACATAAATAGAGGTCAGTGGGAGAGGGCAAGGCCTCGTCTAAGTCACTGAGCCCTTCAACGCCACATAAGACTACCTTGTCAATAACACGCCACAAAACTGCCTCGTCCACTGCCCTCAAAGTCCAGCTTGTCAACGACACGCCACAAATCTAGCTAATCTACTACACATCATAAATCGGACTTGTCGACGAAGACGCCCATGGAAAAAGACTACGCAAACACGATCCCGTCACCCCGGCCTACAACCTCTGCAGTGGGGAAGGAGACACCCCTGAGCCAAAAGAAGACAAGGAAAGAAAGCTTGTCACCGATATGTCGACGACAACCCAGTCGCCTGAAAGGGAAAAACTTCCTCAGGAGGTGCAGCCTCCTCAGCCAGATGTGCCCACACAACCACAACACATAAGCCATATCTCCCCTATCCAGTACTCTGATGTAATGCCAGAGGAGATATTACAGTACGAGGTGGACACCAACTTCGAAACGTAGTATCGGCAGGCTGAAGAGTCAGACTCTGAACAGTTGGTTGTAATACAGGAGGAAACTCCAGCTAGGCCACCAATGCCAGGGAGTCCTATTCAGGAAGGGGAACTACCAGCCGGACAGCCACAGGAAGAGGCAGGTCCAGCACTGCACATGGGTCCCACCCTCCTACAAATCCAACAAAGGGAAGTGAGGGCACTGTTAACCAACCCACAGGCCCTACTATCAATGCAGGTACACTCTTCTCTGCAGAAGGTCATCACTCAGCTCGATGCAGCTGTAAGGACGGTAGTGATGCCGGCCTTACAACCGCCTCAACCAGCAGTACCCCAGCAATCTCCTCCCATACCCAGGTCTATGTCGTGGGGAAGATCAGCAAGGTCCTCCAGAGGGCACTCGCAATCCAGGTTGTTTTCTCTGTCCCCGCCAGCATCCACCGCTCTTCAACCGGAACGCAGGGGCAGGAGTACATTGTGGATGCTAACCTCCCTCTCACGCGAAAGGAGCCGCACCATCTCACCGCTGGTACGTTTGGTGCCGGAAGAAGGGGAACTAAGATACAGATGCGGATGAATCCTGCTTTACCACATTTTTATCCGACTCCCTGAGGCGAAATGATGAATTGGACACAGATTCCCTGCAAGAATTTCCCCAAGACGAGGAATCGTCAAAACAGTCTCCCCCTGATGACGACATGGGGTTACATTCTACAGTCATAAAGGTGTGCCAAGAGTTCGGCCTCCTCACCTCTGAAGATAAGGAATGCTTTTTATTTGTCCATATGGGCAAGGGGCGAAAGGCAGTGGTCTCAATTCCTATACTTGTCCACGGCTGGCAAGTGCGACAGACAATGAAATGACATTCACAATCCCAGCGTTAAAAGGATGCCTCGATTAAAAAGTACATATCACCGGAAAATGCCCAAAAATGTCTTCTTGGCCATCTCCTGAGTCAGTGGTCTCGGCGGCAAGCTGGAAAGCAAAATCTGAGAAGCAAAAATGCATAATACCACCGGACAATGAGGCTCGAAAACCGGATGATTTTC
The DNA here is from genome assembly GCF_040938575.1 of Ambystoma mexicanum. Taxonomy (NCBI): domain Eukaryota; kingdom Metazoa; phylum Chordata; class Amphibia; order Caudata; family Ambystomatidae; genus Ambystoma; species Ambystoma mexicanum. The sequence goes on from NC_090940.1 coordinate 96,293,769, forward strand.
TGAAAAAGGTCTTAGCAATTGGAGCCACAACAGTGCAAGCAGCCTACTCCCTAGCCATCATAGCCAGAAATGATGGTTAGATGTGGTATAAGCTTGCTCCAATCTTGGAGCATCTCCCAGAGGAGAAGCATAAGGAGGTGAAGGAAATCCTAAAGGAAGGGGAAGAGTCGTACAACCTGGGGATCAACAATGGCGGTGGATGTGGCGGAAACAGGATTTAAACAAGTGGCCAACAGTGTGGTCCTGAGGAGACTGGCGTGGCTCCGATGTACAGATTCCCAGCCAGATGTCCACCATGAAGTAGTGGACATGCCCTTTGAGAGGGATGAGCTGTTCGGCCCCAAGAACGACGAAGCCCTAAAAACTATTAAAACAGACACCGACAGTCAAGTCGTTAACATCTCTGCAGAACCGTCTGCGTTTTCGTCAGTTCGGAGTAGCAACCGGCAGAACATCTACGTCCTCCAATGAGGGACGACGATATTTGAGGGTCTCAACATATTACTCCCTGGGGTCCAAGGGGGCTTACCAGGGGTACCAAAATTAAGACTATAGACTTAATCAGCGCCACAAGCAGCCCTCCTGATCCCAGAGGGAGTGGAAGGGAAAGACCAAACCGTGTCAATCCATCCCACGGCGCCCTGGGAGGAAGGATCTCCAGGTTTGCCTGGAACTGGAGAGAAATAATCACGGACAAATGGGTGCTGGGTGTGGTATTATACGGGCACCTTCTAGAGTTCAAACAAACACCCCCCCCCCCATACCTGCGAACCACCAACTGCAGGCACACAAGACTGCGCTCCTACGAGAAGTGCAGCTCCTACTGCAAAAAAGGGAATTGAAGTCCCCAGCGACCATAGGGGAAAGCGAGTTTAATCTTAGTATTTTGTTGTCTGCAAACCGGATGGAAAATGGAGGCCCATTCTAGACCCAAGGAGGTCAAACAAATTTATAAAGCGCCAGAAGTTCACTATGATCACTTTATAACAGGTCATAGAAGCAATGCAGCACCACAATTACCTTGCGTCCCTGGATCTCCAGGACTCATTCACGTTCCCATCCATCCAGGGCACAGGGAATACCTCGGGTTTGTGGTCAGAAAGTCGCACTACCAATTCAAGTTCCTTCCATTTGGCCTGAAGTCTGCTCCCCGCACCTTCACGAAGTGCCTCGCCCCAGTGGCAGCCAGCCTGCGAAACCAGGGACACCAAGTCTATCCATATTTAGACTGACTGGTACATCCAGGAAGGGAGCAGCAATAGTTAGTCTATTACAAACATTGGGCTTTGCCATCATTTACAAGAAATCCTTCTTACGGCCATCCAGGAGGCTTATATTCCTTGGAGCGCAATTTTCCACCGTGGGTGCGTCCCTTCCAAGATAGTGAACACACTCGTGGCCCTGCTGAAGACGTTCATGCCAGACAGAGTAAGAACAGTGCAACAATGCATGCAACTGCTCAGGGCGATGACGCCTTGCATACCACTAGTCCCGCACTGCAGACTCCATATGAGACTGCTACAAGAGTTCCTGGCATTGAAATGGTCCCAGGATCATGGGAGGACACTGTGCTCGCAGCTTCAAGGGTAGGCGAGCAAGACCGATGTCTGCAGGGGGAAAAAGTTTAATGATCCAACACCCGACAAAATGCTAATAACGGACGCCTCCCTCCAGGGGTGGACACTCATGCGGATCGGCTACACGTCGGAGGGTGGGGGGGGGGGCTTGTTGTGGATGCTCCAAGAGACATCCGGGCATGAAAATGTGCTTCAACTCAGAACGGTTTGGTTGGCACTTAAGTCATTCCTCCCAATACTGAAGAACTGGATGGTCAAAGTACTCCAACACCACTGCCAATGTATTCTGCGAAAACAATGAGGAATGAGGTCAAAGACATTATCCAAGGAAGCTTAATTGACCTGGCACTGGGCCATTACCCACAGGATCGGCATTCAGGCATTCCACCTTCTGAGGGATACAGAATCAGACAGCAGTCGGTCTCACCAGGCAAGTGTCCCAAAACCACCAATGGGAGCTTGGCGCTGCAGTCTCTATTCCAGTGCTGGGGGTCAGCCAACAGTGAACCTGTTCGCCAGGTATGCCAGCAGGATGCCCCAAAAGGGCACAATGGTAAAGGTTTGCTTTTCTATGGGACGGCCTCTTCGCATATGCATTTCCCGCTGTTCCGGATCCTGTGAAGGACGATAGACGATCAAGAACCACACCTGCATGGTTATCCTCATTGCGCCAGACCTGGTACTCCGATGTTGTCCGGCTCCCCAGGGATCGACCCATCTGACTCAGCAATCGATCAGACATAACACAAGGCAAGGGGAAAATTCTACACCACAACCTCTAATCACTCCTAACGGCGTGGCTCCTGACTTTGCAGAGTTCAGAAGCCTAAACGTATCACAGGAATGTAGACCGTTCCTAGGGGCGGTGAGAGTTCCCGCCACCAACATGTCTCATCACCTGAAGTGGAAGTGGTTTTGGAGTGGTGCAAAACCCAACGCGAGGAACACAGGAAAGGCTGAACCCATTCCGTGTGATGCTGGAGGAGGTACTGCCATATCTGCTTGGCCTGGCCATCTCTAGGTACACGAGACTGGAGAGAGGAAAGCATTTCCTCAAAGGCCTTTTCAGAAGTTTTCCACTAGTATAACAGATATCGTCAGAATGGAGCCTCAACACCGTACTCTCAGGGCTCAAGAGGAAACAGTTTGAACCTATGGACTCTACACCACTAAGATACCCGTGGTGGAAAGTGGTCTTCCTGGTGGTTATGTCAGCTAGGAAGGTGTCGGAGCTGCACGTCCTCGCAATTAACCAACCTTACTTGCGTTTCCAGAGGGACGGGGTACTTCTCATGATGAACCTGTGGTTTGTTCTCAAAGTCCCCACTGACTATTACAAGAATTCCACGATAATCTTGCTGTTTCTTTTAGCATGCCTTTGTTACTCGCTCTACCTCAAGCGAGCGTTAAAATACTACATTGACAGGACAGTCCTTCAGGAAGTCAAAATAACTCTTCGTAGCATATGGCGCAACAAATTAAGACAATGCTTTATCCAAGTAAAGCATTGCAAGGTGGATCTCGTTGGCCATTGTTTTCTGCACAGCTCTGCAGGGAAGCCCCTCCAGTCCCCTCCGCGTGCACATTCGAGCGCTTCAGCAGCATGGTGGTCGGGGTCCCAATCAGACATCTGCAAGCAGCTGCCTGGTCAGTGCTGCATAATTTTACGCGGCACTACTGCCTGGAGAAGCAACATGCCGAAGAAGTGCGTACAGAGAGAGCGCCTATTCCAATAAGGTATGATCCTATGGATTTGCTGTACGGTATTCTGGTGGGGTTTTTATCTGTATGCACCTCCAATATTCGTATACTGCTACATAGTCTATTCACAGCATGTGAATCTATGTAAGATCCAATGCTGGAGAAGGAGAACGTTTCTTACCTATAACGCCTGTTCAGCATTGGTATCTTTCCTAGATTCACATGCACCCTCCTTACACCCTATGGACATCTATTACCACTGGGTCAGAATCTAAGAGGAGGGTCTAGTCTAGGGCTACTCGAGGTCTCCTTGGTGGGGACCTAAAGCACCCACAACAAGAGTGTTGGGCTACAAAATGTAGGTTCCTCTTGCCTAGGGCAAAGGTAATCAAAAAGTAACCGAGGATTCCCAGCCTGACAGGAATATTCACTGCATGTGAATCTTTGAAAGATACCAATGCTGTAGAACAGGAGTTACAGGAAAGCAACTTTCTCCATTTCTCTCAAACATAGCATCAGTATACACAGTGTATTAAGCAATTATGTTTTTAGGTAAAAATATATTCCAACGTCAAACAAATGTGTGTAATTTGTACTTCTTGGCACCTTTTAAAGGCTGCCTTTTAGGTCCAACAGTAATACTATTCGAGCGTGTTGTTGTGCCCCTACTCTGCTGATACCACTGATTCGAACATACATATGGAGCTTTGTGGGTGGAAGCAGGGGAGCATCTTCCTGTTTTTAGGTTGTAAAGGTGGCTGAAACAATGCTCATCTGTAGGCTAGTTCTAATGTATTGCATGACACAACATTGATAGTCTTCCTTGAAAACGCAGCTCCAAAATCAGATGATTGTTGCATTAATAATCCTAGAATTCCAAACTGTGATGATTTCATCAAGTCAACCATTTTTTTGAGGTTGGATTCAGATCTTTCAATTACACCCAAATAAATCACATAAATGGGTCAGCTTCCATAAAATAATTATCCTAGGGATGCTGCTTTTGGTGGGGCCTTCCAGGATAATGACGTTGACCAGCTTTGTAGCTGTTGGAGAGAAAAGTAACCTTGGACAATAGATCATGTGGTAGTATGTTCTGACTTCCCTGCATGCCGTTTTTGTGTCCTCTGAAGCCGACCTAAATTATGTCATTATCTGGACATTAGTGCTTGTTTTTTATGTTTCTCTGCGTTAGTTGAAGTGTGATTAAAAAAAAATTAGAAGGAAAGTTTGTAAACAAAAAGGAAAAAATAAAACATTTGAATCATTAAGTTTTGAAAATACAAGAACATAGATTTGACAACAACCTTAGAAGAATTAAAGCTTGAAGGGGGTAACTGAGATGATCTCCTCGGCCAATCCAGTTTTGAACAAATAAGGGATGAAAGTACATTTAGTTTTAGAAACTGCATGGGAAGTGATTTAGCTGTGGGCCAAAAGGGTGGGCTTCCTTGCCTCTTTAAACCCAGTTTAAATCTGGATGTAGGCATATAATTGCAAATGAGGGGAAAGGCTGTAAGCATGATGGGACAGGTACTTCGTAGATAACTTATTTGTAAGCATAAAAACTGAACACAATTATTTTTTTCTGACCTTACGTTGGGGCTATGCATAAGGTACACTGTAATTTTAAACTTTGGGATCAGAGTAAACATGGGGTATTTGATTTTTCTCACGGTAAGACCTAGCAACATTTTATTGAAGCGTGAATTCTTGTTTTTGAGACATGCCGATAGCCAATAGGATCTGCTTTTTAAATCGCATTCACAAAATAGAACCCCAGTTTATTGGGTCGTTCGAAATCGCAGCACGCACAGTCATACCTTTTTGCCAAAATGTTCTGTCCCTACCAACAGTGCCCTCCTTTTGGGGACCTGAACAGTCGGGCAGAAAACACATCAAACACTGACCCCCACAGAATATTGGTTAAGGCAGTCAGTCTAGACTTTGCACAGCTAGTCAATGGAAAACCGCAACCTACAGGTAACCGCATGCTTGTTCTTTTGTGTCTGATAATGCCCGCCTTGGGTTCCACTCGGTAGGTGCAAAGAAACATTGGAAGTATGCCACATTCCTGTGATGAGGAGTACACTTCAGCCCTGCACCTTTATAGAATCTTTCCCACTCACCTTTGCCTGCTACCAGCCTCTATAAGGCAATTGTTCACATCTAACGAGTAATTATGCTTAGTATAAATTGAGTGGCATCCTTATAAATACAAAACATTGTCAGCAGCCGGTGAACAAACTGTAACAGAAGACACTAGAACATTAATGGAAACCGTAGTTGTGGAAACTCTCCCAGCATGCTAAATCTACAATCGAGCATTCATGCAAACCCTATGCAGGGCTAAAACAAAGCACACCATCGGGTTAAGCTGGTTGAAGCAGAATACGCTTACAAGGGGTGTTTCTCGTTCTGTCATGAACTGGTCACTTCAACCAGCCTTTCACCCAGCCCCATCTAAAAAATTGCAACACATTTTTATTTCTTATAGCAAAAAACAAATGCCAGTGGCAATTTTTCATCACGTGAATGCTCTACAAGTCTAATTAAACCCACTACATAAAGGAGTTGGCCCCAGCGAGAATACAGACGATGACCAAGATCATGTCTGTTCTAAAGTAAACCTGACAACTCACAGATACCCAAAATGCCAATTTAGCCAACCTGGATCTACCAAACCTCACTTCATTCATTACTTCGCTCATAAAAGCCTCACTTGTACTTGGAATATAGTGCCCATCACTTTAAAACACAGCATTGTCATACCCCCTCCTGAATATAACTGGTTGCTTGCACAAATATCCAAGCCAACCACAGACTGTTATCATAACGAACAATACATTATCAGCAAGTGACTCTATTCCCACTTGCCTCCTGAGTGACTTTCATTCTAGCTCCCACCCGGACAGAAAAGCAAAATCACTTTGCTGCACATTGTAAGTGACTTCAATCCAGCACTCCAACTAAGTCAATGCTTAGGATGGGATGCCCAGTGGAAGCCCTTATTTATATATGTTGATGCCAAAGTTCTTTAAATCTGGATGATGAACCCTTATATAACGCCCCTCTCTTTGAATCCCCCTGACCTCACTGAGCCAAGAAGTAGGTTTGTTTTGCAAATTAAAAGGTTTATTTGAAGAATTGAATAATATATATCACACTTTTATGAATAGAATAATATCTGAATAGCACACTTATGAATATGACAATGATCAGCAATGGGTAATATTACAATCTCAATCAGTTAGGAATAGGAAGGATAAGGTAGCAGAGAATACTTTATATGGTTCAAGGAAAGGCAATAATAGGAAAGCATGCCACACAAATAAACTTGATATGATTTCAATCAAAGGATAATATGATCACTTTTTCCCCTGTGACTACTCACTCCCTCCACTATGCAATATGAAGAGATGGAAATGAGGGCACACAGGTTTCAAGAATGCAGTTCAATTCCAGTTCCCCCAGCAAACTAGAGAGAACAGGTATGATTTTAAAACACAGGTCAATAATGCTTTTGAATGTGATTGCAATGGATGGTAAAATATGCTAAAATGATTTCAATTCACTAAACAAGATTCAGCACTAGTGAGAATTACTTTGGATTGGTACAGTCAACACTAGTAATGACTCATGAATGATTATCAGATTGAAAACGAAATTCAGCAGTGGAAAGCAAGAAACGGCTATTTTGACAGAAAATGAAATTGAGCCAAATTGCAAGTCGCTGCAACTTTTCCGCGTGCGTGAATCGCGATTATGGAAAAAGTATAAGGAATTGGAATGTCGTTTAGGGTTCGTTGGAAAGCTTAGGATCTTGGCTTTAAAATGGCAGTTACATTCTGGGACATGCGGTTCAAATGTTACAGATGTTTTTGTGAAGGTAGATTTTTCAGAAATGGTCAAGATTTCAGAAATGACAGATCGCGCTTTTAAAGGTTTACCAACAAGGATAGGCTTATACTAAAGAGCTATGAAGAAGCAAGACATTCAACGGGCAGCCACCAGAACCACGGCGCCACCACTCTGATCTCTGTCCGTCAAAACACCTGTCCCTCTTCAGAAAATATCAGCGCAGAGATGATTATTGCTACAATTATCAAGAATTATGTGAAGGAGAGAAGAATTTAGGATAGACAAAGAGATTCTATAATGCAGTTCTGGACAGATTGAAATGGATTGAATATGATTAAACTAAGAGATGACTATGCACAGTTCTAGATTGGATACTCACTCCTAGGCTTTAGAATGGAGTTCGCCTCGTCAAAGATCTGGTGAAGGGTTTGGCTTCACTCGCCATCGGACAGGTCTCAGGCACTCTGGGTTCTGCTCTCAGCACTGCACGGCAGTCTGCTCGGTCTCTCTGACTGGATCGGACGGGTTCTGGATTACAGCACTGCTCTCTCTGGGTCTGGATCTTGGTTCTAGCACAGGGTTCTTAACTAGAAGCAACACAGCTCAGCCAGGCTGTTGAATGGTTTGGTTAGGCCCCGTGGAAGTTTAGGGGTTAGAATGAGGTTTGCAAAAGATTCTGAAGCCTTCTGAAAAGGATTCAGCTTGTGGGTTAGGCCTCTCTGCTTCAATGTTCTATAGTTTGGGTTCTAGAATTGGTTCTGGATCTGTCTGGAGTCTGGAGCTATCTGGAGTCTGGAGTCCTGCCGGGTGCTTCGCCAAGAATAGTTGAGTAGTGGAAAAGTGTCCTATCTGGGTCTCAGCAGTCCCTATTTATGGGTTTCCAAAGGGGGTGGGGAGGCTGACTCTCTATGCCCAACCCTCTAAGGATCCTGATAGGTTAGAGAATTTCCTGTCCCCTGATTTGAGTCAGGAGTAGGGTGTCATATGTGTCAGTGGTGCTGTGTTTTATGACTTAACTGAAATCCCTCCCCTTTGCTTTTACATAGAAATTTTTTTCCCCAAAAACATATCTCCCAGATAGACAAGTTGTTCATAATACATATACACATCAAAGATTAATTAAGGCATGTCTCTGTTCAAGTCCCATGTTCCTACGAGCTTGGGTTCAGAAATGACCACTTATTCGCGCTTTTGGTGGGTTTCCCAATATTGGTTCTGCACCAAATTTTACATAGGCATACACACCATCTGAGCACATCTCTGTAATTTCTTATGTTCATAGCACAAACACTACAGCTGCAATATTAATAAATTTCATGGTTTGGTCTCAGAACATCACACAGCGTCCAGCTTAATCTTAAATCGTCAGGGATTTTTTGATTATAAGAACCTCAAAGTTTCCCATTTTTGTCAGCTTGGTACAATGTGTTATGAGCATTTTTATAAAACATACATTTGCTTTCAATTCACACAATGGTTTGTCTCCGCCTCCAGGATCCTGGCTGACTCAGAGGTCACATGGCCTGTCCTCCTGCAAGGAGTTGTCAGTTACACCCGAATTTAGCATATTCTATTCAGTTGAAAGACTCTATTGTCCCTTTCTCCTGCCAGCACAGAAAATCCCCTCCCCATGTGATTAACATGTCCATGCGACATCCTCCCTTTTGGTGGGAAGGCCCAAGGTGTGAAGGGTTCTCAGGGGAAGCAAGCCTTTTGGAGTTTTAACTGCATCCGGTTACTTTATGATCAATTGTAACATAGTTCCTTGTGACAAAAAACTAACATTTATAAACTTAAAATAAGCAACATATCTTTAAATCAAGTCTTTTTCAACATTAACTCACTGTGTGGCACTCTACATTGCATTTTGATGGAATTCTCTTCTTTGGCATATTTAACTTCTGAAACACCAGTTCTCCTGTCAGAATTATAAATCGCCAGCACCTGACAGAGGCGAGTAACGGTACTACACCCATTTTGACAGCTGTCTTTCCATCAGTATCTTTAAAAGGGGATTTTCCTCTGAAAGCATAGGATTCCTGCTGATATTGTATTGATGTGGATTCTTGCAGTAGAGTAATGTGGAACACCCAACAAGAAGGTTGTATCTTTTTGGTGGTTTTGTGAGCCATGATTTTAGCACATTTTTGACAATCAAACGGATTCCCAAACAGCTCTGTATTTCTTTTGGCAATCAGCATTGCTTTTTCCAAGTGGTTTCAGGCTGCTTGATGGGTAGCCCAATGGTGGGTTTTGGCCAGTGATCTCCTGGGCTCACTACTGACATAGGCACAAAGTAGATGGTGGCCTATTTTTCAGGTTTTCATTGTGCACTTTCTGGTGCTTTCTGCCGAGCAGCATGCTTTCCGGCGGCCATTATGTTTCTGCTGCCAGCAATGCACAGTGAAGTTGCAGGGCTTGGATGAGTGGGTTGATGCATCCCACAACCTATAAAAGAGACTTCACTCATGCAAACATGAAGGTAAGCCCTTCTTGACTTCATCTGGAAATCTTTCTGGCTGATCACAAAAATAATCGCCCATCATATCATGACTTAATGGCAAAACACATTTATTCAAGCAGCACTGTCAGCAGTTCTAAATCATCATCTTATTCCCCAACCACCCACACCTCTTGAACTGATCATGCTTTTTGGCACAGCTCACCCCATAGTTTTCTTCAGCTGGTCTTCGCCTGCGGGGGCACCCTCCTGCCCACCAGAACAAGGACAAATCTGTTAGTCTGACTGTATAATAGTTTATTCAACAGCATAAAGAAAATAAAATATATACCTCTCCAAAAATGAGTGCCAGATGTAGTTTGTCTGCACTTTTAGAAAACTACTTGTTGAATCTCGGTGCGGATGAGGAATCTAGTAAACTAGTTGGGAGACTTGGCTATTTGATTAGGCCTACCCGATGCTTGGGGTAATTTCCTTTTAGTCACCACCTCACCTTTATTCAATAGGTCAACTGCCCCTAGAAAAAAAACATAGCATTAATGCTTAAAACCTGATAGTCGCTCGCTCAACACAGTCCATGCCCTCCCCTCTTCCCGGTCCAAGACTGATCCGTGAAAGGTACAAGACCAGATTCATGATACTGTGCATAGTTCACAAAGCATTGCAGGGAACAGTGTTGTAACACCTTATAAGGATCTTCTGCACCTACAAACGAGCTAAAGCTTGAGGGCCACTTGCATAACAGATTAGCTATTCGGCCTGCTAAATGCAGACCTTTCAGTGGGATATGTTGTTGTGAATCACAGAGCCCCATCCTCTGGAACCTCCTCTTGGTCATGTCATGCTTCATAAAGACGTTTTGAAATTTGGCCTGGGGCTGGAAATGCATCCGAGTGGGAGTGCTTCAGCATTTTGGACCTTGCGCAGAAATGATCGATGTGAGCCTGTACCACCCTGCTATAATTGGCTATAATTGTTATGAAGTGCAAAAAGCTCTGCACAAAAGAATTGATCTGTAAAGTGAAGTTCATGAAGACAAACTATTTCATAAAACTCACCAGACACAAGTGTGTGCAATTGAGTATAGGCAGCAATCCATCTGCTGGTGGGCTTGTGCAAGAGCTCTTAACGGGCGCTGCAGAAGAGGAAGCTGCTTCTGGACAAAGGTTGCATAATCACAGACCATCTTTACAATTTGTGTGATGTAGCCACAAGGCGGCATTCACTCTACAAAACAAACCAACAAAAGATCAGTAAGAACATACGAATAGTAATGGAGGCGCTCAATGTTACTGCCCACATAGACCAGCAGACACATACAGATACGACAAATCTCGAACCTGTTATTCATAGCGGACAAAGATTTTAAAAAATAATTATATTCATTAGAATTCCTTGTTTTTACGCTTTCTATTTTATTCAGCAACCAACTTTTCTTGTTTGCTAAATTAGAAAAATTGATTGTGTGCACGAATACGTTTTGTAAATAATTGGCTAATATGTTATCAGTGCAATGTTACTTTTCCTTAGTTTCCTTAGTAAAAATCCTCAGTTGTGAGGACGTCAGCTTTTAGAATGAACATTTTCTCTGTTCCATCTTAAACATGCAGATATTACGTATAAGGGGTTAGATTAGCATGTGTCTGAGGTTCATGAGCTTAAATGTTTTGGCAAAGCTTTGAGTGTTGCACAAAGTCTAACAATACCGGATTGCAGTCATCCTGCAATAATCTGAGTGCTGATAGACTTCTGAGATCACTTGCAATAGGTTTTTTGCTTGCAGAAAGGAGGTACGTTATTGATAATACGAGGTATATATTAACTGCAACCCAAAAGGTCCAGGGTGTAATCATCTTCTCACTCTGCCCCCTTTTTCTTTTTCTGAAGGCCATCTTTTCCCTTTATTTCTGTTTTCTTTTTCTCGCTCTGTCGGCCACCTGCTCTCCGGCTTGCTTGAGATGTATCTGAAAACTATAGTCAAACCAAGGGCAGAACATTCTGATTAAAACAACCTACATTTCAATTCCCCATGTTTTACCTTTAAAACTGATATCCGGAGATCTGAGGAAGTCGAATGATTCCTAAAGTGCATTTGCAGACTGACCCGCCTGTTCGTCTTCACTCCAGGAGGAGCTGCTATACAGACCCAAAACAGTAACATAACATTAGAGAGGGGCTCTAAATGGGTTCAATTGTTAACGATGAAAGCTACTAACCAGGAAGGAAGTCGCCCCTCCCCCTGCCCCCAATTCTACACGTGTGCAACCCAGTAATCACTTGCTAGTAGGGAGTGCAAATCTTGAGTCCTGGTGAAGGGGGGGTGGGGTGGCGGTCTTGCCGATCTAGCACGCCATAGCGTCTTCCACTGCACATGGAGCATCTGATCTTGGGGACGTGAGGAAATAATCAGACTCTGCTGCTTCCTTAAGACCTGATGCAAGTATCTTTTCAGAAGGGGGTTGTACACACCTGACAAGGTGTACATTTTTATATGCAATGATGCTGGCGTTGCAGCCTCATTTCTTAGTAAACTTGCCCTTTGTAAAACTGTGTACAAACCGGTTTCTGAGGTTCTAATCTCTGGTTTCAATTATTTTGAGCTTCTCGTTGAACTCCAATAATTTTGTATTTGGTTTTGTTCTAGAAACGTTGTTAGTGGCTTAAAGTTGTATAAGCACAGGGTTCAGGTTAACGGGACCTTTTCAAGTCAGTGGCAAGTATGGCGAGGAACGCGTCGAGGGTGCCCGTTGTCCCTGCTGATTTTCGTGTTGGTTATTGAACTGTTGGTCCAGTACCTGGGCATTATGGTGGGTGCAAATTTGAAATGGGTGTACCAGAGGAATGTTAGCAGAATTCTGGGAGAGGTTCTCTATCTCGTTGATGGGGTGGGTGGCCCTGGTGAAGAGGATTGTGCTGCTGAGGCTGCTGTACATGTTTACCCATGCCCGGGCGCTTCACAAGGTATTATCTAAACTACTTTGGAAGAGGGGGATTGCAGAGAATTGCTTTAGCTACTCTACAATGCCTGCTAGTAAGGGGGGTGGGTTGGTGATGGGGCACATGATTTTAGGTCCTATTGTTGGGTCTCCGCGCTGAAGCATGTGGTGGATTGGTTATTTCGTCCACATATGGATCGGGTTACCGGGTGAATTGAAGTGGAGTCCACGCCGACGGTGCTGCTGGAGTTTCTTGGAGGGAGAGTAAAGGTGCTTGGGCAGGTTTTGACTTCGCAGAGTATGGTTATCTGGATCTGGTGGAAGGCTACTAAACTTCCTGGACAGAAGATATCTTTTATGCTGAAGATGTTCCTAACGTGTAGCAAACAAAGGTGTCCTATCCTTGTACATCCGATTCTTGCTATGTTCCTAACGTGTGGCAGGTTAGGGTACGTACTTAAGCAGATGGGAGGAATTGGTATACGGCAAGTGGGGCACCCGGGATTCGTGGGAGACCTCTTCAGAGACGAGAAGGCCATCACGTATCGAGACTTTGGAGCTGCTCACCCGACTGTTTGCCTCAACTTCCTAGAGTCGCTTCTCTGATGGTTGGAGTTAGGGCAGCATAGGATGGTTTTCCGGAGAGACCCTAGTTTCATGCGATCAATGTGTTACGCTTCTACACCAGGCGGGTGGTGGTAGGATTGTGTCTGAATTCTATGCAGCAGACAGGACTGAGCAGGATGTGAGACCGGTGGCCTCAAGGCTGAAGTTGGACAGTGATATAGGGAAGAGTTAACTGATGGGGAATGGAGTAGAGTGTTGGTGCATGCGAATTAAGTGTCCAGGAATGTCCGTTTCCAATGGAACCAACACAAAGGTGTGAGGTAGGTATACATCACCCCAGTGATGGTAGCTAAAATGGCCCTGACGCCGACCCGAGGTGTAAGAGGGCGCTAGGGTCATATTTTGCATATGTGCTGGGAGTGTGAGGGTTTTGCGACGCGGTTCTGGCAGACATGTATGGGTTGACGAAGGTAAGGATTCAGCTGACGGTGATGGTGAAGCAGTGCCTTCTAGGGCTATGGCCTAGCAGGAAAGGGAAGCGCGGTAGGGCACTTAGAGTGATATCGTTAGGCCTCATACTGGCAAAGCTGGTGGTAGCAATGGAGTGGAAAGCCCAGATCGGGCCAAGGATAGGTGACTGGTGAAGGGCGATGCGAAAATGGATCAGAGCAGAGAGGGATGTGGCCTCTATGGACCCGTCTTAGGACAGTGCCTTGCAGTACAGTGTCTGGCATGAAGTGTGGGATTTGTTTGAGACCCGCATGGACTTGAGACCACTCTAGGTTATTGGCTGAGTGGATGAGACGATGTGTGTGGAATGGGCTCTGAATTGACAGCTTAGTTGCGAGCGTTAAGGCATGGCAAGAAGGAATTATGTGCATGGTGCAACTGGGAGGAGTTGTAATGAGGGTATGCAATTCTGGTTAACTGGGATAGTGCAGGCTCGGGTGGGTATTGGAGTTGCGAGTTGAGGGGTTGTAAATAAGGGTGAGGGGCCGAGATAGATGGCGGGGGGGGAGAGGGTTGGCCTTGGTCAGGACGGAAGTGATTATGCTGCCGCTGTTTGGGGAAAATTTGTGTGCAATGTTACTTGGAATCAAGATGGTGAACTATGTCGACAGGACAATCGTTGGAAGATCGCATATGCTTTATTGTAGTTGAATAAATATATATTTTTAAATTGTATATGCAATCTCCTTATGTTGACTGGCTAAGGCTTCACTTTTACAAGGGCTGGGTTTATGTATCAAGTTCTAGAACGAGGTACGGAAATGGAGCAGGAGAAGAAGAATTCATGAATATTGGGGATCTTTATAGAAGGTTGTCTGCAGCCTAGCAAAACGGCTTGCTATGCTGAACTTGAGGACGCAGCTTGAAACGGGTAGCAAGGAGACTGTGCAAGGGGAGCAGCCCACAAGGTGGTGCAGGCAAAAAGGGACAAAGTGTTTTGGGGTGGAATAGCTGGCTGAGAGGTGCTCATGGTAAGGATTTGGGGGAAACTGAGCGGACTGGGGTGGGGTGGGTTTTGGGGCACCCCGTGCTGATGGAACCTCACCTTCCCCAAAATTCTAAGTGGGAGCTGGCACATTAAGGCAGTGGGGGGATACAAAAGGAAAGGCAGGCGGGAGAAGATAGCTTGACAGCCAGTAGCAGGTCGACATGGAACCTGGGGGAAGGGGGTCAGGCGGGGTAAGCCACTTACTTTACATTTCTTTAATGTAGTGTCTGCAGGAGAAAAGATGTAAAAATTGTTCCAATGCAAACCCGGAGAACAGTTACCTACTAAGATGTTAATAAGCGAAGTTCGTGTTCTACAAAAGAGGCATGCAGCATTATACTCTAGTTCAGTATTACACGCGAGTAACCAATGGATCCTGCACCATAGAAGAGAGTTGGGCACACAGTTCATTTTCCAGGATTTCCATGCATATTATTGGGCTCGTTGGGGATTGCATAACCCATCGTGAAGTCCCGTCCATCTCCGAAATATCGTTCAGTGCCCTTGTTCTACAGTTTCCCACGGTAATTTCAGCACCAGACATCAACATTCTGCGTTCAAAGCCTTCTCAAAGGGAGCCAGACAATTCCCTCGGTTATAAAAGTGTTCTTATATATACATGTGGTTCTTTGAAATGATCTCCGCACCACCTCTGCTAGAACGTGTTACACATGCCTGTGCTTCATGTAGACTGTTGGGAGATTTGGAAAGGCAATCAAACCAGCATGACCTTTTCATATAGATGAAGGATGCACACTTCGTAATAATGCTTTACATCTTTGTGTCGAGTTAAATGTTTAGTACTGGGTCATGTGCCGCAAGACACCACGGTGGTGGTGAACGGCACTGAAGTATCAGCACCATGTCATATCCTGTGCAGAATCCAGCTTGCCACCTCATGGATGAATTGATCGTGTCTTACATCTGCTGATGTACTTGGCCATTGAGCCCATGCGCCTTGCCAGGTTTTCATTCACTGTGTTCTGTGTAGAAAGAGGTGGCTTGCTTTGTATCTGTTGACCTGCTGCGTTTGCCGATTAGTCATTGAAGTTGCTAGGTTGATGCTGACCCAGTGCTGTGCTGTAATGTTTCCTCCTTGCTTGTTTTTCCGTAGCCTTCAAGATGTCCAAGTGGGCCCACAGACCTCCGGCCAGGTCAAAGTCCCGTCCAGGCCCTCTTCTCAGGCGGCAGTGCTCAGCGCTAGCGCCTCTTTGCTGGTGAGAAATGGGAGTGTCCACTTAGAAGCATCGCATGACTGTGCATCTGCCGTAGGCAGTAGCAGTTTGCACGATGAACTTGGTATGCAGGCCTTAAGTAACCTTGGTGACATGGAAGTGTTAATGCAGCACATTTTGGGTAATAATGCCGTTCACTTATCTAACCTTGTATATATGTTTCTTATTGCAATGGGGGAATGCTGGGGATGTTTTTCACCCTTTTCTTTCCCCATCACTTCTTTTTTTATTTTTTAATCTTTATCAGTTTATGTACTGCAAGAAACGATTTACTTTTCAGAACTTTAAATGTTATACGTTTAATCATTTCAAATAGGCCAACCTTGGTACTTTAGCGTATTTATAAGTGGGTGCAATAAAGTGCTAACTCCGCCCCTAACCCACCCAGGCAGGCTGTTTATAATGTGTGGGTTAAGGAGCTGACATATCACTATAGCTGCTTACTGTCTTTTGTGTGATATTGTGCTATTGTTTTCATGGAGCATTCTTTCCAATTCAGGTCTTGGGCATAATATGTGTACCATTGTAAATTGGGCGCCTTTATTTTATTTTTTTAAACTTTATTAATTGCGGTACACTTCACTGCAACAACACCATTACATACACAATCTTCTCTTAAATGGCCCACAGAGTCTTATACATCATCTAAATACTTTTTACAGTTCCCGTGTTTTTCCAGCACTCACAGGACTGTTTTCAGCAGACGCTAGCTCAAACAGGTATGCCCTGAACGGGCCCCAGATGTCTTTGGGTTTGCTTGCCCATGGGAGTGTCATTACAAATTGTTCCTCGCACTCATTAACATATGTTAATTCCTTGAAGTAATGATTTACGCTTGGTGTGTTCAGGCTTTTCCAGTTCTGCAGTATACACTTCTTAGCTACTGCGCACGCCACATTAAAGAGTCTTCTTGTTACCTCCGACATCTTACTGATATCCCCAAACAAGTATTTCTGGGGTGTGAGGTCTGATGGGATCTGTTATTTTCTGCAGTATTTCAGCCACTTTTCCCCAGAACTCTTGGATGTGCGGGCACTCCCAGTACACATGAAATGAGTCAGCACATTCGTTTTCACACTTTTGCCAACTGCTTGGATGGTTTTCTGTGAATTTAGGTACTTTCACAGGTGTGTAGTGCAGTTTGTTCAGCATTTTGAATTGTATCTGGCGGAGGTCTGCATTGATAGACACCTTCTTGGTTAGTTCACAGTATTTCATCCTCTTCTTGTCATCTATGGTTATACCCATGTCTCCCTCCCAAGATGTTTTGATCATGTTCAGTGTGGGCGTATGTTCCTGTGTTACTGCGTACAGTTTGGAGACACTAGTGCCCGATTGTCAGGATAATGACAGGAAGCAATCGTGCGTTGGGGGTTCATCCGGAAACAGTGGCCATCTAGCCTTAAAGGCCAGCCTCATATGATGGTACTGTAGCACCTGTAACTGATTTCTCCCCATTGCAGCCTTAGTCTTATAAGCTGACAAATTTCCCATTTGGGTATATGTCCCGCATACTAAACTCCCCGGGTCCCAGATTTTGTATATCTGCATCGAATGATGGTGCAATGCCGCGGAAGTTCCATAGAGGAGCATTTGTGTAGTATGACGTCTCCAATTGCAGTCTCTTATAGATTTTGGACCATGCCTGTACCGTTGCACTCACTGGATCAAATGTGCATTCATCTTTGTGTTTAGTTTTGAATAGGATAGATTTTATGTCTGTTGGCCTCACAGCATGTTTCTCTACCTGTACATGTGGTGTATTATTCCAGGAGTCGTACCAGTACCTGGCAAACTGTGCCTGTGCTGCTAGATAGTATAACTCAAAACTGGAGCCGCCATCCCTCCCTTGTTATAGGGTTCAATTTTTTTCCCACTTCATTCTAGCCGCCCCCCTGTTCCAGACAAATTCCAACGTTAGGGATTTGAGTGAAGCGAAGAACTTTACTACCAAGACACATTGGTGTGTATATATATAGTAGTTTTGGCAGGATCACCATTTTCAGTACTGCAACCCGACCTATCAGTGATATGGGGAACTTAGCCCATAATTTGAGCTTGGTGGATATTGTGCTTAGTAGATGCTCGTGATTATTTGCGTATAGGGAAGAATTATCCTTGGATAAGATTATCCCTAGGTATCTTATTTTTTCTGGTGACCATTGTAACCCGTGTGTGTTAGTTGGGCGCCTAGTAACCTGGGTTAAAGGGAACATTTCAGATTTAGCTTCATTAGGTTTATAGCCTGAATGCTCTGCAAACTTGTGTATTACTTCTATTGTGGGGCTCAGATGTATATCAGGTTTCCGAATGCACAACAGTGTATTGTCCACATATAGCGATATTGATTGGGTCAGCCCAGTCATTCTAATACCTCTGTCTCTGATGCTCCCTGATATTCACTGCAACTGGTTCTATAGTAAGAGCAAACAATATTGGGGAGAACGGACAGCCTTGCCTAGTACCCCTGACTAGTGCATACCAATCAGATAATATGTTGTTGGTCAGTACCCTGGCCACTGTTTTACAATATAGTAGCTTAACACATTTTAAGAAATATGGACCTATACCAAATTTCTCAAACACGGCGAACAAGTAGGCCCATGACACTGAGTTGAATGCCTTCTCGGCATCTAGGGATACGACCACAGCCTGTGCTTCTGGCTTTATCTGGGCCATGACCCCGAATAGTCTCTGCAGATTCAGTGCCGTTGACCTAGTCGGGATAAATCCACATTGATCCGGATGGACCAGTGTGGGCATATTGGGGGTAGGAGTCTTGTGGCTAGCACCTTAGCGAATATTTTGGCATCACAATTTATTAGGGATAGGGGCCTATGAGGACATATCTTGGGGTGATCTCCTAGGTTTTAAGAGTACCGTGATTATAGCTACCCTCATGGACTCCGATAGGGTTCCTAGTTCTATCGCCTCCTCCCACACTGCCAATAGTACTGGGGCCAGTTCCGCATTCAACTCCTTGTATAGTTCCGCTCTCAGTCCGTCTGACCCTGGTGCCTTGCCACTAGCTAGTGATTTTATAGCTTCGGTGATTTCTTCTAGCGTTAGGGGTTGGTCTAATGTCAGTTTATTTTCCATTGCAAGCTTCGGGAATGTTATGTTAACTAGATAGGCTATTCACTCACTAGGTGTTTTGGAGTCATGGTTTGAATACAACTCTGCATAGAAATCAGCGAACGCTTTGCTGATTCTTTCTTCACTTGTGATGAACGACCCATCGCCAGTTACTATGCTGGAAATCGGCGGTGTTGTCTCTCGGCCTTTAATAGATTCGCCAGGGTGCGGCCTGCTCTGTTTCCTGCGCCATACCGTTGTGCCCTAATTGGGGTTGCCATGTATAGGAGTTCCCTATTTGTCAGCCTATTGAATTCCTGTAGACTAGAATTAATGTCCGCTACTATCTTGGTCTCATGTGTATTAGTATACAGCGATTCCAGTTCGCCTATACGCCACTCCACCCCTCCACCCCTGTCAATTCAGCTCTGACAGACTTCAGTAGGCCGGTGGATTTGGAAATGAAGACCCCCCTTACCCAGACCTTGAAAGTTTCCCACACAGTTGCACTTTTGTCCACTGACCCCTTATTGGCTTGTAAGAAATCTTCCACCTCGATATGCAGAGCCTCTGCAACATTCGGGTCCTTAAGAATTTCTGGTGGCATTCTCCAAGTCCTTAGCAAAGGTTTTACCTCGCCAAGGGCCATTTCTAAAGAAACCGGGGAATGATCGGATAGGGTGCGGGGATATAGCTCACCTGGTGGCTTTAGACAGAAGGGTGGTTGATATTATACGGGATTCAGTATCGTGAACAGAGGAATAAAAGGTATACTGCCTCTTTTGTGGGTGTAGTGTCCTCCAGACGTCTACCATAGACAGTTGTGATGATAGGGTGTGTTATCGTAGTGGCTTACTTGGTAGGAGTTCGGGTTTTAGTAGTCTATCGGTCTAGGGCGATATCCAAGATGGTATTAAAATTCCCCCCCCCCCCCCCCCCCCACAGAATATGCTCGTCCCCCCAGAGATCCATGTCCTGTACAACATCCATGTAGAAGTCTGGGTCATCAATATTGGGACCGTATGTGTTCACAAGTATGACCACCTTCCCAGCTATGCAGCCCTACACTATTAAATATCGATCTTGCGTGTCAATTTTATTCTTCACAAATTGGAAACCTACATACAGAGGGGTGTATTAATGGAAGGACTCCTCTGGCCTGGTTCGAATATTTGGTGTAATATCTTTGTTGCCCGCAGCTTCGAAGGAGCTCTGTGTTTGCCCTCGTGATCGCATGTTTTTCCTGTAGCATGACTACATGCGGGTGATGTCTGGTAATATATGTCCCCACCTTCTTTGATTTAGCTTAGTTATTGAGACCTGACATTACATGTGAGAAGTTTTATCCATTACCCTGGCGTCTGCCATTTTTTTGTGTTGCGTTATAACTTTTTCCATCTCTGTGGTCTGTGACTGTGTATTGTATGCAGCAGTGCGCCCCGCAATTTTTTGCATAATGGACCTTTCCAACTAGGTCCCGTAGACCCACCTACCCCCCCCCTTATGTAACTTAACAAAACACGTTCATTTTTGTAACAGTGTCCCCCTCCCCGCATCATCTTCTCCAACCTGATGATGCTGCCCCTTGACTCTCAAAGCACTAAAAGTGGGCATCCCCTTAACCAGTCGAACATTCCTGAGGGTCACTTGTTGCAGCCACCTGGTCGCTCTTAATCAGGGCTCACGGCCCTACTGTTCATAAGTATACATCAGGGTCTGATATTTAATGTATATTCAACATTATTGAACCAGAAAAAAAGGATAAATATCATCGCTTTGGTCAATCCGCGGATTCTTGTCTCTCTGTTACAGGTCTCAGTCTCGCATTTTGTTCCGTTGGTTTGTTCTGGGGGGGGCAGAGGGATCGAGGTTTCAACATATGCCATAGCCTCTGTCGGATTTTCGAAGTGGGCTTGCCCCCGTGCTGTATCCTCATTTTAGCCGGGAAAATCAATGCGTAAGGCACATTGCGCATACAAAGTTGCTTCTTCACCGGTTCGTAGGATCTCCTTTGCCTTTGGACAGTGGTTGAAAAGTCTGGATATATATGTATCCTACTCTCCTCGTGTTGTAGGGTTCTCCAGCATGGGTTCTGGCATGGATTCACATGCTCATGAATATTCCCCGTCGTCAGGCTGGGAATCCTCGGTAAAGAAAAAATCAATATCGGTTTCGTTTCTGATCTGTCTTTCTTAGTAGTGACCAATCACTGGTCTCTGGGTCAAACTGCCCCCAGCCAATGACTGCCCTCTCCCTAAGCCCCGCCCCTGGCAGCCATCCTCAGATTTTTACCGCACGTTCAAGTGTTGAGAGTTCTCGTGCTATAGCTCTCGCTTTTACTGCATTTTGCGCTTTTTCAAAGACATTTCTCATTTTTCGGTTTAATCGAGCCTCAAGCTCCACCGTTTCTACTTCTGATAAATGGGGACCTGTTTTGGATTTATCTACACCCCTCAGGGGTGAAGTTTATGCCAAGTTATGCTTCTTGGAGGATTCCAGAAGTTTCTGAGGCCTACCTCGCGGATGAGAAGAACATGGCCCAGGAGAAGGGAAGCTCGACTCCTGGCAAACTGTTCAGGATCTGCCCTGGATGCAACCTACAAAATGTGTTTGAGGACAAGCATTTGAAATGCCTTTACTGCCTCCACGAGGACAAAACGCACGTGGAGAAGGACTGTGCGTTTTGCATGAACACGTCGGATCGGACTATGAGGGATCGTCGGACCCGTCTCTCCAACTGGCTGGAAGGCAAGAGCCCAGCAGGTGAGAAGAAGTAGTAGTCCGAGCGGTCTTCTAAGTCCTTTGAGGGCACCCCGGCGACTGGGGCCCAACAGAAGGCAAAGCACCACGAGTCCGCGGGCCCCGGGGGTGCTGAACGGTCGGGCTCCTCGGCTGCCAGGCAGGGTGCACCTTCACCGACGACATCAACCGCGAGCCAACGCTCTGGCTCGGGGAAGAGAAAATCTGAGAACCCAGCTAAGCTTCTGGAGAGGCTTCTGGAGAGGCCCCGGTCGATCTCGAAGGATCAGGCCGAAGGGGAGCGAGGCAGTGAACCTCCCCCTAAGGTGAAAGCCTCGAGCGTGCCCAAGGTGGTGAGGGCCTTGATCCCGGGCAAGGCCTTGATTGATGGAGTCGCTGTGGCACTGGCGAAGCCTGTGGAGGCTATCCCAGTGGAGGCTACCTCGGGGCCCAGAGTTTCCCTGCCTCCGCGGAGGGAATCCTCTTTTAAGACAATCGAGAAGACCACAACACCTGCCAAAAGGGACCGGTATGAGAAGTACCGATGGAAAAAGAGGGGTGGGGGGTGGCTCTGAGGAGGAACTGACTGAGAATTTGGAAGAAGCCCGGTCCCACGGGAGGAATCCCGACGAGGGGGACGATGAGAGTGAGGGTGGCAACGACGACGAGGTTCCCGTGGATGAGGAACCGTCGCGCCCGTCGCAGCCCGAGCCGCAGGACAACTTGACAGCCATTTTGACGGCAATCCAAGCCTTATACACGGAGATAAGGACGACACTGCCCCTACCCCCGACGGTTGACCCAGCTGAACCGGGTCCGTCGGGAAGCCCTCCAAACAAGAGGAGGAGAATTCATCCAGTGCCCCTTCAGCCCTCACGGCCTTCTCAGCCTTTGTTGCCCTCCCCGGTCCCGAGGGATGACACAGGAACAGACACGGCCACGACGGGGACGGATGACAACGGCGGCGACGACGGGACTGACCTCCCTCTCCTATTTCTCGGGTGTCTCCTCCCGACAAAATTGGCTCCTTCCACGCCATGATTGCCAGGGCATCCAAGGTTTTTCAGCTCTGGCCCGAGGAGAAGGAAGGCTTTCTCTACCAACGGCGTGAGGCCAAGAGGAAGACGGTCCTCGCGGTGCCGTTGCTGGATGACATCTGGGATGAGGGCCTTGCCCTCCTGAAGAACCCTTCCACGACACCTGCCAAAAGAGACCGGTATGAGGAGAAGTACCGGGTCCCCGACGGCGTCCCTTTGTGCCTTAGGGCACAACTGACCCCAGATTCGGTCGTCTCGGCAGCGGCCAAGAAGAAAGCGGTGGGGGGGGGCTTCGGCTTCAACTTCCCCACCGGACGGCGAGGGAAAGAAACTAGATGCCATGGGACGACGAGTCATCTCGACGACTATTAAGGCGGCCAACGCCCGAGCGATTGTGGCCCGCTATG
This sequence comes from Ambystoma mexicanum, assembly GCF_040938575.1. NCBI lineage: Eukaryota > Metazoa > Chordata > Amphibia > Caudata > Ambystomatidae > Ambystoma > Ambystoma mexicanum. The sequence goes on from NC_090940.1 coordinate 96,316,863, forward strand.
ACAGGGAGTTGTGGTACAAGATCGCCCCCTGTTGGACTTCCTCCTGGACGACAAGAGGGTAGAGGCCCTGGCGATCCTACAGGCGGGTGAGGTGGCGTCAGACCACGCTATAACTGTGGCCACGGACATTGCTGACACCGGTTTCCGCCAGTTGGGCAACAGCGTTTGCCTTCGACAGCGGGGGTGGCTCAAGGCAACGGATTTCCGCCAAAGACGTGCAAGCCAAGGTTTTGGACATGCCCTTTGACGGGAACAATCTGTTCGGAAAGACAGTGCATGAGTCACTGCATGCCATCAAGACCGACAGAGATGGCTCAGGCCTTGGGAGTTCTGCAGCAACGGCGGCCACCCTTCCGGAACTCCGGAGGCAAGCAAGGTGCCTCCAAAGGATTCGGCGGTGGCTCCTCGACCTACCGTCATGTGGCCCACTCCTCGTCGCAAGAAGCCTACAGGGGATGAGGCAAGTTAGGTGGATCTCGCCGTCGTCACCAGGGAGAGGCCAAGGCGGCAAGGCTGCTTCCAAGCAAGACTGAACCGGCCGTTGCGTCGGGCCCCCACCGAAGCACCCTGGTGGGAGGCCGGCTGACGAAGTTCATCAGCGTGTGAGAGTCCATCTCCACCGACAGTTGGGGGCTGGATGCCTTGGCCCACGGGCACACTCTGGAATTTCTAAAGAAGTGCCCCCGAATTCCTCCCGTGGCCAGGAAGGAAACCTACGTCCCCCAACTGCTGTTAGAGGTAAGGGCGATGCTCAAGATAGGAGCCATCAAGCTCGTCCCAAAGAGGCTCTGGGGCTCCGGAGTATACTCAAGATACTGCCTCGTCAGAAAGAAGACAGGAGGTTGGCGCACCATCCTGGACTTGATTCGGCTAAACAAATACATCAAGGCACAGAAGTTCCGGATGGTCACCCTCCAGCACGTGCTGGGCCAGCTGGAGGAAAGCCACTTCCTATCGTCGTTGGATTTGGAGGATGCATACTTTCACATCCCCATCCTAAAAGGACACCGAAAGTTTCTCGGGTTCGTAGTCCAAGGGCGGCACTACCAGTTCAAGGCCCTCCCATTCGGATTGAAGTCGGCGCCCATGGTGTTCACCAAGTGCCTAGCACCAGTGGCGGCGTGGCTGCGCCTGCAGGGGATCCACCTCTACCCCTACCTGGACAACTGACTCATCCGAGCAGGGACAAGGGAACTCTCTGTCGAACACACAGCAAAGACCGTCCGGCTGCTCACGGACTTGGGGTTCTCCATCAACTTATCCAAATCCCACCTGATTCCGTCGCAGGACACGCTGTTTCTGGGAGTCAAGCTCGATACAGTAGCACAGTTGGCTTCGCCGTCGGAGGAAAGAACGCAGGCCATCCTGGGCAAGGTACAGCGTTTGCTGGCCACGGAAGTGGCCAGAGTGAGGTCCATCAAGTCCCTTCTCGGGATGATTACTTCTTGCATCTATCTGTTGTGCCTGTGCAGGCTTCGGATGCATCCTCTGCAGGAGTTCCTCGACGCCCGTTGGATGCAAGCGACGAGCAGCTTCGAGGACAAGATCTTGCTCAACGAAGTATTCCACCAAGCAATTCGATGGTGGGGCACCCGCGCGCATCTCGCAGCGGGCACGGACTTTCAGACCCCAGCATACCAGGTGACGGTAACAACGGATGCCTCCCTGGAGGGGTGGGGAGCGCACACCAGAGATCTTCACGAGAGAGGCCAGTGGCTGCCGGAGGAGAGGCCGCTCCACATCAACATACTGGAGCTCCGAGCAGTGTTCTGGGCCCTCAAGTCGTTCCTCCCATCCCTCAAGGGCACCGACAACACCACCACGATGTTCTACATCCGGAAGCAGGGAGGAACCAGATTCCCAGCCCTGTCCAAGGAAGCCCAGGATCTGTGGCACTGGGCCCTTGCCCAGGGGATGTTTCTGGTACCTTTTCATCTGGCAGGGATAAACACCATCGCTGACTCAATCAGCAGGGAGCTGCGCTCGTTCCATGAGTGGGAACTACGCCAGGATCAAGTGGATCAACTCTTCTGGCGATGGGGCAAACCCCAAATCGACCTGTTCGCGATGGCGACGAACTCCAAGCGCCAGAGGTTCACCAGCAGGTTCCCCCAGCCGAGGAGCATGGGCGATGCTTTCTCGTTCCCCTGGTACGGCCTGTTCCTGTATGCGTTCCCTCCTTTGCTGCTCAGGCTCATCAACTCAAGAGGTCCCGGTGCAGGATGATCCTTGTCGCACCGAGGTGGCCGAGACCGATATGGTTCCCGGACTTTCTGGACTTGTCAGCGTCCCCACCAGTCAAACTGTCGACAGACGCAGATCTTCTCTCCATAGAAGGAGGCGCCATTCTTCATCAGGACCCAGAGTCGCTGAACTTGCAGGCCTGGCTCCTGCAGCACTAGATTTTGGAGGGTACGATATCCCGGCTGACTGCAGAGTGGTTCTTGCAAAGACCAGGGCATCCTCAACTCTCAAGTGCTACGGACACAAGTGGAAGAGGTTCTCTGTCTGGCGCCGTACACAGAAGAGTAACCCCCTACGGATTACAGCCCCTCAAGTGCTACCGTACTTACTGTCGCTGGCCAAAGCTGGACTAGCTCATGCTTCCATCAAGATACATCTGGCAGCGATTTCCCGATACACCAGAACTGCAGGACGGTCGTCCCTGTGAGCTCATCGCCTGGTGAAGGAGTTTATGAAAGGACTGTTCTGATCGTTCCTGCTGGTGAAGGCTCCAGCCCCGGCCTGGGAGCTCAACGTGGTGCTGACCCGGCTCATGGGCCCGCCTTTCGAGCCCTTGCATTCGGCTCTGTTGAAGTTCCTGTTATGGAAGACCGCGTTCCTTGTGGCCATCACCTCTGCACGACGCGTGGGAGAGATTCAGGCCCTTTTCTGCAAGCCTACATACTTGACTTCCCACGAGATGAGGGTGGTGCTGAGGACGCACCCCTCCTTCATGCCCAAGGTGCCGTCGGACTTCCATCTCAACGAGTCCTTGGTGTTACCAGTATTTTTTCCGTCGCCTTCGTCGCCGCCCGAGAGGACTTTGCACTCGCTGGATGTAGCTAGAGCGCTGAAGTTCTGCGTGGACCGAATAAAGAGTTTTCGGAAGACATCACAGCTGTTTGTGAACTTTGGACCTGTGAACCAAGGGAAGGCTCTCTCTCCGGCTGCATCATGCACGGTCATCGGTTGGCAAACCGACCGTTGCCCGGCCGTCCGAGAGCTCATTCGACCAGAGCGATCGCTGCTACCACTGTGTTCTTGTCTGGTGTGCCCCTGCTGGACATCTACAGTGCTGCTACGTTGAGGTCGACGCACACCTTCATGAGATTCTACTGCGTCGACCGGGATTCCAGGGAGGAGTCCAGAGTCGGCCAGGTAGTGCTGCGCAACCTGTTCCCTTAAGGTGAGCCTGGTGAGGAGGTAAGAGATGCTTAATGTTGAGCCTTGCCACCTCAGTGGTTGTGCATGTGTGTACTGCTATGTATTCTTGTATACTCCTATGTCCCGTCCCCTTTCCGCCATACTTCTGGGACATCTCTCCGTCCTGTGGGACGGGACCGGAGCACTTTTGTAAAAAGCATCCAAATTTTTTTCAAAAATGTGTCCCTCTCTTTCCTGCGCGGGGCCCGGCACGCGGCCGTAACCCCGCCCACCTTGGCTCCGCCCCACGCATCGCCCATTAGTCCTTTTCTCCACACAATCTGGGCCGGATGCACTTGCATCCTCGGAAGATTTTCTTTCCTTTTTTCCCCCTCTGGCTCTCGCTAGAGTTCGTTTACTAGTCTGTCTGTCTTTTAAACTAGATTCTCCAGACTGTTCATCATGTCACCGTCGCTTCGCGAGGGTGGATCCCCATCTTCTTTGTTTAGAGTGTTTGGGTCCGGAACACCGTTGGGACTCCTGCTTTTACTGTGACTCCCTTTCGGTCCGGGCACTTCAACGACGGTTGGAGCAGTGGGAGGAGGTGTTCGGACGGACGACTCCTCATTTTCAGGCGTTCATCGACCAGAAGAAAAAACGCCCGTAAGTTATTTCATTTTCAGAGCACCCCGGTCGGAGGATACTTTCTCGGGTTCCTCTCAAGCCGGGAGGGGTGTTAATCGCTCTGTTACCGGGGTTCGCCCTGAGGTGCCTGTCGGGCCTAATAATTCTACCAGAGTTTTCTCCGAGGGTCTCCGTAAGGGGCCTGTAATCACCGGAGTACACTCCGAGGCCCCTCCTGTGGGGGCTGTGTAGACCCAGTTCTTCTGAGTCGTGGGGTACCGGAGCTTGCTCTGAGGCCGCTCTTTCGTCTTCCCTCAAAAACAAAACCGGGGTAAGCCCTGAGGTCTTGGCTGGGCTTGAGGTTACCGAACGGATGTTCGCGGCCCGTGCCGATAAGGCTTCTACCGGGCCTAGGTCCCAGTTCCCTCGTACAGAGGGTAAGGATACCAACAGTTCTGAGGGGTCGGGCAAGGCCCTGTCGGTGACAGCGCATCGTTTCCGCTCTTGTGGTGACACCAGTTCTGATGAGGGGGCAAAGAAGAAAGTTTCCTCTTTTACCGACAGTGCCGAGGCTCTTCCTTCGAAGGCCCAGTTGGCGGTTGGTATGTTGCAGAAACATTCCAGGCCTCATAGTACCGGCTCAGCCGAGGTTCCTTATGTTAAGGCTAAAATTAAAGGATAGTTCCGGGACTTTTTTTTTATTGTCCCTACGGGTCGGCCATGTGTTTGTAAGCATAAATCGGTAGATCGTAGGAAACTTTCCTATGGACCTTACCCGACTTTTCGCCCATTATCGCACTCGAAATCAGCCTCCATTTTGTGATAATCCTATCATTTCGCCGCATCGACCTGGCTCACCTGCCTTTGCGGCACTAAATCAAATCCCCCGCCCCTGAAACAGACTATCAAAACATTCATATTCCCCGCCTCTATCCGTGACGTGACTGAGTTGCGTAGGCAAACGCGCCCAGGCGTCTTCTACGCGACTCCACACAGACCCCGGAAATCAACACAGATCAGCTCACAATACAGCGCGCCACAATTCGGAATATGAAACTGTACTTTGAAATCAAACCGCAAGATTGTAAATGTGGTAAAGTACATTTATTTGACATCAAATGTTTAGAGAATATTCAGCGATTTACATTTTTATTTGCTCACGTTCCAAAAAGTTCGTATTGAGGAACGCGATGGTCCTTTGCTGTACACAGGGTCTTAGAGCATCTCACAATACAGCGCCACAATTCGGAATGTGAAACCGTGGTTTAAAAGCAAACGGCAAGATTGTACATTTGGCAAAGTACGTTTATTGGACATCAAATGTTTAGAGAATATTCAGCGATTTGCATTTTTCTTTGCTCTCGATCCAAATTAGTTCGTCTTGAGGGAAGCGATGTTCGTGTGCAGTACACAGGGTGTTGGTTTACGATAAAAAGTAAGCTCTTCGGTCGCACTGATAATCGCATGGCTGTTCCAACAACGAGGCACTAGGCCACCACAACGGTAGGTATGTTGCATCTAACCGTTAGTACCGCGTAAGGGCATACTTGTACTTGGCGATCGTCCCATAAAATGGTCAGGGTGGTAACGTTGTTCACGCGGAGAAGCAACTGGCGGCTGTAGAAGCCGTCCGCCGGTGTCTGGTACTCGTGACACAGACAGTAGTGAATGATGTACCTAAAAACATAAAAAATGAAATTAGTCTCACCATCAGATCCTTATTAAAATTATTCATTTCATAGCGAGGACAGCGCTACTGGGTGTACACAAGTGTTTAAAGGCGTGGCGAGGCATGGAGGGGGGGGGGAGTGGAGTACAAGGTAAGTAGCATAAAATAATAAATAAATAGGGCCAGCTGGTGGCAAGTGCAAGGTAAGTGCAGAACAAGTGCTGGGAAGGGGGGGGCTGTAGGATACTGAGACAGTCCCCCAGTGCAGGGGTTGACAGGGAGGCAGTGCAGGTGGAGAGTGGAAGGGCCCAGGACCGAGGTCGCAGACAGTGGACCAGTTGTAGCAGGGGAGAGGGAGAGAGAAAGCAGAAGCAAAGAGGAAGGTTTTGAGGTGCTTCAGTCTTTAAAGCCACTGTATAGTAATGAAATTGCGGTATAAACTCATCAAAAGTTACTTACATTATATTTGCATTTTCCATTGTGTCTCTGTGTAGGGCAGACCCGAAACACCACTCCTTCTTTGCCGACGTTACTTCTTCTAATGAACGTGGCTCATCGTTTCGTTTCTGAAATTTTATTCATTATCTTTTCTTAGTCTTTCAGGATGGTCCCGGCCTGTCAAGGTCAAATCACAATAGAACCTTATATTGGGTCGTGGGCCGTTCCGCCACCCGAGCAAAACATCAAAGCAGCTGACCTTCACTTTGATCGAGCACACATTTCTAGTTAGCTGCAGTTAGTTTTAGGGACATCTTGTCTGCGTGCCTTTTTTTTTATTGTCTCTATGGGTCGGCCATGTGTTTGTAATACGGAAACATTCTATAATTTTTGTAAAAATGATTTATATTACTGTTTGGTTTAATTGCAATGGGCCTGCAACATGAGGAGACTCGAGAGAACAGACAATCAAATTACAATCATTTAAACCGTGATGTGTATTTCTCAATGAGCTCTGCTTTAGGTGGACATGGAACAGAGGCAATGTTGGGTGGCAATGCAGTTGTCCCCTGCATAGGTTCGTTCACCACTCCATGTATGTGCCTATCGAGGACATCTACGATAAGTCTCTCAATAAACTCATATTGCATATCCTCAAACACTGGTTTGATCACCCATTGTTTACTTCTTTTAGTGAAGGCCTTATTGTAGCGAAGCGTCCCTAAAGTTCCGGTCGTCCTACTTTGTTGACGGCCAACATTATGGTTATGTGCCAAGACCGCTAAAAGAGTCCGATTTATCATGCCTTCCATGCCAAAATGCAATCTTTTGGGCCTGTACTTGAGGCACATATTGTGGAACACCTCCAAATCTCCTGTGTGGCAGAATTCCGTGAGTCCCCTCAAAGCTTTTGTTATAGTTTTATCAAATACAATCTTTTCAATGGCTTTGTGAGTGGGTGATGAAGGAATCAACCACTTCTTCTTCCGTGCCTCCTCTGTGGACAAATGGCCATGTTCACATTTGTGGAAATGTTCATTTGTCGACCATCGATGTACGTTGCTACAGTGCAACATTACTGACCGCCATTTTTCCAGTAGAATTTCCAACGACCCTTCACATGTTTTTGAGCTCCACCAAAGATGGTTGCTGATTGACTTGGACCACTGTGAAATACCTTGCAATTCTTTTTTTTTACCTGCAGCCGACAATTTTTTATTGATTGATTTTGCAAGATGCCAAACGTCAAATTGGTGATTTATATTTTTGTACTCTTCTCTCATTTGTCTTGGCAATTGAAACGTGTCTGTCCGTGGCTATCAGGTCGATCACCATTCCCCGCGATTGTAGTTCTTGCAATGATGCTACAAAGCCAACTTTCTCCATGGCCACTGAGGATGTACTTTGTGACACCTGCACGACCACCGAACTCACAATTTTCTTACTTTCCATGTCCTGAAAGTGGTAGGTGCAGTACTTGGCTGAAAATCCTGCGCTGTCGCACTGTCCATCACCGGCTAGCCTGAAGCGTTTGCCCGCGAATGTACTTTCCATTGACATTTTTTCCATTCTCCAAGCTTCGCTGATGGCTGGAAATAGATAATCGGTTTGGTATTTGTAGAACTGACTTTTCGCAATGAAATGGATTCCCACAAACTGAAAGAAATACTGTAACTTTTTAAAACTTGAACCACTAAAAAGTGCGGCCGCTGCACAAAGTAGATTGCCTGCTGGCAGTTGCCCCAGCATGGGTTGTGCAGACCATGCGAACGGATGATATTGTGTACAGGTTGCATGTATTTTAAGGTTAGTGCCTCGAATTGCACGAGTCACATTAATCAATGGCTCCCCACATACTTCCCCACCAACCCAATGCCCACATTTCATCATCATAATAATATCCATCAAACAGCTATCGAATACAATGAATTTGGCCTCTTTCCTTATACTGTCACTCTGCATCCCAGCTGGTTCGGCCTGTAACGTTGAGGAAATGTCACTCGCATGAAAGGTACAATCTCTGATATCGTCTTCCGCTATGCTGAGTGATATTGATGGTGTTTCATTGTCGTCCACTTCATTCTCTTCCATTGCAACATCTGTTCCTTGTCCGGAGATGGGAGAAAAAAACAATGTCTTCAACTTTCGCGCGCTCTTATTTTTTGCGGGTGTGGATTCTGTGAATTGATCTCCGACTGCATCCAAACTACCAGGAGGACATTCACTATCAATGGCTGGTGGTGGTATAGCTCCGTTGTCAATCACTTCATATTCTTCCCATTGGCACGATGCATCTCCAGTCTCAAGTCCCTGCCAAAAGGTTTGACAAGCAACATCTCTCGTTCGCTTCACTGTCTGTGTAGATCTAGTTCTTACACCCACTCGCAACTAGAGGACAGATTAGAAAAGGGATGTTCAGTTTAAACACAACTTACAGTATTGAACTATTGACAGTGAAAGACAACATAATATAGTGAACAGGACACTAACCTTCTTTTGCTTTCTTTTCTTTGAAACTTTCTTGCCTCGAACTTCAACATCTGGACGCTGTTGCTCCGACTCGTGTGTGCATGTCTCCACTTCCTCTCGCGCTGCAACGACTATATTTTCATGATAAGCACATCCATCACTCACTGAGGCTCCATCGACTCCCTGAAACATAGAACTTTCATTAGTATGTATAATAATATTGAAAACACAAAATGTACTTGGGGACCAATACCCATACGTACATCTCAATAGCAAAACACGAATGAACGCATTGTGTAGAACATTCAAACGACAATAGTTCACGCATTGTTGATCTAGTTAGATTGAACTGTCAAGATCCATACCTCGGGCTCCGCATAGACTTCCATTGATGATATTATTGAAGATGACGCTTCAGCAACTCCCTGAAACACAGTAATTGCATTAGTATGGTTTTCTATTTTGTTTAAAAGAACATAAACTTTCTGCAGGCGTCAACGGCTCATCTAAATAGACCTGCACAAATGATCAGTTGTCTAAAATAAATAATGGATATCTAAATATGATTCGATTTGCTCCATCGTTGGAAGTGTCACCACCCAGAGATCTGCATCAACTACTAGGGGTGATGTTCTTGTTGAAGAAGCTCCGTCAGCTCCCTGAAACATAGTACTTGCGTTAATAAAGAAGGAAGTATAGCGGATGTAATCACGTCATTTGATCTCGCATGATTGATCTGTCAGTATCCATACCTCGAAATGCATAAGAACATCAAGGGACGCTGTAACTGCGGTGCACACTTCTGCAAGCTGTTGCGCCGACCCGTAACTGCATGCTCCCCCTTCTTCTTGGACTAATGCTCCATCGACTCCCTGAAACATAGGACTTTCATTAGTAATGAACACAATATTGAAAAAAGAAGACACATAGGAGGGCGACGACAGAAGGACATACCAATGGCTAAAAACGAAAGAAACATTGTGTGTAACAATCACGCTACAAGAATGCAAGATCTGATGATCTCCATCGATGGAACTGTCCGGAAACGTACCTCGAGCATCTGAGTGACATCTACGGTTGTCGTCAATGCGTTGGACTCCTCAGCATCTCCCTGAAAGACAGTACTTGCATTATTTTGGATAACAATAATTATAACTGAAAACAAAGACTAGAGGACGAGTACTGTGGTGTACCATTGGGTAAAATAATTACACGATCAATTAAAACTATTGATTTACATGCCTAAAACAAGTCAGTGTCAGAATAGCTAAGTAAGATTACCCGATAGGCGCTTGAAGTGGCTGATGACTGCAATAACGACACGGATGGAGAATCTTCCGCCTTCATATTGAGTGGATACATAAATGGGGAAATTATTGTTAGCTAATGCTACACACTACCGCAATGCCGAGAGATAAATACGTAAACTTGACTCACCAGTGGAGGGATGTGGACGAATAGAGTGGGAATAGCGGTTGAGAGCAATTTTCGCCTCGCTCACGGTGTTTTCTTCTTTATTAGCAATGATGTGGAGTACATGTCTGGGCTAAAGTGCCTGCTGCAGATGCGGTATCGATCACCCCTCTTGTCCGCAAAGACTTCTAGGACTCTACTTTCTATCTCAGAGGCTGGATATCCGCAATATCGGACCCATTCTCTTATCTGATCTATTGTCTTAGGGAAAACATGCATTATAGTACCTTCAGATTTGTTATGGGTCTTCGAAGGGCAACCGCCAATGGAACAGGCAGGCATTATGGAAAGTTCTGAAAAGTAAAGATCAACAATTCTCTATGAATACCAATGTGATAAAACATTAAATGACACATAAAAGGTTCAATGCAAGGTCCGTTTTGGTTCTTGGAACTATACACGTTATTCACATGCGGATAAGTATTTCAATAACTTTCAAAAAATAGAAAAAGTAATTTGACTAAACTCAGAACATGTGACTAGTTCCTTGCATGTACTGTCGTGAACGAAAAGAAAACATGGATGCAATTTGATGACTACTAGCAAATAGATATAAATTAAAAAATTGGGCGCAAAATGATTATGGTACATGGACTTACCTTGACGAACAAACAGTTGGATGCAGGGATCAGAGTAGTTTCTTGTCGTAGAACAGGGACCAGTTCACAGGTTGCAAACTGACGAGTTTGCTCAAAGTGGTCACGGAAGTTCACAGAGACGAAGAGCAGATAACCAGCACCTTCACGGGTTGACTAGCAAAGCGCAAAGAAGTTCTCATTAGAAATATGAAGTGGGTTATAAAGAATTCGAAACAGGGGTGTGTTTGTGAATGAATGACGTGTATATGTCGTGGCATTATGCGGTTTGCAGGGGGCCGTCCAGCGTGTGGGGGGATGCTTGGCAGGAGACACGGGGTCTGGAGGTAGACATGGGAACAACAACCCATGCTCTATAGACCACTTTGAAGTGTACATGGTCTTTGGCACCTCTTGGCCTTTATCGCTCCCTGACAGCTCCACTTGCCAGCGCAAGTACCCCGGTGCGAACTGCCTTTGATAGGGCGGGGGGTGGATTGGGGCGGTGGTCGTGCAGACAAGACACAGGAAGACTTGTGAATGGAGACACACTTATGTGGATTGCAGGGGGGCGTCCATCGTGAGGGGGATGCTTGGCAGGAGACACGGGGTCTGGAGGTAGACATGGGAACAACAACCCATGCTCTATAGACCACTTTGAAGTGTACATGGTCTTTGGCACCTCTTGGCCTTTATCGCTCCCTGACAGCTCCACTTGCCAGCACAAGTACCCCGGTGCGAACTGTCTTTGATAGGGCGGGGGGTGGATCGGGGCGGTGGTCGTGCAGACAAGACACAGGAAGACTCGTGAATGGAGACACACTTATGTGGATTGCAGGGGGCCGTCCAGCGTGAGGGGGGATGCTTGGCAGGAGACACGGGGTCTGGAGGTAGACATGGGAACAACAACCCATGCTCTATAGACCACTTTGAAGTGTACATGGTCTTTGGCACCTCTTGGCCTTTATCGCTCCCTGACAGCTCCACTTGCCAGCAGCGCAAGTACCCTTGTGCGAACTGCCTTTGATAGGGCGGGGGGGTGGATCGGGGCGGTGGTCGTGCAGACAAGACCCGTTTGCCGCAGGGCCTCACCAAGGAGAGGCCATCTAACTGAATGTAAGAGGATGGCTGCAGGATCTACTACATGGAAGGCAGGGGGGTGAGTTTATAAATACCTCACCCTCCCAGGAGAATATATGGGGGTCATCTCTGTACCCGGTGCCCAAAAAGAGGATTTATTATGATCAACCATATTTATTATTTACCTATAACCATGTTTTGTATCAATAAAATCCAACAGCTTTTTATTGCCAACGCTTGATGCCAACCCACAAAATAATATATGTATGACTGCTGCATATATGGGTTCAACGGTTATGTGGATTGAAGGTGTGCGGCCAGCGTGAGGGAGGATGCTGGCCGGAGACATGTGGTGTGACAAGACAAGGCACTGGAAGGCTATTCAACGGAGACACACTAGATTCATTTAAAAAATCAAAACAACCATTGTTAAAATATATGTTGGGCTTTATTTTAGATTTTAATTAAACATAAATAATAAACATTACACATTGTAAAGTTGAGGTTGCAGCACATCGAGGGAAAATCCGCGGTATTGTCCACTGTCACTGGGGAAATGTTGTCTAATGGCAAGTACCGCACAGGCAGGTATTACTCTCCGAACGCGGTGTCCGAGCCTCCCGTGAAGCCACCAAGTGAAGCAACGATAGGCCACCAGCCTGTACCACCTGTGAAAAAAAAGATGCAAACTGTATTAAACTGACCAAACTTTCTTATCAATGTCGATTCAGGTAACACATGTCATTTTTCTTAGAAAAAAATTATATCTAGAAAATGCACTATATGGAACCAATTTACATGCGTTCGAATGATATGTAAATGTAATTTTATATGTGGGAGACGACCATGAAATAGTGGTGGCATCACTGACATCACAAACAGAGTATACTTACTCGTTACTCGGATTACGCGGACGAACAGTGCCACGAAGTTCGTGCATAAGCACCATCATCATCCTCAACACTGTCCGTGAGAGGCAGGCTTCCCTGAACTCTGGCAGCTCGGTGATGCATTGCGGACTTTGCTCGCCTTCCTGCAGACTTTGCTCGCTTTCCGAAATGTAGGCCAAGCACCCGGAATTTTCACGGCAGCAGCAGTTCTCCTCCTCAGTTGGCATTAGCTCGCACCGATTGCACGTGCACCAGGTGGAGACGCCGTCCATGCGACATGGTCCAGGCTCTTCATCCGTTGACTGGTCCTCCCAACTGCCGTCCGAATCCCCATCGTTTTCGCGTGCTTGCCTTTCCAGTAGTTCCTCCTCGGTGTACTCGGGCTCGTACATATACGGCATTATTGTGGCCATTGTGCGGTAAAGATAGTAAAATAATTTACAGAGATGGTACAGGTGTTCACACGGGCTACAAGCGGCGAAGGTAGCTGACCAGAGCACTGAAACGAGTCACAGAATACTCAAAGTAACACAGAGAGAGTAATGGAATCGAAAATCTGCTGCTGTATGTTGTGAAACGGTCTGTTTATACTTATTGGGGAAAGAGGCGTCCTGCCATTTCCATGGCAACACGTCAATAGCTGAGGCGCAGCGATTGTTGACACAAGACGTGCTTGAAATGGGCAGTACGCGTCTGCTGATGTCAGGCTCAGGGGCGGGGGATTTGATTTAGTGCCGCAAAGGCAGGTGAGCCAGGTCGATGCGGCGAAATGATAGGATTATCACAAAATGGAGGCTGATTTCGAGTGCGATAATGGGCGAAAAGTCGGGTAAGGTCCATAGGAAAGTTTCCTACGATCTACCGATTTATGCTTACAAACACATGGCCGACCCGTAGGGACAATAAAAAAAAGTCCCGGAACTATCCTTTAAGACCCCTGATCCATCGACGGGGACCCCAGCCTCACTTCCTCACGTGCCGCAGTTCCCCTCAGATGAGGACAAAATGGCGGCCGTTCCCGCCATGACCACGGTGGCCATTTTAGGTACTACTCCTACAACTACGCCATCGGCCCCTAGTGTAGGGTTCGGTCCTTCGGGTGAACCTAAGGTCCCTTGTGCGCATCCTTACCGGCTGGTTTATGATTGGAACGCCCGGATGCCTCTTCCGCACAATGTTTTGTTGCCCGCGGGGGCGGCTCCCTTGATTTATGTGGATACGTCGGCGGAGTGGCCGGTGTGGCACCCTTCCCCGTTACATCCCTGGATTTGTCCACCTCATGAGAGGCCTCCTCAGGTTCCGAAACAATCTCCCGAGGACGCCTTTTTCGGTTAATTTCAAGCGCTTATGCTCACCGACCCCATGAGGGAATATTTCAAGGGGCTGTTCAAGGAGATGTGTCCACCCACGCCTCTGGCTCCACCCGTTCCGACGGTGATTCCGCCGGCGCCTCCCTTGCCCATGGTGCCTCCCCCTGCGCTTCCGCCTGTGCCACCATTGTCCCCAGTGGACAGGGCAGTGCCTGACACGGCTCAGCAGGATCCGGACCTGTCAGATGACCCTCAAGGCGATCAGAACAACGAGGACATGCCCCGCTCTACAAGAGCTTTCCATGACCGGGTACTGGACATGATGAGCTTCTTAGATGTTCCGGTGCCCGAGGCATCTGCTCCGCAGGAGGGCGTGCTTTCTGGGGCGTTCACCTTGTCTCTTTTGGAGTGTACCGGCCGGTTCTTGCAGAAGGACGTTCTGGCCGAGGTCCGAAGAGTTTGGGAAAAGCCACACTCGGGACTTTTTGTAAATAAAAAGATTGATGCGAGGTACAGGCTACATTCCTCGGAAGAAGTGGCCTTGTCTTGTCCGCCTCGCTCCTCCACAGTGGTGGCTGCGGCCACTTTGCAATCCAGACCTGCAGCTTCCTCCTCCGCGACGGCGACTCAGGTCTTGGGAAAGGGGGACAAGCTCCTGGACTCCCTAGGGAGGAAAATCTTAGCCAATTCGGCCTTGCAGCTCAGGCAGGCAAATGCAGAATTGATTTTGGCGGGAGCTAACATGCGGATGTGGAGAGGTCTGTCGGAGTTTGAGGAGCACATTCCGGTCGAGAACCTGGAGGATTTCAGAGGAGGCCTTTCCGATGCCAGGGTCTTGGCCCAGGATCTCCTGGAGGCTGCGGCTCATCACGTAGACACCTCGGCTCGGGGTCTGATGCTAGGGGTTGATACCTCACGGCAAGCATGGCTACATGCCACTAAGTTCTCGAAGGAGGTGCAAGACAAGGTTCTGGACCTTCCATTTGATGGTAAGGAGCTTTTTCACTCTTCTACAGATGTAGAGCTCACCAAAACCAAAGACAGCACTCAGACGGCCAAATCATTGTCTGTTCTGGTTAAAGCTACCTTCAAGGCTCAAAGGCCGTTGTCGCAAGGTCGACCTTCCTCTGGTTTTAGGGGCTTCCTCGACTGCAAAAATCGCAGATTGGATACTTTTGTGGGGAATAACCACCGTAGACAACAGCGTACGCGGTATTTCTACCGCTCCTCAGCCTCCTCATCAAGATCAGGTGGCACCGCCACCGATAAAACTGCCAAATGAGGGTTTACCTTTTCCCCCTACCCCACCTCTCAACACTCCTTTTCAGCTGTTGGGCAACCTTGAGGGCTCAGCCTCCCTCAAGGTTGAGGTTCAGAAACTTCTGCTCCTCCGAGCTGTGGAACCCGTTCCCCTTGGGATGATGGGAGGGCTTCTACTCCCGGCTGTTTACGTTGCCCAAACCCAACCAGGCTGGCCTGCGCACTATCCTAGACCTTTCCCAGTTCAATCTTTCCCTACCCCAAGAGAAATTCAAGATTATCCCGCCTGGCCAGATTCGCTCCTCGTTGCGGGCGATTGGCTCAGCGGGGTGGATCTTCAGGATGCGTGCATGCATTTCCTGATTTGGATCCCACACAGGAGATACCTCCGTTTCTCTTTGGGGGAGGAGCACTTCCAGTTTCGGTTGCTTCCTTTTGGCCTCAGTTCGGCGCCGCATGTCTTTACGAAGATGTCGGTGATCGCGGCCCATCTTCGTCTCCAGGGTATCAATGTGCATCCCTATTTGGACGACTGGCTCCTATGCAGCCCTTGCCCGTTGGCAGCAGCGGGCAACCTCCAGTCTCTCCTTCAGCTCCTGTTCCATCTTGGGCTGTCGGTGAACTGGCGGAAATCCTCCATGACGGTCTCACAGGACCTGACTTTCCCGGGTTTTCGTTGGAACACGATAGACTGCCGAGTGTATCTGACCGGGGACAGAATGTCGGATCTGTTGGCCACGTGTCCGATGTTTACACAGTCGGAGAGCATGTCGGCCTGGTGGTTCCAGAGGCTTCTGGGCCTCATGTGTACTGGCTCTTCCTCTTGCTCGTCTCAAAATGAGACGGACCCAGATGGCTCTTCGGAGTTCCTGGCGTCAGGCTGTGGACCCGGATTCCAAACGGATAATGATTCCGGATTCCATGAGAGTGGACCTGCACTGGTGGTCTTCTCTCAGCAACCTGTCAGTGGGCGTGGGGTTCCAGGACCCAGCCCCTATGGTGACGATCACGAAAGACTTCTCCCTTTTCGGGTGGGGTGCGACGTTAGATCTTCTTCAGGTCTCGGACCTCTGGTCACCTCAGGACAAGCTCCTGCACATAAATCAATTGGAGCTTCTGGCGATTTTTCTGGCGCTCAAGGCGTTCAGACCTCTCATTGTCAACAAGGTGGTCCGCATAAGAACGGACAATGCGGTGTCAATGTACTACATAAACAAGCAAGGAGAAACGAAGTCTCCCCCTCTCTTGGATCTGTCCATCCAGATTTGGGAGTGGGCCGTGCTTCATGGGGTCTGGCTGCTTGCAGTACACATCTCGGGCCGGCTGAATGTCACCGCGGATGCCCTCAGCCGGCGGACAGTGGTCAGCTACGAGTGGGAGTTGAAGGCAGAGATCCTCTCATGGATTTTCTCACGTTGGGGCACACCGGAGGTGGACCTCTTCGCCACGGCGGTAAACAAGAAGCTTCCTCAGTACGCCTCCAGAGGGGGGCTGGGAGCCTCCTCTCTGGGGAACGCACTCGAGATCCCATGGTACAACATGAGAGCTTACGCCTTACCGCCTCTTCCTCTGGTTCATCGAGCAATTTGGAAGTTGAAGAGTTCTGTTAACTGTTCTCTTCTACTGATTGCTCTGTGGTGGCCGGCTAGGTGTTGGTTCTCAGTACTTCAACACCTGTCGGTGTGTCCGCCGATCAGGTTACCAGCAACTCCCGATCTTCTTCACCAAGGGGAACAGCATATGTTGCACCCCTCCCCACAATCGCTCAACTTGGCGGCATGGTGCCTGAGTTCACGGCTCTAGAGCCTTTGGGTTTGTCTGCGGATTACATGCACATTATCCAGGCAGCCAGGAAACCCTCGACCAGATCCCAATACAAGAGTAAATGGCTCAGGTTCTGTCATTGGTGCTTGGAGAAAAATTGGACCCGAGGGTGGCAACGATTGACACGGTGCTGTCCTCTGTCTCCTCCCTAGCAGAGTCAGAGGTTCATGTCTTGTCCTGCAGGACTTCTCTCGGCTATTTCAGCCTACCTCTCTACAGACCGGTGTTCTTATTCGTTAACTAACCCGGTGGTGAAGAGACATTTTGCTAGTTTGACACGCCTCTACCCTCCGGTTCGTAGTCTGCACCCGCCTTGGGACCTAAATGTAGTCCTGATGGCGCTGTGCCATAAACCATTTGAGCCAATGGCTACGGTTGACCTCAAGTATGTGTCCTGGAAAGGTTCCTTTCTGGTAGCCGTTACGTCAGCGAGGAGAGTGAGTGAGCTCCCGGCATTGTCGGTGGAGCATCCTTTCTTGGTCTTTCACAAGGACAAGGTAGACGAACCCAGCTTTCCTACCAAAGGTAGTGACCGAATTCCATCTGAATCAGTCGATTTCCCTTCCGGTCATTTTTCCGAACCCTGCCTCAGAGGCGGAAAGGGTTCTACACTGCCTGGATGTCCGAAGAGCTCTTAAATTCTACCTGGACAGGACTGCTGAGCTTTGGAGCTCTTCTCAACTGTTTTTGACCTTCAGTAAACCCCAGGGCAGGCCGGCGTCTAAGGCATCCATTTCCAGATGGATTGCTGCCTGTATCCCAGAATCTTTCACAGTCCAAAAGCAGAAACCTCCTAAAGGTGTCCATGCACATCAGGTGCGAGGCAAGGCAGCCGCGGTTGCTTTTCAGAAGTATGTTCCCTGGGTGTCCATCGCTAGAGCAGCTACTTGGGCCTTCCCATCTGCTTTCTGTAAGCATTACTGCCTCAATATGAGCTCTAGAGCTGACGCTCAGTTCGGCCAGGCTGTGCTGAAGATCCTGTTTCAGTAAGGGGTATTTCCATCCACCCATAGTTCTTGTAAGGAGTGCTTGGGAATCTCCCATAAGTATGGAGGAAAGGGGACGGGACGTAGGAGTATTACCAGGTTACTCATCGTAGTGACCACCTTACTCCTAGTCCATAGTCCCCTTTCCTCCATACACCCGCCCGCCGGCCCCTCTAATAGGATTCCTCTGTTATTGCTAATGGGTCTTGACCCTGCGATAGAAAAGGACTGATGGCCGATGCGCGGGGTGGAGCCAAGGTGGGCGGGGTTACGGTCGCGTGCCGGGTCCCGCGCAGGAAAGAGAGGAGGGACACATTTTTGAAAAAAATGTGGATGCTTTTTACAAAAGTGCTCCGGTCCCGTCCCACAGGACGGAGAGATGTCCCATAAGTATGGAGGAAAGGGGACTAGGAGTAAGGTGGTCACTACGGTGAGTAACCTGGTAATTCAGAGCATGTGAATCCACGCCAGACCCCATGCTGGAGAAGGAACAGGTTATTTACCTGTAACTGTTGTTCTCCAGCATGGGTCTGGCATGAATTTACATGTGAACCCTCCCTCCTTCCCCTCTGCAGCTGTTCACTTGGTCATACTGCCACTTCACATGCTACCAAAACTGAGGATGCTGCCAGGGGAGGGGCTTAGGGAGAGGGCAGTCATTGGCTACGGGCAGTATGACCCAGAGACCAGTGATTGGTTACTACTAAGAAAGACAGATCAGAAACAAAACCGATACTGATTTTTTTCTTTACCGAGGATTCCCAGCCTGACTACGGGGAATATTCATGAGCATGTGTATCCATGCCAGACCCATGGTGGAGAACAACAGTTACAGGTAAGTAAATTGTTCCTTCCCTTTTCCCCGGAAAGCCGTAGAATCGTGTCTCTATCTCTGTAGTTAAGGAGACGTGCTATTATAGTGCGGGGTGGCGCTCCCGGCTTCGTGGTGGTGCCAGGGTACGGTGGGCTCTCTCAACAAGGAAGTGACCCGAGAGAGAGTCTGCTCTTAGGAGGGTCTTTAGCAGGTTTTCCACTTGTCTTTCCATAGGGCCTTTACCGAATGACTCCGAAACCCAGACTATCCGTATGTTTCTCCTTGACCTTGATTCTAAATCTTCACACATTTTGCGTTTTGTACAGTTCGGATTTAAGCTGTGCTATGTCGGGGCTGTGTTGGGAGATTGCATCTTCATTTGTGCTGATTCTATTTCCAGCTTCTGTAATGCGCGTGCTTTCTTTCTCAACTCTTGCTTTCAGAGAGCCAATCGTTGAGACTATGTCGTCCAGTTTGACGTTGATCGCTAGGAAGCCATTTTGCACAAGCATCGCTAGGTGGTCTTCCCTTGGGTCTAGTGGTTCATCTGCCTGGTTGTCCTGCGCACTCACTGTAGTGTTAGTCAGCCCGACGGGTTGGGAGCTTGCGAAGGAGTCCATCGGGCCTGTTTTTTTCCCTCCTGTGCCCTTCTTTTCGTGTCGGCCCATGTAGTGTATCTGTGCACCATGGAGTGGACTGTATCCTCCCACGTAATCGTTTCTGGTTAGGTTTATTACTCGGGAGGGGTTATTACGCCTTTATGCACCTTTAGCGCTGGATATACACCCCCAGTCTTCTCAGGGTTTTTCCTCTGCGTGCACTTTCGCCTGCGGTGTGGCTAGGGGTGAAGGTTGGGTTGAACTGGACAGTGCCAGCTAGCTTTCCCGGATCATTTCATTTGCATATGCTAGCAGCGTAAAGTCCCCCTGTGTGTGTAAAGCGGGCTGTGATGATGCGCTCCTTTTTAATGTACACTTCACCCCCGCCAGCCTTACTGCACTCTGGTGTTAATTTTTTTCCCCCTTTCTACTTCCTATGTGCGTTGGCTGGGGCCCACTCCTCATCACAATCACTGCACTGAATGTTTTCACTGCCCCGTCCGGCCCGTATTCTGGAGCCTCTGTGTTTCAAGTCCCCGCGTGTTATGGTGCCGCGCCCGTTCCGATATCCACAGGGGATGGGTCTGCACAGCCTACCCAGATTAAGTACAGGCATGGAGCCACTTGTGCCGCCGTTTCAGCCCCCTCTAGCCCCGCGCGGCTCCACTCTCACCAGGTTTGTTATCTGCTGCTTTCTGGGTTTTTTCCAGGCAAGGGGGCAGGAGGGGCCGGCACTGGCGACCGTCTGTCACCTCAAAGACTCGGGTGCCGGCTGCGGTCGCTCCGCCTCCTCCTCCACGCAGCCTCTCACCAACACCATCCACGGCTCTCCGTTGGTCTGGCGTGGAGCTCCCAGTCCGCGTTGCAGATGCCTCTCAGCCGCTCAGCCGTTCGATTCGAAGATCTCCTTTTGTTATGCGCGGATTGTCACAATTTTTTGGCAATGTGTTCTTTCCAGCATCAAGACGCCAATTCTGTGTGCAGGCTGTATTTAAACAGACCGTTTCAGGATTAATTTGAGCAGGATTCTTCTTCGGGCCAGAGCTCTTCTTTCAGGCAGCCATTCACTTTGTGCGCAACAGCGCCCCTCAAATGGGCGCCTTTATTATCGTATTTAAGTGTGCTAGGAATTTTGCATTGAGCGCCGTGTCTGCTTTACAGCGGTTGCACAGATTCTGCACAAAGCTGCCACTTAACCGAGAGTGCTGTCTTGATAATAGGATTATTCTCAAAAGCATACATCTCACATCCACTCCTTTTAGTGCCCCAACGACTGTTAAAAAAACCTTGTTTTTTTTGTTTTCAGCAATTAACGGTTTACACTCAGTAACGGATGTTTGAAACCACAGAACTGTGGCAATAGACAGTGCCCTCACATCAACACCTGCTAGCTATGTATCATCTCATTGAGTGGCCCCAGGCCTTGCTCTCATGGTATCCATTGTTCACTAAATGTGCGCAAGAGGTTTAGCCAGAGTATGTTCTGTGGGAAACCCTCTTTCCAGGATTGCCCATTGTTGGTCGACGGGAGATCCAGTGCCCACTTACCTTTTGGAGGGGAAACTGGATTTTCACTATCGATATACATTGTTTTTTCCGCCATCGCTGCCCTAAGTAGCCAACACCTTTGTGGTACATCCAGGTCCCTGAAAACGGTCATACCTCAGTAAGAACGATCTGAAATCGTAATTCTGACTAAAGGCCCACTAACGTCACCTTCCAAAAGTTGCACCTTCCAACAGCATTTGTGGCAGCCTGCCGCTCCCATGTCTGCAACCCCGAGCAAGTATCTTCCTTCTGTATAATAGTTAAACTTACTATGACGCACTGGTGGACAGTGTTGGTACAAGTACTTCTGTTAGTCCTGGCACTGCCACCAGTCATTAGTTTACTGCTTTAATACTACCAGAGCTCTCAGATTTCCAGTGGCCATTCCTGAGAAGGCGATCAGTCCTATTTTTTACTTTGGACTATGGGACTTGTAGTTTTCCTATATTTCCAATGGGAAATAAACTGCAAGTCCCTAGCACTGAAACCAAACTCGGACCTGCATGGCTTTCTCACGCATGGCCACTGGAAACTTGAGAGCTCTGTATACTTCAGCTTGTGCTGCTATAAATCTTACTAATACTGCTACCTCATAGACTGACCACCAGGTAGTACTGCTACAAGTAGTACGGAAGACTACTGGCGGTCCGACCAGAGACCCTATTTCTAACACTAACATTAGTAAAACTATATTGCTATACTGATGCTCTTCTTACCTCTGGTATTACTAATACTTTTAGTGCCATTGCTAAAGAACCGATTATTGGTACTAGCACTTTCCCTTGTGCTATTCTAATTACTAGAAAAATACTTCCTTACTTTTGGGAGTATGATTGGTGGCCTAATAACCAATATACCCTTGTATAGAATGAGTCCTTTAAAGTCACTCCTTTTGAGCGCAGGTTTTTCTGAATTGCGTCCTTTTGAAGTGCTACATTAGTTTTACAATGCTTTCCATTTCTTCTGTGGGGTCCAGTAAACTGAAAAGGGTACGTTAGGATGGTAGATTCATTGCGCTTTGATACTCCCGTCAATGTTAACATTGGCCATTTAATTTAAATCACCACCTGGTTGTCACAGTACCTCGCACCCCATCCATGTATTGCCATTAACCACCTGTTCATGATTGTATCTGGATTTGTTGCATGATGCTCCTCTCTCGTGGACAAATATTTGGATAGCATGTGCAGTAAGTAGTATTTCGAATGGATTGTGTCCTCCACTTCCAGCTTCAGAAAAAATGTTCTCGGCAGAGGGTGTTGTGCTTCAGTCGAGTCGATTTCCCTGAAAGACCTCCGTCGAGGGTGATGTCATCGGGTCTATAAGTAGCACGTGCTGCGTCTGTTGGCCTCAGTTCTGTTTTTCCGCAAACGTGTTTGCTTCAGAGACTCGCTAGTATTTATTTACTAGGCAGTTCTGCAAAAATATCGAAAAGTCGACATGTCATCGACCCTGACTACACCTCGCTCTGGTTTCAAGAAGTGTAAAGAAGGCCATTAGAAAATGTCCATCACGGATCCACATCGTTCTTGCCTGTGGTGTCTGGGAGAAGGCTACCACACGGATTCCTGCTCGAAATGGCAGGCAATGACGGGAAAAGCCCTGCGAGAAAGGAAGGGGAAGTTGCAGGTAGGTTGTACATCTAAAATTGATCGTTCCTTGGCTGTCGATTCTGGAGATCGTTGTCCTCGAAGCGAGAGCGAGAAAGAGATGGAGATCCGTAGTGGTTCCCGCCACTTGTCCTTGAAGAAACAGTCAAAGAGACGGCACCATCGGTCGCCATCCTCTTCATCGTCAGATGAATCGACCCGAAAATGTAATGTAAGTGCCCCCCCCCCCAAACATTCTTCATTTGCAGAGTGGGAGGCATTTTGTGGGATAATGCTGGAAAAGGGCAAGCCTCTGTCCGCGCCTTCTTCGGAAGCCGGCTGAGAACGGTCCCGTTCCGACACTTGTGCGCCCTCGAGCCCAGGTGGTAGAAGAAAAACCAATTGAGAACCTTTGAGGTCTCCGATGAAGAAAAGTAACCCGAGTTGTGATGAGTGCTCGAGGTCCTCGACGCCGTTGAAGACCCCACACACCTCGAAGAAGAAATCTTTGAAGAAGGCGGTCGAATCCTCAACACCATTACCATAGACGCCTTTGTCGACACCGAAACCATCGGCGCCGAAGATTCCTGTGGTTCCAGCACAGCCTTCTGAGCATGTTTAGACTGACAAAGGTGCCTACTACACCTCTGGTGGTTCCTGAGAAAATGTATACCCCTTTGACTAGAAAGGGGTACTTTAAATCCCTTTCTTTGATTTTTGAGGAAGAAGAAAGGTCGGAGGAAGAGGAGGTCCCCTTTGGTCTTGAGATTGGAACTCCAAATGTACCAGAATGCTAATCTCAGAGGAAAGTAAGATGAGACCTTATTGACACACTGCACAATGCCAGTGGTGTTGATACATCCCCTGAGACTGAGTTCGGCAGACCAGAGCCAGGAGAGCACGCTGACTTAGTATCAGCACCTGATGTCAAAGGTGGTAGAATATCTAGGCTGGGCTAGACTAATGATTCAATTTATGCAAGATGACCTTACTGATATTCTGGACCAAGGTCCATCTACAGACCCAATCTTTCCCTTTCATGTGGCCTTGCAAAATAGGGTGGCCAAAAATTGGGAGTCCGTGGATTCTTTCCCTGCGGTGGATAAATCCCTCACGAGAAAATACCGCCCTTCCAGTAGCTACCCCGGCTATCTGTCCAGGCACCCCACTCCAAAGAGTCTGGTGGTCCAGGCAGCCACAGCTGGATCAAATAAGGCAGCGTATCCTACCATCTCTCTGGATGGGGACGACAAGCATGTGGATGGATGGGTGCGCAAGGTATTTTCAGCTGGGAGTATGGCCTTGAAGTCGTCCAACTCCACATGTGCCTTAGCCAAATTTTCGTACACTCTGTGGCACTGCATATCCATGGCGGCAGAGCACATACCAGAAGGGGAGGAAAGGGAAGGTTTCTTAGCTATCGTTAAGGATGGCAAAGAAGCCATGCAGGAATCCCTTCGATCTGGATTGGACACTGCAGACCGTATCAGCAGGTCCATGGCTACAAGCACGGGAATGCGCAGATTTGCGTGGTTGCGGAAGTCTGGTTTCGCACCAGATATGCAGGCCCGTCTTCTAAACATGTCATTTGTCAGGTCTACCCTTTTTGGCAACAAGGCTGACAGAGCCTTGAGAGTTTGCAGATCTCAATGGGGGCTGCCTAATCTTTAGGTGCTGCTGTTGGGCAACCTCAGCCTTTTCGCTCTTCAGGACCACCATGGAGGGGACGATCCTATCGTTACTACTCATTTGGAAAGGCGAGAGGAATGGCCATTCAAAGAGGCCAAAGAAGAAACCCTTGTGGTGGACGAGGAAGAAGTGCAAAGCCAGCTCAAGCTTCCTTGCCATCAGCAGCTGCAGCAACAGCGCCAAAACCACTTTGAGAGTTTGTGTCACGAAACACCGTTGGGGGCAGATTGTCTCAGCATCTCAAAGAATGGCGAGCCGTTACTTCAGATGCTTGGGTCTGGAGACAATGCCCAAGGTTACTGCCTTCCATTTATAAAGCAGCCTCACAACAATCCACCGGGGAAACACTCTTTGAGGATTCCAAATCCGTTCCTTGTGCAGGAGATAACCCTGCTAGAGAAAGGTGCTATAGAACCAGCGCCTGAAGTGGAGAGGAACAAGGGTTGGTATTACCCATTTTTTTTTTGTATTCCCAAAAAGGACGGGGGACTGAGACCCATCTTGGACTTGAGATACTTGAACAAGTTCCTCAGGAAGGACAAGTTCAAGATGGTCACACTTTCTCAGATCCTTCAGGCCCTCCAGTTACAGGATTGGTTGGTGTCATTGGACCTTCAGGATGCTTATTTTCATGTGCCAATCCATTTCAAGCGCAGAAAATACCTTAGGTTCACTGTTGGCGCCAAACTGATGATGATGATGGTGGTGGTGGCAGCGCATCTCAGGAGAGGGGCGATTCATGTCTACCCCTACCTGAACGATTGGCTGATTAGAGCAGGTTCTCCTAAATATGCCCTGGATCATCTGTCACCTGCCACTCCCTTCACAGACTGGGCTTCTCCCTCAATTTCAAGAAGTCACAGATGACACCTTCCAAGCAACTCCAATATATCGGAGCTGGACTAGACACATCCTTGGGAAAGAGCTTGCCACCCAGGCCGAGGGCTCAAGACATTCTTCAGATGGTTTCCAAATTTCAAACTGCCCAGAATCTTCCGGCCTTCGATTTCTTGAGGTTGTTCGGCCTCATGGCATCCTGGATTTTTCTGTTGTCAGAAGCCCACCTGAGAATGAGATCCCTTCAATGTGCTCTAAGAACACAATGGTCCCAGTTCTCAGGAAAGATGACGGACCTACTTCAGGTTCCAAGCAGGGTAGCACAGGATCTTCTGTGGTGGGCCTGCGAAGACAACATTCTGACAGGAGAACATTTTGGCAACCATGGCCCGAGATTACAGAAGTGACGAATGCCTCACTCACGGGGTGAAGAGCCCATGCCAGTGATCTAACGGTCAACAGTCGGTCTTCATCGGAGTCCAAACTACACATCTATCTTTTCGAGCTGAGGGCAATCAGTCTAGCGCTGAAGGCCTTTCTACCTTCTGTACAGGGAAAGAATGTTTTGATAATGAGGGACAACACAGTGGCCATGCATTACCTCGACATAAGAGGCGGCGTAGGGTCACTACCAATGTGCAGATAGGCAATGCAGCTCTGTTACTGGGCAATTCGAAAAGGAATCTCCCTATCGGCAGTCCACCTACCCGGGGAGGAGAACGCAACGGCGGATGCTCTGAGCAGGCAGAGCGCAGTGCCCCACGAATGGGAACTAGCTCAGGAAGTCCTTCAAGAGATCTTCGCCCTTTGGGGAACCCCTCAAGTAGACCTGTTTGCGACTAGAGTCAACCAAAAGTGCGAGAGGTATTGTTCAAAGGAATTTTCTCTGGGAGGAGCTCTAGGAGACACATTCGTGGTGGATTGGGAGTTCCCACTGCTATACACGTTTCCGCTGATCCCCGTCATTACTCAAGTAATCGGGAGGTTAAGACGGTTTGGAAGCCGCATGATCCTAATTGCCCTGGATTGGGCCAGGAGAACGTGGTACCCGGACCTTCTAGAAATGTCCATTTCTCCACTGATGCGTCTTCCACAAAGAGAATCTTCTCCCGCAAAGGGAAGGTCAGGTTCTCCATCTGGAGGTCAACACTCTCAACCTTCATGCAGGGTTTCTGAAAGGCTGAGATACAAGGATTGGGACCTCCCGGATGACATCATGGAGGTGTTGCTTTCAGCAAGAAGGCCAGCAACAAAATCTCTGTAGCGTTGCCGTTGGAACAAGTTTTGCGACTGGTGCAGGGAAAAGAATGTTGATCCTTTTCTAGGTTCAACTCCAGAGGTGTTATCTTTTCTCCCATCATTAGCACACAAGAGTCTTAATGCAGTGCTTTCTATTTTCAAGCGCTCTTCGGAAGAATGCTCCTACTTTAAAATTCCTTTGATTCAGTTTCTGAAAGGGCTCACAAATGTGTTCCTGCTTTCTTCTTTTCAGGTTCCAGTTTGGGACCTTAACCTGGTTCTAAAGTTTTTGATGTGTGCCCCTTTTGAACCCTTGCACACATGTCACTTGAGGTTATTAACATTGACATCTGCACATAGAGCGAGCGAGTTGCAGGCACTTTCTTCCAGGCCACCCTATATTGTATTCCACAAGGAAAGGGTTTTGTTGAGAGTAAAACCCTCCTTCCTACCTAAGGTTGTATTAGATTTTAATCTAAAATTTTAAAAAAATGCTGGCGTCCTACTCCTCCTCCCCCCTACTAAAGAGGAAGAAAGGCTCCATAGGTTGGAACCTAGAAGAGCTTTAAGCTTCTATATTTCTAGGTTCTCCAAACTTAGAGTGGATGACCAACTCTTTATTGGCTACACCAGAAGAAAATTGGGTCAAGCTGTTTCAAAACCAACTTTATCAAGGTGGATTATACTTGGCATCTCAGAATGTTACAAATTGGCAGGCAAAGACCCACCAGAGGGTTTGAGGGCTCATTCCAGCAGTGGGTATAGCCTCTTCTGCAGCCCTTCAAAGGGGTGTACCTATTAAATCTAATGTGATGCTGCAACATGGTAATCACTGCATACATTCACAAAGCATTACTGTCCAGATGCTTCCCACTCCCACGATGTTGCCTTTGGTAAGGTGGTACTGTAGTCGGCCTTATAAAATGCCGACCATTTCAAATTCTCCTCCCTCCTCCTATTCTGCATACTGCTTTGGGGGGGGGGGGGGGTCTATCAAAGATGAGGAATACATTGGAGGACACAGTCCATTCGATGAACAAGTTACTTACCAACTGGTAACGTTCTTTCGACTGAATGTTCCTCCATCGCATTCCTCATCGCGCTCCCAGCCTACCCCGCTGTAGAATTTCCTATGCTATTGCAGCTTCCGTTCTCGCAGGGCTAACTACTGCTTGCCTAGGCTGACGGCACAACACGAACAGGATAGAAAAAGAGAACTGCGGCCAACGGCCGCCGTGTGTGCTACTTATACAACCTATGATGCCACCCTTGACGGAGGCCTTCGAGGGACATCGACTCAATGCCATCGACACACAATGCCTTCTCCCAAAGATGTTTTTTTTTTTCAAAGCAGCCAAAGCTGGACGTGATTATCAAATATGAGGAATACGTTGGAGGAACATCCAGTCGAAAGAATGTTACCAGTTAGTAAATTACTTGTTCTTCTAATCTTAATTTCGATTTTCTAATATGAACACCAAATTGCCCCTCACCGGGGCACTATGTCAGTCACCTTGACTAACTGCTTCACACACACCTCGTAACTCTGTCCTACTCCTTGGAGCAAAGTGGGGCTAGCAGCTTCTCTTGACATCTGTTAGTGTTTGCGGGTGCTTGGGCACTGAATTTTCTTACCTCATGTTCAGACTGTGTGCCTCAGCCAATGACGGACTAGTGACCTGGCGTTTGACCTCTGTGGGCTAAAACTGTAGCGGACATTTAGTGGAGCACAAGGAGTCCTGCTGCAGGGGTTCAGTAAGGGTGGATGAGGCAGAGGTGTAAACTGGGTGGGGGCATGTTTGTGTACCTGCCTATGCATTACCATAGCTTGGGGTTTGCTGCACGTTCTCAGCGAAGGGATGGGCATTGGAGACAGAATATTCGGTTTTTGGGCAGTAAAGGGGTATATCAGTTTGTTCTGTGAATCTAAAATATGATGCTGAGATACGGACTGGAGGTAAAACCATTGTACAAGAATCTACTGCAGCATATGTGGCTGTTCCTAGTATTTGTGAAATATGCCACACCAGAACATATGCTGGTTTGACCTGGGCATATGAGGTTGATCACTGGCAAATGAGGTTGTTTCTAGTATGCGGCTGCTATTAATGTGTGACCCGATATTGCCCATAAAATGCTGAACCTACCATGTGATGGTGACATATGTGTCTGAGAGCGCACATGGGCGTATTAGACAGTACATGGATAGAAGTTGAATTGGGTAATAAACCTTTGCTACAAAGACATATTAGGCTGTCACTGGGTGTGAAGCTAGGCCGAGGCATGCACGGCCATGCTGGGGTAACCTGTTTCTGTTCATGTGCAATTTGATGCTTACGCTGAGCAAATAATGCTATTCCTGTCTTATGCTGTAGGTACATTCTGTTCCCTCCGTAACTCCTTCCTGCCTTTTCTATATCTAAAGGCAAGTGTAAACCTGACTGACTGGCTCCCTAACAACCAGATTTGGGAACCTCTATCCCAACATTCGCACCACCCGAGACCAAGTTCATTGAATAGGCCTTTAGTGACATCAGCCTGTCTCCCAGCACTTCATTGACCACCACTTCTCCAGGTCTGGATCACTTCAGACATTTGCTTCTCAAAACTAACATGCACTGCATTTGTGGAGATGCTGTAAATCTTCATAGTCCTTGTCCCCTCCACAGCCTAGACTTCACAGTGGTGGCACATAAACTATCCCAGCTCTGCTTATGAAGTTAAGAACTCTGACTGACTGAGCTCTTTCCGAACACATGACACTTCAGAGAACATTGAAATGTTGCCACCTCAGCAAAAGCAATTCATACGAATGGTGGACTCGCTCAGAACTTTGTTTCTTCCACTTGCGCCTCAAAGGAGTTTGTTTGTGATGCCCCCAACCCCCCGCCATCAGAATGTACCAAGGACTACAAATGGTCATTTCATTTCACACACAACCAAACTCCCTCCAAATCTCCTTGCCGTGCCACAAAGCAACTGCAAGGAGGGGGGTGCCTTACAAATCAATAAATAATCCCATAGTTCATGATCCTCAACGGAATTAACCCAGACACTGGATTTTAACGGGCTACCTGACCTTCCCCAAACTGGTCCTCCACTACAAATGTTCATCCCTCCTTAACTCCTTTGCATCCTTCGCCATAGTCAACTAGCCCTCTCACATTCGCACTCGCCAACACTGTAATCCAGCACAGTGCACTCCCCTGAATTTGATCTTCTGGAACATGAATGCCTCAACTTCCTCTGTACCCTCCAAGTAGGTTCTCCAAGGTGTCCTTGGCCTGCTACACTCTACCCTCTACACCTAGTTCTCGGCAAGCGAATGCCCCACCTCCCCCTGTCTTATGCCTGCACCATTTCTTTCCTGATCTCCTTCCCCACCGCAAGTCTTCCAATCTGGGATCCTCTTCAACAGCATCCTTAACCTGCAACAGATCTCTACAGCTGTCATTTACAACCTGCTTAAGATCTGGAAATTCCTCAATCTGATTACCCTGTGGCTGTTTATCTGGAAGGGGCCCTCAATACCACTGCAGCCTCGTTTAGCAGGTATTCCTCACATGAGTGAGAGCTCTATCAAGAGGTATTGGCAGTCATCTTCTAGTCATGAGAGCATACTCTCATTGATGACAACCGGATACATGAAACAAACTACAAGGATTAAGAGACATATAACCCACTAACCAAAACCTCCAATTTCTGCATACTTAACTCACACAAAACCCACACAACCACTACTCATAGCAAACCGCATGTACTTCACCACACCGCAACAACAATCGACACATAGATCGCAACAGCACCACACGAGGACTTGCTTCAATCCTACATTGACTCCCAAGCTCAGCGCACAGTGAAAACCAAACTGAAGCTGCCAACAGGACACCACCGTCTCACTTTCCTACGCCCTCTTCACCCACTAACCCAACCCCACCTCTTTGTTTACAGAGCCGCCTGAGCTCCTGGAGACCAACTCCGTTGGTGACTGTGCGCTGTATAACTACCTTTTAACATTAAATAAGTCATTTTTTCAACTACCATGCTACAAGAATTAATTGCCACCTTAGGACTCCGTAGTCCCAACTACTGCTGTAGCCTCCTTTTGGTTGTTTCCTTTCTATTCCTTTAGCTCAAAATTATCTACTTTACAAATCACACACTGTGCAAACTTTCCCGCTCTTCTCCCTACTACATCTACGGTGGCTGGCTTTTTGCAAATGACTTGTTTTTAAATCAATTCATGGGCTTTCTCTACTCCCTTCTTCGCTATCTCCATCTCCTGCAGTTCCTCTATCAGTCTTTCTCTGACTCTGTACATCCTCTCTTCCACTCCTTAGTCCACTGGAATGTCTCACCCCACCAAACAAAACAAAAAATCACTGCCACCCTTGTATTAAATGTTACCCTTGAACTCCATCACCTCTTCCTGAAAGGGACTCTTGTTATTCAAGCACATTATCCCACAAGCGCGTGTGTATATGTATATGTGTGTATATATATATTTCTGAGGCTTGTGGAATCTGCTTAGATCACATGCTGTGCATAGGCCGACATCTAGTGGAAGCTGCGGAGTATTACAGTTTGTTTTTCGAAGTCGAAAAATGGGCGTCGACACAGGGCGTGCCAGTAATACTATCCCTAGTGTGACGTCCCCTGTACCCATGATCCCTCACGCGTCTAGGATCCCCAGATTGTTTTTTTCCGCCATTCTGGTCGGAAGCACTTCATCGGAGTTCCCTGGCTTTGCCATAGTTTCACTCTAAACTAATTCTAATTTGCCCCGTTTGGCCAACCTTTCGTCGATCAACATCTCGACGCCGAACCGGGGAGGAGATCAACGTCGAATACCCGACGGATTGGGCCTTGAGGCTTCCGCCTCGGCTCGGGCCTGGGCCACTGGCCTCGGCCCTACAAGTAGGGAGAGTGGGGGTGGTACACTTCCACACTCGACACCTTATTACCTACACACACTTGCCCGCTGCCCACAGGCGCGTATGGAGGGTACGCCCTTTCAGTTTTGCCCCAAGTGTAATAAGAAATACCCTTGGGTAGATAAGCACGCTACGTGCAACCTTTGCCTACCCAGAGACCACCCCGAGACTGGTTGCAGGGCCTGTAGCAGGTTTAAGGCAAAAACTCTTAAGGACCGCTCCACCAAGCGTTGGGCCCACCACGCCAAGCTAGCAGCTATGGAGGCGGAGGGTACCTTCAGCGACGGCAGCGACGCCGAACTTTCGGACGGCGAGGGCACCAAGGCGTCGAAGGACAGCCGAACGCACGTCCCCGGCCTCGGAAGGTCGTCCGTCCCGGCGACTATGGGGAAGTCCCCCGGCGACAAAAGCGTTACACATACACACGCTAAACACAAAAAATCCACCCGAGATTCGACGTCGTCGAAACCTCGGAAAGAGGCACAGAAGGAGCGGTCCGAAAGGACGTCCTCTGGGCGGTCCCGGTCGAGGTCGCCGCACGACGTCAGGCAAGCCTCCACACTTGCACAGAGTGCCTCAACCATTAATATCCCGGAAGATCAATCGTCCGAAGACGAACACGACTTCCACCCCCAGCCTGCACCCCAGGAAAAGGGTACATCACTTGGGAGTAAAGAGGGGCCAGTTTCGAAGGCTAGTTCGAAAGACAGGGATTCCACCTCCGATCCTCGACGCCAGGTGTCGAAAGATAAGGGAAAGGGGAAACACACTTCCACCCACGGGGAAGGGGGTAAACAGCAAAGGAAACAACCCTTGCAGTCCTCCACTACAAAAGAACTGACCAAGTCTTCTCAGGGCCAATCCATAGAAAGTCCCAGCAAGGTCACCCCAAGCTCAAAACTCTGGTCATGCGAGGACATTGACAGAGTAATGTCAAGGATGTCTTCCTTGGCGAATTTTTTCGAAAGACACCCTGAACAACTCCTAGCTTTAAACCCTCAGGAAGATTCTCCCTCAGGGTCTAGGGACCCTATCCCCTCAAATAAAAGACCCCGGGTCGAGACACCATTTAGGCCTTTAGACCCCATCGAGGTCCAACCCTATTCTTACCTCTTCCCTACAGACCAAGGAAACTCTTCCCTTATAGAAGGTCAGGAAATTGACACGCCAGAAGATCCTGCAGGATCAGATTATTACGGCGAAGACGAAGACGAGGATGAGCCAGAAAATAGCCCAGATATTTTCAGAATGGACTCACCAGTCGAAAGGGAAGCCCCAGTGTCTGACTCCCCAATAGATAATCAGCCCCTCCTGAATGAACTGCTCTTTCGGGCAGCTAACCACTTCCACATAGACACACAAGGTGTCCAGGAAGAAAGGGACTTTGCGGAAGAACTAATAGGGGAAAGGAAGCCAGTAGCCCAGACCATTCCCATCCTAAAATCTGTTCAACGCAGAATAGCACCATCCCTTGTCAACCCAAACCTGACAAGACCTGTAAATCCGAGAGTGGAGAAGCTGTTTAAAGCAGCCCAGTCGGACCCCCTCTATATTAGAGGTCAACTTAAGCCAGACTCTCTAGTAGTAACCAACACCCGCAAAAGAGCTGGTACACCATTACCTTCCTCTGAGGCTCCCCCCGACAAAGAAAGTAAAAAACTTTATGGTTTTTGCAGGAAAGTAGCTTCCACGGCAGCCTACCAAGCCAGAATCGCGAATTCCACCACACTGTTGGCTAGCTACAACTGTCACCAGTGGGATGAAGTGGCAGCACTAATAGACTCTGCTCCCGAACCCCTTAAAAGCCAGCTAGCTCGCATTTGTGCGGAAGGAAGGAACGTGTCAGGCTGCACTGTAAAAGCAACTCTGGACGCCGCTGACAATGCGGGTAGACTTATAGCAGAGGGGACTGTCATCAAAAGGCATGCTTGGCAGTCGGGATTCAAAGCAGAAACACAAGCTGCGCTCTTAGACAAACCAGTGGAAAGTGATCTCCTGTTTGGGAAGGCAGTCGAGGACGCTCTAAAAAACGCTAAGGAAGAATTCGACACCCTCAAATCCCTTGGCCAGTTAACTACCAAACCACCTAACCAAAGAGGGAATGGCAATTTTCGTCGCCCCCGCGGCCAAAATTCCAATAGAGGAAATAGCTACTCCCACACCCAGGGTACACAGTGGAACACCAGCTCACAACAGTCTACCCAGGCGTATGGTAGGGGTAGTAAAAGAGGACGGGGTAGAGGCAGAGGCAGCCCCAGTAAAGGAGGAGGCACGCCTCCACCAAAGCAGTGACGCTCAGTTCAGGGTCCCTTCCCATGCAACCCCAGTAGGGGGACGAATATCAAGTTTCACCCAGGCATGGGAAGGGATAACATCCGACAGATGGGTGCTGTCAACAGTATCCAATGGGTACTGCATAGAACTACTGCAACGTCCCCTAAACCATCCTCCAAGACAAAAAGTCCACTCTTTACAACATCAGAAGATCCTCCTCGAGGAGATCGCCATTCTGCTAGAAAAGGACGCGATAGAACTCGTCCCGGGACACCAGGTAAACAAGGGTATCTATTCAACTTACTTCCTTGTGCCAAAGAAAGATTTAACAATGCGCCCAGTTTTAGACTTACGGCCTGCCAACAAGTATGTCAAGCCACAAAAATTCCGTATGACCACACTACAAGAGGTAATCCCACTCCTAAGAAAGGGGGATTACATGGCAACCTTGGATATGAAAGATGCCTATTTTCATATTTCCATGCTCCCGGCGCACAGAAAATACTTGCGCTTCAAGGTGGACAGTCGCCACTACCAATTCAAGGTACTGCCCTTCGGGATAGCTTCTGCACCAAGGGTATTCACCAAGGTACTGGCGGTGGCAGCTGCACACCTACGCAGGGAGGCAATCCCAGTGTACCCTTATCTGGACGACTGGCTCATAACAGGGGAAACCCCAGGAATCTGCAGGTCAAACATTCAGAGGACCATCGACCTCCTCCACGAATTAGGCTTCTCCATCAACGAGAAAAAGTCAAGTCTGGTGCCAAGCACCTCAAAACAGTTTCTAGGAGCTATCCTAGATACTCAGAAAGGATTGACCTTCCCTTCGGAAGAAAGAATTCGGAACATACTTCTGCAAATTCCGCATTATCAGTCAGGTCAACAGATAACAGTACGCAAAGCTATGCGGTTACTCGGCATGATGGCGTCATGCATTTACCTGGTCCCCCACGCGCGTCTGCGCATGCGTCCCATGCAGGAATGGTTGGCGAAACAGTGGTCTCAGGCAAGTGGTCAGTGGGACGATCTAGTGGTCGTTTCGCCAACACTCGTACAGAACCTACACTGGTGGACAAGAGAGAATCTCGCAAAGGGGAAACCCTTTTACGATCCCGAAGTACAGGCAGTGGTGACTACAGATGCATGCCTGACGGGGTGGGGAGCTCACCATCTCCACCACACAGCTCAGGGTCTCTGGTCTCACTCAGTAGCCAAGAACCACATCAATCTGCTAGAGCTTCTGGCAGTATTCCGAGCGCTGCAGGCGTTCGAGCCCCATCTACTAAACTTGTCGGTGCAGATCAGGACGGACAGCACGACAGCCATGTTCTATCTGAACAAGCAAGGAGGGACTCGTTCGCCAAATCTGTCCAAGCTTGCCCAGAAAATATGGATATGGGCACTCAGACGGAACATCTTCCTGTCATCGCAACATGTTCCAGGGGAGCTCAATTCCCTAGCGGATGCTCTAAGCAGAGACTCCCTCCCAGAAGAACACGAGTGGGTCCTTCACAAAGACGTAGTAGAAGATCTCTTCTCTCAGTGGGGTTTCCCCACTATAGACCTATTCGCCACAAGCGAAAACAAACAATGCCCAGGATTTGCATCCAGGTTCCCACAACCGGACTCCCAGGGGAATGCCCCGTGGATAAACTGGTCAGGGATGTTTGCGTACGCTTTCCCACCAACTCCCCTCATCAGGAAGGTGGTGTACAAGATGAACAAGGAATCGATGACGCTCATCCTAGTTGCTCCCATGTGGGCGAGACAACCATGGTTTCCACACCTACGCAGGATGGCGGTATGCGAGCCCATCAGACTCCCAGCCTGGTACAACCTTCTGTCCCAGCAACAAGGTCAAACAGTGCATCAGGAACCCAACTCTATGAACCTAGCAGCATGGCTCCTGAAGTCATAGAGTTTGGACATCTCAAATTACCACAGAGGTGTATGGACATTCTAAAAGAGTCTAGGAAACCAAATACAAGGCACTGTTACTTTGACAAGTGGAAAAGATTCGTTATCTGGTGCCAGAGTAAACAAATCAACCCGGTTGATTGCACTCCTTCCAACGTTGTAACATACATGCTCCACCTGCTGGATGCAGGGTTGGTTTTTAACTCTCTGAAAGTACACCTGGCAGCCCTCTCAGCCTACACCACATCCCATAACAAGGTTTCGTGGTGGAAAGTACCAGTGGTTAAAGCCTTCATGGAAGGAGTAAAGAGACTTCACCCTCCTATCTCGAACCCACCGCCAGGATGGGATCTCAATGTGGTGCTATCTAAGCTCATGGGGCCCCCCTTCGAACCCATGCATAAAAGTAGTCTCAAACACCTGACTTATAAAACGGCCTTCTTAGTAGCCATTACCTCCATAAGAAGGGTCAGTGAAATTCAGGCTCTGTCAGTGCAAGATCCTTTCTTTACTATCCACAAGGACAAACTGGTTTTACGCACACACCCTAGATTCTCACCAAAATTCATATCCAAGTTCCATGTAAACCAGTCCATCGAGCTTCCGGCTTTCTTCCAAAACCCACAGAGCTCAGCTGAGGTGAAACTACACACCCTAGATGTGCTTAGGGCGGTCTTATACTATGTAAATAAAACCAGACCGCTAAGGAAAACAGATCAACTGTTTGTCTCCGTAGCTACAGGCAGAGAGGGGGATCGCGTCTCTAAGGGCGCTATCTCAAAGTGGATTATCAACTGTATACAGCTGTGTTACTCTCTTTCTGAAAAAAACTCTGCCTTTTACGCCAAGGGCCCACTCTACCAGAGGCATTGGGGCCACTCTGGCTTTCATTGCAAATGTTCCCCTTGACACCATTTGCAAAGCAGCTACTTGGAGCTCTATTCACACTTTTACTCAGCATTACTGCATTGACACTCATTCCAAGGCAGATACACAAGTGGGACAAGCGGTTCTAAGACACCTGTTTGCTCATGACCCTTCTCACATCCCACCTCCTTCTTCTGGTACTGCTCGCTAATCTATGCACAGCATGTGATCTAAGCAGATTCCACAAGCCTCAGAAGGGATACATTACTCACCGTAATCGTATTTCTGATGCTTGTATCTGCTTAGATTCACATGCGACCCACCCTTCCTCCCCTCCGAGAGAAGGCGCATGGTTGCTTGTAGTCTTACCTTTCTGTCTATCTGCTTGGACTATCTGTACTCACGCTACTCCTCATGCTACCTCATGTCAGGAAAAACACAATCTGGGGATCCTAGACGCGTGAGGGATCATGGGTACAGGGGACGTCACACTAGGGATAGTATTACTGGCACGCCCTGTGTCGACGCCCATTTTTCGACTTCGAAAAACAAACTGTAATACTCCGCAGCTTCCACTAGATGTCGGCCTATGCACAGCATGTGAATCTAAGCAGATACAAGCATCAGAAATACGATTACGGTGAGTAATGTATCATATATATATATATATATATATATATATATATATATATATATATATATATATATATATATATATATATATATATATATATATATATATATATATATATGCACACGCACACGCACACGCATGCACA
This sequence comes from Ambystoma mexicanum, assembly GCF_040938575.1. Classification (NCBI taxonomy): domain Eukaryota; kingdom Metazoa; phylum Chordata; class Amphibia; order Caudata; family Ambystomatidae; genus Ambystoma; species Ambystoma mexicanum. Next base: position 96,353,916 of record NC_090940.1, read on the forward strand.
AAGTGCATGCAGACTTGTTGGGAGGCAAACTACACCCTGGATTACAAACATGGTGTCTGTCCAGTCTGTATATAGCTTGTGTCAATTGCAGCTTTTTGTACATTTGAAAGCTTGAGCCCAGCACACTGCATGTGCGTGCATGTATGTAAATATATTTTTCGGAGGCTTGTGGCTCTGCTTAGAATAACATGCTTTGCATAGGCCACCATTTAGTGGTACATGCAGAGTATTGCATGACTTGTTTTTGAATTTCGAAAAGGAACGTCGACTGGGCGTGTCTATAATACTATCCCTATTGTGACGTCCGTTGTACCCATGGTCCTTCAAACGTCTATGTTCCGCAGATTACTTTTTTTCACCATAGGGGTCGGTCACATGTTGCGGAGTTCGTGGCTTCATAGCCTTTATTAATTGTTGAAATGAATAGAACTTCTCATCAACTTCCTCGTCCATCAATGCTGGGACAGATTTCTCTCCTGCTTTCTCCACAAAGCGCTTCGACATCCATCTGCTTTGGCCTACACCAGGGTGTGGCCTGTACAGTAGGCAGAGGACGGGTGCAGGGTTTACATTGGGGTGCTACATATTTATTTCTGAGGCTTGTGGATCTGCTCAGTAGTAGTCGCAGAGTATTACAAGGCTTGTTTTCGAAAGTCAAAAACAGACGCCGACAGGTTGTGTTAGTAATACTATCCCAAGTGTGATGTGTACTGTACCCATGGTCCTTCACGTGTCGAGGTCCTTCAGATTGTTGCTTTCCACCATCGTGGTCTGTCTCAAGTTGCGGAGTAACTTTTCAGGCTGATGCCATTGACTAGTTAGTTTATTCATAGACTTCTCTTTCTTTCATTTACTGTCTGCTTTTGCCGCAGCACCATCCAAGTGCTCGACTGGCCTCAGTGAACAGCTCCGTCGTCGACGATGCCTGACTGACACGATGACCAGACACTGCCTTTACAGGCCTTTTCGGGCCTCGGCCCTTACAGCAGAGAGCGGGGGGAGGTCTCGTAGATCTACTCCTTTTTAGAGAATGCATATTCTGTCACCCGTATTTCCCTTTTGTTGCCAAACTGCCATTTCCATTTATTATGGAAAAAACACCTTTTTAAATTTTGCCCTACCTGCCATAGGAGGTTCCACTGGAAGGACACGCACCATGTGCAATTATTGTTGCCCTAGGGACCACCCAGAAAAGCTTTGCAAGTCCTGCAAACTTTTCCATCTGCAAACTCTTAAAGACCGCCAGACCAAACGGTGGGCTGTCCACGCCATGCAGGCCGAAAGCCTCAATCGATATGACCGGGGACCCGAGCGAGGGCAGTATTGTTGTCTCTAGTGACGCTGAAGGCGACTGGGGTTCGTTGGAACACCACGTGCACGTGCCCCTCTCTCCACAAAGCAGGCCCGCGCCACTGTGATGGAGACGACACCCAGCAGCTGTAGCGCACACATCCAAACACTCAAAGCACATACCCAATGACGGATCTTCGACTAAATTGTCAACTATCGAAGCCCACTTGGTGCCTGTGGAAAAGGCCCCTATCTTCCCTGTCCACCGGGCCATCGCTTACGCCTTTGCCTCAAGCCAGGTTTCTGAAACTGACCTTAAAAGTCAGTTCGGACACTGCACATAAAACAGATCTCCTTGTGCGAACCGTAAAACAGATGGCGAAAGGCGTATCGGCGTCCCCCAAAAATACGCCGAAAATGCATGAATTTATCAAAATAAACATGTCCCTGCTACCCCTTTAAAGGCAAAATCACAGGAAAAAAAGCTAAATCCCAGATGCCTTTGTCTCTCAAGACCTCGAGCTCCCAAGATAGGGGTTCCTCATCCCCCGCAGATACTCTCACAGGGGCAATGCAACATAAAGAGCATACACCTTCCCATACCACCCCTTACCCCTTCAGGTTTCCCACCCACCTATGAGTGGACCCCTGAACAATTTAACAAAATGATGAAAATTATGTCCTGTTGTGTGACTTCATGGATAGGCACCAAGAAAAACTTGCATCTCTTAAAGAGATGCCTCCCAGTCAGGGGCTGCAAAACATCAACCCCCTGCCAAAAATCCATGTCTTGACCTGCATCCAAGCACTTCCGCCCTAGGCCCCTACACATCTATTCAATCTCAGGACTTGTATGCCATTGATCCCTTAGGATTGCAAGACCCCGCCTCTCAAGGAGACCAGGCAGATCAATACAGTCGGGACCTGTACTACGATAACAACACCTTCATCCAGTCGCCTGACCACCAGGATCAGCCTGTAGCTAATTAACCTGTAGATAATCGGCTCCAATACAACAAACTGCTGCTTAAGGCTGCCCAACATTTCAGTATTGACACCAAAGAGGCACAAGGAGACCAAGACTTTGTGGAGGACATTCTTGGCGACAAGAAGTGTGCCACTCCGATTATTCCACTGGTACAGTCTATATAAAGACATATATAGCCCTCCTTACTTACACCTAACCTCACAAGGGTGGTTAACCCTAGAATAGAAAAATTATTCAGGCCAGTGCGCACAGACCCTCTGTATATTAGGCGTCAGCTAAAATCTGACTCACTTGTCACTACTAAGAAGAGGGCTGGTACCCATGTGTCGTCGGCTGAAGCCCCGCCAGACAAAGTTAAAAAAAAAATCTATACTTTCGGAAGAAAGGTTGCATCCTCAACGGCATATCGGGGTATAATTGCAAATAACTCAGACAAAAGAAGAACTGGCTTTCCCCTCAAACGAGAGCGCACCAAACATATTGTTGCAAGTACCTCTTACAAGGCTGGTCGCCAGGTAACTGTATGCAAAGCAATGCACTTGCTGGGGATGATGGCCTCATGCATTCACTTAGTGCCACACGCGCGTCTGTGCCCAAAGCAGGAGTGGCTAGCAAAACAATGGCCTCAGGCAAGCGGTCAGTGGGATGATCTAGTGGTTGTTTCGCTGGCGGTTCAGGGACAACCTGCTAAAAGGAAAACCCTTTTGCGTTCCATCTTAACAAGCGATACGAACTACAGACTCCTCACTTGCTGGGTAGGGGGGGCGGCTCACTTCCTCCACCACACAGCCCACGACCAGTGGACAAGCGCTGCAGCCAAAAACACATCAAGTGCCTAGAACTTCTGGCAGTTCTCAAGACTCTTCCAGCCTTTCAGGAACGTCTTCCAGGGGAAACCGTGCAAGTCCTCACAGACAGCACCACTGCCATATTCTACATAAACGAGCAGCAAGGCACACCCTCTTACCCTAACCTCTCAACGCGTTCCAGATGAACTCAATGCTCTGGCACGCTCTGAACAGATACCCTCTACCAGAAGAACACTAGTGGCAACTCAACATCTTCCCCCAATCGGGTCATCCCCCATTAGACTTGTTCGCCACAAGCCTAAATGCGCAATGCCCAGACTTTGCGTCCAGGTTTCCCCACCCAGGGTCCAAGGGGGAACACCCTATGGATGAACTGGTCAGGGAAATTTGCTTACGCTTTTTCTCCAACACCACTCCTGAGCAGGATAGTGCACAAGATGCACCATGGACAAGATATTCGAATTTTGGTTGCTCCCATGTGGACGAGATAAACTTGGTTTCAATATCTGCTCAAACTGGCGATGTGCAACCCACAACATGCTGACACAACACAAGGGAGATCTCTCAACCCTCGTCCTCAATCTATGAACTTGGCAGCATGACTCCTGAAGTCAGAGTTCAGTCACTTGAATCTTTCACAACAGTGTATGGATATCCTAAGAGAGGCACGGAAACCCAACGCGAGACACTGCTATTTCAACAAGTGGAAGGGATTTGTGATAAGGTGCAGGTCACAAACCATTAACCCAATCAAATGTTCCCCTGGTAACATTCTACATTACATGCTAGTATTATGGCCTAGTATTCAATTCCAACAAAGTACACCTGGCGGCTCTGTCAGCTTACACCACTTCACAGAACAAAGTGGCATGGAGGAAAGTTCCTGTCATTAAAGCATTCATGGAAGGGGTAAAGAGGCTATACCCTCCCATTTCTAACCCTCAGCCGGGTTTGGATCTTAATATCATGCTCTCTAAATTCATGGGTACACCCTTTGAGCCTATGTACAAAGCCAGCCTAAAACACTTAGCTACTAGGAATGCAGTCTTGTAAGTTATCACCTCTATAAGATGAGTACGTGAGCTCCAGGCTTTGTCTGTACAAGACCCTTTCTTCATAATCCTCAAAGTTGTCCTCCGAACACATCCTAGGTTTTCACCTAAGTTCATTTCAAAGTTCCATGTTAACCAATCCATAGAACTTCCTACCTTCTTTCCAAAGCCATCTAACCCAGCTGAAAGAAGCCTACATACACTTGATGTACGGAGAGCGGTCTTGTACTATGTGGACAAAACTAAACCCATAAGGAAAACAGACCAACTCTGTTTCCATAGCACCTGGGAGAGAGGCCGATCACATATCAAAGAACGCCATCTCCAAATGGTTAGTCGGGTGGATACAGCTCTGCTATTCCCTGTCCAAAAGAGTTTTAACCTTCACTCCTAGGGCTCACTCTACTAGAGGTACCGGAGCTACCTTAGCCTTCATTGCAAACATCCATCTAGACGCCATTTGCAAGGCTGCTACATGGAGTTCATTCATAACTTCACACAGCATTATTGCATCGACACTCACTCCAAAGCAGATTCACAGGTGGGACAAGCAGTCCGAAAACACCTATTTGCCGCTGTACCTTCTCACATCCCACCTCCTCCTCCAGATACAGCTCGCCAATCTATGCTGAGCATGTGATCTAAGCAGATCCACAAGCCTCAGAAGGGATCCATTACTCACCGTAATCGTATTTTTGATGCTTGTATCTGCTTAGATTCACATGCGCACACCCTTCTTGCCCTTCTGGAGTCGAAGGCACATAGATATTTTTCTGGTCCATCACTGTTTCTGCTTTATCACTTCTGTATTCATGCTACACTTCATGCAACCTCATGTCAGCAACAGTCTGAGGGACCTCGACGCGTGAAGGACCATGGGTACAGTACATGCCACACTAGGGATATTACTAACAAGCCCTGTGAAAAACAAATCTTGTAATACTCTGCGACTACCACAGAGCAGGTGAATCCAAGCAGATACAAGTATCAGAAATACGATTATGGTGAGTAATGTATCCCATGTATTCCCCTTAGAGAATGGCTGCATGTCCACACTCCCTTTATGCTCTGTTTATTTTCCTAGTTCTTTGGTCATTGAAAAAACTCAATATAAAATTTAAGAAATGCCCCTCCCCCTGACCCCCTCTGGGAAGGCAGATTTGCAGGACTGCTAGCAGACCCAAACACACACAACTTGGGTATACTCACTCACGTGCTAAACACACAACCCCCAGCCAGTCGACAGAGTTGTGGAAATCTGGCCATGCAGTACACAAATTCACCTCTGCATCTACCTCGTTGCAGTCCTCTGTGCCCCTCCCCACGTGTGCGACATGTCATCCCTCCAAGACAAATGTCGAGCAAGAAGACTACCGCTCATAAAGACCTCGGGCCATGTTTCGAAGGCGCATGCGGTTGAATGCACGCCGAAACAAACGCTGTGTCCTCCAACGTTCCAAAGACTTGCGCTCCTGAAATTCCATCAAAACCTCCTACACAACTGTTTTTTTACATTTTTTTTTTAAGGAGTGACCACAGACCTTTTTAACATTGATTATGCTTCAGGCTCCCAGAAATCATTCAAGTGTAGGGTATTTCTTCGGTTCACCTCCCACCCCCATCCTTGAGACGTTTACCACAGTTGCCCTAAGGTTATTGCTCATGTATATCACACTTAATGCAGGACCTCTTCAGCTCCTAAGCACTGGACTGGCGATTGAACCCATGTTGCACAACATCTTGGCCCTGAGCTATCCTCTATGTGCGTTTTTGTTTTTAAATGATATAGTTTCCGCTTATACTTATCTGATTTTAAATGTTACTGTAAAAATAATCCTAACTCAATTTAAATTGTAATCATTTTCTAGTTGCTCGCAAAGAATGCAATGACACTTTTCTTTCAGAACGGTAACTCACAACCTCCCCAGCATGGGTGACTTTTCTCTTGGTCCATTCCAAAAAAGCTATCTGAAATATTGTCCATATATGTAAAGATATCCTATGTAAATCCATGGTACTCTTTTATCCATGTTTTGTATGACTTATGAGTCCCAATATCCATTCTCTCAAAGGCGGTTTTGTGCTTCGTAATATATTAACTATACATACAAAATTATAAAATGTAATACCTGCATTGTTTTTTATAAACCATGAATTCATATTTTACATATTTTCATATGATACCCAAAGTGAATTGCATTTTGCTATGAGGGGGTGGGGGCTTGATGAGCCGGTACTCATTTATTTGCGTGAACTCTGCGAGAAACCGGTTTTCACCATGGATATGCGTAGGACGTGATGGGCAAAGAAAATGGAGCAGTAGAAACACAGATGAGGCACAAAGAAAGAGTGATGGAGAGCAAGCCTGAAAAAGTGCAATGAGGTGGAATGTAAGATGGGCACACAAAAAAGATGGGGTTGGCACACAGTTGCCGAACACCTGGGAGAGGGAAAGGTAAAAAGTAAAGAGATGGGACACAGATCAAGATTGGACACAGTATAACTGGCAGAGAGACTGTTAGAGACATAGATGGCTTCAGGGACTAGTAGATATTCCGGGAGGAGTGTAGGAGAGAAAAGTCGAGACAGACAAACAGTAAAACATGGGTAGCGGAGCTGGAGTAAAAGGGCACATACTGAAAAGAAGGGATTGGTCAGTGGGATAAAACATAGCCAGTGTTTTGGCTTGGAAAGGGGAATGAAAGATGGGGAGGTTAGAACTGACGAAGCAAGAGAAGGGTTGAATGAGAGATGCAGAAGGCAAAGGGCATTAGATTAATGGGTATTCAGTTTGTGGGAAAGTTTAACATGTATTTTTAAAGCGATTGTTTTACAGTGAAAAATTGCATGGATTAATTTGAACAAGACAATGTATTTCTGGAACGTTTTGCCCCTTTTTTACTCACTTTTCCAACGCTACTTTCCAGCACTGGCAAGTACCAGAGATTATCAACCATTCAAGTTAAACTGCTTATAAAAAGAATCTAGCCTTGATCTGTCTGACCCGAATAACTATTGGCTGATAACAAATATTTTGTTTTTACAAAGTGTTAGACAAAGTAGCCACATGCCAGTTTCAACAATCTATTGAAAAGAATATTCTACACCATTGTGAGTCAAAATTTCACCCTTGATATGGTACAGAGTCAGCCCCGCTAGATCTACTATCCCAGGTGTTTGAAATTGACAGCAATGGGTTGGGGATACGTATGCTGTTGGATCTCTCTGCAGCATTTGATCTTTTGGATCATGAGATTCTGCCAAATAGAGTAAGAGAAAATCCAAGGTTCCCTCCCAACTCCATATAATGGATTTAATCATTTCTGTCAGACAGGTTGTCTAAAATCTCCTAGGGACATAAATGTCAGGGGAAGAAGTGCTGACCCCTGGTGTCCCTTAAGGCGCATGCTTGTCGCCATCTCTTTTCAATGTTTGTGTTTATGTGAAGCCAATTGCTGTCAATCATTAATATATATATATTTCTGAGGCTTGTGGAATCTGCTTAGATAACATGCTGTGCATAGGCCGACATCTAGTGGAAGCTGCGGAGTATTACAGTTTTTCGAAACTCGAAAATGGGCGTCAACACAGGGCGTGCCAGTAATACTATCCCTAGTGTGACGTCCACTGTACCCAAGATCCCTCACGCGTCTAGGATCCTCAGATTGTTTTTTTCCGCCATACTGGTCGGAAGCATTTTGCGGAGTCCCCTGGCCTTAACCATACATTTGCTAAAATATCAATAAATTTACACCCTTTCCCCATCCCAAAGTCGAACTTCGACACTCGACGCCGGCTTGGAGAAGAATTCGACCGTCAGCTGTTGCACGACGGATTTGGGCCTTCGGAAGGCCTCTGGCCTCGGCCCTGCAAGTAGGGAGAGTGGGGGGTTGGACATACTCTACACTCTTGGTATAGGTACATCTTATACATTTCTTACACTTACCAGCCCGCTGCCTCAAGGTGCGTATGGAGGGTACCCCTTTTCAATTTTGCCCCAAGTGCAATCGCAAATACCCTTGGGTCGACAGGCTCGCCACGTGCAATCTCTGCTTGCCGAGGGACCACCCCGAGGCGAACTGCAGAGCGTGTAGTAGGTTTAAACCTAAGACACTTGAGGACCGTTCGAAGCGGAGGGCGCCTTCAGCATTGGCAGCGACGCCGTGCTTTCAGACTGCGAGGGCATTACGGCGTCTAAAGACAGCCGAGCTCAAGTCCCCGACCTCGGAAGGTCGTCCAACAGGGCGGCTATGGGGAAGACCCCCCGGCGACACAAGCGCTTCACACACCACTCACACAAAACACACGAAGTCCAACAGAGACTCGACAACGTCGAGTTCTCGGAACGAGGCACATAGAGAACGGTCCGAATCAGTGTCCTCTGGGCGTTCTCGATCGAGATCACCGCATGACTCCAGGCAATCATCCACTCTTGCCAAGAGTGCTTCGCTCCCTAAGCTAACGGAAGTTCGATCGTCGGAGGACGAAGACGACTTCCACCCCCAGGCCGGTCTCCAGGAGTCGGAGCCCACAGACAAGATCAGCGTGGCCCCACGTTCGAAGGACAGGGACTCTACCCCCGATCCTCGACGCCAGGCGTCGAAAACCTCCGGAACCACAAAGGGACAGGGAAAACACTCTTCCACTCACGGGGAGGGGGGAAAACAGTAGAAGAAGCAGCCACTGCACTCTTCCACATATGTAAAACACTCCACTCCTCTTAAACAGACAGACAAGCCCAAGTCTGCTGCTATTTCTAAAACCAGCAAGTCTACTCAGGATAAGTCTCCTAGACTTTCTGAGAGAGTCATTCCCAGTTCCAAAGAATGGTCGAGTGATGACATAGATAGGGTCATGTCAAGGATGTCCTCTTTGGCAGACGTTTATGATAAAAATCCAGACCATTTCCTATCATATAATCCACAAGGGTCTACACCCTCAGGCTCTAATGATCCTATTCCCCCGAGTAAGAAGCCCCGGTTTGAGACACCTATGAGGTCTTCGGACCCCTTCGAGGTACAACCATATTCACGGCCTTACTCACAGTATCAAGGAGAGACTTACTTTGGTGAGGACCAAGAATTTGGCATGGTAGAAGAGCAAACCGGGACGGGCTACTATGGGGACGATGAGGACCAAGAAGAGGAAGACCCTGAAACCTACAGAGTAGATTCCCCGGTAGAGAAGGAAGCCCCGGTTACCGACTCCCCTGTCGATAACAACCCCTCCTGAACGAGGTTCTCGCACAAGCAGCAGAACATTTCCATATTGACACCCACGGGGTCCAGGAGGAGAGGGACTTCGCCGAGGAGTTAGTGGGAGAAAGGAGGCCTGTTGCCCAGACCATCCCTATCCTTAAGTCTATTCAGCGAAGAATAGACCCTTCCCTGGTGAACCCGAACCTCACCAGAGCAGTCAATCCCAGAGTTGAAAAACTTTTCAGGGCAGCCCAGTCTGACCCTCTCTATATAAGAGGACATCTGAAGCTAGACTCCCTGGTTGCCACTAATACTCGTAAGAGGGCTGGAACACCATTTTCATCGTCCGACGCTCCTCCAGACAAGGAGAGCAAAAAACTATATGGTTTCGGCAGGAAAGTAGCCTCAACGTCCGCCTATCAGGCAAGGATTGCAAACTCCACAACCCTGTTGGCCAGCTACAACTGCCATCAGTAGGCACTCATAGCCTCTGCACCAGAATCCTTAAAAGGCCAGTTAGCACGAATTTCAGCAGAGGGTAGAGCTGTGTCTGGTTGCATTTTAAAAGCAACTTTTGACGCTGCGGACAACGCAGGCAGATTGATAGCAGAAGGTACTGTTATCAAGAGACATGCGTGGTTACGGCAGTCTGGTTTTAAGGCAGAAACACAGGCATCATTGTTGGACAAACCGGTGGAAGCCGATCTGTTTAAGGCGGTCGAGGACGCGCTGAAGAATGCCAAGGACGAATGAGACACTCAAGTCCCTTGGCCAGTTAACCAATAAACACCCTAACCAGAGAGGGAATGGAAATTTTTGTCGCCCACGCGGCCAAAATTCCCAGAGAGGATCAAACTATTCCCAGGGGCAGGGTACACAGTGGAACAACAGCCAACAGTCTACCCAGGGTTACGGCAGGGGTAATAGGAGAGGACGTGGTAAAGGCAGAGGCAGCCCCAGTAGAGGAGGCGGCACGCCTCCACCAAAGCAGTGAAGCTCAGTTCAGGGTCCCTTCTCACGCAACCCCAGTAGGCGGACGCATTTCCAACTTCACCCAGGCTTGGGAAGGGATCACATCAGACAGATGGGTGCTGTCAACAGTATCCGCAGGGTACTCTGCAGCGTCCCCGGAACCATCCTCCACGACAGAGTACACACTTTAGAACATCAGAAGATTCTCCTCGAGGAGATCGCCAATCTGCTAGCAAAGGACGCGATAGAACTCGTCCCGGGACACCAGGTAAACAAGGGTATTTATTCAACTTACTTCCTTGTGCCAAAAAAAGATTTGACAATGCGCCCAGTATTGAACTTACGGCCTGCCAAAAAGTATGTTGAGCCCCAAAAGTTTCGAATGACTACGCTACAAGAGGTAATCCCCCTCCTAAAAAAGGGGATTACATGGCAACCTTGGATATGAAAGGTGCCTATTTTCATATTTTCATGTTCCCAGCACACAGAAGGTACTTGTGCTTCAAGGTGGACAGTCGGCACTACCAGTTCAAGGTACTGCCCTTCGGGATAGCTTCGGCACCAAGGGTATTCACCAAGGTACTGGTGGTGGCGGCTGCACACCTACGCAGGGAGGCAATCCCGGTGTACCCTTATCTGGACGACTGGCTCATAACGGGGGGAAACCCCAGTAATTTGCAGGACAAACATTCAAAGGACTATCGGCCTCCTCCACGAATTAGGCTTCTCAATCAACGAGAAAGTCAAGCCTGGTGCCAAGCACCTCCAAACAGTTCCTAGGAGCAATCCTAGATACTCGAGGGGTTGACATTTCCTTCAGAGGAAAGATTTCAGAATATACTACTGCAAATTCCGCAATATCAGTCCGGTCTCCAAATAACGGTACGCAAAGCAATGCATTTGCTGGGCATGATGGCGTCATGTATTTACCTGGTCCCCCACGCGCACCTGCGCATGCGTCCCATGCAGGAATGTTTGGCGAAACAGTGGTCTCCGGCAAGTGGTCAGTGGGACGATCTAGTGGTCGTTTCGCCAACACTGGTACAAAGCCTTCACTGGTGGACAAGAGAGAATCTTGCACAGGGGAAACCCTTTTACGATCCCGAAGTAGTCACTACCGATGCATGCCTGACGGGGTGGGGAGCTCACCACCTCCACCACACAGCTCAGGGTCTCTGGTCTCACTCAGTGGCCAAGAATCCCATTTACCTGCTAGAGCTTCTGGCAGTATTCAGAGCGCTTCAAGCGTTCGAGCCCTACCTGTTGAATTTGTCAGTGCAGATCCAGACGGACAGCACTACAGCCATGTTTTACCTAAACAAGCAAGGAGGGACTTGTTCGCCAAATCTGTCCAAGCTTGCCCAGAAAATTTGGATATGGGCACTGACGGAAGATCTTCCTGTCATCTCAACATGTTCCAGGGGATCTCAATTCTCTGGCGGATGCTTTGAGCAGAGATCCCCTCCCAGAGGAACACGAATGGTGTCTACACAGAGAGGCCGTAGAAAATATCTTCTCTCAGTGGGGTTTCCCCACTATAGACTTATTTGCCACAAGCGAAAACAAATAATGCCCAGGATTTGCATCCAGGTTCCCCCAACCAGACTCCCAAGGGAACGCCCTGTGGATGAACTGGTCAGGGATGTTTGCGTACGCTTTTCCACCAACTCCTCATCAGGAAGGTGGTGAACAAGATGAACAGAGTCGATGACGCTCGTCCTAGTTGCTCCCATGTGGGCAAGACAACCGTGGTTCCCACACTTATGCAGGATGGCGGTGTGCGAGCCCATCAAACTTCCAGCCTGGTACAACCTACTGTCCAAGCACCAAGGTCAAACAGTGCATCAGCAACCCAACTCAATGAACCTGGCAGCATGGCTCCTGAGGTCATAGAGTTTGGACATCTCAATTTACCACAGAGGTGTATGGACATCCTAAAGGAATCTAGGAAACCAAACACAAGACACTGTTACTTTGACAAGTGGAAGAGATTTGTTATCTGGTGCCAGAGTAGACAAATCAACCCAGTTGATTGCACTCCTTCCACTATTGTTACATACATGCTCCACCTGCTAGACGCAGGATTGGTTTTTAACTCACTGAAAGTACACCTGGCAGCCCTGTCGGCATACACCACTTCCCATAACAAGGTCTTGTGGTGGAAAGTACCAGTAGTTAAAGCCTTCATGGAAGGAGTAAAGAGACTTCACCCTCCTATTTCAAACCCACCACCAGGGTGGGACCTTAATGTGGTGCTATCTAAGCTCATGGGACCCCCTTTCGAGCCCATGCATAAAAGCAGTCTCAAACACCTGACTTGTAAAACGGCCTTCTTAGTAGCTATTACTTCTATAAGAAGTCAGTGAAATTCAGGCTCTGTCAGTGCAGGATCCCTTCTTTACTGTCCATAAAGACAAACTGGTTTTACGCACACACCCTAGGTTCCCACCTAAGTTTATTTCTAAATTGCACGTGAACCAGTCCATCGAGCTTCCGGCTTTCTTCCAAGACCCACAAAGCTCGGCTGAGGTGAAACTACACACCCAAGATGTGCGTAGGGCGGTCCTCTACTATTTAAACAAGACCAGACCGCTAAGGAAAACAGACCAGCTGTTTGTCTCCGTAGCTACAGACAGAGAGGGAGATCACGTCTCTAAATGTGCCATCTCTAAGTGGATTGTTAACTGTATCCAGCTGTGTTACTCCCTTTCTGAAAAAACTCTGCCTTTCACGCCAAAAGCCCACTCTACAAGAGGCATTGGGGCTACTCTGGCTTTCATTGCAAATGTACCCCTTGACACCATTTGCAAAGCAGCTACTTGGCGTTCTATTCACACTTTTACTCAGCACTACTGCATTGACACCCATTCCAAGACAGATACTCAAGTGGGACAAGCGGTTCTAAGACAATTTGCTCATGACCCTTCTCACATCCCACCTCCTTCTTCTAACACTGCTCGCTAATCTATGCACAGCATGTGATCTAAGCAGATTCCACAAGCCTCACAAGGGATACATTACTCACTGTAATCGTATTTCTGATGCTTGTATCTGCTTAGATTCACATGCGACCCACCCTTCCTCCCCTTTGAGAGAAGGCGCATGGATGCTTGTAGTCTTATCTATCTGCTTGGATTATCTGTACTCGCGCTACTCCTCATGCTACCTCATGTCAGAAAAAGTACAATCTGAGGGTCCTAGACGCGTGAGGGATCATGGGTACAGTGGACGTCACACTAGGGATAGTATTACTGGCACACCCTGTGTTGACGCCCATTTTCGAGTTTCGAAAAACAAACTGTAATACTCCGTAGCTTCCACTAGATGTCGGCCTATGCACAGCATGTGAATCTAAGCAGATACAAGCATCAGAAATAAGATTACCGTGAGTAATGTATTATATATATTTTCTTTTTTTTATATATATAATTTTTTTTTTTTTTTAAACAACTTTGTTGTCAATACACAGCTACTGATTGAACTGTCGGCCAACTTTATTACTGATCAAGAGAAGATCAATACCCTTTACAGATTTATCAAATCTTGGATGGGCTATAATTGAATGTGCTTAAACGGTGCGAGGACAGATGATGGTGGCTTCAGTACGGAAACAAGCAAGGATAAAACAAGACTACAATCAGGTTTTCCATTGATGGCTGTTCCATAAATAATCCTCGGAAGGTTAAGACCCTGGCGTAACATTAGATTCCTCAGTAACTATGGACTGTCAAACTAGTAAATTGGTGAGTTCCTCAAGCTTTTATTTAAGGTTGCTCCAGCAGATTCGCTTTCGTCTGTCAAAGAATTTGCACCACAATTGCTAGAGCAGTTGTCCTCGACAAATTGGATTATTGCAATAGTCTGCTTGTTGGGACTTCAAAAACACAAATTACAAGTTGTACAAAACTACACAGTTCGTACTGTTGCCTGCCTTCATTGAGGGCAAAACATCTCTGATCATAGGAAGGCATTGCATTGGCTTCCGGTGAAAGCAAGAGTTGAATTTAAAGTACTTTCCAGGGTACATAAATGCCTAAATGGTCATGGTCAGGCTCTTAGCTATTTGTCAGAAGTAATTTTGCCTTATAAACTGACTAGTCTTCTTCGGTCTAATGCACACTATTTGTGCATCCTAGAGTTCGCGAACAGATAGAAGCATGTCATCCGCGAAGGCTGCTAACGATACAGGATCCGGACACGTCTCTTAGAGCCATAGAGGAGCTGCTATGGGCCTTCAGGGTGGTGGCAGGGTTAAAAATCAACACCCACATATCGGAAATACTAAATCGAACTATCCCCGCATGAGCTAGTGATCAAACAAGGAATTCCCTTGTTTGAAGGCCTAAATACCTGGGGTCTATCTCAAGAGTTCCCTAGACACACTGGTGGAAGTAATCTACCCACCCCTCCTGGAGAGCATTAGAAAAACGCTAGTGGACTGGGGCCCACTTAATATGTGGCTAGGCATAATCAATGTCCTCAAGATGGCGGTTCTGCCCCGGCTACTATATCACTTCATGATTCTCCCAATACAGGCCCCCCAGCCCTTCTGCACTCTACAAAAGCAAACAGTGATGTTTGTGTGGAATCAAAAGAAACCAAGAGTGACTAGGCATGTCATGATGCCCTGTAGTAGAGGGGGACTGGGCCACCCTGATTTCACGGCCTACTACCTGGCCGCACAGTTAAGAGTCCCGAGAGATTGGCTGAGGAACGATCAGGGGAAGCTGTGGAGAGGGATAGACGAGGCAGTGATGGGAGGCAGGCTGTAGGAAGTTCTATGGAAGCCTAGGATAGACAGGACTGTAAGCATGTACCAAAGCGTGGTAGTTGCGGGAGTAGGGGACGCATGGGACGAGCTGGTGGGGAAAGCTGGATTAGGTAACCCACAGTTTACGCCTGGGATGGTAAATTAGGGATTCATCGCATGGCAGGAGGGAGGGTGCCTTGAAGGAACCGAAATCAGATCCTTTGGCCAATGCAAGGAAAACTTTGGACTGGGAGAGAGGGAAAGGTTCAGGTATATTGAAATATGGCACAGAGTGATGCGGGTTGCAGTGTTAGCAACAGAATCTGGAAACGCTCACATAGTGGGGGGCCATTTACTCGCAGGCCAAGCAGGTGGAGGGGGCAGGGGTGAGAGCCAACATGAATAAATGGGAAGAGTCAACATGCCAAGCGAGTGAGGAGGAAGAATGGCTCCGGCTCTGGAGACACATTCCCAAATTGACTAGATCCCTTCAGACATAGGAGATGTGGGGGAAGCTGGTGGTTCAGTGGCATCTAACCCCATTGAGGCTACACAAGTGTTAAGAGTCGGTTTCGAAAGGGTGCTCGAGGGGTTGTGATAGAGAAGGGACATGGTGCCACATCTGCTGGGAGTGTCCCAGGATTGAGACATTTTGGGAGATGATGCTCGAGGCACTGGAGGCAACCCTGGTGATAAACGTGAGGGGGAACAAAGGCCTGGCTCTAATGGGAGTGGGGGCTTACCCTGAGGATTTACCCTGCAAAGCTAAACTGAAAGCCTACATGACGATGTTGGCTGGGGCACAAACTCTGGCGCAGAGGTGGAAATCCATAGATCCTCCGCAGGATCACGAATGGGTGGGTAAGATGTGGAACTTTATAGCGCGTGAATGGGTCACATACTCCCTGCAAGGGGACCATCATGGATTTCTAGCCGACTCGTTGATGGTGCTGGGATACCTCAAACAGGGAGCAAGAATGGCCTGGTGCCTGAGAAGAATGAAAATATTGAATTTAACATAGAGGCCTTTGGAGATAAATAGGAGCCACTTGGCCTGCAACTCCCAAAGGGAATGAGTGGATATCGCTTTCTCTTCGAGAAACACAAATCGGAGGCTGGACCACGACGAAACCCACGGATGGGGGAGAGAGGGTTGAGGGAGGAGAAAAGTTGCAACATGTTCTGCTAAATGTTTTGTTGTGTTGAAAACCAATAAAAAACCCAAGTGAAACAAATAATATAGCAAGGGGTGGAAGCAAAGCGGTGGTCCGAGATTCAAATAATCGTAGTGCACCGTTGTAGGAGGATCAAAGGGCGAGAGAAAGAAACCATTCAGAGGAGGCAGGCAGAGGAAGAGAAACTAGTTCAAAATAAACTAGTGAAGGTAGCAGCAGTATCGCTAGGGCCGCCACCCGAGCAGACAGCAGAGGAGGGGTGTGCCTCCATTGCGACCCAAGCAAGGATAGAAGCAGTTTGTGCTCATGGCAGGTAAGGACAGTGGGTAGGAAACCAGCACTTTTCAGGCCCCCCGTGGCAAGGAGGGCAGCAACAAGGACGAGGTGGGTTCCAAAGGCCTAGGGGAGGGGGGATTTGGAGGGCCAGCCCCAAGGGGTGGCAGCCCTGGACAGTGCTGGACATGTGGGCGATGGGGGAACTTTTTGAGAGAGTGCCGCAGCAGGGAGGGAATTAAAACTACAATCAACAACAGTATGAGTATCCCCATCCAGGTAGCCCCCAAGGGCCGCCTCCTCGAATGATTTCAATACCAAATGAGATTCACCAGGCCTATACACAGTACCTCCCCAAATCCCCAGCCCTTACCAGCCACCACACCAGTAACAAGCAGTGCAACCACACCAGCCCCGCCCCAATCTGCAGCCCGCAGAGAGCAGACACTGTTTCGTCACTGCACGAAACAGAGCAGCGGCCCCATATCAAGGAGCTACCGTGGTAGGGGGAAACCCTTTGTCATTCCCCGGGACAGGCACGTACCCTGATTAGGACAGCCCACAGAGAGCACTTTCGTGTCCAGTCCCGTCAACGACCATACATCCATAAGAGGAAACACTGGGGGGGGGGAGGCAGAGATGGGGAATAAACAATTCATCTATATGGTGGACTTACTAGCGCAAATGCCGTGCATCAGCAAAGGTGACTTCCTGCTATCGGGAACGAGACTTGTACACAAAAGATTTAGATGTCAAAGTGGGAGGGAAGGTTGTACGAGCCTCCCCTCCTCTACTCAAGAGTTCTCCTGTCAACTTGCTCGGTAGGGACCGGCTTAGAAAATTGAACATGACAATTTCATTTACAGACAGAGGGATCATCTGCGCCACAGCTGTTATGTGCTCCCTATGAACAATGCTGGTAATACATGCCATGGCCAGTGAAGTAGCAGTGAGGGTATCCTAGTCAATCCTGACATGTTTGTTTATGGTATCAAGGTACTCGCACGTGCTGTCCACCAGATTACCAGAAAGGAGTGGAGAGTACCCACTGACTTAATTTTACGACCTGAGTACTCCTCGAGCTGGTGGCTGGCGTAATCTATCATTAGACTTGGAAGGGCTGCTTGTGTCTGCAAGAAGGATTGTAGTGCTGGCTACTGACCCCCATGGGTGCCAATGGCGCATTGTATTGTGCATTGATCCAAATCTGCCCCTAAGAGAATTGTCGACAAATACCTTTTTGAGGATGGCAATAATGATGGAGAAATCCTCAATTTGTATACCTTGTGAAATAATGGTTCAATACAGGAAAGTGCACAGCCCCCTCATGGCTGCTGTTAGTGGACCACCCCCATTCAGCGAGACAGATTTTCAATTCGTCCCCACACATTTATGGACAGGGATGCTGAAAGAGGTGACTCCTGTGAAAAATAACACTCAAACCAGGAGCAGTACTCCGACGGGTGAAACAATACCCACTGTCCAGGGAGGCGGAGTAGGGAGTTCAGGAAACACTGCAGGCCCTGTTGCACCAAGGGATCATAGTGCCCTGCACCTCATCCTGCAATACGGCCACATACCCCATTAAAAAGGAAACTTGGGCAATTGGAGGATGGTCCAGGAAATGCAACCCTTCAATGACATTGTACAGAAAGAGTTTCCACTTGTTCCCTACCTGGCATCCATCTTGTGCATCATTCACAAGGAGACTACCAATTTCACTGTGGTGGATTTGAAGAATGCATTCTTCTCAGTACCTCTCCATCCAGAGTCACAGTACCTTACAGCCTTTACCCTGGGCGGGAGACGCTATGAACACCGTTGTTTGCCCCAGGGATACTGTGAGAGTCCCAGCATTTTTAACAGGATATTATATGAAGACTTGGGGAACATTCAAGTACCTAGCATGATAATTCAATATGTAGATGACCTACTGGTCTGCAGCAGCAAGTACAGCTGTTGAAGGGACTCAATCGCGTTACTACAGTTGGCAAGAAAAGGGTACAAAGTGGATAAGGCGAAACTCAAGAACTGTTAACTGGCAGTGCTTTACATAGGGCAACTCATTTCCAAAGATGGAAAAAGGATAATCCATGACAGGGCAGCAACAGTACGTACCACTCACAAGCCACTTACAGTGAGGGCCATGCAAAAGTTCCTAGGGTTATGCAACTATTGCAGGGCATGGATCTTGGACTACACAGCATGCACAAGACCGCTCTTACAGGGTCTCAAGGAGGCCCAGAATGAGACCAACAAAATTGAGAGGACCCCAGCGATAACTAATTTCAATGACTTGATGGAAGTAATTTCAACAGCACCTGTCCTTGCCATCCCAGATTACACACAGGAATTTTACATTTTATCCCACTCAAACAGCACCCTCATGACAGCAGTACTTGCACAGAAGAGCATAATGGGTCATAAACCACTAGCATATTACAGTCGCACACTCGATTCTGTCATGCAGCGACCATTCACCTGCGAACAAGCTCTTGCTGCTGCAGCCTTTGCCATTGAAAAGAGCTCCACAATTGTTATGGGATGCTCAGTAACATTGTACATGGAGCACTCTTGCAATTCTAGACCGCTTCAATTCCTCTCCACACAAATGGCATCAGCATATGAGATAATGCTGTCTAGCCCCCACATCCATATCGTAAGGTGTAACACAGTAAACCCTGCTCCGTTCCTCACTCAGCCATGCACGGCTTAATATTTACAGCAGTATGATTGTGCATCCTATGAAGGGGAAGACGATCATATCTCCAAAGAACAAGACGGCCCATAGAAGAGGGAGAAGTGCTCTTTGTTGATGGGTTAGCATCAATTGATCAAGAAATGGGGGAAAGACCTGTTGGGGCGGCAGTGGTATGCCTAGGGGAGGGAGAATACGAAACACTGGTCATGAAAAGACTACCCATGCATTATTCTGCACAAGCCGCTAAACTAGTATCGCTCATAGAAGCACTGCGGGCCTCAAGGTGTGCTATGTTCCCACCTCTTCAGACTCTGCCTATGTCACCACCACGGTGCATATATGTCTGTCACGCTGGAGAAGGAGAGGGTTCATAAGAACAGGTGGTTCACAAGTAGATATTGGTGCCCTACTCAACACACTGATTTCCGCCCTTGCAGAGCCCTCTGTGGTGGCGGTCGTCGGAAATGCACAGCACATACACACAATACAGACGAAATCTCATTGGGAAATGCTGCTGCCGATGCAGCAGCAAAATCTGCGCAGATCTCAGTACCAACATCAGCTGAATATGTTGTGACCACAGCAAACACCAGGCCAGACACAGATGCCTACAAAGCTCTCCCTATCCCACAGATAATTGAACTACAGCGTAGGGCATATGGCTCAGGCGTGGGTGCATGCAAACGCCCACGGATCTCTTATGGAGACAGCAGAGCACAGGGAAGGTAATAATGCCCGTGGAATTATTGCACACAGCGTTCTAGCAATTGCATTTCCCATCCCATAGATCGAAACACATTGAAGCAGACATTCAAGAGGACTGGTGAGTCCCAAATATACAGGAGCACCTAGCAACAATAGTGCTCCAATGTACGTGTCAAGTATTTAGCACAGGCATGACACTGAGAATGCTGAGAGGACCTTTACTCCACCGCATCATTCCATTCCTTGAACTGCACATTGGCTACGCAGTCATGGGAGAATGATGGAATGGGGCACGATATTTGATTGTGATGGTGTCCCTTCTCAAGGTGGGTTGAGGCTGGTCCATGTGCCCACCCAGATTCAAGTGTGCTGCAAAATTCCTAGTTTTAAGGTTAGATAATGGTACCCCCTTTTTCAACGAACTCTGCCCTGTTAGGAATTAAACAATGTATGTGTTCAATTTACCACCCACAAGCAAATGGGGTGGTGGAGAGGATCAATGGGCTCCTTAAAAGCAGGCTGTGCAAACTATGCAATAACCTAAAGAAGAACTGGGTGTAATGCCTGCCCCTTTTTCATCTGCGCACACAGCCCAGTAAGGACCATCACCTGCCCCTCTCCCCATCCCCCACGAAATAGTGACTGGTCGACGCATGCAAACACCTCTATCACCTATATGAAGAGCCTCAGCTGCTCATAGAGTGGCATCATTTCTGTTTGAAGAGTTCAAACAAGATTTGTCTCAACTGACATGTGCAATAAAAAGTATTGCGAAACAAATGGCTCCACCACAAGCATCACAACTGCACTACAACCTGACACAGCACCCGTGCAACCACTGTTACCGGGTGGACTGGTCTATAATCAGAAGCTTTTTGCAAAAATGGAACAATCAATCCCAGGTTCCATGGGCCCTATAAGGTCGCCTAATTCATCTTTCGCAATGTCCACCTAGAACTCGTCGACTCAGACACTCGAAAATGCAAAAAGAGTACCATCAACCCCAATTGTTTTAAAGAAGCATGCCTGGCAATAGAAATGGCGAAGTATACGAACAATAAATGCCAAGAGACAACTTTTGTGTGTAAAGCAGAAGGACTTGTAGGTTATCCAGAAAAAACAATGGCTCTCGTAGAACAAGCATGTGTACAAATATGGACAGAACAAAGCTAACATGGAACGCAGCAATTGAAAAGCCGGTGAAAGTGCACCAAGAAGAAAACTATGAACTGTTTCAGTGGGAATGAACCAACAGTGTAACCGAACTACACTAATCCACCCCCAGACTTTCTTATCCTCCTTGAGAAAGAACGTTATAACCATCTGCGAAGAAAGAGGAGATAACGGGACATTGTAACACATCATTGCAGCAGTACATGAACTAGGGCTGAAGATGAAAAAAGAAGCTGGGGCCCATCATGGCTTGGAACATTGGTGAAAATATTGGTGCCCATCATTGTGTTCGTCTTGGTGATTTTCTGGAGACCAGTTGGGTCTCCAGCGTTGTCCCAAAGCAGTACCTATGGTGATGGTTACTATTGGTAATACTAAAATGCCTTGTGATACAAAGGAAGTAGAAATGCAAACTGACCACCCTCTGCACCACATGGTTCCACTACCCATTGGAGATGTAGTTGATAACTTGTACCACACAACCATTGTTCCTCCCGAAAATTATAAAGAGGTGTGGATGGATCTGGCGGGCGGTGGAGGGTGCATCTACATGACGTGCATTTGAACAATATGCACA
This sequence comes from Ambystoma mexicanum, assembly GCF_040938575.1. Classification (NCBI taxonomy): domain Eukaryota; kingdom Metazoa; phylum Chordata; class Amphibia; order Caudata; family Ambystomatidae; genus Ambystoma; species Ambystoma mexicanum. Next base: position 96,375,579 of record NC_090940.1, read on the forward strand.
AAGAGGCGAAAGTTTACGACTTGTGCAGAGCTTGGATGTCAGTTAAGGGAACACCTGCTTGGGAGGAAGCAGAAAGGATGGCCAATGAACGTAAATAGGAGGAGGAGAATTTGTTACTGTAGAAGTAACGAAAGGGGGAATGTTGGGATGGAAATTAGTATATCCCATCCCGAGGCGCTTTCAGGTGAGGCGAACCCCATATGAAATGATGCTGTATAAGGGTGGAGAAGACTGCACCTTTAAACACAATATAGAAGTAATGTAGCACCAACAGTAGATGCGTGGCACTAGAAAACACAGAACAAAACTACATTTTGCAGCAGGCCAAGAAGCACATGCTTGTATGATCGCGCTGCACCTGCCAAACTCCATGAACCCAGTTCACTAGGCCCAACAGTGCTGCTATACTTCAATGGAGTTCTGCGCTAGAATTGTACTTGAGAGCAATACCAGCTTTTTTCCACACTGTTGCTTTTACTATTAATGGGACGGTGCTGGTGTAACTGTGGAAGGCTACCTGTATTTTTAATGGGACTGTACTGAAATTTCTCTGCAGGGATGCTTTACTTTTAATGAGTTGGTATTGGCACTTTTCAGTGGAACTGCTTTACCTTTAATGAAAGAGTGAAGGCACTTCTGATTAGGACTGTCCTACCTTTATGTTCTTTTAAAGATGTGGGGCGTCTTTACTTTTAGCCAGGGGTCAAGTCCTAAAAAAGTGGGGGGGACACATTAACATAATTGAATGTGGCATCACCAGAAATTAGAATATCCAGGTGCCCTCTGAAAAAAGTGGGGCACTCTATAAAAAAAGTGGGGGGACTCCGTCCACCCTTGACTTGTGCCCCGTTCTTAGCCAATCTATAAGGGGTGTAGCGGGCTATATCCTTTTAGGGACACCCATATTCTGAGCTGCCTGGAGAATATAATCTACAACTCAAGATGATGGATAAAGACTGTGGCTGAGGTCCACAAGCCATACAGGGCACAGTGTGGAAGCCACAATCCTTTGGGATAAAAAGCTCAGCAGGTTTTCAGAATCCCGTCACACATTGTGGCATGGGGTGGTTTAAGGCAAAATGTGTCGGAAACCAACTGACTGGCTTGCCAACACCTTGCCAGTGCTGAATGAAAATCTGAAATCTCATGAACACAAGTCTGCTGCTACTTTTTATTTATTTTTTGCGAATGGTTATGGTATGGATCGAAAGTTCAGAGTCTGTGGGAGTGAATTCAGACTGCAGGGACAAGTACTAATGTTATCACAGAAATTATTCTTCCCTGGTGTAGGTCTCACTCAATGTAAATTGGTAATTGAAACGGTCTGGTCATTTGTGAGATTACCCACAAATGTCCAATAATATGCCCCAAGGTATGATGCCCAACAAATGGCCCGTTTGAAGGTGTGGGCCTCAACCTAAATGGATGCAACTGCCCCCCAAAAGTAAATTCATGCCCAATGAGCCAAGGTTTGAGTCTAGCACAGAGTTAAGGCTGTGCAACAAGGTATGCAACACTCGTGCACATTCATTGTGAGATTTCAACCAAGGGCGAGTGGTTGTATGTTCAGATCTGAGGCCTACTCACTGGAGTGCACAACCGGAGAGAGAGAGGGGTACTTCTAGTTGACTCACAACCAATGACTGTTGTAAGGGGGTGACCTTTTCATTGCATTAGTTAAGAAGCTCATACCTGGATGAGAGGAGGCTCATGAACAGTCAGTGCTCCAAAGGACTCCAAGGTATGATATTCATCCATTAAGAATGGACACCTTATTTTGAACTACCTATGCTTTAAGGTGTGAGACTCTAACACAATGGTTGGGACAGTTCTCGAAGTAGTGCAAATGACCCCACATTATCTAGAAAGCTCACAGGAATAAGACAATGCCAATGACTGATACTATTCTCTAAGGGGGTAAGACTTGGATTCCGGTATCCAGAGTGTGCTTAAGTCTATAGGTCTTACTGTGTGAGAGACTTGCAAGCAAGAAGAGGGACTAAGGTGCTGGTGTGAGACTTGCACCCAATGGCCATGACTGTTGAGCTTACTGCGAGACACTGCTGGCAACCCTTTTACACCTATCCAATACTTGACAGTATTTGTAGATGTTAAGACTTGCACCCAATGAGGGAGACCTGTGCCGTAAGGTGTTGGATTTACACTCAGTGGCTCATACTGGTTTAGGTGACTGATGCTATTATTCACTTTGTGTGAATGACACCCAATGTCTGTCTGTTCTACACTGTGTAGGACTCCCATCTGCGCTCTCGGGCGTGAGCATTGCATCTAAATAGCGAGGCTGAGCTCTCACCTGTGAGGATCACATCCAATCAGCACACTCTAAGCAGCCTTTATGCGAGGATGGAGAAAGGGGCAAAAGAGTTGGAGAGAGCCTAAAAAGACACTGATGGGTGGCTATGGTTGATGGTGTTCACTCTGTCACAAACACCAGTTTACTCCAAAGCATTACAACTGCCTGACTGGCTGAGCTCAGTTCAACCAGATCACATAATGGGCGTGCTTTCTTTGCACAGAAAACAATGGAGTTTGCATTAGGTGCATAGGCACTTATGCATGGAATTCGTAGCTTATTGACGCAAACAAATTCCATGCATGATACATTTTGGGCAGGCATGCTGTAGGCAAGTTACTGGTGAATAGGCATTCTGTGGCAGTGTAATAAATTGGGGCACAGTTACCATTGGCCAGACATTCTATGGCACGATAACTCGTGGGCATGCATTGCATTCACAGTACTGATGGGCAGGCATCGATGGTACTATAGCTGTTGATCACAGCAATCATGCACCATGAGCAGTGACTAGTGTACCAGCAGCATGCATTCTATGACCCAGTAACTAATGGGCATGCCTTGTATAGTACTGAAAGCAATCGGGTCTTTTGTAATAAATGATGTGCATAGCAGCAACTAGTTGGTGAGTGAATTGCTCTCGTTGAACATCTGGGTTTGGTGTTGGGTCATAACCCCAAAGGCAGCCTTTCACAGAGGTTGATTAAAAGGAGTGCCACTACATTAGATAAGAATAACACTTATTATTGCTGCACTGATATGCAGGAGGAATCCGTCATAAAGTGCTGTATAAAAAATTACGATATGAGCATATACATTACTGTCTGGTATTTGGTGCTATGGTAATTAATGGGTAAAGTTTGTGTGGCACATGAACTTGTTGACATGCATATCGCCCAAAATAACTATTGCTCAGGCATTTGAGAGCAGCTAAGCATTGTGTGACCCAGAGATGGATGGGCATGTGTTTTGTGGCACAGATGGTGGGGTTGAAACTGTGGTGGTCTTACCCGCCAACTGATGGACAGGCATTCCTCCACTCGGAAATATATAGGCCTGTTAATTATGTTGTCATTCCTATGGCTACAAGACATAGTCCCAGAAAGTAGTGTCCATGTTATTTTTGTACACGGTACCTTAGATGTGCATAGAAGTGATACAGGATTTCCCCTGCCATATTCTGTCAGAGATATTCTGATGTCTGTATTTTTCTGGCAGCTGTTGTCTGATGGTCCCATATCTAGACTTCATGCTGCCGCAGACTACACGGGTCGATACAGCAGCGGTCCATTGTAAAATATTGCTTCACTTCAAATGTTCTCCATCCAAACCACCAGATATGCACCATTTATTTAGCCAAACCTTTTTTTAAATGCACCATCTCACCTTTTTATTTTGTTATTCCACATATACTCCGGATCAATGCCTGCCCAAGGCGGGAGCAAAGATCTTGAAATGCCTCTTTAATTTCTGAAAATGTTTTCTGGTGTCTAATAGCATTTCGAGGGGTGCATTTGGAAACTTTCGGTGCAAATGGAACTCTAGGATTTCTAGTTTAAAAAAAAAAAGTTTAAACAATTTTATTTTGCTTTCCTTGAACACATGTGAATTCAGCTTTCAAACGGATTCCATCTGTTTTTGCTTTTTCGGTGGGTAACTTATCCTCTGCTATGACCAATGCCAAGTTAGTAATTGAAAGGAAAGACCACATGCTTTGTTGAATGGCATACATGTTTGCATGACATAAAATAACAAAATGCTCTGTGGGAACAGTCCAGCAAAAACAGTAAGATTATCAAAAATGAAAACTGTTGGGCTGTTAAATGTGAAGGCAGATACTAATACTTCAGAGATTTTACTTGGGTCACAGTTATAGGAATCACAAGTATCAACCTACATGGCTTACTGTGTGTTTTGCCTCAGTTATCCTAATTCTCCAAGGGTCAATATGCCTGATCACTAAAGGCAACATCTAAAGAAGCAGGATGGTTAAGGGGTACAGTAAACACTTTTAGTAGACATATAAAATATGTATTGAAATATTCTGTATATAAAAAGTGTCCAAAAACTATGTAGAATACTGGTACATTTCTTTTCAAGACTAGTCTTTCAGAATGGCAGACCCATCAGGGTCACAATGTACAGAAGGATCTTTTAAGAGTTAAAGATCCAACACCCCTCAACCACAATACACTGTTAATGTCCTTTAGACTAAAGCTCAACCGTGATTGGCGCAGTGATTCCCAGTGCTTTTCAATTGCCCAAAGATAGTCTAAAGTTGGAGAGGCACGGTCTGTAATCAAAGCAACCCCCCTGCCCAAATCCTAGGGAGCTGAAGTCCTTGAAGATTGAAAATGGGATAGTAGAGTTTGATGCCTGCAGCAAAATGAGTTGCAATTTAAAGCAGGTGGTGTAGAGGTCTCAAACAAAGCCAATGTGACACTGAACACTTGGAAAGTAGCAGCTAGGACCCCAAAGACCATGTACAACCACTGAAGAAGCATCAAATTTGCACAGATCATGAGATTGCAGAGTTGGAGTTCCTAGAGTAGAAGCCACAGATGTCGCAGTTGAAAGCCTGATGGGTATGGTCTGCATCTAAATACCCCCCAGCACCAGATGAACACAACTAAGATCCCAGGTAGAATCCAGGGACCTCAAAGAAGAACAAAGATTTGAAGAAGTCTGGCTCTGTTGCAGTTATGTCGTGCCATTGCCAAGATTGCAGAGTGTAGTCCTGGATCTGCAGCTGGAGAAGTCGCTGTTACATATCAGATGGTTCAGGTGGAATAACAAACCAAAGTCCAAGATGTCCGAGGGGACCACAAATGATCTCCCGAGGACAGGACATGTTGCAGCAGCATTGTGAAGAGGTTAGCACAATGTTGGTCCCTGCCATGGTTGCAGGCCGCAGTTCCAGACATAATGCTGCAGGACAACCTGCTGGTGGTGTCTGTACTGGAGGAATGGTGACAGTACAGTTAATGAAATTGTCCAGCAGCTGCAGCATTCATGCTTGGTCCTCTTGAGGCAACTGTGCTCCCGCTTATAGGACAGATGATGCATGCAGACCCAAAAAACGCCTTGCAATGGTACAGATCTGACTAGCCCCACCGGATTAAAGGAAGGAAGCAGTGGAGTGGGTTGGTTCTGCTGTGAGCAGATCATTTTATTTCAAGACAAGACCAATGCATGCAACATTTCCCTATACACCTGGAAGTACTTCACTGCGTCCACTGATCCTTGTAACCTTTTGTTTTCCTGTTTGTCCAGCAGTGTCTTACATGTTCCTCTGTTGATACCTTGGTGGTCTTTCGGAGTGTATACCCTTTTTAATCTTGCAAGTAAATGAACTACTACTATTCAGGCATTTAGATGACTGAATGAGAGGCCTGTGTTATTAATAACGTTTGTATTTTAAACTTGAGCAAATGTTTTCTGTTCCAAAGGTAGTTCACATAACATGAGAATGCAGCTGCTGTGTGACTAAAAACAGTCAAAGCCTCCAATTCCACATTTGGACAGCTGAAAGTAGACCACGTTTTAGGGTTCGGATTGGGAATATGGGAAGTGTTCATTATATTGGTTAGGGAAAATGTAAAATAAGAAATGTAAAAAAAAAATATTAATATATACAATTAATGAAAAAATAAGTAATTTAATGGAAAGAAAACATGGAATGGATTTTTTTTAGGGATGTGGGTGATGGGATGGTCTGGCCATAATCCACACTCTGGCCAGGAACATGTCTGTTGCTGGGCAGATGTGGGGCAAGAGGCTGTCCAGGATGGTTGTGCATGATTTGATTGAATGAGAAATGTCTGAGGGAGACAAAAACGTATGTATACGAAAATGACTTTCGTTTTTTTCTCGCGCTGACATTTGTGGTAACCCGCACACCATATCCGCTCCATCACCCCACACACACACTCGCTTATTTACCTTTTAGTGGCACACTTCGCTGTGTGCCGCCGACTCCCCTATTCCTCTGCGAGACTGGTTCCTTTCACTTAAGTTCATGGGAACTGGCACTGCAGGGTCCTTTTAATTTTTTAAACTTTAGTGTATAGGCCGCGGGGGGACACCCCTGCATCCCTCGATGGGATTGTAGTGAACAAGGATGCGGGGGACAGCCCTGCGCCCCTTGTTCACTATAATGACACAGATGGGATTGTAGTGAACAAGGATGCAGGGGACACCCCCGCTCCCCTTGTTCACTATAACGACACAGAATGGGGTATTTATTTGAAATTTTCAGCTGTTCATAATTATCGTACTGCCGAAATTCAAATAAATATTCCATTTGTTTTTATTTGGTCATTTGTACGGATGCCGTCTTGGATTGGGCAGCCCTTGCCAGTTTGGTGCAGATCTTTTCTATTGGAGGGTGACCCTGGCTCAAATCTAGGCTAAAAGGACGACTACGGCAGTCATTAGTCATATCGCTGTTGTTGGAGCCAAGACTACAGAGTTTCAGCCAGCTGAAGACTTGTGGACAGCAGTTGAAGACTTCCAGCATTGCTCATTGGCAAGTTCCAGTGAAGCCCTGCCCCACTGGACCGATCTTGTGAAGACCCTAGATAGTGTTGCAACCCTCGGGCTATTGCTACTGTGACGAACCAGAAGTACTCTGACTATGATGTGCCATGTTAGTTAGGCGTTGTGTTTTCATTTAAATAAAAACCTATATAGTCCTACTGCTATGAGGGAAGTTCCCTACCTAACCAACTGAAATTAAGGGTGCTTGTTAAAGTCTGATAATAAATAGTCCTGCATCCATATACTAATAGCTAACTGGCCCTACCACTTAGGAAACATTAACAAAAAAGGAGGAGGCCAGAGCAATAGCCTCTGCCTGCAGATTCTGCCCGGCCCAAACACTTGGATCTCTTTCCAACAGGTTTTTAAAAGTTTGTCAATGTCCCACAACCCAGTTCACAACCTCTCTGCAGGTTCTGTTAGTCAAGTTTTAAGTCTTTATATATGTTCCATACGATGTCCTTTTCCCTCAGAAAAAACACGTTTTTCTTAATACAAGTCCCCCAAATTTGGCATGGTTCTGGAAAATGTTCTTGGTTTATACTTAAGGACTGGAACCTGCCAAGTTCTCCCTCTCTCTCCAGTTCTCTTTATCAAACTGTGTGGTTCTTAAACTTCCAAGTCCTTTGGCCTTCTGACAGGCTTACATTATCTCAGTCTTTGTGGTGCATCTGCTTGTTCAGGTTTTCTTAGCTCGCGTAACCCTTGGGGCTATCCCAGCTTCAGATGTTAGTGTCTCGGTATCTCAGGGCTCTCCAAAGCCCTCTGGCCCTCTACTAGGCTTGTTTCAACTCTACTTGGATTGGGTGATTGCGGTAGGCAGTCTTTCCATCGAAAAATGTTTCATCTAATTAAAATCCAACAAAAATTATCAGTTGAAATGTATTTCCATCGAAATGCATATTCATTGAATGACTTTCGATGGATTTCCAACTCAAACATTCCTTTAAAATAGATGTATGTTTGAGTTGGAAATTCAATGGGTTGAGGAAAAGGTTAATTAAAAAATAAATGGGGGTATGGGGGGACCCTTGGGTGTTGAGAATGGATTGGGGGGGGTGACCTCCCCCCCCCAATAAAATATAAATACAAGTTACAGGGAGCTGTCCAGTGCTGAACTATATTAAAGATTTCAGCACTGGACAAGGGTTACATTTTTGAAAATGGGGTTAGGGGTGGCAGATCCATGGGGGGACCCCTGGGAGTTGAGGGAGTGTTGTCGGTGGGGGAGGGGGCAATAAACAAATGCCTCAAGCTACAGGGAGCTGTCCAGTGTTAAAAATAGTTCATTACTGGACAGCTCCCTGCAACGTTATGTTTCATCGAATTTCCATGCAAAAAAATGTGAAGTGTTTATATAACAAAACCCTACCCGATGAAAAGGATTCACTGCATAAACACTTTGCACTTTATGCATGGGAATTTGTAACATTTTTAATTGGAAAACATTTGATGGCACTTGCCTTCAATGGTAAATCTTCGATGGAAAGACTAGCAACCGGCGATTGCCCGCTTGGGTTTATCAGGCTCTCTTAACCCTTTTGGTTTTCCCAGTCTCGTTTAGCAGAGTTCGCCCCTCTCAATAGCGTTTCCTTCTCTGGTGGGTTTGCTTCCCTTCCGCTGCTCATCTCAGCAGCTAATGCACCTCTCATGCAGAGCTCGGGGAGCCAGGCTCTCCTCTGTAGTCTGGTCTTGGTGTAGAAAACGCCCCACAGACCCGCCGCAGCTTCCGTGTGGTTGTGCCACAAGACGAGACAGTTGGTTTTCCGTCTCTTCCCCAACCTTGGCCTCTCGGCGGGTCAGGACCCAAACCTTTTGACAGCTGGCTACCGATTATCTTGGTCTCCAAGCCACTGCTGGCTCTGCGGTCTAATGTGGTTTCGCCCCTTCAGGATATCTTCTCGCCAGAGGCTTGAATAGGAGTCTCTCTCCTACCCGTGTAGGAGCTCCTCTCCTTTCTCCATTCCATGTTCCTCGTGATTTCATTTATGTCATCACAAACAAAATCGGTGTCATCCTTCTTTGACTCTGGCCTTTGGGGGAGATACAGCATTACTTGAAGCAAAAGAGATTGAAGAAATATCACTATTCGGTGCAGACAAGCAAGATTAAAGTCTTTTTGATTCCCATGTAGGTGGATTAAGGTGTTCTGGACAGGGAGTTCCTTGTTGGAATAGGAGTCCTTGTCCCAAAGAGGGGCAGTCACTCCCAGTGAGGTCTGTTGGAAAGGAGAGGGTCTTCCCTGCCCCCTAAGCGATTACGAATGATAAACCATAGAAAGCACTTCGAGAGAGCAGGAGGGAGGGGTGTGTGCATGCAGGAGAGTGCAACAATTGTGTAGTGCATGCATTAGGAGCTATATAGTGGAGGCAAGTGTAAATGTTATCTTAGTTATTGGCAACCATTTTGGAACGTCGGCCCAAGCGCATGGAAAGCACCAAACGTATTCGCATTAGGCCTGCATTATTAGCACAGACATAACCCACACCACGAGTCAGCTTCAGGAAGTTACAAGACTTTCATTGTCTCAGAGGCTGTAAGCCTTCACGCCCCGGGAAGAATGTGCTCTGCAAGGCCACGTGAAGGGGGTAGAGCGCAGAGCGCATCTTGGCAGTTACCGTCCCACGATGGATAGCATAGCCCCTCAGCCCAACACCTCCCACCGTGTCGGAGCTACAGCCATCCTATGTTTTGATCCCATGACCCCCACATTCCACGGTGCCAGCCAGGCTTAGACCACCAACCATAAAGCTGTAAGATCCCAGATCAATCAAAAATATCAGAAAGCAAGGCTATCTAGCCTTCACATTTGGGTCACGTGATTTGTGCTGAGAGGTTCCGAGGAGGTATGAAATTATACCCCAAAATGAGGGTCTCTGACCTTGGGAGGTTGCTGGCACATCTGGGAATGAGTGAAGTATTCAAGTTAGTATGACCTTGCCTCTTCCCCTGGGCCCATATCTGTCTGGCAGGTGCACTGTTACAGTGATAGAGTAGCATTGATTTCAAATTGCTTATTAGGCCCTGTTCTACTGTGGATGACGAGCCCAGCGGCACACTCTTATACGGAGAAGAAGGCTGGGACTAATGGCCTAGCATCCCCTATGGAGTGGTCTGCCCATGTATAGGGTCTCGCCAAACCAGCCTTGCGGGTTTTCACTGTATGTAATGACGACGTAGATGGCGCCAGGTGCCCTTTTAGCTTACTGCACACCCCTAATTTGGTACAACGTTCGGCAGCAGCAGAGTTCTTTGCGGATGCATCCCTGTTTTGTAGGAATAAAAGTGTTATCCTGGCAAGCAGTGTCTTGGGCTTTTTCCCCTAGCGGGTTGTATTTTTCCTGGTGTGAGCATGCAGGGGCTTGCCTTCAGGTCCCACTTGCCAAGCCCCCAAGGGAGAGTTGTGCTGAGCAGGCTCACTTCTCTAGCCCCAAAGGGGGTGGCTCCCCTCTGGGGAGAAGGGACAAATATCCGGATTCATCACATGACAAACTAGTCCAGATCTCTACATGCTGATCAAGCCCTCTGGAACCTTGGGAAGCATCCCAGGACCATAGGGCTGTATGGGGGCAAAGTCCTGACCCTACCTCTCCTTGCCTGGTTGTGATTGGTGGAATTCAAGCCAAGGATCGCTCTGTGGGATTTCCCTTTTGTGGTGGGATTGGCGGAGGGCCCCCTTAGCATTGGCTTTTGTTTCTGCATCGTTTGCACCTTTACCTACTTGTTGGCTTTGCCAAATCTTGTTTCCCAACTTCTAAAGACTCCTGACTTCCTGCAAAGGTTTCTACTTGGTAATAGGGACTCTTAAGGGCACCAGGCTTACTCACTTTAGCAGGGAGAAAGTTCTGGGGCCTTACTTTATTATTGGCCAGGTGTAGTGTTTCCTCTCATTATTTCAATACTTATACAAGTATTTTGACTGTCTTAAATGGGTGGAATTTGTCCTTGGATCATGTTTGCTGTCTTGTGCGAGGACCAGAGGAAGAGCTCCGATTGTGGCAATGCATTCTTGTCACCAGCTCTGTTGTATGCCTGTATATAAGAAAACATTATGAATGGTAGAACATGTCGTGTCAGTCTACCCCTGCTCTACGTTTTTTTATTTTAATTTGCTTGTTCTGAGAATATTATGACATAATGTCTGTTGAAAAGCTATATAGAGAACCATTATTGAAATGGATTTATGATTTTGGAAAAATGTACACAGGTACATAGTTAATTAAAGTTGTTACTTTATCTTTGATAGGTAAGTTCACTCCATCACTCTACGAGGCGGCTGGCTGTGACCTGTCACTTGTGAACTTTGAACCAGCTACACGACGAGCATCTAATAATCTCTGGTGCGTGTGATGTGGAGGATCAAATCTACCTTGGTTTTTCTTTTTGTAGTTGAATGACAAAAAAGTAAAACATGTTTTATGTCTCTTTCACTTCAAGAGTTGCTCTAAAGGAGGTTGCAAGTAAACCTCTTCATTAAGGCCTTTAAAACCGTTTGTGGGAGAAGGCAGTTTGTTCCAGTCTACTTTCTGGACAAATTCTCTCTGGAACCTATACCTTTCTCATAATTGGACTTCTTGGACACAGTGTATGTTCTGATCTCTAACTGCTAATGTAGTGACGTGCTGTACATACTGTTAAATGCCACTCATTTAAAAGCTGTGCATCCTGATTGTTTGGCATTTGAAACCCATATCGAAGTATCAAAACATAACTTTATGAAATATTTCAAAACCCTTTTTTCAGTAAAAGAAAATAGCAAGATGCCCAATGTGTGTGGGATGGGGGTTGTCAAATCCCACAATTTGGGCCACTCATTTTTCTATTTATTGGAGATGTTCTGACTCACTGCATCTCACCTGTTGTCATGGACTTTACACAATCCTTCACTTGCATTCTCTGTGATAGTTTTTTAATGGTTATTTTTAAGGTTTTGAACAGTTGTTTCAGCTTTTTGCCTTCGTGCAGATTGAGCATTTGTCAAATGGTTGTTTTATAAGGGGTTCAGTGAAATAAAAATACATAGCACATCACAACGTTTTTTTATATATATATATATATATATATATATATATAATACACAATCTTAAACTAGTGATCTAAATTATTAGTGAAAAGGTAAACCATTTTGTCTTCTCACTTAAGCACACAAAGGGAGATTGAAATAACTTTCTAACATTCCTGGCCTGATGAAGTTCTATGCTCAATACATCGGTCTACGCTGTTAACTCTTTAAATGGTGTTTTGTGTAAGTGAAGTGCTAATTAATATAGGGCATTGAGTATGCCACATTATAGTATTGTTTTTAACTCTGTACTTCCTCTACCGTAAATATATCCTTGGAGTCGTCTTGGTGCTTGTTATAAAACCATCCTCTCCATTGCCAACAAATGTTCTATTCCAACAGTTTGCCTTTCCTTTTGCAACTTAGATGGAATATGTAATTTTGTTTTTCTTTCTTTTATTTCCACCAACTAAAAGAATCCCTTATGTTTCATTTTAATTAGTGGCTTGCTTTTCATATCTTTAATGGGATTACCATTGTGCTATTTGTGTATGTTCCTAAGCAACAGTCTGTTTTGTGTGAAATTACTTGTTAGTTCATGAGTTCGTTGTCAATAGAATCGGATGCATTGTTCACCTCTACCTGGATTTAAGGGAATAACATTGTTCCAATTCGCTTGGCTTTTGTAAAGTGCTATAAAGTCACACAGCTTTCAGTGGTCTTTGTTCTCTGCTCATCTTTTTTTTGACAACTTTATTTAAAGATTTATCAAAAGAAATACATATCATTCCAAAACAACAATTATGATAACAAGAAAACGACAAAACAAAAAAATCATTATACAAGTTGATACAAATAGTATAGAATAAATAAGAAAAACCTATCAATTATCTCTACTAATCGCAACAAACCTAATTTGAAATAACTAGCAAAAAATCAGAGGAAAACAAGAGAGAAAAAAAAAGAAAACCACACAACACAAGACAAACACAATAAAAAGAACACAATAGTAAATTAACCACTCTGAAACAAAAACCATCGCCCATCAGCACTTAATTCACACATAGTTCATTAAAAGCCTCCCACTGTTCCTTATAAAATTCTTCTTTATGTAAAGCATAATACTTAATCCTCTCAAATCTTGACAGCAACTGCACCTGTGATAACCATTCATCAATACTTGGTTTCTTTCTCGTCTTCCAGAGGCGTAAAATTTGACGAGTCGCCACCAAAAACACCTTATTAGCCCAACACAGAGTCGCATAGCTAAAGTGATGAGTGCCCACTGGTGATTTCAAAAGAACTGATGATGGTGTCCTTGGAAAAGAGATGTTCCCGACCAAATCAACTCTATCCAAAACCTCACCCCAAAAACCTTTAACCCTCGAACAATTCCATAACATGTGAAGCAAAGTGCCTTCCTCCGTAGAACAACTCCAACACATACTATCCTCCCTTAAGCCAAATCTGTGCATTTTAACTGGAGTCCAAAACAGACGCCCCAAAATCCTCTGTTGAATATATCGTAAATTTAGATCAATTTTCATCCTAACTGGAACCTTCCATAGAACCTCCCAATCCTGCATAGAAATATCTCCACCCAGTTCAGCACACCACAAAAGTCGAAGAGCATTCCATGAAGATCTAAATTTCTCTTCTACCGGGAACAACCTCAAATAACTAGACACTGCACGAGGCACAACTACAATAAAACTACACCTTTCTGGTCTTTGTAACAAAGGGTCAGTAAGCATTGATACTCTCTCAGAAATCAGATCTCTCAACAATCTATATTTCCCTATTATGTAGCATAAACTTCTGCTTCAGAGACTCAAAAGATATCATACCGTCATCATCCCATATGTCTCTAATAAGTAATATACCCTTGTTCATCCAACTCCTCCAGCATAGCATCTTATTATTGATCTGCAACCCCGGATTCTGCCAAATGGAGGCCTCCCCATAGAAATGAAGTCCCTGCCCTCCACTTACAATCAATGATGTAACTGCATCTTTGGAAGCATGGACAGCCTGCAATGTACTGACCGATTTAGGTAACTTTCCAAGAGTACAGTGATTCAATTCGGAAGGGTCTCATCTTAAACTCTTCTATCTGAGCCCAAACTGGAATGTCTTATTCATTCAACAAGAAATACGACATACATTTTTTAATCAAAAAACTTTTGTAGTAATTTTCAATATTAGGATAACCAAAACCCCCCTCATGTACACTCCTAACCATTAAATACCTGGGTATCCTTGGTTTCCTTGAAACTCCCCATAGAAACTCCTGAAAGACCCGATCCACACGGCCCAAAACTTTTTTCGTAAACCTTAAAGGTAGCGATTGAATAATGTACAGAACCTTAGGTAGGAGCACCATTTTAATAGCATTGACCTTTGCCCAGATGGATAAAGAGTCTACTCCACCTACGGAGCATAGTCCTCATGCTTTCCAGAACTTTATCTATATTGAACTCCGCCATACCTTTCACATCTCTAGACAAAAAGACACCTAAATATTTCACCCTACAGTTTTCCCATTTACAATTCCAATCTAGTAATAGTCTACACACCTGAGCTTCTCGAGCTGGAAACACAACCGTCTTCTCCCAATTAACTTTATAACCTGAGAGCCCACCAAACTCAGAAATCATATTCTTCAAGATGTTTCCCTCCTCTACACAGGATTACTAAGAACAATAACTATATCAGCAGCATACGCCAAAACCTTAACTTCAACTTCACCAACTATAAAACCGGATAGGCAATCCGACTGCCGAATATATGACAAAAATGGCTCAAGAGCCAAATTAAAAAGGCAAGGGGATAGTGGACATCCTTGACGTGTGCCTTTTAAATAATCTAAAAGAAGATGAAAGTACCCCATTCACCCAGACCTTTGCACTAATACCCGACTGTAATGCCCCAACAGCATTTATAAATTGGGGACCAAAACCCATCTTAACCAAAGTAAAATTTAAAAAAGCCCAAGCCACATTATCAAATGCCTTCTCAGCGTCAAGAAATATGAAAATCAAATCATCAATTCCTGAGGATGACAAATTCAAAATATCCAAGAGTCCTAATATCATATCCATGGCGTTGCTTCATAAAACCCACTTGAGACCTACCAATTAACAAACCCATATATTTATCCAACCTGGAAGTCAAAATTTTCGTAAATAATTTTGCATCCACATTGAAAAGTGAAATGGGGCGATAATTAAAACAATTCGATGCATCTTTCCCCTCCTTGGGGATTACCGTAATCACTGCCTCCCTCATTGAAGGACATAAAACACCCTCCATAAGAAACCGAATATAGAGTTCACATAATTCTGGAGCTAGCTGCTCAGCAAAAGATTGGTAAAACTCAGTCGGCAGTCCATCTGGGCCAGGTGACTTACCAGACTTCATTTTAATAATGGCCTCTATCACCTCTTCCACTAAAATAGGAGCATCCAGAAAATCTCTGGCCTCATCAGACAGACAAGGAACTTCAATCTTATCAAAGAACTCCACCAGATCACTTTCTAACAGCACATGCTCTTCAGAGTATAACAATTCATAATCATTGCGAAAACACTCACCAATATCCTTCCTTTTCACAATAATCCTACCAGACTCATCTTTTATTTTCTGGACAAAAGACCTCTCGCACAAACACTTCAACCTATTTGCAAGCAATTTACCCCCACAATCCCCTCTCTCCCAGAAGCGTTGTTTAGAATAAAAAGTCCCACGGTCTGCTTGAATCTCAGACTCGAGACCAACTGCCCATACAACCTTTCCATCTTTAAACGATCCCTCACTGATCCAGTACGAGCATAAGCCGATTGTGATTTACCCAGATCCAGCTCAAGATCTCTCATTTTTGCCTCCCCTTCCTTCCTCACTCTAGATGTCCAAGTAATCAATTCACACCTAGCTGAGGCCTTAAACGCATCCCAAACCATTAAACTATCAGCCGAACCCTTATTTACAGCAAAATAGTCTGACACAAAACCAGAAAGCGATTGTAATGCTTTTTCCTCTTTCAGAACAAATGGTTTTAGCCTCCACCTAGCAGAATCCGGAGAGTGCGGAGCAAGACACAATCTAACCAAAACTAGAGAATGATCCGAAAGATGCCGCTCACACATTCTAGCTTTGATTATCGTCTCAGCCATATGATCTGATATAAGTAAATAGTCAATCCTTGAAAAGGAATCATGAACCAGAGAGTACAATGAATACTCTGCAAGACTCTCCAAGATTCAACCAAATCAAAGGTATCCACAAAATCACAAAATTCTCGACTAGATCTGTGGCCAGTAAAGGAGCACGCCGAAGATCTATCCAATTTGAAGTCCATAACACAATTGAAATCCCCACCTTAACAATGACTGATCAGGTTGCTTAACCATTACTCAGCACTGAGGTGGTTGGAATTGGAAAGTGCCAAATACTTATGCATATAAAATGGTGAGGTTCTTTTGCAGCCTTGCCTTCCTCCCTATTTGTTTATGGCACATAGTGTTGTGTAGTCTGTAAGTGCTTCTGTATTTGGTAGTACAGGCCACATGGAATTGTAAAGAAAGGTGTCCTTGAACTGGGCCCTTCTTCCATTTTGCACACCTTGCTTCTTGTGGTCCCTTAAGAAAAGAAATAGTGGGTTGTTGGTGAGGATACCAAAGGAGCAGATAGGCAGATCAGATGCTAAATGTGTGGTGTTGGTGTGTGCAGGTCAGAAATACCCAAGTGCTGTTCTGCATCGTTTTGGTGGTGAAACCTGGGAATATGTTCCCGGAGGGGATAGCCCAAGATCTGTATGGCAAAAGCACTTAAGGACTGAATTAGTCACTGGTGTCGTGAAGTGGGTGATCTGGTTAAAGAGGAGAGCTTAGCCAGAGCTGTATTAGTGTTATAATTGATAGGCCTGCAGTAGACCTGTGGGAAGGATTTGTCCGTAGTTTAAGATGATAGGAAATAGATTTTAGGGAGAAATTGGCTCTTAAGGCAGTATATAGGGGGTATAGACAAATGAGGGTTGCATGTCTATGGACTGAGGCATTGGATGCAGTTTGGGATCTAAGCGATTGGTGACTTCTGTGGAGGCAAGTAGAACTCTGACATTTGAGGTAGTGTTTGTTGAAGTCACTTCTGGTTTTGTGGCATCTTACCCTTGTGAGCTGTATTTTAAATCTGTCGGTGAGATGTTCGGGTTTTCCAGCAATGTTGATGCCATTGTAAGGTATGCTGTCTATTGGGGGTGAAATTGACAAAAAGAGGGATGTGATTGCTTGAGGTTTTGGTGCTGGACTCCACGCTTGTCCCATGCTGGTGTTAGTTGAAAACGCAAGTTTTGAGTTGTTTGCTGAAGATCAGGTTGATTTGTGTGCAAGTCCTTGGGCATAGAGTTTGTTTATTTGCTCGGAGGGAAAGGGAGGATCTTCCATTCAGTTTCTGGTTGAACCTTGGCACCGCTACTAGGGCATTGTTGCTTGATCAGTAATTTCGATGGTAGGTGGTGTGTGAACTTTCTTGTGATTATATTAGGGGACCCTGCTGTGGAAGGTGCGGTTGGCGATGCATAGATTTCTTTAAGTGAATCTTTTTGGAGTGTGCAGTGGTGCATGTATGTTTTTAGCTTTGGGAGCATTCTGCCTGTCTCATTAGTCTGAGTAGATATCCTGGGAGTCCAAGGTAAAGGCTGTTGTTGTAGTTCAGTCTTGATATTACACGCATTATAAAAAACATCCATGCTCCTGTGCATGAAGGTCACATGGGGTGTCGGAAAATAAGGAGTTGGAAGAAGCAGTTCCTTATAATAATTTTAACCTGGGCTTGAGTGTAAGGTTGCTGTTCAGCGTAATTCAAAGGTTCTTCACAATTGAAGTGTAAAGTGCCCATTGCATCTGGCCAGGAGGGTGTTGTGGGGTTTGGTGGTGTTAGGTCAAAGAACATACACTCTGTTTTAGTTGGAATGAGTTTAAGCCAGTTTGAAGTCATCCAGGAGTCCACTTGTGCAAGGTATAGTCTGAGGTGTTTGTTGGGTCATTTGTGAATTTGTAAACTATTTGTCTCATTTGGGTAATTGGAGCCTGCACGGCCTGAGTTGTTGTTAGTAAGGTTTAGGAGTGGGGTCATGTATTAGAGAAGAGGCAAGAGTCTGGATCTTTGTAGTTCTCTGATCTTCTGGTTTCAAGGACGTGACCTGAAAAAGGCATGCATTTTTCTATTATCTTTTAGGTAGGCGATGTTCCGGAGCAGAGCGAGTGCCTTCACTCTGATGTCCTGGTGAAGCCAGGATTAGAACAGAGATCATCTTCTGGTTGGAAAGCTGGCAACTTGCATACTATAAGGATCCATCATACACTATCCATCCCTCCCTTTGTTATTTAATTTCTCAATCTCATTTTTTCTCTCGTCTATACTGCTTGTGCCTTCTTTCTCTCAATTTCTCCCTCTTAACACTATTTTTAATTTTTATTTACAGAGCTTTCATTCTTCCTCTGATGGAATTCCTTACTTTGTTTCATGGCCTCACTTTCTCATTGCCTCTCCTAATACCTTCATTGTATTCCTTTCTTTGCTACTCTGACCTTATCTCATCCGTCCCTTATTGCCTACTATTTGTACGCTTTGTTGAACATGGCTGAAAACCTAAAGTCTAAAAATGAACAGATTGTTTATTTTGCATAAAAGTATTCATCTCCTCTCTTAGTGAGAACCCTAGCACTTTTTTTCTGAACTTCTGGACCATTTTCCTTCAATCCTGAATGAGTGGAGCCTTTTTCTTTTCTTTCATTCTTGTGGGCTTTGTCTTTTGGAACTCTTTTCTTTGTATTGTACATGTACTATGGAGTCTCTGCTCCATAGCTCTTAAAGGCATCTATGTTTTACTACTGCAGCACACAGCTCCTTCTGGGCAGTGTTGCTGGGGACCCTTAAGGTCCTCTTAAGATTCTTTATCTATATCCTCAAGTAACTACAGTTCTTACTTCGTATCTGTCTCAAAAAACTATAGTCTGAGAGATTGGCACACACCACCTTCAGTGGATTGCCAAAGGGATACTTAGTATCTTCCTTCTCCCTGCGCCTTTCTAGTTACCTAGACAATCACTTAGTTATGGATGGTGGCAGTGGACGTGTTCTACCAACTATTGTGTATTTTTTTATATCACAGGCTGTCCATAGCCTCGGTAGTGCACAATAGGGGCACCCAAGTAGCAACTTGGGGCCTGCCTTCTATTTTTGCCATTACTAGCAGGTTGTCTTTCGTTAGCCCTTCTACCATTCTTTATTTATTTAATTTATTTGTAAAGTGCTGGACGAGAGCCCTGAGGCATGTGAGCGCTGGAACAGAATAACAGAAAACACATAGTCAGAGGAACCCAAGGGTAAGCAAGTAAATGTGAGTTATGCAAGGTTATTCAAAGAGAATAGTTTTCAGGTTCCGCTTGAAGCTGTCGAGACAAGGGCTGAGTCTGCGGTCAGGTGGCAGGGTATTCCAGAGACGTGGGGTCGAGAATGGGAAGAATCCTCTTTCCACAAGTGACAGTTTTGCTTTGGGTGATTGCAGTAGGCCGGTGTTATTGGACCTAAGGCTGCATCTATCAGGAACCCATTTAAGATGAGCTGTCGGATACATAGGACGTTTTGACATGGAGACAGGAGTGCACAATGGACAGGGTATGCAACATAACCCTCTTGGCTATTGGAATCCAGTTTGCCGGCATATGGTTAGTTTTTTGCAGGCCAGCTACTACCCTGATTGCGTCGGTCTGGACAACTTCTTGCGGTTGATCTCCCCGTTACCTACGCCTAGTAGAATGCTAGCACGGTAATCCAGGCGGCTGCCTAGAATTGCTCTAGCCGGACAGCACAGCTGGACATTGCAAGATATGGTCTGAGATGAGCTAGGAGCTTGATGTGATATGAGGAGCTGAACACTAAACCGCTAATGTGAGCCCTCATTGAAAGTTGCTTATCAATGGTAACTTCCAAGGTCTTCACTTTTTTGAGTGGGCAGCAAACAATCAGCAATTTGTATAGATGAATAGGCTTGGTCTAATTTACAAAGTTTAGGAGGAGTGCCTTGAATGATCAGCTCAGTTTTTGAGTTTTTCAGGGCAAGGCCATTGTACAGCATCCAACACTGAATTGTGTTGTAAGTAGCATTGATGACCTGCTGAGTCCAGATCAAGCAGATTTAAGGCTCTTAGTCTAATTGCATGCCCATTTATTCCTGAGCATATTTTATAAACTCAGCCCATTGTTTAAGGAATTTTTGGTCTTTATTATGAATGGTAGCTGTGATCTTCTGCAAAGCCATTATATGCCATATTTTTCCACATCCATAAGAGTGGACGGTAGTTTTGCAATGCTATGGCTTGCTTTTCTGCAAATAGTAATGATCCTAAACAGTCAAATTGTGGCCTTTTACATTCTGTCTGGGTTAAGTCCACCCCCAACAGTAATTACACAGTATTTGTGAATATACTTTTGAAAATGTGCTGTGTGTTTCAGAGCTGCTTATTAGGTCCCAAGCCTTTGTCATCACCCTCGTTATGTCATTCAAAAAGATATTATAGCTCATTAGGGCTTGTAGCCATGGTTGTGACCAAAAGGGTTTACCTACCGCACTTTGCTTAATGAATACCCATTTATTTCTCCGATATTTTCTGCATTAATTCAGTAATCACCCGACATTGTGCAACCAAATAGTATTTGTGTACGCTTGGGTGACCTAGTCCCCCTATTGATTTTGAGGGTGAGTAAGATCATTTTGCTGATGCATACCTTTTTGTCTCCCCAGATGATAAACTCCAATAAAGTCCTTGCCACTTGAATTCTTTTTTGGTTTTCTATTGGGACCGACTGAAAAAGATATAGGACTCTTGGAAGAATGTACATTTTTATGATGGCAATGTGGCGTAGCCACGTTAGTGATGACCCTTCCACTTCCTGATCTTTTTTGATTTCCTGTAGTAGCTTTGGGTAATTAACTCTATAAAGACCCACAGGTTCGGGAGTTACATTGACTATTAGGTATTTTACCTGTTTCTCTGCCAATCTAAATTATCAGTGTTTTTAGGATTTGTACATACTTTTTCTAAGTTCAAGTGTAGAATTTCTGATTTGGTTAATCTTTCACAAGTGTCACTAATATTACTAGGTCTTTTATAGAAAGGATGACATTGTCCACATTATTTTTGTGTTTTATGTTTTCCCTTTTGTTCCTTTAATCGGCATGTTTGATCGTATTCCTTTCTGCAAGAGGATCCATCCGAAAATCTGGACTTCCTGGCGATGACAGAATCCCCGCCCTTACATTAGCTGTCACAGATGACTTGACCATCCTCAGAGCGGATAGAACTGAGTCACGTGGCAGTGGCCTTGCCATCATTGCCAAAACCCATCTTCTCCTAAGACTCATTCCATCCGAGAAACAAAACTCCTGTGAATCTTACAGCTAAAATGCCCATCGCGAATGACCAAACCCTCACCATCCACCTACTAACCTTAACCTGGTATTCAAAGACCCTAAAGATCAACATGCCACAATCCTAGCTGACACCTTGGCTGAACTAGGGTTCAACCAACAAATCATTCTCCCAACACATAATAAAGGCAGGACCCTCGACTGGGTGGCAGACCACAACTGCCCTGTTACCATCACCGACAATTCACCTCAAACTTGGGCAGACCATCACCTTCGTCATGGATGCCCATACACCCCCCTCCCACAACAACCCACAAGCCCCGCCATATCCACCAGAAACAAAAAAAAATCACAGCTGGAAAGCTAGTACCACTCATCCTCCCAACCCTCAACTCTTGCTGACCCTGGTGACCCCTTAACCCTAGTCAACAAATACAACAAAATAATGACCTCAGCACTTGACACTATTGCACCCATGAAACCTAGGAAAAGTAAACCTAAAAAAACACCTTAAAACTTGGTTCTCGCCACACCACAAATCCCTCTGACTCGAGAAAAGCAAGAGTGAACAAATTTGGAAACACTCACCCACAGAGTCCAACAAAATAAACCTCACTAAAATATCCTCCATTTATAAGAAAGAAATAATTCGGGCCAAACAAGACTTATACAACCAAAGAATAGCCAATTCGAACTCCAACATAAAAGAACTGGCATGACCCTTGCCCTCACTGGCAAATCAGCCTTCCAGTTAGGGCCAGGTCAAAGGCCTTAAAACCTCATCCAAGACACTCTTGGAGTCAGTCCTGGCACCTTTGGCGCCAGGCTCATAACCATCATGAAGACCAACATTAGAATGGGACTATTTACTTGGGACTATTTAACTTGGGGGGTGGGGGGGGGGGGTGGGGTGGGGGGTTCAGCCAACATGGAGGCACACATAGCTCAGTTACAAGGAACTGAGCTATGCGGTCTAGTCTTTTGGGTGTAGCAGGCCTGGGACTATTTTACCTGGACTACTTTACCTGAGAATATTTAAACCACACCCAAACAGCAGAACATGCTTTGTTATTCTGCTGTGGGCAGCGTAACGCTCAACATGTCCAGTTCTTTGATGCCATTTTACCTGAAACCAAGGACCTGCAGAGAGAGAAAGAACACTACGAAACTTACCTGGAACATTATCCTGTCTTCAATCCATCGCTGACTTCAGTTCCACTCACCTCAAGGTACGAACTCCATCATCCGGCACCGCATGCATCCTGGAATACCATAACCTGGAAAGAGGAGAAAGAAAGACAGCATTAGTAAGCGTTTACTCGCGTTTCCTCCCGAATCAAGAAAGCCACACAATTCTTACCTGGGTAGTCATCCCCTGGTCAGTATCATTGCTGGAACATTACGGCGCTCGGCGAAGAACATCGCAACCTGCAAGGAGAGAAAAGACACAGGTTAGCAATATAAAAGGCAAAACAGCGCCGCGCATTACTCGCCGGACACACCGCGCTTTCGCCTACCGGCCCATGCTCATCTTCAAACTGCATGACAACACCAAAACACCTTTCCATACCTAAAAGGAAAGAAGCAAGACATTATTATTCAAACTACGAGGAACATAAGAACTGCATATAAAGACTGTAAAGCAGCAAACCTACGGAGTCGCAGCAGGCCTGTATTTCCAGAGGGGGGCTTGCACCAGTGAAGTAACTTGGTCGCTTCTCGCCCCCCACATCTACACGCCCCTCCACGAGGAGCAGGACGGAGAATCCACCTTTTACAATATTAAGGTGAGGCGAAGGTCCAAGGGGGAGGAAGGAGTTGAGGCCAAGGGATGTGGGAAAACATAAAGACAATCTGGTATTGAATCCAGCTCTCCTATATTGCAGACCCATCTTTAACCAGAGGCCTTACCAAGGGACCGGGAGAGGGTTCGAGTGTGCAAATCATCCCACCAGGGCTGGGTGGCATCCCCTTGGATACCAGGTGAGCGTAACAGAACTATTCACTATTATTAAGGAATTGGAAACACCCATCCCTATCCCCGACACCTGCGTCAAAGACAAACCCTGGTGCACCAGTGTACAACATGCACTTTCTAAAAGACAAGATTGCTAACAAAAAAGAAAACGTACCCACCATTACCAACTCCACCGTCCTACCTAAGGCCACTCCCAAACCTCCCCATGGCTTCAGCTTCTCTAAAGTTACCACACTTGAGGTCGAAAAAGTTATTTGCACCCTGAAACCATCCAACTGCCAGGGAGATCCCTGTCCCTCACAAATTATAAAAGACGCAGCCAGAGATCTCTCACCCTTCATTACCAAACTCATTAACTCCTCCGTCTCCAAAAGCCTCATTCCCAACAACCTCAGAGTCCTGGGTTCTCCCACTACTGAAAAAACAAACCCTAGACCCCTCCATACCCACTAATTACAGACCCATCACCACCGTCCCATTCCTGCTCAAAATTTTACACAAGGTAGCCTACCTTCAAATACAGCAATACCTGGAACAAAACCACCTCCTGGGAGTCCGGCAGTCCGGCTTCAGACACTAACATGGAACCGAGACAGCCCTGATTGATCTGAAGGCACACATTGATACCCTCAGAGACAATAGCCAGATAGCCCTACTCCTCCTTCTGCACTTATCAGCAGCGTTTGATTTAGTCGATCATACCATTCTCTGTACTCACCTTAACACTACAGCCCACTTTTCTCAGGAAGCTATAGGCTGGGTTAAATCGTTCCTCAGTAACAGTACTATGTGCGTTTTTTCCACATCTGCAGCGGCCGATCCCATCTCAATCACCTGCGGCGTGCCCCAGGGATCATGTGCCTCACCCACCCTTTACAATATTTTCACGAAGCCCCTTTTCGATGATCTGGGTGTCACCTACACTAATTATGCAGATGACACCCAGATCCTCATACCGCTCATGGGAGATTATGATAAGGATTTGGCCTTGGTGAACAGGGTGTACCTCATCATTCAGGCATGGATGGCCTCACATGGCCTATGCCTGAATGATGACAAGACTGAGCTCCTCATCCTAGGCACAACCTCCAACATTAACAAATTGGGTCACAACTACTCAAGTTTCACCATCGACGGAAACACTATCAAAGTAGCCAAGGAAGTAAAAACGCTAGGTTTTTACCTAGATTCCACCCTGTCCTTTAAAAAACAGGTCCGCTCCATGGCGTCCTCCACAGCCTACATGTGCAAACTCATCAGAGCAGCCAAACCCTTCCTCTCCCCTCACAGTTGCACGAACCTGGCCAGAGCCCTTATTCTATCAAAATTAGATCACTGCAATGCCCTCTACATGGGAGCCAATAAATATATCACAAATAAAATCCTTCAAAACAATGCTCTGAGCGGCATTTAGCATCCCCAAAAAGGAGCACATCTCAGACATAAGAAGAGCTCACAATTGGCTCTCGACCAAAGACAAAATTGCCCTGAAAATAGCACCACTTGCTCACAAATGCCTTAACGCCGCTCCACGATACCTCACGGACAGATTCATCAGATACTCTTCCAACCGCCCCACCAGAACATCCAATTCCAATACCCTCATTGTGCCTAGATACCAAACACTCCAAAACCGGAGGCACCAGCTTTCAGGTTAAAGCAGCACAACATTGGAACTCCCTCCCTCCGACCCTAAGAGTTACCCAAACTTATCCACACTTCAGGCGCAACTACATCCTGTGAATCAAAGATAATGACCTCTAACTCACTCATTACACTGCACCGATTCCCACATGCACCTCACCCATCTGATAACACCCCACTACCGATGACATACGACACACCCACTCCATGAGTATATATATGTATATATTACTTGCATCAGCCATAAATATAATTTGCTTTATTTGTAGATATAATTTGTATCCTTTATATAGTTTTCCCTCTATTTTTTATATTCTTTTGTATATTACTGTACAGCAATGTAACCAAGCTGAAAATATCCTTATTGCCCTTCTGCGACCTGATACCCTCGGGTCCGGCGCGCAATACAAATATTAAAAAAACAAATCGTTAAGGGAAATAGCAGGGGCTAAAGTGGACATCCCTATCTTGTGCCTCTTTGTGTTACAGGATTCAAAAGCTCTTGTGTAGTTATACTCTTGCCCATGTTTTTTTGTTGTACACCAATATCGTTATCGTATCTACTCCAAAAATCTCCAGTCTAACCGATCAAATGCCTTTTTGGCGTTTATGGTAAGTCATATCGATGGGATTGGAGATCTGCGCTTAAAGCTATCGTTAGTTCTTTGTAATATTATTAAATGTTTCTATTGGTAATAAAACCAGATTGGTCCGGATCTATTATAAATGAGGAGCTGCTCTAGTCTGCTAAAATACGTCTGAAGATTTGTAAATCTAAATTGAGGAGTGTGATCGATTTGTAAAAGATTTACAGTTTGATTTTTTATTTTATTTTTTTTTTTCTTCCAGATTTGGGTATCTGAACAATTCTTGCCTCGCTCATAGGTTCCGGTATCTTGGCACCCAATCGAATTGTGTAAAATAGTTGTTTGAGGGATTTTATTAATAATGGAGCCATGATCTTATAAAATGGGGGCGATAGACCATCTCAATCTGGGCTTTTATTTTTTAGTATTATGAATGTTATCTCTGACTTAACTTTCCATCTTCGTCCACAATCAAATCTATAGACAGTCTCCTTGTATCCCATTTAGCCTGTGAGCTAACAACTTCCTTGCCTTTTTTTCACTTTCAAAGGAGGGTTGCTTCAAGCATTAAAAAGAGTTTTCTCTGCCTTATGTCGAAGGATGTTAGACCGAAATCAGCTTATCTTTAGATCTTTGAAATCTTTCTAGAGGGGTTTTGTTTTTTGTATATCTATTTAAGCTCTAGTGTAAGGATCTCTTCCTGCTTATTTCTAGTTTTCATTAGTTAAGCTGTGTACGCTATAATTACAATCTGCACAGTCGCTTTAAGAGCTGCCCACCTCCTTCCTGATGTTAGTATCTGATCATTAAGTGGTAGGTATTCCCTTATATAAGTTTCTATTTGTTTCCTACATGTAAGGTCTTTCAATACCCTTATGTCCATTTTCCAGTTATTTTTCCATAAGCTTGTCTTGCGTTTCAACCTGCTTTCCACTATATTATGGTCACTCTAGGAGCAGGGTTCTATGCAAGTACTTTTTATCATGTCTAATATTTTCCCCTAACAAGAACATGTAGTCCATCTGTGATGGTGGACATGAGAGAAGGGCATTCTTTTGTGTGACCATGGGTGTGTCCATGCGTCCACCAAATGATGTTCTTTGAAGATTTCTTTTAATCGAAGTGATGTACATGTTGTGCTGACCATTTTATATCTGTGGCCATGACCGTATTCATGTCTCCTATTATACATTTCCCCTCAGCAAATGATACAAACTATTGTAAGAAGGTTTGCATACATTTATTCTGGTTGGAGTGAAAAGAAGGAAGCAAAAGGGTATAGCTATGATCCATTTCTCACTGTTGCTATTCTATATCTCCCTCTTATTTTTCTTCTGTTTATCTGGGGTGATCAGAGATCTGAAATGAAATAGCACTAGCCCTGCCTCCTTAAGACTCGGATGAGGAGAAGTATTGGAGCAGAAAGATTTTATTTCTCATTCATGCCCAATATTGTGCGTCTCTTGTATTGCTAGTATCAGTCTTCCCTTTTGTTAGTTCTAAACAGTTGGGTTGTTTTATTTAGAGAATTGAGTTCCTTAATATTCAACAACCATGTATTAAGATCTTTAGCTTTGTGGCTTTTAGACATTTGACGGTAAAATCTGTTGCTTATGGAATGGGATCTAGCTTCGTAGGTCTCCAATCTGTTGGATCTAAACTCTAATCCTTTGTGCTACTCCTCTGTTCCGAGTCCTCAGGGTGATGCCCCTCTATGAACCCACCTTTCACCCCTGTCTCCTCTTTTTCCTTCTTTCAAAGTTAAACTTTAGTTCTCCCTATTCTATGTGTCCCACAGATCCCCTTCTGTTTACAAGATTCATATATATATATTCCCCTCCTACTTTCCTCCCCCATATTCATGTTGCTTTTATGTTAGTCTTTAATATTAATTCAAGGTGATACACAGATCGTTCATGGCGGTCCTTGCAACATGCCTTCCAATTCCCCTTGAGGCAGTATTTAAGTGTCCAGTCCTGCTATGATATATGATATATGATATGATATGGTATTTGTAACGCGCCTATACACAGGTGTTTCAAGGCGCGACGAGGCAGGGAGGGGAGGAACAAGGGGAGACATAACAAACGATCCTACTAGGCCAGGTGTCATTCAGATCGCGCAAGTGCAGGGGAGGGGGAAAAAGTGCAAGGGGAAGGGGAGGGGGGAAGTGCAGTAAGGTAAGTGGCGTAAAGTAATAAATAAAAAAGGGCCATCTGGTGGCAAGTGCAAGGTAAGTGCAGAACAAGTGCTGGGGAAGGGGGGGGGGGGCTGTAGGGATACAGAGACAGTCCCGCAGTGCAGAGGGGTTCCAGGGGATCAGTGGCTGGGCACAGGACCGAAGGCCGTTTAGAGTGGTCCAGTTGCAGGATCAGTGCAGTTTAGTGAAGAATTAATTAGCTGTTCAGCAGGGGAGAGGGAGAGAGAAAGCGGAAGCAAAGAGGAAGGTTTTGAGGTGCTTCCGGAACCGGAGGTGGTTCTCCTCAAGTTTCAGGGAGGCAGGAAGGCTGTTCCAGAGGGAGGCCCCTGCCGCGGAGAGAGATCTACCCCCAGCTCGTTGCTTCGAGAAACGGCTGACCATGAGGGAGTTGGAGGCGGATGAGCGAAGGGCTCGGGGAGGAAGATATTTGGGAAGAGAGAGTTGAAGGTATTTAGGACCCAGGCCCCAGAAGGCCTTGTGGACAATGCAGAGGGTTTTGAACTTTATCCTCGCAGCCACTGGGAGCCAGTGTAGAGATTTCAGTCCTGGAGAGATACGGTCCCTGGGCTTGAGGCCAAGGACAAGTCTCGCAGTCAGGTTCTGGATGAGTTGCAGAGGGCGGAGAGTGGAGGCAGGCAGATTAAGATAGAGGCTGTTACAGTAATCCAGCTTCGAGAGAACCAGGGCTCGGGAGACAGTGAGCTTCTGGGGGAAGGAGAGGAAGGGAAGAATACCTCTGAGGAGGTGCAGTTGTCTGTTGTCTATTCTTTCTGGTCTTAATTTGCCAAATTGTGAAATGGGTCTTGCTTTATTCAAATGTTGTGCTGTAGAGTCCTTCTCCTTCGGTTATTGTTCCTAATGCTTTGGCATCCTCCCCAGAGTTGTGAACATCTTTATCCCTCCTTCCAGCTTAAACTCAATGCTGAAAGGTTATGTCCATTTATACCTGATCTCTTTTGTTCTGTTCGTGTATCACTGGTTTTATTCTAAGTCTTCAGTCTAGAGTCGCTGGAGCCAGATCTTGGATGATTTTGACCCCGCGTCTATGGAAGTCTGTGCCTTTAGTTTTCCCTGGCTGCTTCTAGGGTTTCCTCTTTGATCAGTTCATCATCAAATTTCATAATGTTAAGAATTGGAACATTTTATTCCGTCCAAGGGCTTACTATGGCACCCAGTCAAGTGTTAGGTTTTTGCTCTGGTCGTGGTCCAATATTTAAAGAAATTATTTCTTGTCCTCACTGTTTGTCGCTTCAGCCCTTTCTTTCAGGAATCCAACACTGGTTGTCTCTCCTTGACCGGATTTCCAAATCTTTAATCTTGAGTTGTAGGGATGCTGTTACACTGTTCTTTGAGTTCCTCTGCAATCGCTGAAAGGCAAGATTCTAGTCCGGTGACTACATTTTCAACCATGTCCACTTTTTCCCTACTGTGATATTTCTAATGGATCGTGTACTCCCACGGATTCCTCATTTTTTATATATCCGATATCCTGTTTGCAGCTTCGGAAACATTTCGACAGCAGAGGGTGCTTGGTGTTGTCAATTTGAGGTCGCTCAGCGGCTTGCATCCTTCTCTCGGCCGTGACTTTAACACTGGTATAAATGGCACACACCCTGCCTATTGACTCAAATACATTTTTCTGCATGCACAGCGACTTCAACAGCGTTTTACCTTTTTTAACTTTTAATTTCAAAGTATGTCTACTCCGAAGACGAGATTTAAGGTGTTCGGAACGTGGGACAAAAATGTCGAACACTGATGCCAACATCTCTGGTGTCTTGTGGTGGGTGATAAGGTTGATGACTGTGGGCCAGATCAGTCTGATCTCCAAGGCCTTGAAGGAGAGGAAGGGAAAGCTCATACTAGGTAGGTCGTCATCCATATCTCTTCCGACCACCCCTTCTAAAAAGAGATCGTCCGATGAGAAGTTCGCGGGACATCTCGCCTCAGATCAAAAAAGCATGGAAAACGCTCAAAAGTGCTCCAGATTCAGGAGTGATTCGTGACATTGGTCATCTTCTCATAAGAGACTGAAGAAGAGACGTCATCGCTCCCCTGTATCTTCTGATTCCTCGCCTGACAGGAAGATGGTAAGCTTTCCTAGCAAGTCGGCATCTAAAATTGATTGCGAGGAATTTCACCTTGAAATGCTTGGTGTTTCTCGATGGCTGCCCCTCCTGGCCCTTTAAGGGAACTGAAGAAAGCGGTGGACTCCATTGCGCCACGTAAGGCCGACTGAGCCCTTACAGACTGCTACTCATGCGCCTAAGATCCGGCAGTGGTTCGGAGAAGCATACTCCAAGGGGTGTTGATGGATTTGACGACTGTAGGAAAGTCAGTCAGTCACAGACTCTCTTCTGATCCGTCGAAGGAGTCTGCGTCAAGGCCTTGGGTGTCAAATCCATCGACTTCGATGCTTTTTAAGCCTTTGTCCCAGAAAGACGTCCATGGATTCCATGTTTGAGGGAGAGGAGGTTGAGGAGGACAATCCTCCTTTTGGATTGGAGTTTGGTACTCCAAATGTACCTGAAGTAATTTCGGAAGAGTCCAGGTTGCAAAATGTGGTTGACTGCTTAATGGATGCCAGTGGCTTGGACGATTCACCTGAAGTAGATTTTGCCACTTCTGATTCAGCTGGACATGCTGATGCATCTTAAAGGTCTGACACGGGTAATGATAGAATCCCTAGGATGGGGGCGTCATGTCAGACACACAGAGCAGGATGATTTGACAAACATCCTGGACAAGGAACCTCCCACGGCATGGAACAGAATCTTTGACAATTGGCAGTGAACAAGGATCTGGCAAGAAAATACAGGACTTGAGATATAGACACAGAATAACTTTCTAAGCACCCCACCCCCGGAAAGTGTAGTTATGCAAGCGGATACATCTACTTCAAAGGCGGCTACCTACCAGACGATTCCTCCTGATGGGGATGACAAGTTTGATGCCCTGGGAAAGAGGTTTTTTCCGGCAGGGGTATGGCTCTGAAGGCCACAAACATTACTTGTGCTGTGGCAAAGTACTCCTACACCCTGTGGGATGTTGTGGCTCAGGCATATTCTTGAAGGGGAAATGAGGGAAGGATTCATTAATATTGTCCAAGATGGTAATGATGCAATGTGCCAATAATTACAGTCCGGGTTAGACACTTCTGATTGTGAGAGTTGGTCTGTGGGGGCGAGCATGGTTTCTATATGTGCGTGAATGCGCAGGTCTGGGCTTGCCCTCAGATGTGCAGGCTAGGCTCTTGGACATATCTTTTTGATGGTTCTCATCGATTTGTCTCAAAGGCTGATGAGAGTTGGGAGGAGCTGCAGGCATCTAAGGCAGCTGCTAAGTCATTCGGAGCAGCAATTCGTCAACCGCAACAGAGCCACTGAACCTCTCAGTTGGACGGGTCGTTGCTCTCCCTTCTATTAGTTGGTAGAATAAGGGGCCAGATGGCTCAGATAGGTCAGAGGAGACTTCATTGTGGAGCTCGAGGATGTGGAGTTAAAACTATCCACACAGCATCTGCTTCTTTGCCTTCTGCTGCACCCACAGCAACATAACTGCTTTAAGTCCTTGATCCACAAGATGGTTGTGGAAGGCAGATTGCCATTCTTCAAGATGCTGGGTCAAAGCATTATTTCAGTTGCTTGTACACTGAGAACATTAGCCCATGGGTACTGCCTCCCATTCTTAAGAAGCCCCCCTGGATTGTCCCCCAAGATGGCCAAAGGAAAAGCAAAAAACCTTGTGGCATGGCCATGTTTGACCACTAGCTTTTTCCTTCGTTTCCCCCCGGCACCCTTTTCCATCTTTTCTAACGTTTCCTCCAAAATTACAAATGGACACATGGTATGTACCCCTCATTTTTTATTTTATTGAACAATTTACACAATCGCACAAATGATTGTAAATATGCACAACTGCTGTTTTCATAAAAATGTATTTGAAATAAGTGTGGTTTAGGCCCTGATGAAGGAGCTAGACTCTGAAATTTCTAGGCGAAAATAACCATTAACAAACACAGTCCAAACAGATGGTTCTTGGAATGCATAGTGTAATCCGCACAATACACGGGTTTACACACGGAATGAAGCCAATGTATACACAAATTGTGAATTAACAATAGGACTGAGGAATGTTTATTGGAAAGCATACAAATGCATGAGGAACTACATTACAGTGAATGAAAGCTCAGATTTGAGCCACAGTGAGAGCACCGGTCTTAGCTGGGTTCCTTATCCAGCTTTAATTTTTGCACATGTTTGTGGTAAACTCTGTAATGCTCAAACGAAATACACCAAAAAATTCCTAAAAGTAACTTTTGCCAACAGCTTGTCCTTTTAGCACACCTAGAGTAACCAAAAATCCTGAGTGTAAGTCTAGGGCAAAACGAACCCCACCAATGCTAAGGATGTGCACCATTCAAACAGCCAGTAGTGGTCCAATCGGGGACTGTGGGTTTCACTCATGCCACACACCTAGTCTTTCAGGCACCACGGATTTGGAGTGAGACCAGACAGTCCCACCCCTTCTTGGGCCAATCGCACACAAAGGCATCACTAGCCCACAAAAGCAGCAGCAGCTTCCCCAGGCAAATTCATGACTTCATATGGAATTTCCTGACCTGAGAAGGCAGAAAGAAAGCCAAGGAACACGCGCAAATCATTTGGTACAGCCATTTTAGGGTATTATACGCAGTAAACGAAAATGTGCCCACTGGAAAACGCTAAAATGTATTCGCTGCTACCAGCTTGTCCTTAGGTAAATATAAAAGTAACCAAAAATCCTAAGTGTAAAAGTCTAAAATGACTGCCTTGTGCTGTGTTAAAAAGTTACTTAAAAGACGAGGGAAACAGTTTCCCAGTACTAATAGTCTGAAAGACTGATCAGTTTCCCCAAAACAAAATGAGCAAAAGGCCAGCAGAGTGAAGCTGAAGGCTTCTCTTCCCTGTAAAAAGTCAGGACCGGTTCGCAAAACAAAAGCAAATAGTTTGGGGGTCCGTAGAATATGGAGAGAAAGTTGCCAAAAGAGAGAGCTTCCCCAACATCTCATTGCCATGGCTCTAAATTAACCAACTTGTGAAGTATAACTTTGGAACTATGACTTTAGGGAAGCAAGGCCCCAAACCATCCTAGGGTTGGACTCATTACTGAATTTCATGCATCTGATTACATACCTGTACTGCACTGGTTATTGAGTCAAATGGCTACTTTCTTCTCCTAAGGGTGAACGTATATATCTGTTTTATAGTGTGTGACAATATTTGACCATAGTGTTTGTGTGCTTTCTATCGAGCATATGTGATGACGTTGTGAACAGAAGGGTTTCAGACTTTTTACAGAAATGACTTTATTAAGCAGGTGTAACCGAAGCAGGGTTTAAAGAATAAAGCAAAATGTTCAATCAAATGCTTTAAAAGTCTATCTCTGGGTGAATAACGCAAGCTGAAGGCGGATCAACTATGAAACAAAAAGGTGCCCAAGACACTAAAGAACCTACAGTAAGCTTGCCTGTCACAACTAATCCTTGAACTTAAGAGACGTTTCCTGAATCAAACATCCCTAAAAGTGAATTGTCATAATGGCTAAATCAAATGTTGCAATAGAGAATATAAACTTAGTCATTTACTTGGGTGAACAGTATTGAGGGTAGAATATCCAACTTAAAGTCCTTCCCTAAATAACAAGACCAACAGTTCAAAAAGTTCTCCTCTTACATTTTGCTCAGATACACAAACGGGGCCGGTTACATGAAGCACTCAAACTGAGACCTGTTGCCTTTAGGTGCAAGGCCTTGTAGGTGAGGGATCAGATGGATCCTGTGTTTTGGTTCTCTATTCCAGTCCTTTTGATGATTTGTACCTCTCTGCATGACTCATCTTTCCTTTAGGGACCTATCTTCTTTACCTTCCTTCCCTCTTTCCTTGCCTCTTGTCCTCAGGGTAACTGGATTGTTGCCTCTCTTCAGATGGTGTTTGCTTTTGCCCCTCTTTTCCTCAGGGGTCTTGCTTCTGACCTGTTCTCTCTCTCTACCTGGATTTTAGCAAGGTTTTGCCATCGCCTCTTCTCATGTGGGTCAGCACCTTCACTTTTGTGGCTGTATGGGGTACTCTCCTTCTTCCCCCTGGGTCAATCTGCTTCCTCAGCCTCTGCTTAGGCTCATTGGACAGTACATCTTTCACCCTTTTGGTTTAGGTGGGCTGCAGGGGTACTCCACTTATTCCCCATGGGTCAATCAGTTTCCTCCAGGCAGCGCTGCAGGCTAGTGCAGGTGCCTTCATCCAGGCAGCAACTCCTCCTTAAGGATACAGCTCCCCTTCAACTCAACAGCGTCTGTAGGGAAGTATAGGGAACCTGTCCCTGACTGAGACCAGTTCAGAATGAGCTGGCTCTGCTTTTATAGCCATACTGCGCGCACTGTTGGCTACTGATTGGAAGAAAGCCCTGCTTAAAGGATTGGCTCACCCTGTTTCCACTCTGGTCCTCCTGTGTTAGGCTCTTTCTTTGACCAGTTTGCCTTTTATTATTTCAGTTGTAGATTCAGTTTACATATTTGCTTTGTTAGTTTTTATTTTTTGAATTGAAGTATCCCTCGCATTTCCCCAGGTTTCTCTGTGGATTTGTACCCAAATTCTCTGATAGGTTCTATGGTGTTCCAAACATTTGAGACTTTCCCGGCGCTGTAGAATGAAAAGGCTAGGGCCTGTCCTGAGATGTCCTGCAGGCTCTCTGCTGTCCTCTTATCTTCCATATCTCAGATCGAACAACGCTGCTGTCCCGGCTCCTGGTGTTCTTGCACAGGTATGCTAAGGGGTGAATGCCCATTTGTTCGTCCAAATGTTGTGGGCTGCACCACTGCTGTTGACTTCAGGCTCCAGCGTGCAGCGCCACTTCCACTGCCAGGCAGTCCTCGCCAAGTCTCTTGAAGGGATTGCAGCACAGTGATTCACCACACCTAATAAATCATTGTATATTTTTGTACTTGCCCGTCTAACTTGAATTATTGGTGTTCTGTGTGGACATATTGGAGCCCTAGACCACTCCCAACTCTCTGAGACTTGGCTTTGCCGTTCTGCTTCCTTACCTTGATTGGGTTTGGCTAACAACGCAGTGTCTCCCTGTTCACCATAATAGGTTTGTCTCCCTAAATCCACCCCCAGGGTTGAATTGGAAAATTAATCTCAACAACTGGTACACTTAAACAATTATATTATCCAAAGAAAAAAATTAAGACTTCAGCTAAGTGTTGGGTATGTTTTTCTAAAGTCCAACTGGTGTGGGACTTCATAAGACTTGTCTCTGGGTATTAGGGACCCAACTTATAATAAAGTCCTGTACTACACAAGTCGGTAGAGTGGCTGAGTAGCCAGGCTTGTCTTAAGAGGGAGTAATATGAGCTGTTGAGCAGTACAATGAAATCGGTTCACACAGGTATCCAAGTAAACACTTACTCACAAAGTTATATTAAAATATTTTTATTTCTATACACAAAGCACACCAGCAAATCTAAAATGCAGCAACTAACAACATTCAATGTGAAATGCAATCAATTTATATAAGAAACAATAATGCAGGTGAGTAACTTTTTCTATACTTTACATATCCAGTACACAGTGATGTTAATTAAGGTCAGTACCAGCACATTTTATTTTATTTATTTTTTGGGGGGGGGGGTTTAAAAAAAATCTCACCTTTTGCAAAATTGAGATGGGAGGGGAAGTTTCAAACTTAGTAAGAACACATCTATCAACTGTTAATAACAAGTACTTTCCAAGAGTGATATAGGCAATCTGTTTCCTAGCTATAAATATGTTCACAGGTAAAACATACAGAGAACCAGCATTGCCAAAGTCAGAATAAAGAAGATGGACCTTTGGGAAATCAGGACAGCCAAAGTCAAATAGACTGTTCCAGTTCTGATGATCTTCAGAGGAAAAGTTAGTTAACCAGTCAGTGGTTCTTGAAGAAACATAGGAGATCAAGGTGAGCCTACCTGATGGTGTACAACCTGCAAGGCCGTAAGGTCAACTCTCAAAGAAGAAAACGGCACTTCCCAAGCCAGGAAGCACCGAAAAAGGCCCAAGCTAATTACAACCCAAGCCCCACAGAACATTGAAAGTGAAGAAGAAATTGTAGCTGGCTTCCTTCTAGGTGAAATGTTCTAGACCCCGATTCCTGCTCCTTGGTCATGGTGACAAAAGGGGAGGCCCTTTGGCGGTCTTCTGCGCAGCACTTGGGAGAAGGGGTCGACTGCAATGGATTCAGCTCACTACAGTGGCTCTTTGTGGTATTTTCGCCTTTTCCTTTGCGCCAAGAAAAAAACGAATATCGCTGGTTGGGTTCTGTCTGCCTCTGGAGGTCCACACAGATAGATGCCTGCAAAGTTTCAGCCAGATTCGATCTTCGGAAGGTGATGTGCTCAATAATGGTCGAGGTACCCCGGGTATTAGGCTTCGGCAGCCCAGAAAAATTGCAGCGTCGATGTGAAAACGGGGGGGCAGCACAGCTGCAAGACTTCACCAGTGCTTCTGCGATCCTGGAAGGTGGTGCTGGCATATTGTTAGGAAGAATTCTCATAAATGTGCCAATTCCTCACACTTTGGAGCCCTTCTGCTCTTTTGCTAAACTTTGGGACTTTGAACTTTTTAATTCTGTTTGTTTTCTTTATTTCCTTTGGTTATGGAGTTTAAAACACTCCATAGGCATCATCTTTTCATTTGTGTCATACTGCACCCTCAATGCAGTGGCACAGGGAAGCCTTTTAGGCTTTCCCAAGGTTTAAATACGTTCTCTGGGATAAACTGTTTCCCAAAGTAAGTAAAGTGAAAATTACTTTACTAGTCTTTTAAATTCCTAGACTCAGCAAACCCTATCTTACAATAGAGTGCTGAAGGGGTTACTTAGTATCCCCTGTGTCTAGATACTCATGTAGCAGTCAAATGTTACCCTTTACCCTCACAATGGCTGGTGGCAGTGGTTTTACGATAAACTACCATGATTTTTCCCGACCGTGAACACCTGTAGCGTTCAATCGCGGGAGCCATGTTTTTCAAGATGCCGTCTGAGCACCCTCTGTAAAAACAGGTTCCGGTCTTCTTTTTTCACCGTTTCTTTGTGAAAAGCTCCTTCTAGAGTTTTGCTCTGCACACCAAACCAGGTTTGGTTCCTTTGTTCATTCGCCTTTGGCGGGCTTCAGGAGTGAAGACCGCCTCTGGTGCCCGAGTGTTTGGGGTGGGCAGGAAGTGAGGGAGGTGCCCGAAACTCCCTGTGCTTAGTCTCCTAGGAGACCCAAATGCACTCTGTGGTGATTGGCTGGCTGACTGTCCGGCAAGGACAGCCACCCTGCTGGGTGAGTGACAGCTAGGCTGGAATGAATGGGAGAGAACTGAATAAAAGGCGAGTCCCTTGGCTTGGAAGGCAGAGTCGACCACTGGAACGAAAGAACCAAAGACGAGCTTGAACAGGACGGATGCCACAACTCCTGGACCGTTGGTTTGACCGGTAAAGCCCTGCTGCAGGTCCGAATCACTAAGTTCATCTCGACAGAGAAGTCCTGGAAGGACGACTTCTCCTTTTGAGTTGGTGCGACCAATCAACTCGACACTAAGCCATCTGGATACCAATCTCGGAGCTGGTTGTATTTTCCTCAGAGTGCTGCAGGAAACCGAATAACCAGGTAGGGGGACACCAGCTTGTGTGCTCGACTACAGTTACCGCAATTGAAGATTTGCCAGTTGCCAGCTTTTTGACCGGTCCCAGTGCAGCTTAGGAGTCCCCCAACGTCTTCCCTCTTGTCCCCACGACTGAGGCCCAGGAACAGTGAGATCTGCAGGAACTGCCAGGAACAGAGGTCACGAGCTGCATCATTTTCTTCACTTGTAAATGTACTGTAAAACCATAATGAGTACTTACCTCTCGTGGTGAAAGTGCTTGAAACTTTCCCAATTTACAGGCTAATCTGCTTGTGACCCAACATATTCTTCTTGCTACCAACTATTCTTAAGAACTTTTGGAGAGACTTTTCAGTTTATCTACCCAAACTGCTTTACCCTATCCAAGACTTTAGCACATTGACTTTGGCCTAGCCTATTGAATTGACTCTTCTGGTGAACTCAAAATATCTGCACTGCCTAAGAAATAACTGTATTCATTCTATATTCAGATAACTTATGCCTTTTTGCTCCTCCTTCAAAGTATTCTGGATGCCTCAGAAACCTAGCGTGTACAGTACTGAAGTATATTTGTGTGTGATTATATTGCCTCCTTCTTATGAATGCTTTATAACTGACAGTTAAATAAATTAATAAGTGTTTAGCAAAGAAACCTTGAGTGTTTGAGTTTATTTGAACACCTGTGATTGTAGACCTCTGTGTAACATCATTACAGCTCACATTCCGCCTTGAGATGAGCCTGGCTGCTCAACTCCGCTACCAAAAACTGTGTAGTATAGACTTATACCAAAGGTTTGTTTTGCTTACACCTGTAGTCTTGGTTGTGTGTAGTGGTCCCAAAGGATACTGCATAGAAACTTTGCCTAACACACATCTGCTCCCCTTCTGCCTGGAATTCCTTGTTTCAGTGGTCACCTCTGTCTCTAGTACCAAAATCCTCACCTTTTATGCTGGATCCCATTCATTCACACCCTCTGAGCTATCAATCAACTGGGGGTTGGCTGTCCTCAAGGACAGTCAACTGCCCAGTTTGCAGGCAAACTTACAAAGGACAGTGGCGTTTCAGGCTCTTCCCTCACTTTCTGCCTTTCCAGACACACTAGAGCCTGGGTGGGCTTCAGGGCTGAAGCCTGCCAAAGGCAAAACTAATAAAGGGCTCAATCTATTCTAAAGGATGGAAGAAAAGCCCAGAGGGATCTTACAAACACATGACGAATAAAGAAGCCGTGGGGCCATTTTGAGAAATAGGCCACCCATGGGTGCTGTACTGCAGCTGAGAAATCAGCCTGCCAGTAACTTGGACACAAGGTTGCAAAAATAACCACTGCTACCAGCAATTTAAGTTAGTCATTTGTAACAGTTACATGAGTGGGAGAAGGAGTTACAATGTAACCCCACAGCACCCAACATAAGATGGTGTGTGCTGTACCCACAAAAGAAAAGGTAAGTAAGATACTTTATCTTAGTATTCTTCGGAACTGTAGTTCTCACAAGAAAATGTATTTAAACATAAAGAGAAGTCTAAGGAACTTTTCAGTGACACTGCACATAGGGTGCTTAGTGTCACAAAGCAAAAAGCAGATGCCAGTGTTAAACAGATGGAGTTTACCAGACTCCATAAAACAGTAAAAATAAAATTCACAGTCAGAGAAAAAGAATGAGTGGCAAAAAGTTCCACTCACTCAGATTAAAATCAAAAAAGTCAAGCCCAGCAAAAGTGCTGGGGGTCTCTTGGGTTAAAGGGAATTAGCCGATAAACTGAAAATTCTCCCTAACACATGCAACCACCTCTCTCTCCACGAACATGCAGTTTTCTTACTCTCCGGTCTTCCTCCCACTTTAGATTCTTGGTCCCCTGCACCCCTTGTGCTCAGTCTCGTTTTCGATCATTGGAACTTCTTGCTCTTCTCTACTGGATTGCTCTCCCCCTTTCTCTTCGTTCTATCACTGTCAATTTTCTTTTCCGTGGCCCTCTAAAATCATACCTGCTTCAACACCCCGAGTGATTGTTTTCTGGACTTAACTGCCTACTCAATTTTATTGTACTGTGTTCAGTTTTAATGTACATAACTTTGGCTTAAGAAGCTCTATAAAACACAAATAAAATACAAAATACAAATGCACGTTTTCTCCTTGGCATGGTCTGTCAGAGCTATTTGCCAATAGCCTGAGGTTAAGTCAAATGTACTGAGGAACCTAGCAGCTCCAAGTTTGTCACCAGCTCATCTGTCCTAGGTAAAGGATGGGCATCAGTCTTGAGGACTGCATTCAGAGCCCTATAGTCCACGCAGAATCTCAACTCTTTGGTTCCTGCCTTTGGCACTAGTACAAATGGACTAGCCAATGGACTTGTGGATGGCTCAATAACTCCAAGGTCAAGCATCTTGTTGACCTCTTCCTTTGAGTTCTTACATGATCAAACATTCCATAGCCATTGCTTTTCACAAGGGAGACTGTCACCAGTGAGGATATCCTGCTGGCCCCACGGGGTCAAGCCTGGTGTCAGGGAAAACAGAGGGGCAAACTGAGTTAACAGAGCTGTGCACTCCTTGTTGCTGCAGTGTCAGATCCAAAGAGTTTTACTCCTTTTATAGTTTCATATGGAGGGTGCCCCCTAAGGAGATCGGGGAGAGGTTCACTCACCTCGTCCTCCCCTTGGTCAGAGGCTAGTAGCAAAACTCATAGTTCTGGTGTGGAGACATAAGCCTTTAGGCGATTAGTGTGAAAGACCCTAGGGGCCTCCTCCGGGTTGCCCAAGTCCACTAAATAATTAACCTCCAAGTTTGCCTACACCTTTGACGGGACCTATCCATTTGTCCTTTAGTCTTGTGGGAACTGGAACTAGCTGGTCTGGAGTAAACTCCACCGTGTTAGCTTTCTGTTCATGCCAATGCTTGACCAGCCTTCAAGTTTTCAGAAGCTTCAGTCATCAATTGCACCATACTCTTCCTGAGGCCTAGTACATAGTTACACGGACTGGCTTTAAGGGTGGAGCACTCTCCAATCCTCCTTTGATCAGAGCCAAAAGGCCTCGACAGGATGACCATTGAGGAGCTCAAAGGGCCTGAAATCCACTCCAGCTTGAGGCACCTCTCTTTAAGCAAAGAAAAGTCATGCAGTAGAAGGTCCCACTTTCTTCTCAGTGGTTCTTCTGAGGCACCTACTATGCTCATCATAATACGGTTTAACTTCTCTACCAACCCATTTGTTTGAGGGTGCTAGGCAGTTGAGAACGTGTAAGTAACTCCACAGTTTTTCCACATGGCCTGCATGTAGTGGGAGATAAAATGTGACCCCCCTGCCAGAGATTACTTCCTTAGGAAAACCTACCCTGGTAAAAATACCAAGTAGGTCCTTTGCCCCTGCCTGAGCAGTAACAGTTCTCGTAGGTATTGCCTCAGGGTTTCTAGTAGTATGGTCTACTATAACCAATATAAATCGGTTGCCTGATGAGGTTGGGGGGGGGGTCTAGGGGACCAATACTGGCAATCCCCACCCTCTCAAAAGGAACTTGCACCACTAGGAGGGGCATTAAAGGTGCCACATTCTTGGTAGCACTTTTGCCAGAGAGCTGGCAGCTCAGCTTCTACAGTGTTTGTCAATATCTGCACCCATCTCGAGCCAATAAAAGTACAAAGAGAGTCTCTTTGGTCTTCTTGCACTCAAGTGACCAGCTAGAGGGATCTCATGTGCTAGTTGTAGAAACCTTTCTTATCTCTTGGGGGACCACCAGTCTCCTGAGGTGTCCGGGAGTAGACTCGTAGGCTCACTGTAGAGGAGTCCATTCTCCCATTAGAGTATATGCTTCCCTGGCCTTTGCCCTTCCAGCTGGAAAGCTGTCTGCTAATGTAGACCTTCTAGAGAGGGACACTTTGCCCTCAGCTGAAATCTGCCCTACAGGGTCCAACTTCTGCAAGCAAAGTCTGTAGCTCGGAATGGTGTCTAGGATCCATATCTTCCAAACAGGGAAGGATCTCCTCCAGTTCTGTTTCACCTTCACCAGGAGTCTGTTCAACCACCAACTTCACCTCAGCTGGAGGTGGGGTCACTGGGGTGACCTGGGACTGTCCTCTTGGGGAGGTGGGAGGGGAGCTCCTTTTCTTCGGAGCAGGTTTGGGCTTGAAGCCCTTTTTCTTCCCAGAGACTCTGGATCTCTCCTTTATCTTTCTTCTTGTGAGAAGTAGAAGGTTGGGCTGCCTGTGCACACTAATAGCAGTTCCTACAGTCACACTGAAATGAGGGCTGGCAAAATGAGGACCATTTAGAAAGGGCCTACAGCTAGTTTAGTTGGATCTTTAGGTGCCTTAGCTACATCCTCCGATTTGAGAAAACGTTAACCACTGTAATGTTGTCCCCAGTGTCTCTAATGGCAGGGGTCTCCTGATCATCCACAAATACTGTCCTTGTAATATTCTTTGGTTTTGTCAGGTATTGTATTACAAACATCAATATTCTGCTGTTCCCACAGACCCAAGGACACTAAAACGCTAGCTTGAACTCCAATGGGGTTCTTCAGCTAGTAAGTGAGCACCTGTCATGGGAGCTTCATCCTCGGGGACAAAGGCTAAGGAGACAGATCGAACCCCTGAAGGTTTACCCTTGCATCTGGGATCTCCTTTCACATGGTCACCAGACCCAAAAACCACACATTTACCAAAAGTGTTTTAAAATGGGGGTTTCTGGTAACCTCCCTCTGTTTTGGCCCCAGGGGGTTCCCTTTTCCCTAGACATGTATGGTTTCCCTTGCAATTTAACCTTATGGTTGTGTGTCCCTCTTTGGATGGTGGAGGATTTGAATTTTCTTTACCTTCTTTCTTGTGCTTTTTAACCTTCTTCCTTTTTATGAGTTGCCCCAGAGGCTCTGAGTGTGGCCCAGTTGGCTACCTGCAAGTCAGCAGCTTTTGCAAGTCTCTTGGGATCAATTTCTTTGGAGTCCGCAATCTGCTGTCTCAGCTCTGGGTAGCGGGTATCAAACATATTCTCAAGTAAAAACAAATTCCTCATTCCTTCAAAATAGCTCACCTTTTAACCCTTTACCCAACCATCTGTTTTTCAGGCATTCACACATCCAGGTAGCCAAGGGTGTACCATCCTTCTTTTTAAGGTATTTGAACCTTTTTAGGCATTGGGAAGGAGTCTTCCCAAACCTGCCCATACAAGCTTTTTTGACTATTTCATAGTCTTCTGTCTTCTGCATTCAACTCCATGGCAGCATCACAGCCATTCTGGGGGAGCCAAGACATAACCCAAGGAACTTAATTCCCACTAATATCTTGCAAACCACAATTGAACTCAAATGTACCCAACCAATCCAACACATCAAGCTTTTGATCGTACACACTTGCCATCTCTCTTAGAAGGTGA
Organism: Ambystoma mexicanum; assembly: GCF_040938575.1. Lineage (NCBI taxonomy): Eukaryota > Metazoa > Chordata > Amphibia > Caudata > Ambystomatidae > Ambystoma > Ambystoma mexicanum. The sequence goes on from NC_090940.1 coordinate 96,418,305, forward strand.
GGCTTCTTGGGACCATCCGACTGACATTGCACTTTGGGTGCAGGGTGTCGCAAAGCAAAAAGCAGATGCCTGTGTTAAATATATGGAGTTTACCAGACTCCATGAAACAGTAAAAATAAAACTACTAGTCAGAGAAAAAGAATGAATGAGTGGCAGAAAATGCCACTCACTGGAAGATTAAAATCAAATAATTCCAGAGTCCAGCAAAAGTGCTGTGGATCTCTCAGGTTAAAGGGAAATATCACAGACAACGAAAATTCTCCCTAACACTAAGCAACCGTTTCAGTCTCTTTAAAAGAGTTTCCAAAGTTCACAAAAGTTCTCCCATTAAGCAGGGTAACCCCAATAGGACTGATGTGGTGGTTATTTAAAAAAGGCAAGTATAATTTATAGTCCACAGGAGCAGTAAAAGAGACAACCGCTGGCTGGGGAGTCTAAGGGATCCTCCAGGAGGAATCCCAAGCCCCGGTTCCATCTAAGGTCTTTGCTGGTTGAGGCACAAGCTCACAGTTGTATAATATTGTCATGTTGCCACTGCTTCAAGGGGAAGTTCACTCAAAAATGTTATTGTCTCAAAAGATGGGCTATAATCAAAAATATATATACAAAATATTTTTATAGAAAGTTCCTATGTAAAATTTTGAGCATAGGAGGCTCAAAGTCGAACATTTCAAGCACTAGCAGGCATCCATTTTCTGAAATAAATGAGCCTCCTGTGCTTGTGTTAAGCTCTGCACTCGCGGCAATAATGAAGCAAAAGCCCCCTACTGGGAGCTCTTGCTTATTACAGCCGGAGAGCAGAGAATGCAGTCAGGATCCTTCCTGCCGTGTGCTGCTGGTAAGTGCTTCTTTGTGTTTTTTTGTTATGCTTTCCTGGACTCCCCTGAGCCGGGGGAGCCTGGGAGACTCAAAGCAATAGTACTGGCAATTATAAATACAATGTTGTTGTATTTATGATTGCCAGGGTTTTTTTTTCAAGTCTCCCAAGCCTCACCCTCCCCCCCACCCCCCCTTTCATTTAGTGTTTTCTGTGCTTCCCTGGGCTTGGGGAGCACAGCAAACGTAAAATGAAAGTGAAGGCAATTACTGTGGCAGCCTCCTCTCTTCGTGTTAAGCCCTGCTCTCTGGCAGCAGGAAGCAAAAGCTCCCAATATGGCGATTTTGCTTGATTATTGCTGCCAGAACAGAGCTTAACATGAACAGAGGAGGCTGCTTCATATCACAAAATGGATGCCCCTGTGCCAAAACGTTGAGCCTCATTTTCTCAATTTTACATAGGAACTTTCTTTAAACATGTTTTATATATATTTTTGGTTATGGCCCATCTTTTGGGACAATAACATTTTTGTGTGAACTTCTTCTAAGTTTTAGCTGAATATCTGAATTAGCCACTGTGCCTAAAATTAGTGAGACTGTCAGGTTGGCCACTGCCGCATCTATGAAATCAGCCAGCAAGAGCAGATTGGTACGTATTGCACTCCATGCTTATGGAAGATATCTGAAGGCAAGGACACTCACCCGCATACATCTGCAACCATAATCCATTACAACAATATATTGCTCAACACCTCTTCCATTATACTGCAGCTAGTCCCCCACGCCAAAAAATTTGGTTTAGCTTGTGTTAGGCAAAGTATGTATGCAGCACCCTTTGGGACCACTACACACAACTATGATTACAGGTGTAAGCAAAACCAACCTTTGGTATAAGTGTGCACTACACAGTTTTTGGTAGCAGAGCTGAGCAGCCAGGCTTATCTCAAGAGGGAATGTGAGCTGTAATAATGATACACAGAGGTCTACAATCAGAGGTGTTCAAATAAACTCTTACACTCAAGGTTTCTTTGCTAAACACTAATTTATTTAACTGTCAGTTATAAAACCTTCATAAGAAGGAGGTAATATAATCACACAGAAATATACTTCAGTACTGTACACTCTCTCTGAGGCATTCAGAATACTTTGAAGGAGGAGCAAAAAGGCATAGGTTATCAGAACATAGAAAGAATAGTTATTTCTTAGGCAGTGCAGATATTTTTAGTTCACCAGAAGATTCAATTCAATAGGCTAGGCCAAAGTAAATGGGCTAAAGTCTTGGATAGGGTAAAGCAGTTATGGTAGATAAACTGAAAAGTCTCTGAAAAGAAAAGAAGAATCATATGTTGGGTCACAAGCTGATTAGGCCTGTGAGTTGTGAAAGTTTCAAGCACCTTCATGGCGAGAGGTAAGTGCTCTGTCTGGTTTTACAGTACCTTTGCAAGTGAAGAAAAAGATGCCGCTGGTGACCTCTGTTCCTGGCAGTTCCACTCATGCAGTGCACTGGGACTGGTCAAAAAGTTGGCAACTGTCAAATCTTCAATTCCAGTAGCTGTAGTCAAGCACACCAAGCTGGTGTCCCTCTCCCTGGTTATTCGGTTTCTTGCAGCACTCTGCGGAAAATACAACCAGCTCCCAGAATGATATCCAGGTGGCTTAGTGTCGAGTTGATTGGTCCCACTAACTCAAAGGGAGAAGGCCTCCTTGCAGAGCTTCTCTGTCGCAATGAATTTAGCGATTTGGACCTGTAGCAGAGTTCACCGGGCAAACCAATGGTCCAGGAGTTGCAGCAGCCGTCCTCTTCAAGTTCATTTTTGGTTCTTTCATTCTAGTGGTCGACTCTGCCTTCCAAGCAAAGAGACTCGCCTTTTATTCAGTTCTCTCCCATTCATTCCAGCTTAGCTGTCACTCGTCCAGCAAGGAGGCTGTCCTTGCTGGACACTCAGCCAGCAATCACCACAGAGTGCATTTGGGTCTCCTAAGAGACAAAGCACAGGGAGTTTCAGGCACCTCCCCCACTTCCTTCCCACCCCAGACACTCGGGCGCCAGAGGCAGTCTTCACTCCTGAAGCCCACCAAAGACGAATGAACAAAGGAACCAAACCTGGTTTGGTGTGCAGAGCAAAACTCGAGAAGGACCTTTCCATAAAGAAACAGCAAAAAAAGACTACCGGGACCTGTTTTTACAGAGGGGGCTCAGACGCCATCTTGAAAAACATGGCTCCAGCGATTTAATGCTACCGGTGTTCGCGGTCGGGAAAGATCATAGTAGTTTGTTGTAAAACCACTGCCACCAGCCATTTTGAGAGGAAAGGGTAGCATTTGACTGCTACATGAGTATCTAGACACAGGGGATACTAAGTAATCCCTCCAGTACTCTATTGTAAGATGGGGTGTGCTGGGTCTAGGAATTTAAAAAGACTAGTCAAGTCAATTTCACTTTACTTACTCTGGGAAATAGTTTATCCCAGAGAAGGTATTTAAACCTTGGTAAAGCCTGAAAAGGTTTCCCTGTGCCACTACACGGTGGGTGCTGTGTGACAAAAATGAAACCATGATGCCTATGGAGTTGTCTAAAACTCCATAACCAAAGAAAACACAAGAGTAAAGCACATTTCAAAACACATGAGAGAGTGGTAAAAAGGGTCACACACTCTCCAGGTAAAATAAATCAAGTCCTCAAAACCCAGCAAAATGTCTGGGGGTCTCTAAGGTGAAGGGAATTGGCACCTTTTTGAGAATTCTCCCTAACAGCTTGACACATAATGAATCTAATGCACTTGCACTCTCTTGTCAACCTCCTAGCACCCATCCACTTGCCATCTCGAAAAGGGTAGCTAGTAGGGACCTGGCCACCCCTACCCAACTTAGCTTTAGCTAAAATGCACACACACATTCTTAACTCCTCTGAATTTCTCAGACTTGGATTTTGGTCTCCCGAGGGCATTCAACCTACAGCTTGTTGGGAACAAACCAATGGTGAAAGGTAATATACAAATGACATGATTATGATGTGGATGGAGGGGTGGGGAGCACTCTGCGGCCGAAGCCTCTAGCGAACTGGACCAACTATGGGATCTGGGTCCAGAGACAGTAACTCACTGTGCTGGCAGCAGCATAAATGGCCCAGGAACAATAGGCGCACCGGTGAATTTCAGGGCCTGGATTGTGTCTGGCTTTGCCACGGTTGTGGTTTCCGGTCAGTTTGTCTTGAACCTCTGTTGATTAAAGAATCCAGATGTTCAACTCCCAACAATCGAGAACCTGTTAAAATGACCCACGATGCAGAAAATCTTACTGGAGGAGGACCTAGCAAGTTGCTGCGAGCATTTCAGAAGTGAACAAAGGGTTTTTACAACCAGGAGTAACAGCCCCTTGACACAGCCAAGCTCTGCATGGTAATTGATTTCTCAAACACCATGTTTGATCGATGAGACTGCTTCATGAAAAGTGAAACCAATTTGCTTGTTTCTGTTTCTTTTAATGCCCGCATTAGTCCATAAAGCTTTTTGATTTCTTAAATTAAAAGTTGAGGCAGCCTTTAATTCATCACTAGCCATGACATGTACATGTTTCAATCCTTAGTGGAGCGTTCCTCAGGTGGCTACTAAACCTAGAATGATTTTCTTTCATTTAATAAAGTGCTCTGTTTCTGCAAACATTTTTTCGTCTAGGTTCCGACTTTCTATGCAGCCTTTCCTAGCCATTATTATGAGTACGAGTGATCCAAGTCCTTTTTCAAATGTTGATGTTGAAGTGATTGAGGCTGCCCAATTTGTCCATTCCAGAAAGAGCAGGGATGGAGTAGCAAGCAGTCCATCGAGTACATGTCAGCACAGCAGAGACCACTCCTACCTTTAGACCTGAGGGCCAAAAATATTCCATGAAAGTATCTGTACCTGCTGTCTTGGATAATTCCTGCCTGAACACTCAGTTGTAAAATGTGTTAATTATAAAGCGCTTTTGCCAAAGCACTTTCCATGGAACATATTCACATGCAATATCACCCAACCGAAGTTGGTACTCCTTTGTCGACCACGTAAGGATGAAAGTCAAAAAAACAAAGGTCCAGGAGCAAGCACACCCAGTATTGCTGCACTCTGATCCTTGCCAGCAACCCATTTTGTCAGCACTTGAGTAGAGGTCCCTCTGATCACAAAAAGAAAGTCAAAAACCCATTGGGCACCAGCAATATTTTTAGCTGTCTCAAAAAGATAGGCACAATAATAAAGTTCTGGCAGAAAACTCACCAATACAGTCAAGTTACATGTCTGAAAGCCAGGGAAGGCCTATAAAGAGTCTTACTGATTCAACAAGAGGGACAGTGGAGGTAGTTACATGGAGCTGGAGGAGAGCTCTGTCTGGTGAGAACAGGAGTTCGAAAGTTCAGCTAGCCTGGAGATTTAACTTTTGCAGGCTGATGTTCCTCCAAGAGCTTGGTGGGTTAGCGAGCCTAGTGGTATGAGAAACCTGGAAGGCCTTAGAGAGCTAAGAGTTCTGAAGCAATACAGAAACCTATGAGACTGCTAGAAGGCAGCTGGGCACTGAATCCCTGGAGAGGGAGTTGGGCACTGCATCAGGAGTTCTTGGCACTACATCCCTGGATGAGTTGAGAAAAATGCTGGGCGCTGTATCCTTGAGGCTGTTTTGTGGATTGATTGCTATGAAGCTTGCTGGGCGCTATGTCCCAGATGCTGTTCAGTGGTGAACAAGCTTGTGGGTACTAGAACTCTGGAACAAAGAAAGGAAACAGTTGCAGAGGGCGACCAGGATCCCTGATGGATAGTAAAAGACTAAGTCACTATGATTTAATGTCTTCCTTACGCCTTTTGCTTGGACTGTGCTGGGAGTATAGCATCCTTTTCATTTACAGAAAAAATCCTAGTACATATAGGCCCCTAGTACATTACTCACCCTGAGAAGAATAGTCTTTGGAAACTTCTGATGCCTCACATGTTATGTTCGCCTGCAACACTGTGTACTTGTAGCACATAAGTCCAAAGGATTGAATTGGGCGAAGGAGATGGTTTAGGAAGACATTGAAAAGAGGGATGAGGGTTGGGCATTGAGGGACCTCAAAGAGAATGGTTGTGGGCTGGTCAAAATAGGAAGAATAGAGAACATGGAAAAAGGCTATTTGTGCCAGTTCTGGACTTTGAATCCCTGTCTGTTCTACCATATTAGTTGAGGTTGTATTATATTGTAGGCAGTGGGCTGCTGTCATCTGTTGTCCTTCAGGTAATCCCAAGAGTTCAATCGGTGTTCATTCAGTACCCTGGAGTGCACCGAATCCTGCCTGGGCATCATATGTGATAGGTTTTGCTTCTTTGTGCTCCAGTTGCTGTGTATGCTGCCCCCTCAGTGAGCGTAGTCTGGAAGTGGCTGCTGGCTATTGGTCTGTGGTTGAAGGGACAGGTGTTTCAAGATCCTGTTAAGCCGCTTGGAGCAGATTTAATGCACATTGGACACAGGATGCTGTAAGGGTGTTGAAGGATCCTGACGAAAAGGTGGCATGGTGGCTGGTAAAGACATTTATTTGTAAGAACAGAAACCCTCACTGTCCCTCTCTAAGAGGGGTTTCCCTACCTCTAACTAATACTAAAAATGGGCTGTCAGAATGTCTGTCAAAATCAAACTCCACCATCCTGTGTCAAAACTTACTTCTATCCCTAACACTACAATTTAGGAATAAGGCAACATAAAAGTTCCTTCTCCAGGATAATGACTCCCTCCTCCTGGTAGTTGGGTAAATGCTCTTTGGTACAAAGGATGCCAGGGGGAATGATTCTCTTCCCCTGGCTTGGGGGGGTTCCAACAAACCTTTACAAGTGTCACCTTTCGGGACCAGGAGAATGCCTCCCTTCTCCTGGTAATGTTCTTTGGTAAAAAAAAATACCAGGGGGTAGAGGGGGGGGGGTGACTCCCCACTGCGTACTTGTGGTTCCAGCAAGCCTTTACAACAGTCAACTTTTGGGACCAGGAGAATTCCTCCCTTCGAATGAATTGTCCTCCCACGTATTACTCATCTTTGATATCTCCAATATCCAGCTTCAGCTGCTTCGGAATAACATTTTGGCAGAGGACGCTGTGCATCGATTCAGCCGACTTGATGTACCTCAAGGGCCTCCGCCTCGAGGATGATGTCAACTAAGGCATATATAGCACACGCAGCGCCCGTTGGCTTCAGTTCTGTTTTTCTGAGTAGGCTTACGCTTTGTGAATTACGGCATGCTTCAGAAATTTCTTTGAGAAATATCAGAATGTCTTAGTCTTCGACACGGACTACCCGAAGACCGGTTTTAAAGTGTTAAGACCGGTTGCAAAGATGTCGCTGATGGATCCGAATCGAGAATGCTTGCGGTGTCTCGGTGCGGAACACAAGACCTCAACCTGTACAAAGTGTCAATCGATGACCGGAAAAGCTCTGAAGGAGCGTAAGGGGAAATTGGCCGTAATTAGACTCCCTAAGAAATCCCCTTTGACTAACCCATCAAAATAGCCTGCTTCCGATGAAGCGAGAGGCAACTCTCTTCGACAAAAGAAGGCAAAAAGTTTCAGATCACGGATTGGCTCCCACCACTCGTCGAAGAGGCATCACAAATCGCCTTCTTCGATGTTCTTGTACAATTCCTTCCCAGAGAGCACTATATCTTGTCCCACTAAGGCCTCCACTCCAGCTTAATGGGAATGCTTATGTTTTCAGAGCCAGAAACCCTCCAAGCAAGGCCATGCTCCTACCGCACCTTCTGAAGCTAGTAAGGAAAGGGCTCAAGCCAAATCCTACGTGCCCTCTAGCCCGGGACGAAGCCAGATTCCCATCGAGAGCCGTTGAGGCCTCAACACAATGAGAAATCTAGGAATTCTTCAAGCCACAAGTCAAGACCAGTCGATGTCTAGGTCAGCGGCACCATCGATGCCATCAATGTCGAAAACGTCTTCATCGAAGACACAGACCTCTCTATGGGCATCTGGTTCGAAGCATTTGACACCTTTACCTGAAATACATAAATCCTTTACCAAGGAATTATTTATTTAAGTCCCTCACTTCTATTTATGAGGACAATGAGCCATCTGATGAGAATTATGCACCCTTTGGTTTACAGTATGGCACACCACATGTCCCTGATAGTTTCATATCGGAGGAATCCAGGTTGAGAGACCTACATGAAAATCTGCAGACAGCCAGTGGGGTGGACACTTCACCGGACATGGAATTTGGAAATCCTGAAACAGATGAGCATGCAGATGCCTCTTAAAGGCAATTAATGACCAAGGTAGTGGATTATCTGGGATGGAGCAGGCCTGCCCTCCCATAAGAACAGGATGAACTTGGATATCCTGGACAAAGGTCCTCAAAGGGACCCTATCTTTCCCTTTCATGTCACTCTTCAGAAGAGAGTAAGTGTTAATGGGGAAGCACAAGAGTCAAGTCCGGCAGTTAATGTGAACCTGACCAAGAAATACCGACAGTCAAGCAGTGGTGCAGGAAGCAACTGCTACCTCCAAGCAGGCTGCTATCTGACTGTCTCACCAGATCGGGATAGATGCATGGTCAAGGGAAGTATTTTCTGCTGGAGCATGGCTCTTAAATCGGCCAACTCCACATGTGCCCTTGTGAAATTCACTTACACTCTATGGGGGACTGTATTTCCATGGTCCGCTGAGCATATTCCCAAAAGGTAGGAATGAGACGGGTTCTTGGCCATTGTAAAGCATGGCAAAGAGGCCATGTGTGAGTCTATTCAGTCTGGTCTGGATTCTGCCGACGGCTTCAGCAGAGCCATGGCAGCAAGCACCGTAATACGCAGATTTGCGTGGTTAAGGAAGTCTGGTTTTGCACCAGACATGCATTCTAGACTCCTTAATATGCCCTTTGACGGGTCTCATCTTTTCGGCAGACCTCGAAGGCATCAGCCAAGTCTTTTGGTGCCGCTATAGGCAGCCTCAGCCTTTTCACTCCAGTGGAACATCTTGGAGGGGTAGATCCTTTCGTTACTACTCCTCAGTTGGAAGAGTGAGAGGAATGGCTGGTCAAAGAGGCCAAAGAATATTGCCTCCTGGTGGAAGAGGGAGAGGTGGAAAGCACGCCCAAGCATCTGCATCTTTACCAATGGCCACTGCTTCAGCCGCCTCAAAACCTCTCTGGTCTTGACTTATGACACCCCAGTAGGATGCAGACGGTTTAAGCATCTGAAAGAATGGCGAGACATTACTTCGGATGCTTGGGTACTACACACCATAGCCCAAGGTTACGGCCTCCCCTTTATTCATAGACCTCAGAACAATCCACCGGGAGCCATTCTTTAAAGGTTTCAGATCCGTTCCTTGTGCAGGAAATTTGGACGCTGCTAGAGAAAGGTGCTATAGACCCAGTACCTGTAACAGAGGAACAAAAATTGCTATTCTCCATATTTCCTAATCTCCCAGAAGGACAGAGGACTGAGACCCATCTCACTAGGGATACTTTAACAATTTCCTCAGGGAAGGACAAGCTCAAGATGGTCACACTTTCTCAGTTCCTTCAGGCCCTCCAGCTCCAGGATTGGATGGTGTCATTGGACCTTCAGGATGTTAATTTTCATGTGCCAATCCATCTCGAGCACAGAAAGTACCTGAGGTTTGCTGTTTGCTTTTCTCATTATCAGTTTCGAGTTCTGCTGATCTGGCTGAACTCCGTCCAAAGGTATTAATCTGATGATGATGGTGGTGGCAGCGAGTCTCGGGAGAGGAGGGGCTTCACGTCTACCCCTACCTGGACGATTGGCTAATCAGAGCGCATTCTCCTGAACAAGTCTTGGATCATCTCAGCATCAATTTCCACTGCCTACACAGACTGGGTTTCTCCCGCAATTACAAGAATTCCCACATGATGCCATTGCAAAAGCTACAGTTAATTGGGGCTGTACTGGATACATCCTTGGGAAGGTGACTCCTAAAGACATTCTGCAGATGGTCACCAAATTTCTATTGCCCAGCGTCTCCCGGCCTTCGACTTTTTGAGGTTGCTCGGCCTCATGGCATCCTGCATTTTTCTGGTGCCAGACACCTCTCATGAGCATGAGATCCCTTCAATGGGCTCTCAGGACACAATGTCAGTTATCGGGCTACATGGCAGATCTACTTCAGGTTCCAAGCAGGGTTGCACAGGATCTCCTGTGTTGGGCCTGCATGTACAATATTCTGAAGGGAGAACCCTTTTGGCAACCATGGCCAGAGATAACCGTAGTGGCGGATCGGTCTCACGGGGTGGGGAACCCACACCAACTATCTGACCAGCAGCTGTCTTTGGTCTCCATAAGAGTCCAAACTAGACATCAGAGCAATCAGACTGGCACTGAAGGCTTTTCTGCCGCCTGTACCGGGAAAGAATGTCAGGATAATGACAGACAAGACAGTGGCCATGTACTACCTCAACAAGAGAGGTGGTGTATGGTCACTACCACTGTGCAGAGGGGCAATGCAGCTCTGGTACTGGGCAATTCAAGAAGGAATCTCCCAATCAGCAGTTCACCTAGCTGGGGAGGACGACACTGCAGCGGATGCTCTGAGCAGGCAGAGCAGTCTCCCACGAGTGGGAACTAGCTTTGGAATTACTTCAAGAGATCTTCACCTTTAGGGGAACCAACCAAGTGGATCTGTTAGTTATTGTGTCAACAATGGATTGTGAACTGTACTGCTCCAGGGAATTTCCCCCAAGAGGAGCTCTAGGAGACGCCTTCGTAGTGGACTGGGAGTTTCCACTCCTGTATGCTTTTCCTCCAGTCTCGGTCATTCCTCACATAATCGGGAGGTTAAGTTTGGGAAATCCATGATCCCAATTGCTTCGGATTGGGCCAGGAGTATGTGGTATCTGGACCTTCTGAACATGTCCATCTGCCCTCCAAAATGTTGTCTACAAGGAGAGGACCTTCTCTTGCAAGTGGAGGGTCGGGTTCTCTATCCAGAGGTCAAGACTCTCAGCCTTAACACATGGCTTCTGAGAGGCTGAGCTACAAGGTTTCGGACCTTTCAGATGACGTAATGGAGATTTTGCTTTTGGCCAGAAGGCCAGCAACAAAGTCTTTGTACCGTTGCCATTGGAACAAATTCTGCAGCTGGTGCAGAGATAAGAATGTGGACCCTTTGCTATGCAAGACACCGAAGGTGTTATCTTTTCTACTGCATTTGGCCAATCTGGGGCTCCATGTTAGGACCATTAAAGGTTATTTGGCTGTGCTTTCCATCTTCAAGTGCTTGTCTTAGGAAACTTAATATTTCAAGATACCTTTTGGTGAAACAATTTCTGGAGGGATTCACTAATGTGTTCCCTCCATCTCCTTTTCAGGTTCCCGTTTGGGAGCTTAATCTGGTGTTAAAGTTTCTTATGTGTGCACCATTTGAATCCCTCCATTCATGTCCATTAAGGCTACTAACGTTCAAGACCATCTTGTTGGTAGCACTAACATCAGCCTGTAAAGTGAGTGAGTTGCAGGCACTATCCTCTAAACCATCTTTTACAGTATTTCATAAGGACAAGGTTGTCCTGAGGGTCAAACCTTCATTCCTACCCAAGTTAATTTCAGACTTTCATTTAGGACAAAAGATTGTGTTACCCACTTTCTACCCTCCACCTCATCCTGGCAAGGAGTAGGAGAGGTTAAACCGGCTCGACCCACAAAGGGCTCTGAGTTGCTGCATTTCAAGGTTGTCAAAACTTAAACTGGATGACCAACTATTCATAGGATACACAGGTCATAGACTGGGACAGGCTGTAACAAAGCAGACCTTGTCCAGATGGAGATTGAGAGCACATTCCACTAGGGGCATGGCTGCTACTTCTGCTTTGCAAAGAGGTTACTATTAAAAACATTTGTGATGCAGCCACTTGGTATAGAATTCACACTTTCAATAAGCATTACTGCCTTTAGTCCACCTTAAGTCAGGATGGAAGTTTTGTGAAGGCAGTCCATCATTCCGTTCATGGAAACAATTAATGACAACCTTCTTACTCCGTCCTCTAAAACAAATACTGCTTTGGGAGTCTGTCAAAGATGAGGAATACGTGTGAGGACACAATCCATTCGCAGAACAAGTTACTGACCCCCTGGTAACGTTCTTTCGACTGGATGTTCTTCCCACGTATTCCTCATCGCCCCTCCCAACCTACAACTCAGTAGAATTTCCCATGTTATTGCAGCTTTCGCTCCTTCAGAGTCTAGTATGGTCAAATCTGCTTTGATGCAGGTAGTTCTTATTGAGAATGACATGAAAAAACCGAACTGAAGCCAACAAGCCGTGTGCATGCTATATATGCCTTTGATGACCTCATCCTTGAGACGGAGGCCCTCGGGACATCGAGTTAACTGCATTGACGCACATCGCCTTCTGCCGATTATTTTTTTTTTTTCTTTTCGAACCAGCTGAAGCTGGATATTGGAGATAACAAAGATGAGGAATACATGGAGTGAACATCCAGTTGAAAGAACGTTACCAGGGACAAGTAACTTGTTCTTCTCCTGGAATTGGTTCAGCACCTCAAATAAAGTTCACACAAAAGTCAGGGGGAATGACTCCGTTCCCCCCGACCCCTCTTGTTCAAAAGTGTTTCTCCAACTTTTAGAACGAGGTGAATGACTCCCTTCTCCTGGCACGTCTGGATCCAAAAGGGCTTTCCTTTTCCTCAACTTTCAGAGCCAAGAGAATTACTCCCTTCCCCTGGTATTGGCAAAGTCCCAAGTCCTTTCTCTGTTCCTCAGTGAACTTTCCCTGCCACTGCGATGAGGATGCTTCCCTCAGATACGTAATATACTACTGTCATGGTCCCAGACCCTTCTTTGATGGTTAGTGGACTTGGTGCGCCGAGGAAGTTCTCTGTTGCTTGTTTCACTTGGCTTGAGACCCCAAACCCTTCTCTGGTGGTCAGTGGTCCTGTTGCTGCCACTGCAACAAGGAAGTTCTCCTCAGATGCTTGGTTCACTAGGGTCTTAGACCCTTCTCTGGTGGTCAGTGGGCTTGTGGCCACTGCAACAAAGTTGTTCTCCTTGGATGCTCACTATTTTTGTATTCCAGTCCCAGACCCTTCTATGGTGGTCAGTGGGTTTATTACTGCAATGAGGAAGTTCTCCTCAAATGCTTGATGCATCTTCACAGTAGTTTGACTGTTTCTACTGGGTTGGCATAGAGCCTTTCAAGACTGCCCCTCTTCCACCCCGTACCTTTGTTGGGTCTTTGTTACGCCAATGGCACTTCCTGGGACTGGTGAGCATCTCTCCAGCTCTACAGATTGCTTTTTTTCCTCCTCTGCAGCAGTGCAGTGGCTCCATGATCTCCTGGACTGCTCTGCTTTTTCCTGCATCGCGTTCAGATCCTCTCCAGCGTCCTCAGCTCTTCCGATTCTTCGGTCAGCCAACAGTGTTTGAAACTCCTGCTGTCTATCCCGGCTGGGCTTGAAGTCTTCAGTCCTTCTCGTCTTATACAATGTTGCCAGTCTCGCCCTGGTGGATTGGCAAAGTCCTTTGTTTTTTCTTGATGGATTTATCTTCATGCATCCTCGGGGCCACCTCGTACCAGTACTACTCTTCATGTCTCCTGTGCTGCTCTTGTTCCTGGTACTTTGTTTCGGCAGTTTCTCCTACACTACAAACATGTTTCTACTCAAGGAAGTTGTTTGGCATGCAGGGTGAAGGTGGCTAGGGGAGGTTGGGCTGTGACATTGGCCAATGGGCTAAGTAATGGTCTTATGCCCAGATGGTGAGTCTCTCCCGGTGAGGTCTTCCCGCATTAAACCACCCCCTGGGGAAATATTGGGTAGTGGCCGTACCTCCCTAGCCTCATGAGAAAGGGCTCCCCTGGTGATAAGTGACGGTGCATGGTGAATCATCGCAGTGCTGATTTGTCCATGTCATTTTACTAATGGTGATCATGTTTAAAATACCTTGTTTTTTTTTGTTTTAAACAATTTCTATTTTTAGAATATCCCTCACTACATGTGATCATTTTTCCATTTGCAAATGCAGAAAGGCCATTGGCCACTCAGGTGGCTGGAACAGCGGGTGAGAATATACATTCTTTGCCTGCTGTTCCAGCCATATGAGGCTCTTCCCCCGGGTGGTGCCTTTTTAAAAAAAAAAAGTTTATGTAGTGTGGCAACAGGGAGCCTCTCCCTGTTGACACCCCGTCCCCCAAACAAACCAGCCCTTCCCTCCCCCACCAACCTCCACATTTATCTGCGGGACCAGAGATTTGTGCTCCGGTCCTCTGCACCCGCCGCTCTGGCCACCATAGAAATGGAAAAGGGACTTGGTCCCTTTTCCCTATGACGGCAGCCATCTTTTTTTCTCCCCCCTCCCTCAGGAGAATGGCTGCACAAGCAGCACAAATCTCCCGAAGGATGATAGTGTAGTACATTTTGTAGGTCCACCTGAATGTGGATACATGTTGGCATGTATGGTAAAAATGCGATTTTCAGAATCTGCTCTGCTTGCCTGCCATGGAACTGAATGCGTCCCTGCCCAATTTTCTTACTATACTCCTCCTCCACTTAAAGCGTGCATGCTGGTCAGTTCTGAGAGTTTGTGCTATTTTTGCTTTTGTAATAATTTCTTAGCTTTTATACGATACCATCCTGCAGCACCCATCCGTTTCAAATAAACACACTGTAAAGAAAATAGGCTATAACCATACATCCCAAGTATTGCATTTTGACAAGGGCGCTTTAATTTAAGGCTGTCTCTGAAGTCCAGCGGGGACCAGTGATATTGCCTGGTGGAATGCCATGTTCTCCAGCATGGGGTCTGGCATGGATTCACGTGCTCGTGAATATTCCCCGTTGTCAGTCTGGGAATCCCTGGTAAAATAAAAGTTTCACTTTTGTTTATAAACTCTTTCCCCTATAAACCAATCACTGAGCTCTGGGTCATACTGCCCCAGCCAATGACTGCCCGCTCCCTAAGCCCTCCTCTGGCAGCCATCTTCATATTTTTACTGCACGTTCAAGTGTTGGGAGTCTGTGGACTGCAGGGAGGTCCTCGCCAAGCCCAGGGCATCGTTGACTCTGAAGTGTTACGGACACAAATGGAAGCATTTCGTGACTTGGTGCTGGTCGCAGAAGATTAACCCTCTGAGGGTCACAGCCCCTCAAGTCCTGCCGTACTTGTTGTCATTGGCTAAGGTGGGGCTGTCGCACGCCTCCATCAAAGTGCATCTGGCAGCTATCTCCGGGAAACAAGTTCTCCAGGATGGTCTTCTCTTTGGTCGCAGCGTCTACTCAAGGAGTTCATCAAATGACTGTTCCGTTCGTTCCTGCCGGTGAAGGCGCCTGCCCCGTCGTGGGAACTCAGTGTAGTGCTGACTAGGCTCATGGGAGGCCCCATTCGGGCTGATGCATCAAGCTCCGCTCAAGTTCCTGTCTTGGAAGACCGCTTTCCCCGTGGCCATCGCCTCTGCCAGGAGAGTAGGTGAGATCCAGGCCCTGTCCTGCAAGCGGCCTTACTTGACTTTCCACAAGATGAGGGTGGTGCTGCGGACGCACCCCTCCTTCAATCCCAAGGTTCCGTTGGAATGTCAGCTCAACAATCCCTTGGCGTTACCTGTGTTTTTTCCGACACCTTCATCGCTGGCTGAAAGGACTTTGCACTCGCTGGATGTGACTTGAGCGCTTACGTTTTGGGCCCGCACGAAGAGTTTCCGGAAAACTTATCAGCTTTTTGTTAAATTTTGGCCCTGTGAACCATGGGAAGGCCCTGTCCAAGGCTTCCATTTCCAGGTGGCTCTCCGGCTGCATCACTCATTGTCACCGGTTAGCAAACCGACCGTTGCCTCGCCGTCGGAGAGCCCATTCTACCAGAGCGATCGCTGCGATGACGGCGTACCTGTCTGGTGTGCCCCTGCTGGACATCTTCTGGGATGCTACGTGGAGGACTATGCACACCTTCACGAAATTCTACTGTGTCGACAGGGTTTCCAGGGAGGAGTCAAGAGTCAGCCAAGCAGTGCTACGCAACCTGTACGCTTGAAGGTGAGCCTGGTGAGGAGGAAAGAGTAATTGCTTCTGTTGAGCCTTGCCACCTTCCGCGGTTGTGTTGATGTACTGCTGTGTATTCTTCATCAGCATGTGAATCCATGCCAGACCCCATGCTTGAGAAGGAACAAGTTACTTATCTGTAACTGTTCTCTAGCATGGGTCTGGCATGGATTCACATGCAAACCCTCCCTCCTGCCCCTCTGCGGCTCTTCGTGGTCATACTGCCATTTTTACGTGCTAACAAATCTTAAGATGGCTGCCAGGCTAAGGGAGAGGGCATTCATTGACTGGGGCAGTATTACCCAGAGCTCAGTTTTTGGTTTATAGGAGAAAGACAGTTTATAAACTAAAGTGAAACTGCTTCTTTTACCGAGGATTCCCTGCCTGACGACAGGGAATATTCATGAGCATGTTAATCCATTCCAGACCCATGATGGAGAACAGTTACAGGTAAGTAACTTGTTCCATATATGGTGGCAGTGTTCATGAGTTCATATTTCAAAATTACTCATGCAGATACTTTCTATTCTAAGGTTATAAGTGTGGAGGAGAAGGGCCGGGGGATAATCAAAATGGCAGTAATGTAAATGTTCAGGTAAATGAAGTACTTTAGGTTTATCCTTTGATTGTGACATGTGGTGCAACCACATTGAAAGGCCAAAGAGGAATAGTGTAAGATCTCATTTTTTTCTCTTCTTTTACAGTGACACAGACTCTCATGTTTCAAGTTCTACCTCAGTTCGATTTTACCCCCGTGAGCTAGTAAGTTTTACTTTAACATTTGTGCACAGACGTAAGTGATGAGTGTCTGCTGAGAGCACAATTGGAGAAAATCATATTGTCCCTTTTAGATTGTTAGGCACCTTTTTGTTTTTTCAACTGTGTAAGAAACAACATCTTAAACAGTGTATTTTTCCGTAACCTTGGTTTTGAGGACTTAGCAAAAGTATTAACTTAGCAGTTATATGATAGTTATATTGTATTCTCCAAGGACATGTGTTTAGAAGTAGTTAAAGTAACCTGTTCCGTAATTATATTCTCCATTTTTCTAAGACATTCTTTTCTGATTAGTGCTCCTTTTTTTCCTTGTAAAGTTGTTTCCCTGTCTTTCTAAATCTGTTAAAAATAAACCATTGTTTTGTAAACACTATAAATGTGGTGTAGTGCTGAAGAGTTAAATTTGGTACCTTTTCGATGTCACTCAGAACCTTTTGGCACGAGAACCTAGACCGTGATCTTGATCTGTGTAGGTAGTTAATTTTCGGTTTTGTCAACAGATATGTACAGTGAACACCACATCTGTTCTGAAAATAGGTTGTGTTCTTTGGTCTGCTTCTTGTTTTGTATAATCTGTATACCAGCTCTGCCATACATCTACTGCATTAGTATTAAGTGAAGCAATACCTCCTGTCCTGGGATCACAGTCCTGAAGGGCAGCAATATATTTGCTGTCTTTACTCAATGATATAAAAACTCAGCCCATGTGAGAGGATCTTGGCCACCTTCTTATGGTGAAAAAGGAAGATGCCAAGTGGTCAGCCAAACCCAATAACAGTAAGATAGAGCGGTCAAGGCTTAGTCTCAGAAAGGGCGCAAGAGTGGTCTAGGGCTACAATGAGTCCACACAGAGCACCACCGGTAATTATATAAAAATACAATTTACTCCTACGTCCCGTCCCCTTTCCTCCATACTTGTGGACATCTCTCCGTCCTGTGGGACGGGACCGGAGCACTTTGTAAAAACCATCCACATTTTTTTCTAAAATGTGTCCCTCCTCTCTTTCCTGCGCGGGGCCCCGCCCACCTTGGCTCCGCCCCACGTATCGGCCATAAGTCCTTTTCTCCGCTCGATCGGGGCCGGACGCACTTGCATCCTCGGAAGATTTTCTTCCCTTTTTTCCTCTCTGGCTCTCGCTAGCATTCATTTACTAGTCTGTCTATGGCTTTCAAATTAGACTTTCCAGATTGTTCATCGTGTCACCGTCGCTTCGTGAGGGTGGATCCCCATCCTCTTTGTTTAGAGTTTTTGGGTCCGGATCACCGTTGGGACTCCTGTTTTTACTGTGACTCCCTTTCGGTCCGGGCACTTCACCGTCGGTTGGAGCGGTGGGAGGAGGGGTTCCGACTAACTCCTCCTTCGCATTTTCAGGCGTTCATCGACGAGAAGAAAAAACGCCCGGTAAGTTCTTTACTTTTCCGAGCACCCCGACCGGGGGATACCTTCCCGTGTTCCTCTCGGTCCAGGAGGGGCGTTGATCGCTTGTTACCAGGGTTCGCCCTGAGGTGCCCGTTGGGCCTAATAATTCTACCAGAGTTTTCTCAGAGGGTCTCCGTAAGGGGCATGTGAACACCGGAGTACGCTCAGAGGCCCCTCCTGTGGGGGGGCCTGTTTTAGACCCAGTTCTTAAGAGTCGTGGGGTACCGGAGTTTGCTCTGAGGCCTCTGTCGGCTTCCCTCAAAAACAAAACCGGGTGCGCCCCGTGGTCTTGGCTGGGCTTGTGGTTACCGAACGGATGTTCGAGGCCCGCGCAGAAAAGGCTGTTACTGGGCCTGTGTCCGAGGTCCCTCGTACAGAGGCTAAAGCTACCAACAGTTCTGAGAGGCCGGTCAAGGCTTTGTCGGTGAAAGCGCACCGTTGCCCGCTCTTGTGGTGACATTAGATCTGTTGAAGGGGCAAAGAAGCAAAGTTCTTCTTTTACCGGCAGTGCCGAGGTCCTTCCTTTTCGAAGGCTCATTTGGCGGTTGGTATGTCACAAAAACATTCCAGGCCTCATAGTACCGGCTCGGCCGAGGTTCCTTATGTTAGGGCTAAGATTAAGACCCCTGATCCATCGACGGGAACTCCTGCCTCACTTCCTCACGTGCCACAGTTCCCCTCAGATGAGGACAAAATGGCGGCCGTTCTCGCCACGGCGACTATTTTAGGTGCTACCCCTACAACTACGCCATCGGCTTCTGGTGTAGGGCTCGGTCTCTTGGGTGAACCTAAGGTCCCTTGTGCGCATCCTTACCGGCCGGGTTTTTTTTTTTTTGTTTAAAGGTACGGACAACAATCAGTGCATTAGTAACCAGGCAGGTACATTCTCGAGAATAAATCAAGTCCAGTGAGGGGACCCACAGTTCAGCTTACACTCCTGTCTGATCTGGCGACGGGGGCGAGGATAGGAGCTCCAGATCAGCTTTGCTATTCAAATAGCTACAGAACTCTGTACACACGTTTTTTGGGCGTGCATTCACAAGCAATGTATTGATATAGTCCTCCTCACACATCTGTGTCCAGGTGAGAGCCTTTAGCCACATTTCTAGCGTAGGGGGTGATCGCCGCTTCCAGCACTGCAGTATGCATCTCTTGGCCACTATGGCTCCCACGTTCAAAAATTTAGCAACCCGCTTAGCCCCCGCTCCCTCCCACAGCCCAAACACAGCCAGAGGGTCAGGATCAATCCGAAACCCCACCATCTCTGAGAGGGCCCCGAGCATAGCCTCCCAAAATGGGGCCAGCGCCCCACAGGACCAGAACATATGCGTGTGATCCGCCTCGTTGGATTTGCATCTCTGGTAAACGTGGGGTTGAGTTCGTGCAAGCTTCCCAACCACCCAGGGAGTGTAATACAGGCGATTAAGGAGTTTATATTGCACACATCTAAATCTAGAGTTGAGGGAGACCTTACGTGTGTGTGTGTGTACACATCTTCGCCCACATCTCGTCAGTGATTGGCAACCTCAGTTCCTGACTCCATGCATCCCGAATCTTATAGGATGGTTCTGTAGTATGTTCTATCAGCATTTTGTAAAGGGTGGATATTCTGCCCCTACCCCCTGCAGAATTAGCAATGATTTCGGAGGACTCTGGGTTTTCGTCCGGATACGAGGGCCACATGTCCTGCACTGCCGCTCTGAGTCTAAAGTATTGCAGTAACTCCAGTGGTGAGCAAGAGTGTCCTGGCCTCCATGTCTGCGGGGTGATGAATTTCCCCTCGGTGAACAGGTCGGAAAGCGCCCGATACCCGAGGTCCAGCCAGTGTCGCGTGAGGAGTTTATCCTGTGTGGGGGCGAGGCCTGAGAATGACCATATGGGCAGCCATTTATAGTACGGATGGAGTTCAGAGTGGGGTTGCAGCATCTGTTTCCATGCCCTGATTGTGGTGGTCACTGGGTCAGCCGGGGCGTTGGATTGATACGAGTGGAAGAAGATCAGGGACATAACATTGAACTCCTTGGTTGCCAGGATCTCGAGTTTGACATGAGGAGGTGGGTCTTGGTGTTTATACCAGTGAGTTGCGTGTTGGGCTTGTGCAGCAATCCAGTATCGCGCTATATCCGGCGCGTTAAAGCCCCCTTTCTCATATGGTAAAGTCATATGCTGCCATTTCCGGTGGACGGCCCCGGAGTGCCATAGGAACCGGGCAAACCCCGCGTGTAGGTCTGTGAAATAGTGCTTCCCGGGCCAGAGTGGGACGTTGGCGAATATATATATATATATAGGAGCTTTGGAACTATAATCATTTTGATTAGCGACAGTCTTCCCGCCAGGGACAGGGGAGGTTACTCCACCTCTTCATTCTAGCTTCCGCATACTGTGCAGCAGCATCATAGTTGTCAGCCAATAGGGAGGCTCTAGACAGGGAGACCTGGACCCCAAGATATTTAATCCCTTCTGGGGCCCACCTGAGTGGGAATTCGCATGACGGCTGAGGGGTTGCAGGTGTGAGAGGGAGGATATCTGATTTAGTGTAATTTATAGTGAAGCCCGAAAATGTACCTATTTTGATTATCTCACGGATGATTGGGTCTAAGTGGACCGAGGGGTCCCTGATGTACAGAAGCACATCGTCCGCATACAATGATATAATTTCGGGCGTGTCACGCAGGTGTATCCCCTTACGAGTATGCTCGTCTCTTACACTGGGCCTCATTCCGAGGTTGGAGGTAACCATGGAGCTATTTACTCCATGGAAATTCGGCATGGTGAATGGAGTAATTACTGGTCCATTCCAAGGTTGGAGGGACCGGTAATTCCCCATTCACCTTTTGCCCTTCCCCATTTCAGCCCCATAGGGCTCAATGGGAATGGGGAAGGAGGTAATTACGGTACCGTGAATTACAGTACCGTAATTACCTCCGAGGTACCTTTGCGGGTCCCGTAATTTACTCCTGCTAAAGAGGGACCCGCAAAGGGAACTCGGAATACGGAGGTAAGGGATTACCGGCATCGGTGCCCTTACCGGCGCCGGTAATCCCTTACCTCCAACCTCGGAATGACCCCCACTGTCTGCCATTGGCTCAATAGCCATCGCAAATGATAGGGGGGAAAATGAGCACCCCTGATGCGTCCCTCTGTGTAGGGTGAAGGGAGCCAAGAGATGAGAATTAACCAGGACTCTGGCCACTGGGTTTGTGTAAAGCAGTTTGATATAGGAGAGCATGCGTGGGCCAGTTCCCATCTTCACCAGCACCGCCCACAGGTACTGCCATGAAAACATATCAAACGCCTTTTGGGCATCTAGTGTCAAGGTAACCGCGTTAGCTTTAGGGTCAATTCTGGAGATGACATTGAATAGGCGCCGGATATTTAAAGCAGTGGAACGCTTTGGTCCGGGTGGATTAGGTACGTCATGATGGGGAGGAACCTGTTTACAATAATCTTGGCGAATATTTTGGTGTCTGTATTCATAAGAGAAAGAGGTCTGTAGGAGCCACACTCCTCTGGGGGTTTGCCCGGCTTGGGGAGTACAGTGATAATAGCCTCACGTAGGGACTGGGGGAGAGTGGCAAGGCGGAGGGACTCATCCCACACCTCATGCAAGTGCGGGGCCAGTAAAGCAACATGCTCTTGATAAAATTCAGCGGTTAGGCCATCAGGACTGGGGGCCATGCCCTTGGGAAGGGCAGGGATAGCCTCAGTGATCTCATCAAGAGAGATGGGAGCGTCCAGCTGCTCTTTAGTGGCGTGGGATATATAGGACATGGGGATACTGTCAAGGAGACGATCCAGGTCTTGAGGGCTATTCTCACTCTGCGGGGCATAGAGGGCCGCATAAAATTCCGAAAAGGTCTCAAGGATGGTTTGGTCAGCCCAATGCTGGACACCGTCCTTGCTCCTAATACTGTCAATCCGGGTTCTGCCCCCCTCAATCCGGGCCAGCCTGGCCAGGGTTCGACCGGGTCTCCCCCTCCCCCCCGCCATATTTAGGAGCCGCAATGGGTCGTGCATAATATCGTATCTCCCTGAGGGCATGTGCCTCAAAGGTCTCCAATTCCGCACGTATCTGTGCCAACTTGGGCGGGGAGGGAGCAGAGGCGTATTCACTCTCTAGTTCCTTGAGTTTTGTCTCGGAGCGTTGCAAAGAGTTCCTAATGTCTTTCAGGACCCCAGCTTCCTTAGAGATACACATCCCCTGATCCCCTGATGAACACCTTGAAAGCCTCCCATCGGACCCCATCAGTTGTGTCATGGCGTTTATTGTTGTCAAAAAACGAATTGATATGCGCAAGGATGTCGGCCTTAAAAACTGTCATGTAGTGTCTCTGATTTAAATCGCCAGTTGGAGTGGCGAGGTAGTGCAGGCTGCAGGGTAATGTCGAGTGTCACTGGGGAGTGGTCTGAAAGCGTGCATGGTAACATCTGCATGCTGAGATTCTTCCCCATCAACCCGGCCGACAGAAGGAAGAGATCGATTCTGGAATGACTGTCGTGTGCAGAAAAGTAAAACGTGTACTCCTTAACCAGTGGGTTAAGCGCTCTCCAGGCATCGATTAGGCCAGCTGGGCCCATGTGTGCTTGGAGCCGACGGGCGGCTCTGGATACCGTCCTGTGTGCAGTGCCTGATCTGTCGAGCTCAGTGTTTAGTATGAGGTTCATGTCCTCCCCACCCCCCAAATAACCGGGATCCCGATGTATCTCAGAAGCAGGGTATTAATGTCATCGAAGTCGGGGGTGTCTATACTCGGGGCGTACGTGTTGACCAACAGGCACTCTATGTTAGCTAATAAACAATGGAGGATCACGTATCTACCCTCACAATCTATGTGGCTAGTACGTAAGGAAAATTCCACTGATTTGTGAATCAAGGTTAGGACACCCCTGGACTGAGAGGAATATACAGTGTAGAATTTATTGGTGCCCCATGCCGGGGCTAGAGAGGATGAGAGATGCGCAAGAGCGTGGGTTTCTTATAAAAGGAGAATATTAACCCCATGCCTCTGAGCGTACGCCGTTATCCTGCGGGCCTTAGTGAAATTACTGAGCCCCCGAATATTCCATGACATTAGTCTAATAGCCATGTTACGACTTTACGGGACATCCCAGCATCGCGTAGCTTTGGCCGTATGATGGTTGATGCAGTGACGCACCATTCCACCCTCCAAGCCACACTCTCCTTGCCATTTTTGAGATAACATCCCTCAATCCTGCCACCCCCACCCTCACTGCCCACCCCAACCAAGCAGTGCACAGAAACGCTCCCAAAGACCCTACACAGGCACGCCCAACGGAACAGGGGCATGCCTGCCTGAGCGCCCAACAGGGGCACATCCAACAGTCATAACATGCCAAACTCGGCATTGCAGCTGCAGCGGGGGTCGCTGTTGCCGTTAACCCAACTTGAGTGTGAGATTGGTGAAATACACCGTGGATCTAGTAGCGGTATCAATTAGTACAATACAAGGAGCCATTACAACAGATTACGCATAGCAGAGGATATAGAGAATGCAAGGTTCATGAGTACAACAAGGGAGATATAGACGGCGCGTGTGCCGCGGCGCCCAAGGCGGGCCACTTGTGCGGGTCGGTGTTCGCTTCTTCAGCCATCAGGTATTGGCTCCTCGGCCGAGTCAGGAAGTGGGATGTGGGCTTCGATAAATTTCACTGCTTCCTCCGGGACCGTGAAAAAATATAACTTATTGCGATGAGTAAGCTTCAGACGTGCCGGGAACAGCATGGCATATTCAACTTTCCTCTCCATGAGCAACTTTTTCACACCGTTGAACTGCCTGAACTCCATTTGCACACTGATGGAAAAGTCTGGAAAAATTCTAATTGTTTGAGATTCAAATTTCAGTTCCCCCTTCTCCCGGGCCAAGCAAAGTGTATGGTCTCTGTCCCTAAATCTCAAAACCTTGGCAATGATCGGCCTGGGGAAGTGCCCTGGCTTGGGATGGGGGGGTCAGCGCCCGATGAGCGCGATCGTGAAGAACAGGGATAGTTGGGGATTACCCTTGAGGGCGGACTCCGGGACCCCCACGATGCGAAGATTATTCCGACGGGACCTGGACTCCAAATCATCATATCTTGCCTTGACTTGCTTAATATCGCGCACCAGTTCAGAGACAGTGTTTTGGAGAGTGTGCATTCCATCCTCGTTGCATTCCATCCTCGTTGGGCCTGATTCGTGTCTCTGCCTCCGCCAGCCTGGTGCCATGCTGATCCAATTTGGCCCGCATAGAAGCAACACTTGCATTAATGTCATCCAGTTTTTCGTGGAATGACGCAAACTTTTTCGCCATGGTTTCCATTAAGGTCGTGAGGTCAGGCTGAGGGGGCCACGGGGGTGCCTCAGAGCTGTCCTGGTTCAGGGGTGACCCTCCCTGCTCCTGTCTGGGAAGTGACTTAGTGTATTTGTCCATTGCCCCCGCCTTGTTAGCCCCGCATGATTTACTTGGCATGCTACGGGAGAGCACCGGAGCGACACAGGGCAGCCCTTGCAGGGTGTTAGGTGCGTGGCCCTTGGGCCCCCTGGGTACAGCAGTATCGGGAAGGAGTGCCTCAATCTGCCGTTAGCAGGAATCCAAACTCAGTGTAGGGTCTCATATTGCAGCCCCCCACCTCCTCACCTGTTGGAACAGAGTTCAAGTCTGTCAGCCGCGGCCGAGATCTCAGCTGCACCGGACCGCTCTCAGGGGATCGAGAAGAAAATATGCAGATGGGCCACGGTGTCCAAGTTCGTGGTGGTTGGTAGCAGTCAGCGTAGCACCATAGTCACCTCGTGGGGGGGCGGACGGCAGGCCAGGCGCAGGCAGGGGAGGGCGCTTGGTCTGCGGGCGGCGGGATCGCCTCGGGAGCCCCCGTGGGGCTGGATGAGTCACGGGCAGCCACCAGCCGGAGTCACCACCGCACCCGCCCGTCCCCAGGGCAAGCCAGGAATGAGGAGCCGCTCGGACAGCAACAGCTTCAGGCGCCCCTCGCCACAGGGGGGACAAGACCGGGAGAGAAGCTCCGCCCAAGCGACGCGCAGAGGGTCAGATACGCAGGCAGCCAGGCAAGGAGGAAATATAGTCCGCCGCTCCAGCGGCCTCCGGAGGGCCAATCCCGCGGCGATGGAGTGCGACTCCACAGGGCACCAGAGGTAGATAGCCGCTCCGGAAGGATTAGGAAGTAAATAATCACAGCAGCATACAGGGGCCGGGCCCGCATCCTCAACACGGGGCGGGGCCCGGCCCGGCAGGCCTCAGTCAGCAGGGGGCCGGGTCAGGAGAAAGAAGGGCCCTGCTCAGTGATAGTTGGGTTTTTCACCCCGACTTGGATCAATATGTCGCTGCGGGGATGGCGAACACGATACACTCACTCCCAGCGTTGGATGGTGCAGGGAACCGCTGATGCAGACGGATATTCATCAGTCGGGCACGGAGCTAGAAAGCTAGGCAGCCATCTTGCAGGCTGCTCAACAGCGCCCCCCACCGGCCGGTTTATGATTGGAACGCCCAGATGCCTCTTCCGCTCAATGTTTCGTTGCCCGCGGGGGCGGCTCCTTTGATTTATGTGGCTACGTCGGTGGAGGGGACGGTGTGACACCCTTCCCCGTTACGTCCCTGGATTTGTCCACCTCAATAGAGGCCTCCTCATGTCCCGAATCAATCTCCTGAGGATGCTTTTTTCTGTAAATTTCAAGCGCTTATGCGCACCGACCCCATGAGGGAATATTTCAAAGGGCTTTTCAAGGAGATATGTCCACTGGCGCCTTTGGCTCCACCCGTTCCTCCGGTGGTTCCGCCGGCGCCTCCCTTGCCCGTGGTGCCCCCGCCTGCTCTCCCGCCTTTGCCTTCATTGTCCCCAGTGGACAAGGATGTGCCTGACACGGCTCAACAAGATCCTGATCTGTCAGATGACCCTCAAGGCGATCAGGACAACAAGGACCTTCCTCGCTCTATCAGAGCCTTTTATGACCGGGTACTGGACATGAGTTTCTTAGATGTTCCGGTGGCCGAGGCACCCGCTCCGCAGGAGAGCATGCTTTCTGGGGCGTTCACCATGTCTCCTTTGGAGCGTACCGGCCTGTTCCTGCAGAAGGACGTTCTGGCCGAGGTCCGAAGAGTCTGGGAAAAGCCACACTCGGGATTTTTTGTCAATAAAAAGATTGGCGCGAGGTACAGTCTGCATTCTTCGGAAGAGGTGGCCCTGTCGTCTTGTCCGCCTCCCTCCTCCACAGTGGTGGCTGCGGCCACTTTGCCGTCCAGGCCTTAAGCATCCTCTTCCACGACGGCTACTTAGGTTCTGGGAAAGGAGGACAAGCTCCTCGACTCCGTCAGGAGGAAAATCTTCGCCAACTCAGCCTTGCTGCTCAGGCAGGCCAACGGCGAATTGATATTGACGGGAGCTAACATGCGGATGTGGAAAGGTCTGTCGGAGTTTGAGGAGCACATCCCGGTCGAGAAGCTGGAAGATTTGAAAGGAGGCCCTTCCGATGCCAGGGCCTTGGCCCAGGATCTCCTGGAGGCTGCGGCTCATCACGTAGACACCTTGGCTCGGGGCCTGATGCTTGGGGTTGATACCTCATGGCAGGCGTGGCTGCATGCCACTAAATTTTCTAAGGAAGCGCAAGACAAGGTGTTGGACCTTCCATTCGGTGGTAAGGAGCTTTTTCATTCTTCTACTGATGTAGAGCTCACCAAAACCAAGGATAGCACTAATACGGCTAAATCATTATCTGTTCTGGTTAAAGCTCCTTTCAAATCCCAGAGACCGTTGTCACAAAGTCGACCTTTCTCTGGTTTTAGGGGCTTCTATGACCGCAAATCTCGCAGAGTGGATACTCCTGTGGGGAATAACCGCCGTAGTCAACAGCGTACACGGTTTTTCTCCCGCTCCTCAGCCGCCTCCTCAGGTTCAGGTGGCACCGCCACCGATGAGCCTGCCAAATGAGGGTTTTCCGCGCTCTCACGAGACCTCGGTGGGAGGGCGCATTGCGACTCGTTGGGCGGCATGGGAGACCATCACAGAAGACAGATGAGTCTTGTCAGTCGCTCGAGCAGGCTTCCGCTTAACTTTACCCCCTACCCTAACCCTCAACCCGCCTTTTCAGCTGTCGGGCTCACCCTCCCTCAAGGCCGAGGTTCAGAAACCTCTGGACTTCAGAGCTGTGGAACCGGTTCCCCTTGGGGATCAAGGGGAGGGCGGCTTCTCCCGGTTGTTTACGGTGCCCAAACCCAACCAGGCTGGCCTGCGCACCATCCTAGACCTTTCCCAGTTCAATCTTTTCCTACCCCAAGAGAAATTCAAGATGATCACGCCCAGCCAGATACGCTCCTCTTTGCAGATGGGCGATTGGCTCAGCGTTGTGGATCTTCAGGATGCTTACATGCATATCCTGATTTGGAATCCACACAGGAGATACCTCCGCTTCTCTTTGGGAGAGGAGCACTTCCAGTTTCGGGTGCTTCCATTTGGCCTCAGCTCGGCACCGCGTGTCTTCACGAAGATGTCAGTGATTGCGGCCTATCTTTGTCTCCAGGGTATCCATGTGTATCCTTATTTGGACGACTGGCTCTTACGCAGCCCTTGTCCGATGGCAGCAGAGGGCAACCTCCAGTTTCTCCTTCAGCTCCTGTTCCATCTTGGGCTGTCGGTGAACTGGCAGAAATCCTCCAGGACTGTCTCACAGGACCTGATCTTCCTGGGTTTTCGTTGGAACACGATAGACTGCAGAGTGTATCTGGCTGGGGACAGAATGGCGGATCAGTTGGCCACGTGTCGGATCTTTGCGCAGTCGGAGAGCATGTCGGCCTGGTGGTTCCAGAGGCTTCTGGGCCTCATGGCCTCGTGTGTACTGGCTCTTCCTCTTCCTCGTCTCAATGAGACGGACCCAGATGGCCCTTCGGAATTCATGGCGTCAGGCAGTGGATCTGGACTCCATGCAGATAATAATTCCCGATTCCATGAGAGTGGACCTGGATTGGTGGTCATCTCTCAGCAATCTGTATGGGGGCGTAGGGTTTCAGGACCCGGTCCCTACGGTGACGATCACAATGGACTCCTCCCTCCTCGGGTGTGGTGCGACGTTCAATCTTCTTCAGGTCTCGGACCTCTGGCCGCCTCAGGACAAGCTCCTGCACATAAATTATTTGGAGCTTCTGGCGATCTTCCTAGCGCTCTGGGCGTTCAGACCGCTCATTGTCAACAAGGTTTTCCGCATAAGAACGGACAATGTGGTAGCAATGTATTATATAAACAAGCAAGGGGGAACAAAGTCCCCCCACCCCCGTCCCCCTCATGGACCTGTGCATCCAGATTTGGGAGTGGGCCGTGCTTCATGGTGTCTGGCTGCTTGCAGTGCACATCTCGAGCCAGCTGAATGCCACAGCGTATGCCCTCAGCCGGCGGACAGTGGTCAGTTACGAGTGGGAGTTGAAGGCGGAGGTCCTCTCATGGATTTTCTCTCGTTGGGGCACACCGGAGGTGGATCTCTTCGCCACGGCGGTAAACAAGAAGCTTCCTCAGTATGCCTCCAGTGGGGGGCTGGTACCCTCCTCTCTGGGGGATGCTCTCGAGATTCCATGGCACAACATGAGAGCTTAGGCCTTCCTGCCTCTGCCTCTAGTTCATCGAGCAATTTGGAAGTTGAAGAACTCTGTGAACTGTTCCCTTCTACTGATAGCCCCGTGGTGGCCGGCCAGGTTTTGATTCTCAGAACTTCAACACCTGTCAGTGTATCCGCCGATCAGGTTACCAGTAACTCCCGATCTTCGTCCCAAGGGGAACAACAGATGTGGCACCCCTCCCCACAATCGCTCAGCTTGGCGGCATGGTGCCTGAGTTCAAGTCTTTAGAGCATCTGAGTTTGTCTACGGATAACATGCGCATTATCCAGGCAGCCAGGAAACCCTCAACCAGATCTCCATACAGGAGTAAATGGCTCAGGTTCTGTCATTGGTGTTTGGAGAAGAAGTTGGATCCGAGGGTGGCCACGATTGACACGGTGCTGTCCTTCGTGTCCTCCCTAGCAGAGTCAGGGGTTCATGTTCTGTCATGCAGGACTTATCTCTCAGCGGTCTCCGCTTACCTTTCTACAGACCTGTGTTCTTATTCTCTAATTAACCCAGTGGTGAAGAGGCATTTTGCTGGCTTGACACGCCTCTACCCTCCGGTTCGTAATCCGCACCCGCCATGGGACCTAAATGTAGTCCTGACGGTGCTGTGCCATAAACCCTTTGAACCAATGGCTATGGTAGACCTCAAGTACTTGTCTTGGAAAGTGTCCTTTCTGGTCGCCGTTACGTCAGCAAGGAGAGTGAGTGAGCTCCAGGCATTGTCAGTGGAGCATCCTTTCTTGGTCTTTTACAAGGACAAGGTAGTCCTTCGGACAAACCCGGCTTTCCTACCGAAGGTAGTGACCGAATTCCATCTGAATCAGTCGATCTCCCTTCCGGTCTTTTTTCAGAACCCTGCCTCAGAGGCTGAAAGAGTTCTACACTGGTTTGATGTCCGAAGAGCTCTGAAGTTCTACCTGGACAGGACTTCCGAGCTTAGGAGTTCTTATCAACTTTTTGTGACCTTCAGTAACCCTCAGGGCAAGCCAGCGTCTAAGGCATCTATTTCCAGGTGGATTGCCACCTGCATCACTGAGTCTTTCACCGTCCAAAGGCTGAAACCTCCTAAGGGTATCCATGCACACCTGGTGCGGGGCAAGACAGCCGCAGTTGCTTTTCAGAAATGTGTTCCCTGGGAGTCCATCGCTAGGGCAGCTACTTGGGCCTCCCCATCTGCTTTCTGTAAGCATTACTGTCTCGACATGAGCTCTAGAGCTGACGCTCAGTTTGATCAGGCTGTGCTGAAGAACGTGTTTCAGTAAGGGGTATTTCCATCCACCCGTAGTTCCTGTTAGGAGTGCTTGGGGAATCTCCCACAAGTGTGGAGGAAAGGGGACGGGACGTAGTAGTATTACCAGGTTACTCACCGTAGTGACCACCTTACTCCTAGTCCATAGTCCCCTTTCCTCCATACGCCCGCCCGCCGTCCCCTCTAATAAGGTTCCTCTGTTATTGCTAATGGGTCTTTGACCCGGCGATAGAAAAGGACTGATGGGCGAAAGAGAGGAGGGACACATTTTTGAAAATAATTTGGATGCTTTTTACAAAGTGCTCCGGTCCTGTCCCACAAGACGAGAGATGGCCACAAGTTTAGAGGAAAGGGGACTATGGACTAGGAATAAGGTGGTCACTATGGTGAGTAACCTGGTAAATGTATTAACCCTGTATATTACACACTAAGAAGATAACTAGCATTGACAATGCCAACAATTTGGGCTTTTGTGTAGGCATTGGAAAGGCACTTGCATACATTGGTATTAACTAGCCATTGATTGTAGCAGGGCAAAATGGTGCAGGTTCCTGGGCATAAAATTGCAGTGCCTGACAAATGCTTAGTACTTATGCACAAGCCAAAACGGTTGGCTTTGCTAGTGCTCATTTTTTTACAGGACTTCAGTAAAGGACATGCAGAGTGCTTGTAAATCGAGTTGCTGAAGGCCACCTGGTTAAAACATTTTTATTACACCAGTAGCAGGTTTACACTCCAGTCATTACCTCTCCAAAGACTGCTTTGAAAGAAATACTGGCAGGCACTTTGAGTGCAATGTTTGATGGCAAGGCTTCATTAAAGCAAGCTAAAGGAGACCCCATGAGGATGTGTTTTTGGTGTGGAGGGGTAGGAACCAGTTGGGAATGGCCATAGGGATTAGCATGGGCAGTTGATCTGTACAAGCTGTGTCCCTCCTTGTATGTATTAATGCAATAGTTTATGCTTATAGATGTTGTAAGGGACACCTAATAGCCCAAAGTAAAAATCAAAGGGAAATATGGCCATACACAACTTGTATATACATCCACCCTTAGGAGAAATGTAATTGCATATGGATCAATCGTAGTGGATGCAGTGAAATAGACAGAACATCTTCAGAACCAGCGCAGTTTCCCTACATGTTATAATGTTCAAAGGGCACGGGAGTTGCCGCGGGAGTCACTGCATTTCCTGAGGGAGCCCAGGAAGCTTGTGGACCGTCTGCGGGAGGCCACGCCCCCCCTCACTACATTCATCCCGGCCTCCCCAACCCCACAGGGAGAAGCCTGCGGGGGAAAGGGCGCAGGAGTTGGCGTCTGAAGGGAGTTTGCGGCTGGCAGGTTGCTCCAGGCTCCATTGAGCAATGGGACATTGGAATCATTCCTTGACCTGCTCACAATGCAGAAGTAGGCTGTGCAGCTCTTGGAGGGTGAGCTTGAGGCAAGTACAACTGTCAATTTCATGGTTGCAGACTTACCCAGCTGCAAGAGAAAGTGGGGAGGAGTATTGCATCGCTGCTATTACTAGAATTGAAACTTGCCAAATTAGGCTAACTGGACTTTGAGTAGGCCTTTATCTGTGCAGTGCGCCTACGCCATAGTCTCTGAAAGGGATCCTTCTTTTTGACTCTTGCTGGTCATGTTCTTCCTGAGATGTTATCCCTTTACCTACCTGTAACGCCTGTAGCACCAGACCTGGCACCAACACCCCAAATAAAAAGGAAACTGACTGTGAAAAAGAAAAAGCCCTGTCAAGATTCCTCCTACAGTCCCTTCCCATTTAACATGCCATTTCGAGGGGATTTGGTCGTCCGATGTATTCCATATCTGACAGTAATCGCCACAGCTGTGCTGCTTCGGAAAATTTCCTGCGTCGTCCTCGAGGACCTCCACCGACGGCTGACGTCACCCGATGTGATAAGTAGGATGCACGACGCCCATAGCCTCAGTTCTGTTTTTTTCCGCAGACGTGTTCGCTTCATGAATCTCGGTACGCCTCGACTCTTTGGAGTTTCTTTTGTTCATCTCGGTTCTTCGAAACT
This sequence comes from Ambystoma mexicanum, assembly GCF_040938575.1. Classification (NCBI taxonomy): domain Eukaryota; kingdom Metazoa; phylum Chordata; class Amphibia; order Caudata; family Ambystomatidae; genus Ambystoma; species Ambystoma mexicanum. Next base: position 96,450,213 of record NC_090940.1, read on the forward strand.
GTTAGTTTGTGAAGTTATTCTTCGTGAAGATGTCTACCTCGTCTTCCACACCGCGTCCGGGCTTTAAGAAGTGCGGGGACTGTGGGTCCAAGATGTCGGTCACGGACTCGCACGACGCCTGCCTCTGGTGCCTCGGGGAGGCCCATGACACGGATGACTGTGTCGACTGCCAGTCGCTCACGTCGAAAGCCTTGCGGGAGCGCAAGAAGTAGTTATCGGTAGGTAAGGTGTCCAAGCCCCAGAAGTAGAGGTCTGCGGGGATTTCGCCGGCTGACTCGAGGGGCGACTCTCCACTTAGTCGTCGGGACCGAGACCCACTGGACTTCCGGAGTCGGTCTCGCCACTCCTCTGCCTCTTCGAGGCACTCCCGGAAGCACCGTCATCGGTCGCCTTCCCCGTCCTCATCCGAGTACTCCACCCGTCGGCGGGTCGCTTAGCCCACCAAGCATGCGACACCGGAGGAATGGGCTTCCTTCGGGAAGAAAATGTTGGCGATTCTCGAATCACAGGGCACTGATCCGTCCGCGCCTCCTAGTGGGGTCGGTCATGATCAGCCGAGAGATGCCGCTCGCACGCCTTCGGGCTCGGGACAACATCCCCGCCAGTCAGGCTGCCGGCGGACACTGATCTTCTCTCCAGAGAAGGAGGCGCCATTCTAAACCACGACCCACAGTCGCTGAACTTGCAGGCCTGGCTCCTGCAGCACTAGAGTTTGGAGGGTACGATATCCCGGCTGATTGCAGAGAGGTTCTTGCAAAGGCCAGGGCGTCCTCAACTCTCAAGTGTTACGGTCATAAATGGAAGAGGTTCTCTGTCTGGTGCCGTGCACAGATTATTAACCCTCTGCGGATTACAGCCCCTCAAGTGCTGCCGTACCTACTGTCGCTGGCCAAAGCTGGACTGGCTCACGCCTCCATAAAAATACATCTGGCTGCCATCTCCCGATATACCAGGACTTCGGGACGGGTGTCCTTGTGGTCTCATCGCCTGGTAAAGGAATTTATGAAGGGACTATTCTGATCATTCCCGCCGGTGAAGGCCCCTGCCCCGGCGTGGGAGCTTAATGTGGTGCTGACCAGGCTCATGGGAGCCCCATTCGAGCCTATGCATTCGGCGCCTTTCAAGTTCCTGTCATGGAAGACAGCGATCCTCGTGGCCATCACCTCTGCACGACGAGTGGGAGAGATTCAGGCCCTATCTTGCAAGCCTCCATACTCGACTTTTCATGACACAAGGGTGGTGCTGAGGACGCACCCCTCCTTCATGCCCAAGGTGCCATCGGACTTTCACCTCAACGAGCCCTTGGTGTTACCAGTTTTCTTCCCGTCGCCGTCGGCCGAGAGGACTTTGCACTCGCTGGATGTAGCTAGAGCGCTGAAGTTCTATGTGGACCGCACAAAGAGTTTTCCGAAGACGTCACAACTATTTGTGAACTTTGGGTCTGTGAATCAAGGGAAGGCTCTCTCGAAGACTTCCATTTCCAGATGGCTCTCCGGCTGCATCATGCATGGTTACCGGTTGGCAAACCGACTGCTGCCCGGCCATCCGAGAGCCCATTTGACCAGAGCGATCGCTGCTACCACAGAGTTCCTGTCTGATGTGCCCCTGCTGGACATCTGCAGGGCTGCTAAGTGGAGGTCGACGCACACCTTCACAAGATTCTACTGCGTCGATCGGGACTCTAGGGAGGAGTCCAGGGTCGGCCAAGCAGTGCTGCCCAACCTGTTCGCTTAAGGTGAGCCTGGTGAGGTGGTAAGAGATGCTTAATGTTGAGTTGTTGTATTGCTTAATGTTGAGCCTGTTGCCACCTCCCGTGGTTGTTCATGTGTATACTGCTATGTATTCTTTTATTTATGAGCATGTGAATCCATGCCAGACCCCATGCTGGAGAAGGAACAAGTTACTTACCTGTAACTGTTGTTCTCCAGCATGGGTCTGGCATGGATTCACATGTGAACCCTCCCACCTACCCCTATGCGGCTCTTCACTTGGTCATACTGCCACTTGGCGTGCTACCAAATCTGAGGATGGCTGCCAGAGGCGGGGCTTAGGGAGAGGGCAGTGTTAGGGAGAATTCTCTGTTTAGGCTGAATTTCCTAACCTAGTGAGTTCCCCCAGCAGCTTTGCTGGATTTTTGGGGTTTATTTTTTTCTCCTGCCAAGAGTGACACTCTTTTATCCTCACTCTTGGACATGATTTGAGTGTATTCCTTTGACTCTAGATGTGTTTAATGGGCTATGGGGTCTTTTACTCCATAGGGCTTCATGTGTTTTTGTGATGTGGTACACAGCACCCTCAGTGCAGTAACACAGGGGTGTCATAGTGACCCCCCCCCCAGTATAGACTCCATACCCTGGGACTGACTACTGTCTCCCAGGGTATGTAAAGTCACCATTAACTTTACTAGTCTTAAATTCTGAACAGAACCAGTACAAGCCATCATATTGTGGACGTACTGGCCGGGGCAATTCGATTGCCCCGGGGTCTGTTAGTCGAGGGGCCACGTCTCCGTCCCCCCTGATCGAGTTTTGGCTGGTGGCAGTGGATACTACTTTTTATATTCAACCGCAAATATTTCTCTATGGGATTTTCCCATTGTTCGAGGCTACTATCTTTATTTAATTACGATAGCCTCGAACATACCGCCGGTTTATTTATTAATTCTCCGGTTGGTATTTTTTGCCAAAACTCGGTTCTAAAATGGCGTTTGTGTTCTCTTCTGTGACTCCAACCCAAGTCGAGCCCTTTGTTCCACTTTTTTGGCAGGCTTCTCCACAGAAGCCCTCCAGTGGTGCCACTCTCTCTGGGGTACTTAGGAGGGGTGGAGGGGGATTTAGGCACCCTGGACTGAGTTGCCTAGGCAACTCAAGTCGCACTCTGTCCTGATTGGCCCAAGTGGTGAGCCAGCCGGCTCACCACTTAGCATGTTTGAGTGACAGCTAGGCTGAGTGAATGGGGGTTTTCTGCATAAAAGCAGGGCTTTGGGTACTGGAACTTCAGAAGTCGCCACAGGACCTAAGAATCCGACGAGGGAGAAGCTGAGCTGACCTGCCACGACGACGCCTCCGGTGGAGCCCTGCTGGACCGTCTCACCACTTTTGCCAACGACAGAGGAGATCTCCCGCCGGAGAGTCTTCTTCCTTTGACTGATGGGGATAACCAATTTCACCGTCTTTGCGCCTTCCCGACGCATCTCGTGGCCGCCTTGCCTGTGCCAAGCACCCCAGCAACCGGAATACAACCTTTTACCACGACCGCGAAATAAAGGCTAATACCTTTAACCGGAAAACTCTGCGGCTGGATTCTTCCCTGGCAGTGCAATGATCTTCATCTTTCCTCCAAGTCGAGATCTTGTCTTCCTCTGGATGACGCCGAGACTTGCACCCGCTGCCAGGAACAACTGCCACCGCTGGAGGATCCTTCCCGCTTAAGGTACTGTGTTCCGCCTGACTTCCCTTGCCACCGACTGTACGGGGTAGATTTAGCTTAAACTTTTGTGAGCCTCTCTAAACTCTTTTCGAACTCTCTGCAAGACTTTCAAAGCCTAGTGTAACTGTGTGGTCTTGGGCGCATTTGTGCTCTGCTCTCTCTAAGAGTGGGCCCAGCCTATGGACTTTGGCTCACAAGTGACTTTTGCTTTTTTGCCTTGCTAAAAGTGTTCCTAAATCTTAGAGTAGTGTATCTTCACATATTCTGCCTTTTTCCCTCCCTTTTTCATGAACTTATTGGAGTCCCATCTATAGTTAAGCGCTCTCCTCTGTCTGGAAATAAGTGGTGTTAACTTAGACTTGTCTGATAAGGAATAAGGGTTGTATATATTATAATAGTAAATGTTTTTAGAGTGTTTTACAAATAAGAGTGCTGGAGTGTTTCAAACAGTGTGTGTTTAAATAATTATATACTTTGGTACCAAAGCTCTGGTCAGTGTTTTTTTGTGCTATTGTATCTGAGTGCCTATTGTGTATACTTTGCATACTGCCTAACTCTTCTTGAGGGAAGTCTGACTGCTCAGTCACAGCTGCCAGGTAAATCTGGGTGGTACAGACTGCTACCAAGTGGGTTTACTGCTAACACCTGTAGTCCTAAATCTTTTGCAGTGTTCCCAAAGGGAACAGCACAGGTTTCTGCCTAACAGGCAGTCATTGGCTGAGGGCAGTATGACCCAGAGATCAGTGATTGGTTACTACTAAGAAAGACAGATCAGAAACAAAACTGATACTGATTTTTTCTTTACCGAGGATTCCCAGCCTGACGACGGGGAATATTCATGAGCATGTGAATCCATGCCAGACCCATGCTGGAGAACTACAGTTACAGGTAAGTAACTTGTTCATTCTGCTGACTTGCTGGCATTAACTTTAAGATCCAGCATTGTCCTAAATCTGTGTACTCTGTGATTAGGGCCTTCATTAAGGGTTGTGTCAAAATGAATGATTTCTCTCCAAGAAACTGAAAGCATTTTTTTAGCGTTTTTGTTGGTGTGCTAAATAGGATGGTGCAGTAAAAAAAGAGGATCTCTTAGAGGGGAAGCGTCTTGTTGGAAGACAACTTCTGTGGAATTTCTGATTGGCTGAAAGGAGATCAATAATTTAATTGTGCCAATAACATTTATTGCATTTAATTCAGCACGTTAACCTATACATACACCCATATGAAGTTGACCATAGTGTCCCATTGAACCTCCCATAAGAAAAGCCAGTTTTTACTATTTAGGTGGTCCAGTTGTTTAGGAGTATGGTTTTCACATTCAGAAACAGTCACTCATATATTGAGAAGGACAATCTTGCGGTTTGCCTGGCCCCCTGCAACAGATCATTCCTGGCTAGTCAAGCAGTATAAAACATCAAATCATCTAATATCATACAATATTGTATGCTGTGCTGCATACATGTGATAACCATTCACTGTGGCTTGCCCATATCACATTTAATCTGTTTTAAGATGTATACTGTCGAGGGCCCCAGTATCTACCATAGTAGTGGTATGGGTACATCCAGTCTAGCCTTTAATGTTTGTATTTCTGATGCCTTTGAACACACATGAAAGGTAGGGACTTCTAGTACTTAAAATTCATTCGCAGCATTATCTGTCTTGTATTCCCCAGGGGTCTAACCTCTCGCCCTGGCTTTTCAAGCAATGCCTGGCAACTCTCGCCCAACTCATTTTCAGGCTGCCCTTGGCCACCTCCTCTCCCTCTCTCATCTCTGACTGCCTAACTGCCATTTAAGATTGGTGTGCTGCAAATGATCTTTGTCTGAATGCCAGCAAGACGGAGATCCTCCTCATCCGCACACCTTCACCATCCTTTCCCCTCACTCTCTGGGTGGCCTCCCTTGGCCGCCCTCCTACCCCCACCTGCGAGGCTAAGAACCAGGGGGTCATCTTTGACTACACACTTACCTTCTCTGCCCACATCTCCGATGTCTTTAAAAAGTCAAACTTCCTACTGCACCTCCTCCAGAGGTACTCTGCCTTTCCTCTCCTTCCCCCAGAAGCTCATGATCTCCCAAGCTCTGTTTCTCTCTAGGTTGGACTATTGTAACCGCCTCTTTCTAAATCTACCTGCCTCTACTCTTGGCCCTCTGCAACTAATCCAGAACAGGAATGCAAGACTTGTCCTTGGTCTCAAGCCCTTGTATCGTATCTCTCCAGCTCTGAGATCTCTCCATTGGCTCCCAGTGGGTGCAAGGATTAAATTCAAAATGCTCTGCGTTGTCCACAAGGCTTTCTTGGGCCTGGGTCCAAAATTCCTTCAGCTATCCCTCCGCAAATACCTCCCCTCTCGAGCTCTTCGCTCCTCTACCTCTAACTCCCTCAGGGTCAATTGTTTTTCAAAGAAACGAGCTGGGGGTAGATCTGTCTTTGGCTGGAGCTTCCCTCTGGAACAGCCTCCCTGCCACTCTAAAACTTGAGGACAACCATCTCCAATTCCGGAAGCACCTCAAGACCTTCCTCTTTGCTTCTGCCTTCGCTCCCCCTCTCCCCTGCTGATCTGTTCTCTCTTGGCACTGTGCACCTGGCCACCCTCTGTCCTCTGGGCCCAGATACCTGCTCACCCTGCCACCCTCCCGCACTGCCTCTGCGCCACCCCTTGCACTGGGGTTGCTATCTGTACCTATACAGCCCCCCCCTTTTTTCTTCCTGCACTTATCTGACCTACTCTGTCTGCTGCCTTAAACCCAGCACATGCCAATTGCTGGCTGTACTACCACTGTTTGTTGCCTTTATTATTTATTTATTTATTTATTTATTTATTATTTGTTTCTCCTTTGCTCCTCACTCTCCACTTCTCCCCCCTTCCATGCACTTTCCCCTCCCCCTCCCCCCCATGCACTTGCACATTCTCAATGTCACTGGGCCTAGTAAGGTTGCTGTTTTGTTCTCCCCTGTTCCCCTCCCTTGTCGCGCTCTGAAACACTTGTGTACGAGCGCGCTAGAAATAAAATATCAATATATTGAAACGCATGTAGTAGACCACTTTAACTGTATGTGATCTTGAGTGGCCTTGTATATTGCAAAGTTCTGCAACCTTTCTCTCAATGTTTTTCACTAAAGGGATTGAAAATTGGATTTGTTGACTAGGAGCAAAAAGAAGCTCCTGATTTTCCAGCTTAACGAGTTAAACGAGAGCTACCTCTGGGGAACCAAGGGCTAGTGCGGAGTGTGCAGCAAATCTAACTTTGCGCTAGATGCAAACTCTAACTTTTTGTCCATTTCATGTTAACAGTATGCCCTAAATGTCCCTTAAGTGTGTTATTTATCTTCCTTAAAATACTGTGACAAACCTATTGATATCTGTTTAGCCAATGACACCAGGCCGCGTGGCGTATCTGCAACGATTTTATTGTAACTAAATAACATCTACAGACCCCCAGCATTACGGAAACGGCACCAACAGTCTTGCTGACCATCAACTGCCCCAGCATAGAATCACCAGTGAAAGTAAACAAGCAGACATCACAGAATACAGAACAGTGATGTTCTCTCCTGACATGATGACATTCCACTCAAAGCTGGAATGCACAGATCAAGAAAGCTAGGCAAGCTAACACTATAACACATCTCCCTCCGTTTATTTTGTAAAGCACCCTTCAGCCGCTCCTCAAAACTGCTACCCTATCCTTGTTCCATACATGACCACCAACCACTCGTACCGCACAACACAGCCACAACCCTCACGGAATCAGAGTACGATGACTTCCCCCTTTCCTCTTTACCACCCCTTTCTTGATTTTCACCATGTCACCACATTCAACCCTTAGTTCTTTCTTACCTCTCCTCAAATTCTCTCGGGTCACCCATTACTCTTTCTTCTTAATGCTCTCCTCACACCATCCACCAAATAGTCACTCTCCCTGCTTCTGCCCAACCATGGTGGACTAACTGCAGTGTTGGGTTTTCGGCCCCTCATCAATTCAAACAGGCTTATTCCTGTGGTCGCATGCGGCTACATCCACATTGCGAATAATCTTTCCTGAATTGCCATCTTTTTGTCACAACCACTTTCTGGAGCCATTCGAATGCTTTCCATGATGCATCTATTCATCCTTTCGACACATCCATTAGTTTCGGGATGATATAGGGACGTTTTCTTATGCCTCACCCCCCACTTTTTCAAATACCTGCCAAAACAACCACCTGTAAACTGAGGCCCATTGTCTGTCAAAATGCTTTCGGGCACACCTTCTCTAGCAAACACTTCCTGGATCTCCTTAACCATGGCTTCCCCTGAAATCTCCCTCACAATGCTGAATTCGCACCATCAGGAAAACAAATCCATAATGACCACGACAAATTTTCCTCTCCCATACCCCAGGTCTAGCGGGCCCAAAATATCCATGGATAGGTCTTTCCAGACCCCCGTTGGCACTTCCACCTCCACTAGAGGCTGTTTTCTCGCTTCCTCCCCCTTCCCTGTTTTGATGCATAATTGACAATCCAACAACCTCCTCTCTGTATCTTTGTCAAAGCCAGGCCACTAGTAGTAGTTACGCCAGACACCCTTGGTTTTTGTAATCCCAATAGGCCCTTCAGCTAACCAGAGCTGTATTGTATTGTATTGTTTATTTATAGAGCGTGCCTGGTTGTTAAGCAACTGGGCGCTTGCAGAAAATAAATCTTGGGTTACAGGTACATGAGTATGTTACATTTCTTAAGTTACAGGATCATATATTACAAGCTCATATATCAAGCATTTCTTACTTACAGGAGAGATATGTTACATATATCAACATCTTTTTGTGTTGCAATATCGGATGACTTACAAAAGATAAGTAACCGTTACAAGTGTTTACAATAAATATACAGAGTATTTGGTACAGTTGGGGCCTTTAGCGGTCGTTGGTTTTAAGCCAGAGTTTAGCGTTCGTTTTGAACACATGGAAGGCAGGGGTAGTGTGTTGTCCTCTTTTTAGGGGCCGTATGGGAAAGGACCACAATATATCACAAAACACACAACCCATATAAACGGCTTCCTCCCTTTAGGTTCTAGAACTGTCTGACATCAGCCTGATACATACACAAACCACCCTTACTTATTTCAGGTAGACACACAAGGTACTTCAAAAAATATACATATTTTAATATCACATTTCATAAAAGCATAAACATACAGATACTGTGTTTCTCTACACTAAACATTTCATTACAAATGGTATGCATTCTAACACATTATGACATGTGCAGATCCCCATGGATCGGTTATATACACAAAAAATATATAATCCCCTTTTGTAAGGAACATAGTGTGTCAACACTCAACATGTGTTTCTGGAATCTATACAATTTTTTCAAATACACTCGAAACCAATTGTTCTTTGTATTCTCCTAGATTCTGTCTTCAGGACACATTTTTCTTTTATGTAATGCAGCCGCGTTGTGTGTATTGCATACTACGAAACAAGGTCTTCCCCCGCAGATCTACAAAGTTAAAACAGACAGACATACATATAAATATCTTGTGTGAAATTTGTGTAATGTGTCAACTATGTCAAATACATGTTCTATCTCATAATTTTCAAAAAAACCCAAGGGACATAACCCTGGCTACAATTTAATCAGGGTACTTTCCTCAACACCCTATTCTTTGGGTTCAGTCTCTGCTTTTCCCTTATTCAGGACCGTATCCATTATTTACTCAAAACAATGCTGTATTGGTAAACAAGATTTTTTTCTTTCTTTTTTTAGAAAGTTCATTTTTTTTTAAATAAAACCCTCAAGTATTTTTCGACAATTCTCGTGTCAAATAGCTCTTATTTTCTTTCCTTTTAAAAAAGATTCCTCTCAACTTCAGGTATACGGCAATTCAGCGAATCGCATATCAACACTTCTGGTTTGCCATGTATCTACAAAAAACGCAACCAACGGGTTATAATGCCATCTTGTTGGAACCTGTCTGTTATCTCTTCATCGCTCAGTCTTACCGGATCTCTTTCGGCAAGGTAATCGCAGCGCAACGTGCGTTCGTTGTTACTGAGTTTCTTTACTCTAGCGTATCTTCTGTTCATTGGTTATCACGAAATGTGGACCAAAAAGATCGAACCTACGAGAACATCATTCCCACTGTTACCAACCAAGCGTACGATCTCTATACTTTCTTTTGTCTATGTAAAGCTCCTACGATTTACCTTTTTCAGAAATGCTCCGCTTGATTTTGTCTGCGCGCGAAAATCCATCTGCAAATTACATTTGCCTTGTTGGGGTCCCATGACTATTATCGGCCCGGTTGGCGTGATCATGTCATCACGCAGCGTTGTGTGCTTGCATAGTGAACTACTACAGTCCCAACGGTGCATGGGAAATGTAGTTTACAGGTACAAAATTGATTTATACCAAACAATGCTGTTTCAAAATGTGATATAAGAGGCTCATTTAGCTATTTGTTGCTCATATTTAAAGAAATAGGTCACTTAGTTATCAGTCCTATTGATGTCATAACAATATCTTGTCCACTCATGTGATGGACTACTAAAGTCCCCATACTTTCTGACAGGGATCCAATGCAAAATGTAATGTGGTCTTCATTCGCACCCAATGTTTTGTAAGTGAACAACCTTAACTCAATTGTTGAGCATAAAGTGTCAATGCCTCTATCAGCAGTCATCCAGCAAGTTCCCATAACAAAATGTATAGGAACCCGATAATTCTGATAAAATGTACGTTCCCATGTGTATCTCAATGTGTATGAAAAGCCCCCACTCTATGGCGATATTTAAACCGTCTTTGACTGTATTAAGGTCAAAGATCCATTTCTGTTCTGTCTTCCTTAATTTTAAGTCTCTATCTCCCCCTCTTGGATGTGGTTCGATTACTTGAATTATGGACCACCGGATATCTTTGTGTGTGTGTTCATATTTCTTTAAATATGAGCAACACATAGGTAAATGAGCCTCTTATATCACATTTTGAAACAGCATTGTTTGGTATAAATCAATTTTGTACCTGTAAACTAAATTTCCCATGCACCATTGGGACTGTAGTAGTTCACTATGCAAGCACACAACGCTGCGTGATGACATGATCACGCCAACCGGGCCGATAATAGTCATGGGACCCCAACAAGGCAAATGTAATTTGCAGACGGATTTTCGTGCGCAGACAAAATCAAGTGGAGCATTTCTGAAAAAGGTAAATCGTAGGAGCTTTACATAGACAAAAGAAAGTATAGAGATCGTACGCTTGGTCAGTAAGAGTGGGAATGTTGTTCCCGTAGGTTCGATCTTTTTGGTCCACATTTCGTGATGACCAATGAGCAGAAGATACGCTAGAGTAAAGAAACTCAGTAACAACCAACGCATGTTGCGCTGCGATTACCTTGCCGAAAGAGATCCGGTAAGACTGAGCGATAAAGAGATAACATAGACAGGTTCCAACAAGATGGCATTATAACCCGTTGGTGGCGTTATTTTTTGTAGATACATGGCAACCCAGAAATGTTGATATGCGATTCGCTGAATTGCCGTATACCTGAAGTTGAGAGGAATCCTTTTTAAAGGAAAGAAAATAGAGGTATTTGACACGAGAATTGTCGAAAAATACTTGCGGGTTTTATTTAAAAAAAAAAATGAATTTTCTAAAAAAAAAGAGAAAAAATCGTGTTTACCAATACAGCATTGTTTTGAGTAAATAAGGGATACGGTCCTGAATAAGTAAGAGAAAAGCAGAGACTCAACCCAAAGAAAAGGGTGTTGAGGAAAGTACCCTGATTAAATTGTAGCCAGGGTTATGTCCCTTGTTTTTTTTTTAAATTATGATAGAACATGTATTTGACATAGTTGAAACATTACACAAAGTTCACACAAGATATTTATATGTATGTCTGTCTGTTTTAACTTTGTAGATCTTCGGGGGAAGACCTTGTTTCGTAGTATGCAATACGCACAACACGGCTGCGTTACATAAAAGAAAAATGTGTCCTGAAGACAGAATCTAGGAGAATACAAAGAACAATTGGTTTCAAGTGTATTTGAAAAAATTGTATAGATTCCAGAAACACATGTCGAGTGTCGACACACTATGTTCCTTACAAAAGGGGAATATTATATATTTTTTGTGTATATAACCGATCCATGGGGATCTGCACGTCATAATGTGTTAGAATGCATACCATTTGTAATGAAATGTTTAGTGTAGAGAAACACAGTATCTGTATGTTTATGCTTTTATGAAAAGTGATATTAAAATATGTATATTTTTTGAAGTACCTTGTGTGTCTACCTGAAATAAGTAAGGGTGGTTTGTGTATGTATCAGGCTGATGTCATAGACAGTTCTAGGACCTAAAGGGAGGAAGCCGTTTATATGGGTTGTTTTTTGTGATCCCAATATGCCCTCCATGAGCTAAGTCAATGACCATATTGCGTATCCCTTTGGGAACAGCCCGCTCCCATCTGAATAGCACTCACTCGTCACTTAACTCATTCCTCACCTCGACAAAAGGGCATCACCTCCTGCTGAATAGCCACCTTTCTTAGCCACACGCCAGATTCTACATACGACATAACTCACACCAAGGTATCATCCTTACTGGCTTCCTCCAACCACTCTTCCTTTGATGCAATTCCCTAGGTGTTGACAAATACCATTTCCATAGTCTCATCTTCTCGTTCAGGATCACTCCTCGCTTTCAATCTCGACAGACTATCAGCTAAAAGGTTTTCCTTACCAGGAATAAGTTCAACAATAAAACGATGACACTGCATGCGATTGATCCATCCTGCAACCCTTCTTGATACTTTGTCCAAGCCTTTATTCTCCGATATTTCCTTCAGGGGGCTTATGATCTGTAAATAAAACAAAATCCGTCCCCCAAATGAAATTCCAAAACATTTCCATGGCCCAGTAGCACGCCAGAGCTTCCTTTTCCAACACTGAATAGCGGGATTCAGCGCCCCTCAAACCACGAGAAGCATGAGCAATAATAATCTCTGCTCCCCCTTCCTCCATCTGCAACAAAACTGCACCAATTCCTCTTTCCGATGCATCAACCGTAATCTTGCTCGGGTGGCTGGTATCAAAATACCCCAAGGGGTGTGCCAGATCTATATCGTTATTCAATCTCAAATTCCGCTTTGCATTTTGGAGACCATACAAATACACATCCTTTCTTCAACAGTTTTCTTAATTCAACCACTTAACTCGCATAGTTCGTACACATTTTTGATAAAATTCTGTCATTCCTAAAAACAACCTTAATTGCACCTTGTCCTCAGGACTCTTGATCTCCTTAATGGCATTCACTAAGGTATCCTTAGGTCTCACTCCATTTTCAGATATCTCATGACCTAAGTATTCCACCTTGGTAACACAATGTACATTTCTCCTCCCTCAGTACAATGCCACTCTTCTCAAATCTTCCCAATACCTTATCGAGGATGATATCATGCTCTTCCTCAGACCTCCCGCACACCAGCAAATCGTCCTGAAAACAAAACACTCCTTTTATCCCTCCAACCAATGTATCCATGACCTTTTGAAATACTGCTGACGCCGATACGAGCCCAAAGGGCATTCGCCTGAATTGGAATACCCCGTCAACTTAAGACACCTCTTCTCCAACTCCACCTGGTGGCATTCCGATGCCATATCTAACTTGGAGAACACCTTTCTTTGCCCTATCCTCAACAAGATCTCTCCCATGTTCGGGAGTGGCTGTCGGTCAAACAACACACATTTGTTCAGCTGGTGCAAATTCCACGCACAAACACAACTCTCCAGTGCTCTTCTTACCCACAACTAATGGAGAGGTCCAGTCTACCCCTCCGCTCTTTCCATAATCCCAAACCGTAACAACCTGTAACTCCTTTTTGACCCCTTCCCTTACGGCCAAAGGCACCGGTCTTAACTTTGCTGCAACAGGCACACTCCCTTTTCTCAGTATAATTTGGTGCTGCACTCCTTCAATCTTACCTACGCCCTTCCTATACACCCTTGGGTGCCTCTCCACGACTCTACCTCCAATCTGTAACACTTGCTTAACCTCATTCGGATCCAACATCATTCGGATCCAGCCTCATCCTCCACTTTTTCTGCTTCCTCCACCCTAATAGTGTGAGGCCTTTTTTTAGTTACGTAGACCTTCCCTTTACACAGGCGTCCTTTAAATTCAAACTTTCCTCTGAAATATCCCAAAAGATCAATGGCATCTTGATTATATCCCCCATGTCTGATATCAGGCTTCAACAAATTCTGGACCTCACCTCTTATGTCCCTCTCAAATACCTCCCTAGACATCAGTGTGATCTTTGACCCAGAGTCTGCCATCATCCAGACCTCCTTTCCATCGACCTTGACATTCGCATAAGGGTGTTCACACACGTCATCATCCTCACACACATCATTTATGGTATTAACAGTAATGTTTTCCACAGGATAATCGGCTTCCTCATCTGAAGATTTTTGTCCCTCTTCCTCATTAACATACAGGACCCTCCTCTGGTTGAATTGGTAGTTCTTACAACAGCTGGCAAAATGTCCCTTTCTTCTACACTTTGCACACTGTCTTCCTCCCGGGACATATCACTGACGCAGCAAAATGAGTGTTACTAGCACATCGATAGCACAAGCGTTCTTCTCGTTCATCCTTCTGTTTGCCAATTTTCACATCAGTTCCACCACGCAGCATTTGTTTTTTTCTTTCATTTTCTTCTTGCTTTTGTGCTCATTCACATTCAAAACCTCTGACTTTACTATGCACGGCTCTTTCTTGACAATTTGGCGATACACGCCAAAGAATGTTCCACTCTCTGAGCGATGTTCAGGACCTCATCCAAGATGGGCTCATCTTTTAGCCATAATTCTTCCCGTATTAAATCTGAATTACAATGGGTCATTAATTGGTGTCGTAAGTGTTCATTGTAAGACCCTTGAAATTTGCAAGACGATGCCAACTGGCGAAGAACCGCAACATACTCAACTGATTCTCCAGGCTCCTGCACCCTCTTGAGAAAATTGAAGCGCTCCAATATTGTACTGGTTTTGGGGTTAAAATGCAAGTCTAATTTCGCAAACGCACTTTCAAACTCATTCATGCCGTCGCCTTCACCATCAGTCGGGACCTGTGGCAGGTTCTCATAAATTTTCTGCCCCTCATACCCGATATGGTGCATCAACAGGGCAACCTTCCTGTCATTTGAAAAGGAATTCCCACCAGCAGCTTTGAGGTAGTGTAAGAATACCTTCTCCCACTGTGGCCACTTATTCCTAATTGGCCCTGGGGTGGCCATGAACATAGGTGGTCCACTTACACTGGACATCGCCATCTCGCAGTGATTTCCACTTGTTACTCTTGTTTGCAGATGGCTGAGGTTGTTCTCCTTTACTCCTTGGTTGGTTTTGTGACTTGTTCCCCTTGTTTGCAAAAAAAATAGGGTTTCTCTCCTTTACTCCTTGGTTGGCTTTTGGATTTTTACTTTGCCCCTCTGCGTGCTCGCCTTCTGCTCTTTTTTCCTTCTTTTCTTCGCCCCTTCTCTCTTTTCAGTCTTTCCTCTTCCCCTAGCTTCATTTCTCTCAAATCGCTTCTTTAATCACTTGCTCTTCCAGTTGATACGGCCTTCCCAGTGTTTGCCGCTCCTCTATACCGTGAACTATAGTAATTTTGCTCAGCATTGGGAGTAGCGTGGGCAGAGCAGACTGCGTACAGCGCAGAGGACGGAATCCCTTTTCGATACAGGCAACAGCGATTCGCAGAACGGAAAGGGGACGTTTAACTATACAAACATCCACGTGAGCACGGAAGGGGAAGAGCAAGGGTTTTGGATAGGCGGAGGTGGGCGTGGTTGGTGCGATGGGGAACTTACTTGGTGCACTGAGGGACGAGGTTGCACACTACGTTGGCCGCTACCACGTTTTAAAAAAACTGAGCGCGGTCCCTCGCTGCCCGCACCCACGTCGTGGACGGCTGGCGCAGCTTCCTTCCTTCCTCTTCGCTGGGGGTCTTACTCGAAATCCTCGTCGCCAATGGTAAGCCAATGACACCAGGACGTGTGGCGGATATGCAATGATTTTATTTTAACTAAACATCTAAAGACCCCCAGCATTACAGAGACGGAACCAACAGTCTTGCTGACCATCAACTGCCCCAGCAAGAATCCCCATTGAAAGTAAACAAGCAAACAGAATACAGAACAGTGATGTTCTCTCCTGACATAATGACATTCCACTCAAAGCTGGAATGCACAGATGAACAAAGCTAGGCAAGCTAACACTATAACAATATCGTCACTGATTCTCTGGAGGGAAGCTTCCCTTGCATGGCCAGGGAAAAGCAGAAGCTATCCGACTCTGTCGCCGGGGGTGGCTATCTGCAGGGGGACCACGTGGGAGAGGACAAGCTCCAGGGAGACAGAAAAAGATTAAGTCAAGATACCCTCCAGTTATACCTTTCAGTGACAACCAGGTACCTTTGAAACATGCATACATGGCCTATTGTAAAATAGATTCTGATTCCCCAGGTTTTTCTAGCCCAAAACCCCATTCCCCGCCCCCCTTTTTGGGTGCTGAGATGCGGGAACGAGATGGAGTAATGAGGATGACTGGACACGGTAAACGCATGCTGCATTCTAGTCATTGGAGACTGCAGAGAAAGACTGGGACATTCAAAAGCAACACAGGTGAACTGAATTTAGAAGAATGAGAAAGCCTGAAACTGGAGTCACCTGACTTGTGCCAACACTGTGAAAGGTCACCGAAGGCAAGCAGGCTGCAGAGCGAAGTGCAGAGACCAACGGGCACAGTGTTCAGATGAGCCAGACTGGGAGAAGTGTGCAGCTTTTCAACAATGGGCAGCTGAAGCTGCCAAATGTTAGGCAGAATTTCAGGCAGTGCCTCTGGGACCACTACACACAATTAGGACTACAGGTGTTGGCTAAACCAACCTTTGGTATAAGTCTGTACTACAGTTTTTGGTAGCGAGCTGAGCAGCCAGACTTATCTCAAGAGTGACTGTGAGCAGAACAAGTAGTTACACAAAGGACTTTCAATAAGTGGTTCAAGCAAACACTTATACTCAAGGTTTCTTGGTAAAAACACTTATTAATTTATTAATAATTAGAAAACATTTGACTAGGAGAAGACCACTTAATATTATAAACCAATACACTTCAATACAAACTTATAAGGTTTTGAGACAGTTTGAGCTCCCCTGAAATAGGAGCCAAATAGCAGTTCAGTACTTAGAAAAGGAGCAAAAGGCACAAGGTAAGTAGAATAGATCATATATACTTTTTAGACAGAGCAAATAGTTTCAGTTCACCAGAGGAGTTCAATTCAAGTCAATAGGCCAAGCCAAAGTCAATGGGCTAGTGTTCTGCATAGGAAAGAGCAGTTCTGGTATCAAACGCTAAAGTCTTTGTGAAAGTTCTTAGAAGTAGTTTAGGTGAAAAAGAATCATATGTTGGGTCCCAAGCTGATTAGGCCTCCAATTTGGGAGAGTTTCACGAACTTTCACCGCGAGTCTGGCGTTCCCTCATTCGGGTTGGCACTGTACCTTTGTATGAAGAAACAAATGCTGCTGAAGTCGGAGTTCCTGGCAGATCCTGCAGATCTCGCTGTTTCTGAGCCTCAGTCGTGGGGACAAGAGGGAGGACGTCGGGGGACTCCTGCTTGCGATCGTCGAAGAAGGCAAACAAAATGGAGTCACTTCAGTTCCAGTAGCTGTAGATTCAAGAACACAAACTGGTGTCCCTCTCCCTGCTTAATCCTAACCAGCCTTGAGAATGGTATCCAGGTGTTTTACGAGTTGATTGGTACCACCAACTCAAAGGAAGAAGCCGTCCTTGAAGGAGCTTCTCTGTCGAATGGAGTTTGGCAATTCGGACCTGCAGCCGGGCTTCAGTGGGCAAAGCAATGATCCAAGAGTTGCAGCAGCCGTCCTCTTCCAGCTAGTCTTCGATTCTTTCGTTCCAGTGGTCGACTCTGCCTTCCAGGCCTGAAGACTTGCTTTTTTAACAGTTTTCTTCCATTCATTCCAGCCTAGCTGTCACTCATCCAGCAGGGTGGCTGTCCTTGCCGGACAGTCAGCCAGCCAATCACACCAGAGTGCATTCGTGTCTCTTAGGACAGTAAGCACAGGGAGTTTAGGGCACCTCCCTCCCTTCCTGCCAACCCCAGACACTCAAGCGCCAGAGGCGGTCTTCAGTCCTGAAGGCCGCCAAAGGCACACGAACAAAGGGGCCAAACGTGGTTTGGCGGGCAGAGACAAACACTAGAAGGACCTTTCCAGAAAGAAATGGTGAAAAAAGACTGGGCCTGTTTAAACAAAGGGGCTTAAGGCGCAATCTTGAAATACATGATTCCCGTGATACTTGGCTACCGGTGTTCGCGGTCGGGAAAAAACCTTGGTAGTTTGTGGTAAAACCACTGCCACCAGCCTTTTCAATAGGAAAGGGTAGCATTTGACTGCTACATGAGTAGACACAGGGGATACTATGTAACCCCTCCAGCACTCCATTGTAAGATGGTGTGTGCTGGGTCTATAAATTTGGAAAGACTAGTAAAGTCAATTTCACTTTACATTCTCTGGGATACAGTAGTTTATCCCAGAGAAGGTATTTAAACCTTTGTGGAGTCTAAAAAGACAACACTGTGTCACTGCACTGAGGGTGCTGTGTAATACACATAAAAAGATCCCTTTGGGAGCCATCTTAAAACTCCAAAGTCAAAGCACAAATG
Source organism: Ambystoma mexicanum (assembly GCF_040938575.1). Taxonomy (NCBI): domain Eukaryota; kingdom Metazoa; phylum Chordata; class Amphibia; order Caudata; family Ambystomatidae; genus Ambystoma; species Ambystoma mexicanum. The sequence continues at coordinate 96,468,380 of NC_090940.1, forward strand.
TAAAACACGCATCGAAATACATCAGTGGGGAAAAAAGGCTCACACTCTTTCCAGGTAAAAATCAAGTCCTCAAAAATCCAACAAAGTTGCTGGGGGTCTCTAAGGTGAAGGGAATTAGCACATTTATGAGAATTCTCCCTAACACAAAGTCAGAGGAAGGTGAAACGGGAAGTTAACTCCTCGCCAGACGCAAGACCAGTCAATGGACCGGGAGCACAGACACTAGGGTAACGCGAGGAACGCTGAAGATGCCATCCATGACAGGTAAGCCCAGAGAGAGTGAGCGGGTTACCGCAGAGCATCTTAAGTGAATGCTGTGTACCGCATACTATGCTAGAATGCCTGAGAGTGAATTATTGCTGACCCGAACATTGTTGAAGGAACAAGCGTAAGTAAAGTGCAAGAATTACTATGCAAATCTTGTTGAGAGAAAGACCCTAAGTAAATGCAGTACAAGTATTACTGACACAAACATTGTTGAGGGAAAAGAACCTGAGCGAAGACAGTGAAATCATTGCAAATCGTGTTGAAGGCAAAAGCCTAGACACGGGTAATAGAAGGGGTCGCTGACCCGATATTGGAACATTGTTATAAGTGGGATAAAAGAAAGTGAAGCAAGGAGTGGAGAAACCCTGATAGGTTTGTGAACCAGGCTACCAGTGAGTCTGGGATTCACAACAAAGCACGAAAGTGTCCCTGGCCAGTCAAGAGACAACCCTGTGCCCATGGTCAAAACACTTTTTTATCCCTTTTGCGGTTGTGTGCGAAAGGGCGATTACGCACAGGGAGGAACATAAAGTCACTGTGATATGTAGAAACATCAAAAAAATATTACTCTTCAGGAGGAGACTAGTGGTTCCCTGCTGTCGATGAATTTCAGCACCCATTAAGGGTTGAAGATCGTCGAAGTTAATTTGAAGTTTCCAGAAGGCCATTCGGCTTACTTCGCGCCCTCCGGTCATGACGGAGGAGGAAGGAAGATCCCTCTTCAGGCCCTGCAGCAGTTGCGGGCCACGGACTTTATTTGTGGAGGACAAACCCCTCCAATGCCTCTGTTTTCATCCGGACCACAATGGAGAGTGGGAGATCTGCCTCGGCTTCTCAAAGAAGACGATGAAGGATCGACATAGACTGGCGGTGTGGCTGAACGCCAAAGCCTCTGTCCCGTGTTCAGAGCAGGGCTATGCTTTACCCAGGACCGGTCGGTTCGAGGAGCAGGCTTCTAAGTCCTTTGAGGGTGCCTCATCCGTGGGGGGCCAAGACAAGGCCAAGCACCGCAAGTCCGGTTCCATCGGTGTCGCCGCTATGGGCAGGGCGCGATCAACATCACCATCCGACTCCGTTGCCAGTCCACAATCTAGCTCCTCCTCGAAAAGAAAATCGTCCAACCCGGTTTAGTTGCAGGAGAAAACAGAGGAACCAAGGACAGGAGAAGACGACCGGCCTGCCCTAGAAGGCGAAAAGCAACTGCAGTGATTTTGGTGAAGCTTGCTGGCACGCCAGGGAAGAGGATGCAGTCTGAGCCTGGCTCCGACCCCTCAGGATGGCAAAAAGGGGGGTGCACGGAGGTCCCAGGCCATGGAAGTTTTGCCCACAGACTAGGACCTGGAGTCCTTAAACACGGTCCCTGAGGACGACGATGGCAACACCGCGTGGCCCAGTGTTCCAACCATGCCAGCTCAGCTGAGGGATGCATCTCTGGACATCCTGTCGACCCTACACACTTCAGGGTCGGAGATCCAGAAGAGGATGCCATAGGGCCCGGCCCACCTCACCTCGTGGCCCCCCCAGGCCCCTAATCAGCCTCCACATCCGTGCTGGGTGCCCCCAAAACATCCCGGGGGCACGGGGACTGGCATGGTGACGATTGACGAAGACGCTGATATCATCACCGCGGGTGGTGTATCTCTGCAGCCGAGCGGGTCGCCACCGGATGAGGTGGGAGTTGTTCAATTCCATGGTCACCAAAGCCTCTGACCGCTTCCAGCTTGTGCCAGAGGAAACCAAGAAGGCTTTCCTGTACCAGAGGCGAGAGGCCAAGAGGAAGACCATCCTGGCAGTGCCCCTTCTGGATGACGTGTGGGAGGGGGGCCTGGCCCTCTTGTATAACCCTTGCACGGCTCTGGCCAAACGGATAGGCTGGAGAAAAAGTACTGGGTGCCGGAATCCGCACCCAAGTGCCTGAGGTTGCAACTATCACGGAATTCAGTGGTTTCGGCGGCCGTGAGGAAGCAGTTGGCCAACCCTTCCTAGTCGTCCTCTGTCCCTCCGGACAGCAAGGGGAAGAAGATGGACGCAATGGGAAGGAAGGTCATTTACACTGCGGTGTCCAACCTCAAGGTGGCCAATGCACTGGTGATCCTGGCCAGGTGCGACAGGGAGCTGTGGTGCAAGCTGGGCCTGATTCTGGAGTTCTCCCTGATAAGAGGATGGAGCCGATTCCCCTCTTCCAGGAGGCGATTCCCCTCTTCCACGAGGGGAAGGTTGCATCAGATCACGCCATCATAGTGGTATTGGACATTGCCGATTTAGGGTTTCTGGCAGATGGGTAACAGCATCTGCCTTCTTCGTCAAGGCTGGTTGAGGGCCACAATTTTCTGCAAGGAGGTCCAGAGGAGGGTACTGGACATGCCGTTCGACAGAAATAACCTTTTTGGGAAGGTCATTGACAATTCCCTGCAGGGACATCAAGGCGGATACAGAAATGGCCCATTCCCTGGGATTGTTCCAGCAGCACCGTTCTTCCTTTCGCTCCTCCAGGGGAAAGTCCAGCAGGTTGTCGAAAGGTTTCTCCTCATACCGCCAACCTTCAACATCCACGACTCAGGAAGCCTACAGAGGGCGTTACCAGGCCTACGGTGGAGGTGGTCAGCACTGCTGTCTCCCGCAAGGCACCGGCACCAAAGCAGGCCTGAACAGGCCAGGACGTCTGGCCTCCACCCGTGCACGCCAGTGGGAGGCCGGCTGACCGGATTCGTCAGCGAGTGGGTGACAATCCCCACAGACAGATGGTTGCTGGATGCTCTCTCCCAAGGACATACCCAGGAGCTTCATCACAGGTGTCAGGGGATCTGTCCAGTGGCCCTGGAGGAGCAGCACAACCTTCAGCTCTTGGAGGAGGTACGGGCCATGCTGCAAAAACAGGCGATAGAGCTGGTTCCCCCACTAATGGGGGGGGTGGAGGGGATATCCGGGGTCTATTCCAGATTCTTTTTAGTCAAAAAGAAAACCAGGGGCTGGGGGCCCATTCTAGACCTGCAACGCCTGAACAAGTACCTCCAGCCCCAAAAATTCAGGATGGTTACGTTGCAGCACATGCTAGGCCAACTGGAAGGAGGAGAAATCTTAACGTTGCTGGACCAGGAGGACGCCTACTTCCACGTCCCTCTTCACAAGAAGCACCAAAGGTTTTTATGCTTCGTAGTGCAGGGACCGCACTACCAGTTCAAGGCCCTTCCTTTCGGCTTGAAGTCGGCCCCCAGGGTCTTTACGAAGTGCCTGGCAGGTGGCGGCCCATCTGCGTCTACGGGGGATACACGTGTACCCGTACCTCAACTACTTGCTCATCCAGGCCAGCTCACGAGAGTTGGTCATCGGACGCACGGAGACGACCGTCCAGCTGCTGACGGATCTGGGGTTCTCAAGCAATTATCCGAAGTCCTGCTTGACATCGTAGAACGCTCTGTTCCTAGGAGCCAGACTCAATACGGTCCTGCTTAGCGTCGCCCTCTGAGGAGAGATTACAGGCCATGCGGTGGAAGGTGCAATGACTTGTCAATGAAGCCCACTACGTGGCGAGCCATCAAGTCGCTGCTCTGCATGTCATCTTGCATCTACCTTATCCAGCTCTGCAGGTTGCGGATGCAACCTCTTCAGGAATTCCTGGATGCTTGCTGGATACAGGTGTCTGGAAGCTTTGCGGACAAGATCCCGCTCTACGAGGATTTCCGTTGGGCGATAAGGTGGTGTGGCGTCGACTCCAACATCACCCGGTTTCAAAACCTGCTATACCAGGAAATGGTCACCACAGATGCTTCTCTGGAAGGCTGGGGAGCCCACACTGGAAGTCTGCACCCCAGAGGCAAGTGGCTGCCGCAAGAGAAGGATCTCCACATTAATATCATGGAGCTATGTGCAGTGTTCTGGGCCCTCAAGTCGTTCCTTCTCTGTCTGAAGGGCGAAGTGGCGAGGATCTTCACGGAGAACACCACCACAATGTTCTACATCAGGAAGCAGGGGGCCCTGTGTCCCCGGGGATCTCCAAAGAGGGGCAGGACTTATGGCACTGGGCCGTTGGACAAGGGATGTTTCTTGTATCTCTTCACCTGGTGGGAGTCAAAAACACAATTAAAACTCCCTCAGCATTGAACTGCGCTCCTGCCATGAGTGGGAACTTTGTCAGGACCAGGTGGGCCACATCTATGTCAAGTGGGGCAGGCCCGTGATTGATCTGTTTGCGGCGTCAAACTCCAAATGGCAGAAGTTTGCCAGCAGGTTCCACCAACCGAGGAGTCTGAGGGACGTGTTCGCCTTCCGGTTGGAAGGCATATTTCTGTATGGGTTTCATCCGTTGCCTCTCCTGCTAAGAGTCATCAACACACTCAAACAGTGCAGATGCAGGATGATACTCCTCACACTGGTGTGGCTGTGGCAGATTTGGTACCCGGACCTTCTCAACCTGTCGGCGTCGCATTCGGTGAAGCTGCCAGTAGTTCTGGATCTTCTCCCCAGAGAAGGAGGCGCAATGCTACACCATGACTAGGCTCGCTGAACCTGAGGGCTTGGCTCCTGCAGCCCTAGAGTTTGGAGGATGCCAGTTGCCGGCAGACTGTAGTGAGGTCCTTGCCAAGGCCAGAGCGTCATCTACTTTGAAGTGCTACGGTCAAAAGTGGAAGCGGTTTGCTATGTGTTGCCGGTCGCAGAAGATCACCCCTCTTGAGGGTCACGGCCCCACAGATCCTTCTGTGCTTAGCCAGGGCCGGACTGGCGCACACCTCCATCAAGGTACATCTAGCGGCTATCTCTCACTACTCCAGGTGCCCAGGAAGATCTTCACTTTGGTCTCATAGACTCGTCGAGGAGTTCTTCAAAGGACTGTTTTGATCTTTCCTGACGGTGAAGGCTCCTGCCCGGGCGTGGGAACTCAACGTGGTGCTGACGAGGCTCGTGGGGGCCTCCTTCCTGCCTATGAATCAGGCCACTCTTGTTGTTCTCGTGGAAAATGGCTTTCCTTGTGGCTTTCACCTCTGCCAGGAGAGTGGGTGAGATCCAGGCCCTATCCTGCAAGCAGCCATATCTGGTGCACCTCTTTCATGCTGAAGATTAATTCGGAATTCCACTACGAGCCTTTGGCGTTACCTGTATTTTTCCCGAAGCCTTCGTCGCCGGCTGAAGGGGCCTTGCACGCACTAGACGTTGCTCTTGCCCTGAAGTTAGACGTGACCTGCACAAAGAGTTTAGGGAAGACCTCTCAACTGTTCCTGAACTTTGGTCCTGTGACTATGGAAAGGCCTTGTCCAAGGCTTCCATCTCAAGGTGGCTTTCTGGCTGCATCAGTCATCTTTTGGTGAATCGACCGTTGCCTGGTGTCCGAGAGCCCATTCCACCAGAGCGATTGCGACAACGGCGTTCCTGTCTGGTGTGCCCTTGCTGGATATCTGCAGGGCTGCTGCGTGGAGGTCCACGTACACCTTCACGGAGTTCTAATGCATTGACAGGATTCCAGGGATCAGTCCTGAGTTTGCCAAGCAGTGCTACACAACCTGTTAGCTTGGGGTGAGTCTGTTCCAGTGGTAAGAGTTCATTGCTTCTGTTGAGCCTTGCTACCTCCTGTGGTTGTATAATGTTGTTGTACTGCTATGTATTTGTTGTTCATGAGCATTTGAATCCATGGCAGACCCCTTGCTGGAGAAGGAACAAGTTACTTACCTTTAACTATTGTTCTCCAGCATGGGTCTGGCATGGATTCACATGCAAACCTTCCCTCCAAGCCCTCTGCGACTCTTCTTGGTCATACTGCCACTTTACGTGCACAACAAATCTGAAGATGGCTGCCACAGGTGAGACTTGGGGAGAAAACTGTCATTGGGTGGCAGCAGTATGACCCAGAGGACAGTGATTGGTTTAGAGGAGAAGTACAGTTTGTAAGTGAAACCGTTTTTTCTTTTACTGAGGATTCCCAGCCTGCCTGGAAATATTCATGAGCATGTGAATCCATGCCAGAACCTTGCTGGAGAACAATAGTTACAGGTAAGTAACTTGTCCTTACTCTGCAAAGCACACTGGGAAGAGGGCACAGTGGAGTGCTCTCAATAAGCATTACTTTGGTGCAGAGCAAATAGTCTTTGAAACCGGCAACACCACTGGCCTCATACTAGTGGACTCACTTTAAAAAATCTTTTATTGGTGAATTTGAATTTCATTCCCAGGGTAATCGGGCCATCCAGTCTCAAACCCTTCACAGCTGATGGGTCTTGGCCTCCGGCTAGGCTATGCCCAATTGGTGGTAGTACCTCTTCTGTTTTGATTCGAAAAATGCTTTCTTTGTGAAAGCCTGTTTGACCTATTTCTGTGAAACTTTGACAAATGTTTCTCTTTTGATGGTCAGGAGTAATGTTTTGAAGCAAACCCATTTCTGCTGAAGTTTCGATGTGCTCCCCTTTGAGTGCCTTGTTTTTAAATTGGTTTTATCTTTTTACTAGGTTTTTATTTTTACTTGTTGCTTCTGGTTATGGTGTACCCCAAGTTTATATTGCATTTTGAAACTTTTTTTTAAATAACACCCCCCCCCCAAAACCTAGAGGAACCATTGATGAAACATATAGAGATCAGCCCATCAATATCTCTAACTTTTTTCTTTAAAAATTATAATTTATTTTGCACGGTAGATTATACCTTTAATTATATCGGTGTATCACAAAAACACAGTGCAAAAAACAAACATTAGATATTCATACAATTCACACCAACAGAATGGGCTCTTTCCTTCCAATATAGGTTATTGCCAATATAGGTTATTGACTCTAGTTCCATATACTAGTTTGTTCACACTTGAGTGTTAATTAACAAATATAATCCTTAGTGGCATGTGGAACTAGTGGGAATAATCTATATTGGAAGGTATAATCTGTGATCACTGCAAATGTATAGAATTAGGAACCATTTTTCCTTCCCTAGGGCATTGAGTTTAAAAATACAAGAAATGTGGAGCTTTTCAGTAAGCTTGGCCTCAGCAGACTAGTTTTTCTTTGCTTCCTCCCTTGGCTGCTTTTCAAGGGGTGGAAGGCAGTATACTCTGCATTTAAAGACTCCCTATGCATCTGATCTAATAGAAGCACCTCTATCTTGGAGCTCTGTTTTGTTTTGGACTTCTATACCAATGTTTGCTCTTTGTCCTCTTCCTCACTTTGCCTCCCTCCTCATTTCTTCTCCTGTTCCTCCTACGTTTCATCCCCTTATGTTTCCTTTCCTCCCCAGGTATGATTGACGGCACAATGTGGGACAGGTAGCTTGGAAGAGTGTTCTGTTTTTCAGGCCTGACCAGGATGACTGGAAAAAAAACGTAACTTTACCTGTAATCACACACTTTTAATGGCTGTTTGTCAAACAGCAGAAGTTAAAAGAATGGACTTTGTTGTTGGGGACAACATGTCCCAAAATCCCATGAGTACTAGAAAGAGGGCTAAATAGGCATGATGTGGCAGTAGTCAAGCAATTGGGCCCAACAGCCCACACCTGAAGGAACCTGGGAGGCATAAAAGGCTTCCTCAGGTTTAGGCAATGAGGGAGCTGGAACTGGAGTGAGCACTGTAGTAACTGAGGCAGAAGGATGAAGGCACAGTGCTGTAAAATCAAGCAGAAGTGGGAGAACCAGAGGGACGCCGGAATGTGGATGCAGCATATTACACCTGCTTGTTCTGAGAGGGTTGTGTTTCCCAAACTCTGAAGTGCAGAGGCTGCACAGCAGAAGACGTGCAAGGAGGCTGTAATTTCCCCATGCGAGAAGCCAGAAGCAAAGTTGTTCCCAAAGTCGTTGAAGTTGGCCAATCCACAGGACAAGCATCACAGAAGCCAGTTAGTCGGACCTGGTATTCTGATTCCTCATGCCAGCATTGCTGGCAACAATCTCCAGTTCCACAATTACCTCACGTATGAGGTAAAGTGAGGTGAAGTGTTTGTTGAAGTCTTTAAACCAAGGTTGTCCAACATACAGCCCGTGGGCCACAATGTGGCCCTCCATGCCATTTCATGTGGCCCGTGAGTTCGAAAAGAAAGCTTTGAACAAATAAACCGGGCCGTGGTGGAGGACTATTACTGCCTCTGGTGCTCCCTGAAAGGGGGAACTAGAGGCAGTTAATTACAGGCTATGGCCCTTTTTTATTTATTTGGTCAATGTTGCAGGGTTCAAGTCAATATTTTATTTTAGTTCTGTCTTTTCTTATATAACAATTGTTTTATGCTTATTTTATTTTCAACAAACTTCAAAAAGCGCAGCAGAAACAATGATTCTTTGTCATTGATATTTTGGGGGAGGACCTTCATCCACAACACTTTTGTTAGCAGGCATACATCGAGTGACTGACTGCACACTGTGGACACAATGTTCTTGTCTGCTGTTGGCGACATTGGAATGTACATGTTCCCCTTTAGAACTGATTGTAAACTTATGGCTTTTTGGTCACATTTCCTGCTGTAAAATGCACCATTTCAGCCCCATATTTGGAAAAAAATCTTGGGAGGGGGGAAATCCCCCAAAACCGTCCCTAGATTGTTATGGCACCCCTGCTACGCTTGGTCGCCCCTATTATTTCAGAGAAATATCAACACATACACACTGGAAGAAATCGTAAGAAACTAACCTTTGATCACTGCCCCTGACACCAAAAGCTATCTCTGGGACTGCATGGCCATGCCTGTGATGCTATTATGTCAAAGGTCACACACATCACTTTTGAATATACTGCTTTGGGTGAGGGTGTTGACTTTTGGCTCGCCGGCCCACCGGGTGACAAAAAGTTAATGCGTCTGCCCCACATTCAAAAAGGTTGGACCGGTCTGCTTTAAACAAAGGGACAATGGGAAAGTAGCACTTGTGTGTGGTCGAGTAATACACATTTCACTTGCGTGAAGAGCAAACATTACAGAGACCATTGTTAAACCCTTAAAGCTCATAAACATGAAGTGGTCGTGTGTCTTCCATTATAGAGAATAACATTGCGAAAGATGTTAAACCGCTTACCTTTGGGAAACCTATTAAGAAGTGGTCACGTGTGCCTAATTTCCATTTCTAAAGGAATACTGAACTCTAATCCTTTATTCAAACAAACAATCCCAACTTGTGAAGGAAGTCAAGTGGTTATTGTATCATTGCATATGTGGCTGAAGAGAGAGCAAGCATTGCCCAAGCCAAATGTCTTTCCCTATTTACCTTCAACTCTCTCTTCCTAAATATCATCCTTCCCGAGCCCTTCGCTCATCTGTCTCCAACTCCCTCAGGATCAGCCGCTTCTCGAAGCAACGAGCTGGGGGTAGATCTCTCTCTCTCTCTGCGGCAGGGGCCTCCCTCTGGAACAGCCTTCCTGCCTCCCTGAAACTTGAGGAGAACCATCTTCGGTTCCGGAAGAACCTCAAAACCTTCCTCTTTGCTTCTGCTTTCTCTCTCCCTCTCTCCTGCTAATTCTTCATTGAAACTGCACTGAACCTGCACCTGGGCCACTCTCACCGACCTCGGTCCTTGGCCCAGCCACTCTCCACTTGCACTGGCAACCCCTGCACTGCGGGACTGTCTCTGCATCCCTTACAGCCCCCCCTCCCAGCACTTGTCTGCACTTACCTTGCACTTGCCACCAGCTGGCCCTATTTATTATTTATTTTTTATTCTACTTACCCTGTTCAGCACTCCCCCCTCTCCCCTTCCCCTTTTTCCCCTTCCCCCTACCCCTGCACTTGCATGATCTGAATGACACCTGGCCTAGTAGGATCGTTGTCTGTCTTTTCCCCCCTGTTCCCCCCTCCCTGCCTCGTCGCGCCTTGAAACACTTGTGTATAGGCGCGTTACAAATTCCATATCATATCATATTTGACACTGAAAACAGCCTTTCTCAGAGCCAGAACACAATCTTATTTATGCCTTGAGGCGAATAGAAGTTTAATCCTGCTTAAGACATCAATGTTTAAGTACTACCTGAAGCCAAGATAGTGGCATCAAGACTTTTGGGTAATAGTTTGGCTAAATGTTGGCAGAGAAAGTGAAGGAAAAGTTGGGGAAAGGGGAACTTGCTGCTCATAAAGGTTGTTGAAGTTCACACAACCTATATTGCCAAAGACTGAGAGATTAGTGGGTCATAAAGGCAAACCTGGTTTGTTACTGTGGCAGACAGAGGCAAAGAGGGCTTCCCCTTTTGAAGAGACATTCAGAGAAAGAGTGCCTTGCCTATGTAAAGGTGTTGAAGTATCGTGCAGGGAGTCATGTCAAAGTTTGTCTTGAGTCCTAATACTTGTGAAGCAGTTGTGGTATATCGGATTATCGGAGGATACATACCTTCAGTGACCCAAGTAAAGTGGAATTCTATGAGGTAAGGGAGAATGTCCTCATGGTAAACTCTGGTAGACGTGAAGTTGTGGAAGTAGTAGCAGCACTCTGAAGTCATCTTGACAAATATTCCTATTGTGAAATCTAATACTGAAGCTGTGGTTGCATCACAAAGTACTGAAGTTGTGATTGTATCCCAATTTGAACAGAAGTAGTACTGCTAACCAAGACTCTTATTCCTCTTAACATTCTCCAAGTTGTATTTCTTTTGCACTGTATCAAGTCTTCTTGAAAGTGGTGAAAAGGCATTGTGTCTGGGAATAACCTTGATGCTATTCTGAGGAAGTAGAAAGTCTGTATTTATTGAGGAAGAACTCTGTTGGAATTTTGGTTAACACTTTACTTTGCTATTGGGATTTCAAGAACTGAATGTATGTGGATTTTCTTCGTTTGATGAACAGTGGAGCTGAAGTAACCTTGAATCCCGAGGAAGGGAGTGTTAGGGGGAATTTTCATTTCTGTGCCAATTCCCTTTAACCTTAGAGACCCCCAGGTCTTTTTCTGGACTCGGGGCTTTTTAACTTTTAACTCCTGAGGGGGAGTTTTTCTCACTCTTTCATGTGTTTTTCTGACTAGGATATTTGTGTTTCTTACTGTTGGGAGTTTGGTAAACTCCATAGGCATCTACCTTTTCGCATTGTGACACACAGCACTTTTTGTGCAGTGCCACTGAGAGGTCCCTTGGACTTCTCTTAATGTTTTAGATTTTCTGGGGTGAACTACTGTAAGATGACTCCCGTCTTACTTGCTTTTCTTTTGTGGGTCCAGCGCACACCACCCTATGTGGAGTGCTGGGGAGGGGGGGGGGTTACATAGTAACCCCTTTATCCCATGTCTCATGTAAAAGTCTGTTACACTAACTAACTTGAATGGCTGGTGGCAGTGGTTTCTTTTTTACTACTGCAAGTATGAATCCGGCCAAATCTTCGTGGGCATCCAGAAGACCCTACAGAACCAGAAACTCTCATCCAGAGTCCCCTCACCAGAGTCCAGGACCAAAGGATCAAGTAACTTCTAACCAGAGCTGTTCGTTTTTCTTTGGTGCTGAGAAAAAGGCGCCAAAATCACAAAGGCCGCTGGATCAAGGAGAATCAATTGCTGCAGTGTCTCTCTCTCTCTACCTCTCTCTCTCTACCTCTCTCTCTCTACCTCTCTCTCTCTACCTCTCTCTCTACCTCTCTCTCTCTCTCTACCTCTACCAAGAACAAGGGTCTGCTACACTGGAACAAATTATTCAGCTCACAGGAACTGTGGGGCTTGGAGTACATCTACTTTTTGCCAGTTGTTGTGCTTCCTAGCTTGGGGATGCTATTTAACCCTCTTTAGAGTTGACCTCAACTCACTTGCATTGGCCTTCCAGCTTCTGCTTCTTCAAGGTGGCTCCTCTTGAGCTTCTGTGATTTTTCTATTTGAACGACTGACTTTTCTAAAACATTTTCTAAAAAAGAGTGCATCAGAAGTTTGAACTAGCCCATTGACTTTGGCTGTCCTGGCTTCCTAAAGGCCCCCTTCTGAACCTATTTGCTTTGGCAGTGGTTGTTCACTTACAGGTTTTAATTGTTGAATACTATTATTGCTGGGCTAAAAGACTGATTACATCCCTTTAGGAGAATCTAACTGTTTTTCCAAGTACAAAGTATGTTCTGATTGAACTAGAACTTCCCCTCCTTATAACTCAGTATTGCAATGGTCATCACGGATAAGTGTTCTTGCTGACCTCAAATGTCACTCAATGTGCTGGAATATGTAGAACATTAAGTTGCTCACATGCTTTATTGCTCTTGTTGAATTGAATCCTTACGTTGGGATTAATGTTACTAGTAGTTGCTGCTTTTTAAAGATAGTCTAATTATCCTTGTGTATATATAAATATGTATACTTTAATTTTGTGTGTAAGTATTTACTTGGATACCTTTTATTTACTGATTTCATTGCACAGCTCTGCAGCTCACATTACCCCTCTTAAGATAAGCCTGGCTGCTTAGTCACACTACCAACTTGTGTAGTACAGGCCCATATTAAAAGGTGAGGTACCCAATACCAAGAGGTAAGTCTTTTGGACTCTAGCAATTCTTACCTAACGGGGAGTTCACCCATGTTACTGAAAAGGTTTACAAGAAACTGTAATGATCCTTGTTTAAGTTGATTAAATTGCCATATATTTTTCTTTGTATTTAATGTTTAATTGTGAGGGCCAGCAATCCTGTGTTAGAAAGTTTCATCGTAGTTTAGTTAGGTAGGGAAAACCCACAGTAGTGTAGGGGGAGTGAGGCATTTTTACATTATTTTCACCTTAATCAAATGCCATGTTTTGAACAATGATCAAAAAGTTGTCTGCCTCGTTTTGCTGACCCATCACAAAGCCTCAATGTTCAATGTAAGCGTCCTTGTCGGAATACTTTAAATGAGGTCTGTAATGTTCACAGTATTGGGTACAATAGACTCAATGTTGTATTAGTACTATAGTCCATACAATATTTTCTTAGTACAATTGTATTGCTTAAGTCTGGAACACTCAAGGGTACCCCAGATAGGATGGCCAGCCTTGCGTTCTGCCACTAAAAGCCAGGATCAGACTTTCATGGGAACATGTGATCTTTCAAACGGCTATGAACCGAGCCCTCTCAAACCGCTGATCCAGAAACTCTACAACTGCAGGTAAATGGAGGCGGTTGAGAACAGTCACTTGTGCTGTTGGTTTGGTTGTTTATGGACAGGGATTGTAGGTGCAAAGTGTTCTTTGGGTGACTGCTTTGGCAGCTGGGCTCGGTGTTTCCTGTCTTCAGCAACCTTTTGGGAATGGACTACCACCTGGTTGTACTTGGCTAAAACTGGACCCTGTGACGACTCCAATGACATTAGAAGACCTTTAGGGCACCACAGGCATGACAAGCAGTTGGAGTGATTCCAGAGGGTCTCCAGGCATGAAGCGGGAGGACCATAGAACTCAGATTCCACCACGGCTTCTCTTCTTGGTAGACAACTGCAGTGTCACAGGCCAACAGCGAGATGCACTTCACAGCACCAGGTTGCATGTGATCCCTTCAACAGTAGAAGTTCCCACTTCAGGTGATGGGATCCAGGTATAGAACCACAACTCCTCAGAGCTCCAGGGACTAGTCTCTCAGTGATGCAGGACTTTGGACTGGTTAGCCCATCAATCCAAGGGAGGGAGGCACAGTGGAAAGTCTCCTCTGAGTAAAGAGCAGAGCTTTGTGTTGCGGTGTACTTGCCTGGTCAATGCAGGTTACAGCAGCAGTCCTCTGGCGCACTTCAGCATCCTCGTCTTCAGAGATTTGGGCTCTAGTGGTCAACTGCTGGATTGCTCCAGATCCCCGCTGATCTTACTGAATCCCAGGCTGGGTGTACCCCGGTATTCCAATGCAAGGACCTATATTTAAACTCTGAGCTACTGTTCAATCATGGATGGCTAGTTCAGGAGCAGCCATGACTCTCACAGGTTTGGATGTGTGTTTTGGGGCTTTCTGCAGGCCCTCCCCAAGTCCAAGCTGATCATTCCCACAGAGAACCTGATTCCTGTTTTCTGGACAGCCAGCAAAGGGCAATTACCATATATCTCCATTTTCTTTGCCTCTCTTGGCTTGGACAGCTGTCAGGTCACTGAAGCACAAAGATGGGGCTTAAACTAAAATGTGCACCCAGTTTGATGACTAAATTGCACAAAGGCAGCCATGCAATAAAAAATTAAGGGGGCATATGTGCACCCAAAATGGTTAAATACATTTTTTTTAAAAAAAGGTCCCACTGCCAAAAACCGATCCGTGTTTTAACCAGGTGTAGAATAAATGTTGTAGGCTGAAGTGGTGCTTTTTCATAGACCTAAATGGGGTGGGCAATGTCCCCCTGGCACTGGTACACTTGGAGATCGACCAATGTTCCCAAACCAAATTAGTTAAACCCAGGGAGTTAGGTTGGAAAAAAAGACCTCACTCCCAAACATCAGTCCAGGATCACGCAAACCTGCAGATATTCTGAGGATCCCTTTGAAAGAGATGAGAAAGCTGCAAAAAGAAAGGATTTTCCTAACCGACTGATCACTGTCCTAACCTGCCCTTGACAGACATTCTGGGTGCACATTGATTTGTGAGTAAGGCACTAGTTACATTGGGGCATTGTGATGTCACAGTGGCCACTGCAGTCTCAATGTCTTTTAGTTCTGTGTTCTACACCTGTCTTGGTGTTTCAGTCACATTGTTAACTGGGTGCATCACAGAGCTCATGGTAAAAGAATTACAATTACTTTGTGTTTCTCAAGTTTGTTTATAGTTGTACATTTTAGCATTTGTTGTTGCTGAATGCAACATCTTTATTCATGTTTTTCAGATTTCATTTCCCCAGATCCAGTTGAACCGCCTGGGCACTGATTTGCTGGATCAACAGGACATGTATTTAACTCCCGACCTGCAGGACCACATGCAGCCACGAGTGGAAGCAGTCCACAAAGTGAAACACTATTATCGCCTTTGGGTTCTGCCGCAAATATGGATTGGCATCAGTTTCGACAGGCTAACCCTTCTGGCCTTGTTTGATAGGTGAGAAGTTTGTCACCAACAAACCTCTTTCTCTGTTTACAGTAGAAGCAAGGCAATTATTCCTATGTTCTTCATGTTTTCTTTTCAGTTAATGGAAATGTAGCTTTGAAAACGAAAACCATCCCTTTTCCCTGGTTGTTTGTTGGATTTTTCTATTTTGAAACAGACCTCCTAAAGAGGCCAGTGCCTTGAGACTATATTTGTGGAGGCACTTTTATCTGGAGAGTCTGGCTTATGTTTCTCCTTTTATCCTTGCCAAGCTTGCTCTGCCTATAGACTGTATCATGGCAGAGCTGCACCTAGCTCCTCTTTCTCAATGTAGAATTCACAGTGGATGTCAGGGCATCTCCTTGGTGGCTGTGTTTCTGCTTACCCTGTGTGTTTTACTTGGTTGCTGTGTTGGTCAGTGGCATCTGGGCAGATTGGGCACCATAAGGGTGTTCTTTTAGTATATTTCTGGATCCTATGTTTAAGGTTCGGGAAGATCAATCCACACATTGGTTGCATGGCTTCTCAGTATATGGCCTGATTTTCTAAGGAATAAATGTGGCAGAGCAGGGTGGAGCAAAGATGCATGCTGGCATACCTAAAATATGAATGTCCGTACGGCTTGTGTATTCAAATATGCTTGCTATATAGCTTTTGCAGAAACTGTGATGCAGTATATTACAGGTGAATAGTTTGTAAGGGTCGTCATAAAGGGCAGTGACCTCTGTAGGAGCCACTAAAGGTTCAAGAGTATTTTGGAGTGAGTGACTTAGCATTTTTTAAGGTGGTGTTGCGAAAACCTGGTCAAAACTCAATGGTATTACATGGAATAAACCCAACAGGAAAGCTTGTGGTGCTAGTGACAATGAACTGTCAAATTTAGGAATGGTCTACACAGTTAGTTTTTGCCAAATGCTTTTCTATGGGCCCTGGGTTAATCACTGGAGCTGTCATAGTTACAGTTCAGCTGTGAAGGTACAGCGTGCAGATGCATACACATGGGCAAGACACCAAAACGTCCCTGGACAACATAGGTGGACTGAAGAAAAAATAACCTGATGCTGCGGATCGTGGTAGCTACTTCTGTAGCAGTCATTGCAGCTTTGCCTTGATGGACAAAGCAGTGCAGACAGTGGCCCAACTTTTTCAATATAGGTAAATAGGTGCTTGAGCAGTTGTAGGTCGTGTACACTATCTACTGCTGGTTAATTGTGCAGGATTTAGGGGTCTAAGAAACAAGATAAGCATGTTAAGTGTGTGGCAAGTGATTTTTTTTATGGCAGTCAGTCATAAGGTGAGTAACTCAACTGTGTACCCACCAAGTACAGGGAATGAAGCGCTGGGGTAGATCCCTCTGTCCTTCAACTTTGGCTTGTATAGTGTAGGAGCAGAGGCTTTATCTTCCTTGGCTAAATCTTTCTGACAAAGTTGTTATAGTGTAGATGCCCCTTCCCTCTTAGAATTATTGTGGGCTTTTATAAAGTTTGGTATTTTTCTTGGTTCCACTTTGGGGCCCTGGAATTTTCTACCTGAAACTGTGACTTCGGGAAGTACCAGTGATTTTTATTAGTTAATTGAATGTACAGATCACTGCTGTTCACCCTTTTAGGATAGGACATCATTGGGCTCTTGGTTACAACTTTTGTTTCTACGTTCCTGGGACCTCACTTTGCACAGTACATGTTTTCTGATTTCACTGTTAGGCAAGATTGTATGCAGTACCATTTAGGTGCACTACAACAACCCTAACCTCCTGGCAATTATCAACCCAACCTTTGGTATAAGTCTGTACTACACATGTTGGTAGCGTGTTGAGCAGCCAGGCTTATCTCAAGAGGGGTCAATGTGAGCTGTAGGGGAGTTGCACAGAGATTCACAGTGACAAGCATTCAAATAAACACTTAAACACAAGGTTTTTTGAATAATCAATTATTAATTTATCAGCCAGTTAGAATAAGCCTTCTTCAGAAGGGGGCAATATAACTAACACTCAAATACACTTCAAAATACACACTTTAGAGTTTGTGATAGAGAAAGGTTAATATGATGCAACAAGAGATCTCACAAATATTCTCAAAGCAGGCACGTACTTTTAGTTTTAAAAAAAAAACAATGTTAACCCTTTCCTGGAAGGCAGACCAACATCTTCACAGAGGGAAGAAGAGTCATTAGGGGAGCCAGGCTAAGCCAAAGTCAATTTGCGCAAAGTCTAGGTGAAAATGAAGCACTTCTCAGAGGTACGTAAAAGTCTTGCACAGTATTTTAAAAGACTTTGTACAAAAGAAGAATTCAAAGTAGGGCCAAAAGCTGTTTAGGCTTGTGAAGTAAAGAAGCTGTCAGCAACTCTACAGAGCAACCACAAAAAGTCTCACCAACAGAGAACAAGTGTTGTTGCACAACAAGAGGTAAGTTCTCAGACTTTACAGTACCTTTATATTGAAGAAAAGTGCAGCAGATGACTTCTGTTCCTGTGCAGCTCTGCAAATCTCACGGTTCCTGGGCCTCAGTCGTGGGGACAAGAGGGAGGACTTCTGGGGACTCCTGCACTGCAATGGGACGGGCATTGCTCGCAACTGGCAATCTTCAAACAAGTGGCACTTCGGTGTTTCAACTCATAGCGACTACCGCAAATAGCAACACCACGGTTTCTGGCTGTCGAGATGGACTTTGCTTGCTTCGGCGGTCCAGCACTCTGTTGAGGTGGCTCAGGCTCAGTCAGTCCTGCTTCCTGGGAGTCCAGAGGATCTTCCTGGAGCTCTTGGCCAACTTAAAAGACCTCTTCCCTGGCGTTTCGGTTTCCAGCAGCAACTCTGTGGAAATTCAACCAGCTCAGGGAAGATGTCCAGGTGGCTTACTTTGGAGTTGATTGGTCCCACCAACTCAAAGGGAGAAGTTGTCCTTGCAGGGGATTCTCTGTCGATACGAATGTGGAGTTTCTGCACAGCAGCAGGGCTTCACCGGGCAAACCAACGGCCCAGGAGTTGCAGCAGGCGTCCTCTTCAAGTTCTTCTTCGGTTCCTTCGTCCAGTGGTCGACTCTGCCTTCCAAGTCAAAAGCCTTGCCTTTTAACCAGGTTTCTCCCATTCATTCCAGCCTAGCTGTCAGTCACCTTGCCGGACAGTCAGCCGGCTAATCACTACAGAATACATTTGGATCTCCTAGGAGACTAAGCACAGGGAGTTTCGGGCACCTTCCTCACCCCACCAGACACCCTGGAGCCAGAGGCGGGCTTCACTCGTGAATCCTGCCAAAGGCAAAACGATCAAAGGGACCAAACCTAGTTGGGCCCGCAGAGTACATTTCAAGAAAGACCTTTCCAAGAAGAAATGGCGAAAAAAGAAGACTGGGGCCATTTTGACAAAAAAGGCACCCTTGGATGCTTTACTGCAGCTGCGTCCGCAGTCCGCGGTAAATGCACACCATGGTAGTTAAAAGTAAACCACTGCTACCAGCCATTCATCGAGGAAAGGGTAACATAAAAATGTTACATGAGAAGCTAGACAAAGGGGATACCAAGTACCCCTCCAGCACCCTATTGTAAGAGTGTGTGTGCTCGGTTTAGAAAGTTACAAATGTAAGTAACGTTAATTTCACTTTACTGCTCTTGGAAACAGTAGTTTATCCAAGAGGAGGTATTCAAACCTTTGGGAAATCTGAAATACTTCCCTGTGCCACTGCACTGAAGGTTCTATGTGCCACGATGTAAAGATGATGCCTATGGAGTTTGCCAGACTCCACAACCAAAAGAAACGGTGTACAAAATCACATGTAAATACATGAGAGAGTGGGGAAAAAAAGGCCTCCCTCTCTCGAGGTTAAAAAAATCAAGTCCTCAAAATCCAGCACGGTTGCTGGGGGTCTTTAAGGTGGAGGGAATTAGCAAATTTCTGAGAATTCTCCCTAACACTTTATTTCTGGGTGGTCCTTTGTCGCTGTTTTGTGAGTTTAACCCTTTTAATCCCTCTTTGTAAAGTAAAGCGTTACATATGAATGGAAAAAAGATGCTATATTTAAGTGTTCTATAATGTATTAGAGGTTGTGGGGAATAGTTCAAACCAAACCATGTACTGGCATGGTGATTTCTAGATATGCCCATGCATGCATGTACATACATGTCTGCCTGTGAATACCCTTTCTCGTCACCCCTTAGTACAATAATGTGTAGTCTATTCATTATTTATTCAAATGTGTTGGCGCTGGCCCTAACCAGTTGTGCTAAGAGCGCCTTACAAGTTTGTAAGGTGGAAGGTAAAACATAAGTCACTAAATCTTTTCAGGATAGGATAGAAAGATTAGACTAAGCAAGTGGTAGCAGAGATGTAGGGGTGTGGTTATGTGTGGGGAAATAGGTATGTTGTGAGGCTCTTTCTGAAAGTGTTGATGGATGGTGAAGAGGTAGGGTGTTCCATGCCATGCCCCGGGTGCCCAGTGGATAAATGCGTCTTTTTGTGTGTGCAGGTTAGTTTGCCGAGAGGAATGCTGGCTTGCTTGTCTGGTGTTTGTTTTTGTGGGTGATTGGTTTGAGTTGTGAAGATAAGATGGGGTTTTGTGGTGCATGGCTTTGAGGGCAATTCTTTCTGGTACGCGCAGCCAGTGGAGCTGTGCAAGAGCTGGGGTGATGTGTGAGCGTTTGGCTAGATGGTGGATGAGTCTGGCTACTGTGCTTTGTATGGCTTGCAAGGGATCAAATGTGCTGCTGGGGAGGCCAGTTAGGAGAGCAGTGCCATAGTCAAGCTTGGTGATTACAAGTGCTTGGTTTGCGGTGCAGATGTCATTAGAAGGAAGGATATGTCCGACCATATGTAGGAGGTATAGTTGTAGATTGCATGTTTTGGTGACGGCAGTTATTTGATGTGTGAAGGAAAGGTGGGGGGTTGATTGTTGAAGCCAAGGGATTTGACAGGTGTCGAGAGAGATGTGGGGGTTGTCCGTGGTTAGTTCTTCGACTAAGGTGGTGAGGTTGGGTTTGTGTCTGGAGGGGCTGTTAGGACAGTTTTTCTAAAGTACACCTAAGTAAAACTTGATAAGACTATATCCCCTGGGTCATAGAGAAACTCCAACTCTTCCTACAGGCATGTACCAACCACTATAGGTAAGATGGCAATGACAGAGTAGTCAGGCTTATCTTAGGAGGGAAAGAGGACTGTAGGAAGGCACAAATGTGTAGCATAGATATGGTCCAAAGAAACACTTCTACACTGATAAATGTTTATTTTACATGTACACAGGCAAAGGCAATTCTTTAGAAAGGTAAGTAGTATTAAGTAATAAACACAAACACAATACTTATTGGTAACTATAAAACACTTTATTATAATGCTTTGTTTTGGCTGAACATTTACAACCTTTACAATTAATAAGTTAATAAAAGTAGAAGAAAGAATACAAAACACTTTAAAAGGGACAATTTAAAAGACCGCAGCATTAACTACCACAAAGTTTAGAATGTAACTAGATTTTTCACATGCAGTGAATCAATGGTAAGGACAACTTTATGATTATTACTCCAAGGACTTTGCCTATAGGTAATATGAATTTTCTATCCATTTTAGGTTATCCATCTTAAGTTACATACATTTTCTATCCATCTTGGATTATCACTGTTCAATAAACGGCCACTCTGTCCCTATTATGCCTAGGTGAATCTATCCCAGATAATGCAATTCTCCCAGCCATAAACAGTTTCAAGGTACAAGTTACTAAAAATGGGGTGTTTTTGGTAGAATTCTTATAAACAGTAAAATGTCTCACTGATAAATTTAGCAATATCAAATGACCATTATAATCTTTTCCCCATAGTTCATCTGAGGTTAATACTTGAAAATCCCCAAAGAATAAAAAAAAAATCATTCTCTCCTGCAGTATGCAATTCAAGGTGAGTAAAACCACATTAGACTTATAGAATGGCAGTATGCAATTCAAGATAAGTAAAACCCTATTTGTAGTAAACTTTCACACATATTCTGTTCCTATACTACTATTACATTCCAGAATAGTGGAACACAATTCAAAGGTAAGCAAGAATTTGCCAATACATTTTCAGAGTGGCAGTATGCCATTCAAACGTAAGTAATAACTTTAACATAATGAATTTCTATTTCAGGAATGTAACAGTTACAGCACCAACAATCGCAAGTAAGTACACTTGTAAGAGTTCCTCCATAAGAATCCTTCTGCTTTAGCAGTCCTTCCCTAATCTAGAGCTTGAGTGTTCTCAGAGGCAGAAGGAGGTCCAGTGGCCAGCAGTAGGCAGAACAGGAATAGGCAGAGTTCCAGAGAATATTTTTCTTAGAACAAGTAACCGACTTTAGAGTCAGTAAGAGTTCAGGGACTTCATAGAATGCACACTGAATGCGTTCCAGCCTTAGGCCTGGGTGAACGGTATGGGAGAACTCCAAAACACACAAATCACCACCCTAGCCACACAGGCATGGCACAACGAGAGGAATGTTCCACCCCCTTGTCCTTTGTCTGCCAGAGTGCCTGAATGGGACTAGTTCCCACTGGTGGTCTGGCTATCCTGATTGGACAGCCAAAGGCCCCTTTGTGTCAACTGCTGAGGAGGATTGCTGAGGGGTAAGTACTGGAACTTTATAAAAGGCGAGGCTCTTGCAATGAAAAGGAAGTCGACCACTGGAAGATGAAGTAACCGAAGAAGACAACGACCAGACGCCTGCAGATCCTTTGCATCACTGTGAAGTGACTACTGCTGTCCTGACCCAGTTTCATGTGCGACTATGAAATCTGAAGAGGAGTCCTCCATCCCTTGGTCTGGTGGGAACAACCAGTCCCAGGGCTAACTTTGATTTGAGCCATCTCCCGAGGTCCATTGAGTTTCAATGGCTGCGAAACCCCAATACTAGCAGACCTGCTGCCCATCTTAAGTGCATCGTCGTGGAAAGGCTGCATCCGCCCAAGTCTTTGCTGAGCCTTCAGGAACACTCCAGACCCAATCCAACTCGTCCAGACCCCCTCATCAGGGTGTGGAACTGCAGGAACCGAAGAAGATTGACCGGGCAAATTCTGTCCTTTGTTTGTGCTGCTGAAAAGTCACAAACTGCAGGGTGGCCAAAGAAGTTGATGAAAGCAGTGCCGGAGGTCCTCCCCTGAAACTGCTGCTGAAAGATCCCATCCATTGTCCTGCCTTCCGTCATCCGACCAAGGAATCCAGAGGTTGAGTCCTGAGCTGCAACATCGTGGAGCATCCACCACGAAAATGTTATTCACACCTATGGTGCTGTGGGGGGGGGGGGGTATTGCTTACTTTAATACAGAAAGTCACTCCAGAGCATTGGAGTGCACGTAGAGGTGTCCAGAGCAACTCACTCTTACCTCCGACTGGGGCCCCTGCATGTGTCCCTTGAGCAA
The DNA here is from genome assembly GCF_040938575.1 of Ambystoma mexicanum. Classification (NCBI taxonomy): domain Eukaryota; kingdom Metazoa; phylum Chordata; class Amphibia; order Caudata; family Ambystomatidae; genus Ambystoma; species Ambystoma mexicanum. The sequence goes on from NC_090940.1 coordinate 96,490,880, forward strand.
GGCTTTTAACATGGTCTCCAATGTTGGTTAAGTCTTCTTGGATCTTTCGTGGCGACTAGAAAGTATCCACCGGAACTATTGATGCTTTCAAAGACCTTAAGCCTCTCCAACTGCCTTTTAGCTAGGGTTGCATTTTGGATTTTAAAAGACTTGCTGTGCAGGGCAACTGCCTCTAGAACCCGAGGCTCTGCTAGGATTACACTAACCAACTGTTTTCCTTCCTAAAAATCACTGTTATATGTTTGTGCTAACTAAATGCAATTACCATATGACTTTTTGGGTGTGCGTTTTTACCAATAATACAGTAGACCTGTCAAACTCCTGTAACAAGTGTGTGTATTCAGCAAATACCAACTAAGAAATGGGCTTTTGAAAGTATTGTAAAGTATACCTATGTGTGTTGGTTTATTTAACAGTGACTCTTGTGTACATTACATAAATCTATATTTTAATATAAATGTTTGTGCGTGTTTCTTTGATGTGCGTTTAAACTGGGTACAGTGTTCTTCTGCTTAAGATAAGCCTGCCTGCTCTGCCACTCTACCAAGGTCTGGGAGTAGTACAGACTGATACTAAGAGTTGGGGGGGGGGGGGAAGAATCGGCAAACCACTGGGATAGCTTACTAAAGACTTACCTCCCAAGTGAAGTGGAAAACTCCCCAAACAAATGGGAAACAGACAAATGAAAAATCTGGGAAACTCCATAACATTTAGAAAATTAAATGGATTCATAATGCCTTGATGAGTGTCTGGCACTACGAAGTGAATGTAACTGCTAGTTTGTTAAATACTCTTTCTCATGTTACCCCCATATACAATCGGCATCAGCCTCACCAGTTTAAAATATAACTGTGTATTCTAGTACCACAAGGTGTATACCTAGTATTATGAGGTTTGTCAGTCAGTGTGTCAATATAAAGAGATGATCACATAACTGTGCACGTTATTTTGAGGGTGTACTCTATGATTAGCACTTTCTAATGCCCAGGATCTTCATGTACATGACCACCAAGATATATTTATGAACAGCAATTTTGAACATAAGTAAATTATGGAGTTCCTATAGATTGGCTATCTGTACCTTTTTGTTTATAATGCAGTGCCTGACATGAGCATGTTTTCGACAACACATGCAGGTGACGGTGCGTGGATGACGTCACCCGATCTGCAAGCACAGTTTAAAACGCAGGCATGTAAATTAGAAGCGGTGATGGCAGCCGCCAGTCTGCCACTCCTGATCGCCAGCTTGCATTGTTTTGAGAAAGAAAGTTGAGAAGGATACCTTAACAATATGAACAACCTAATGGTTACAGCGCATGTTTCTTTATTTCTCAGACAACAGCCCATTATCTACTGGCTTTACGCTAATATAGGAGAAGTGCAGGAGACACACACTATGTAACTGTAATCTAAATGTGGATTTAATATGAACTATCCCATTTTAACGTGATTGTTTTTTTTCTAACAGTTGGCCTATTAGAAGAGGTACACAAAGGTATTAAAATATATTAGGGTTTTTTTGTTCAAGGATGTTCTTAAGAGGAGTATAACATCACTAACACTGTTTTGTCCTTTTGTCCTTCTTTTTCCTCCTTTTTCCTTTGGTTGATATAAGTGGTTATGAGACCGGCATGGTATCAAGAGAGACACAGACTCAAAAGAATTTGTTTAAAAATCGTTTGTTCTGGAGCTTGTGGATCTGCTTCGATCACAGTAGAGAGAGAGGGCGGGTGGTTCTCTATACTGACTTCTTTATCCTCATTATCCCCTTTCATTGCCCAACTGCCCTGTTTAAACATAGTGGATAAAACCCCATTTAAATGTTGTCCCTCCTGCTGCCGTAATTTTCAGTGGAAGGACACTGTCCTATATCCAGGATCAAGACCAGTACTACAATGATGATGACATTTATATAGTACAGTCACCCGACCATCAGGACCAGCCGGTTGCAGACTCGCTAGTTGACAACCAACTACATTATAATGAATTGGTACTGAAGGTGGCGCAACATTGACACTGAGGAGACACAAGTCGATAAGGTCTTTGTGGGAAATATCCTTCGGGACAAAAAGGCAGCCACAGAATTCATAACTCTCCTGCAGTCAGTCCAGAGACTTATTCAACCATCCCTCATAACACCTAGTCCAACAAGGCCTGTCAACCCAAGGATAGACAAGCTGTTCAGTCCCGCACCCACTGACCTCCCTGTACATTAGGGGCCAGCTCAAACCAGATTCTCTGGTAGTTACCACCACCAGAAAGAGGGCAGGCACATCCCTGGCTTCTGCCGACGCCCCGCTAGTCAAGAAGAGTAAGAATATTTACACGTTTGGGAGAAAGGTAGCTTCCTCTGCAGCGTACCAGACAAGAATTGCTAATAATACAACCTTGTTAGCTAGTTACACCTGCCACAAATGGGACGAGATGGAACTACTACTACAGACCGCCCCAGGACCATTGAAAGCCCAGCTGCTTAAGACTGTTTAAGAAGGGAAACTAATCTCAAGCTGCATCCTGAAAAACAACCTTGATGCGGCGGACAACACAGGACGTATCATAGCCAAAGGGACGCTCATTAAGTAGCATGCCTGGTGTTGGGCAAGATTGTATGCAGTACCCCGTGGGAGACTGCACCCGCCTTGTCATCTTGGCAATAGAAACACAACCTTTGGTATAAGTCTGTACTACACAATTTGGTAGAGTGACTGAGCAGCCAGGCTTATCTCAAGAGGGGTCAGTGTGAGCTGTAGGGTTGTAACCTAGAGTTTCACAGTGACAAGTAGCCAAATAACGCTTCCACTCAAGGTTTCTTGATTAAACAGTTATTTATTAATTTAAGTCAGTTTGCATAAGCCTTCTTTAGAAGGGAGCAAATCTGTAACGCTTAAATATACTTCAAAATAAACACTGTTTCAATAAATCAGTAGATACCCATTTGGGATGGGGCACAGACACTTCCTACACCCTGAGTTGACTTCATTAACTAGGACACTGTGGACAAAGATATATCACTGGTACATTTAAAGCAATACTGAGCTTGGTGTCAAAAGTAAAAGATTATGGAAGGAAACAATGGTTAACAAGTTTCTCAAACAGGTAAGCACTTTTAAACCCCCCCAATGCAATGTAGATTAACCCTTTCCCTGCTATACAAGTAAAGAATGTATGACGTTTTGGAGGGACAGATCAAAACAGTCAGAGGTTAGAGTCTTAAGGGAGCTAGGACAGCCAATGTCAATTGAGGGAAGTCTAGGGGAGTTGAGGCACTTCTTGAAGGTGAGAAAACGTCTTGCACAATGCTAGAGAGTTTTGTAGAAATAGAAATCACCGTTGGGCCACAAGCTGTGAGGCTTGTGATGGGCAAAGCTGCAAGCAACTCTGCAAAAGGTAGCAAATGCAAGTCTCAACTGAGAGCTAGCAAGCTACACAAACAAAAGGTAAGTACCCCTTAGTTTACAGTACCTTAGGTCTGAAGAAATTGGTTCCAGCTGGCTTTTGTTCCTGTTGCAGGATGGCAGATCCTTTTGATACTGGGCCTCAGTCGTCGGGACAAGAGGGAGGACGTCTGCGGACTCCTGCACTACGATTCGAAGGTCGGCGGCAGCAATGGGCAAAGTTCAGAACAGCAGCACTTCGCATTTTCAGCTTCTTGTGAATAGCACCGCCGCGGTTCTCGGATACCTTGTTGACTTTCCTTGCTTCTGGGTTCCAGCACTCTGTTGAGGTGGCTCAGGCTTGGTTAGTCCTGCTTCTTGGAAGTCCGGAGGATCTTTCTGGAGCTCGGGTCAGACTTAAAAACAATGCAATCTGTTCTGGGGTTCCTGTCACCTGGCACTCGGTTCCTGTAGCAGCAATGGAAGTACAGCCAGCAGAGAGGTTTTCCAGTCGAGTTCGTCTTGGGGTTGATTGGTCCCACCAATCCAAGGGGAGAAGTTGTTGTTTGCAGGGCTTCTCTAGTCGAGGCAAATTCAGAGCTTCAGCACTGCAGCAGGGCTTCACTGGTCAAACCAAAGGTCCAGGAGTTGCAGCAAACTTCTCTTCCAAGTTCTTCTTTGTATTCCTTCGTCCAGTGGTCGACTCTGTCTTCCTTGCAAAAGACCTTGCCTTTTATGCAATTCACTACCGTTAATTTGCATCCTAGCTGTCACTCACACAGCAGGGTGGCTGTCCTCAAAGGACAGCCAGCCAGCCAATCGCTTCTTTGGGTGCATTCCTGTAACCAAGGGGATTAAGCACAGTTAGTTTCGGAACCTTCCTCGCTTCCCGCCCTGCCAGACACTCTGGATCCAGCGGCAGGCTTCACCAGTGAATTCTGCCAATGACAAAACGTACAAAAGGAACCAAACCTGGTTTGGTGCGCAGTGTAAATCTCAAGAAGGACATTTCCAACAAGAAATGGTGAAAAAAGAGACCGGGGCATTTTGACAAAATGGGCACCCATGGGTGCAATACTGCAGCTGCGAAAGCAGCCCGCGGTAAAAACACTCAATGGTAGTAAAAAGTAAACCACTGCCACATTAATTGTAGAAAGGGTAACATAAAAATGTTACATGAGGAACTAGAAGGGGATACAAAGTAACCTCTCCAGCACCCTATTGTAAGATAGTGTGTGCTGGGTCTAGAAAGTTACAAATGTAAGTAAAGTCAATTTCACTCCACTGCTCTTGGAAACAGTAGTTATCCAAGAGAAGGTATTTAAACCTTAGCAGAAATCCAGAGGACTTTGTTAGGCAGAGTTTGTATGCAGTACCCTTTGGGACCACTACACACAACTATGACTACAGGTGTAAGCAAACCAACCTTTGGTATAAGTCTGTACTATAATTTTGGTAGCGGAGCTGAGCAGCCGTACGTGTCTCGAGCGAAATGTGAGTAGAAATGATGCTACACAGAGGTCTACAATCGCACGTATTCATATAAACTCTTATACTCAAGGATTCTTTGATAAATACTTAATATATTTATCTGTCAATTATAAAACATTAATAAGGAGGCAATTATATAAAACACAAATATACTCCAATACTATTTCAGAATACGTTTCAAGAGGAGTAAAAGGCAAAGGTTACTGGAACATGAAAGGTTACAATTATTCTTACAGTGTAGATATTTTGAGTTCACCAGAAGATTCAATTCAATAGGCTAGGCCAAAGTCAATGGGCTAAAGTCTTGGATAGGATAAAGCGGTTCTGGTAGTTCAACGGAAAAGTCTCTGCACAAGTTCTCAGAAGTAGTTTGTAAAAAGCATTATCATATGTTGGGTCACAAGCTGATTAGGCCTGCGCGTTGCAAAAGTTTCAAGCACTTTCACCGCGAGAGGTAAGTACTCTGTCTGATTTCACAATACCTTGCAACGAAGAAAAGGATTTAGCTGATGACGTCTGTTCCTGGCAGTTCCTGCAGATCTCGCTGTTCCTGGGCCTCAGTCGTGGGGACAAGAAGGAGGACGTCTGGGGATTCCTGCACTGCACTTGAACAGTGACAAGCTCGCAACTGGAAAACTTCGATTCCGATAGTTATATGTAAAGCACACAAACTGGTGTCCCTCTCCTTGGTTATTCGGTTTCCTGCAGCACTCTGAAGAAAATACAACCAGCTCCGAGATTGGTATCCAGATGACGTACTGTCGAGTTGATTGGTCCTACCAACTCAAAGGGAGAAGTCGTCCTTGTAGGGGCTTCTCTGTCGAGATGAACTTGGCAATTCGAACCTGCAGCAGGGCTTCACAGGGCAAACCAACGGTCCAGGAGTTGCAGCAGCCGTCTTCTTAAAGCTTGTCTTTGGTTCTTTCGTTCCAGTGGTCGACTCTGCCTTCCAAGCCAAGAGACTCGCCTTTTATTCAGTACTCTCCCATTAATTCCAGCCTAGCTGCCACTCACCCAGCAGGGTGGCTGTCCTTGCCGGACAGTCAGCCAGCCAATCACCACAGAGTGCATTTGGGTCTCCTAGGAGACTAAGCACAGGGAGTTTCGGGCACCTCCCTCACTTCCTGCCCACCCCAGACACTCGGACACCAGAGGCGGTCTTCACTCCCGAAGCCCGCCAAAGGCGATGGAACAAAGTGACCAAACTAGGTTTGGCGCGCAGAGACAAACTCTGGAAGGACCTTTCCACAAAGAAATGGCTAAAAAAGAAGACCGGGACCTGTTTCTACAGAGGGGCCTCAGACGCCATCTTGAAAAACATGGCTCCCGCGATTTAACATTGCCGGAGCTATGAATAGTTCACGGTCGAAAACCACTGCCACCAGCCATTCTGAGAGGAAAGGGTAGCATTTGACTGCTACATGAGTATCCATAACCCCTCCAGCACTCTATTGTAAGATGGGGTGCGCTGGGTCTAGGAATTTAAAAGACTAGTAAAGTCAATTTCACTTTATTTACTCTTGGAAACAGTAGTTTATCCCAGAGAAGGCTTCCCTGTGCCATTGCACTGAGGGTGCTTTGTGACACAAATGAAAAGATGATGCCTATGGAGTGGTTTAAGATCCATAACCAAAGAAAACACAAGTAAAGTACACATCAAAATAGATGAGTGGGAAAAAAAGGGTCACTCTCTCGCCAGGAAAAAAAAAATCAAGTCCTCAAAATCCAGCAAAGCTGCTGGGGGGTCTCTAATAAAAATTAAGTCCTAAAGTGTAGCAAAAGATCTGGGGGTCTCCAAGGTAAAAGGGAATTAGCACATTTCTGAGAATTCTCCCCAACACGTGGCTTAGGCAGTCAGGATTTAAGCTAGCAGCCCTCCTGAATATGCCAATAGAACCAAACGTCCTATTTGGTAATGCTGTAGAGGACACCCTAAAGAGTGCCAAGGACGAGTACGACACTCTTAAGTCCCTTGGCCAGCTGACTAACAGACCTAACTCCTAACGGGGTTCCCCAAACTTGAAGACATTTCGGGACCAGAGCGGTCAACGTTCCTCAGGTTACTCTCTTGGAGGACAGTCCTCGTTCTGAAACCAGTCTCAAGGCCAAAGTTCCTCGTCCAGTTTTCAAAGGGGCAATAAAAGAGACGGAGACAGAACCTCACCTGGGAGAGGCTCAGCCCTGCCGTTTCAGGTCCCCTCTCATGCCACTCCAGTAGGAGGCCGAATCGCTCAATTCACCCACGCATGGGAGGGGAATAACATCGGACAACTGGGTGTTGTCCACTGCGGCAGACGGGTACTGCATCGAGTTGCTTCAGAAACCACCTCACTACCCACCGAGACAAAAGAAACGAACACCAGAAGAAACTGCCATACTGCTGGAGGAAATAAAGGCGCTGGTCGAAAAGGACACAATAGAAATCGTCCCAGCGAACCAGGTAAACCAGGGTATCTATGCAACATACTTCCTTGTGCCAAAGAAAGACCTTACCATACGCCCAGTACTAGATCTGCGCCCCACAAGCAAAAATGTCAAACCACAGATGTTTTGCATGAATACGCTTCAGGAGGTGATTCCACTCCTGAAACGGGGAGACTACATGGCGACATTGGACATACTTTCTATTTCAATGCACCCTGCGCACAGAAAATACTTGCGTTTCAAGATGGCGGGAGTACACTACCAGTTCAAAGTACTCCCATTCGGCATCGTCTCAGTACCAAGAGTGTTTAGCAAGGTGCTTGCAGTAGTGGCAGCACACCTGTGCAGAAAATCCTTCCCAGTATACCCTTATCTGGACGACTGGCTGATCAACTGGGAATCTCCTCAAATTTGAATGTTAAATACGCAAAAAACTATAGACCGTCTTTTCAATCTGGGTTTCTCCATCAACGAGAAAAACAAAGTCTAGTCCCCAGCCAACCAAAACAATTTCTGGGGGCTATCCTCTACTTAAGAGGAGCTGGATTCCCCTCAAGCTAGAGTACACGAAATATGCTGCTGCAGGTACCTTGATACAAGGTTGGTCATCGGATAACGGTATGCAAAGCAATGCGCTTGCTAGGGATGATGGCCTCTTGCATTTATTTAGTTCCTCACGCGCGCCCTTGCGTCCAATGCAGGAATGGTTAGCTAAACAGTGGTCTCATGCAAGCAGACAGTGGAACGGTCTACTGGTTGGTTCGCTAACCCTCGTTCAAGTTCTTTGCTGGTGGTCCAAAGACAACCTGTTAAAAGGAAAACCTTTTCGCGCTCCACCAGCCCATGCGATCCTAACTACAGACGCCTCACTGGCCGTTTGGGGGTGCACTACCTGCACCACACAGCCCACGGATAGTGCACACTCGCTACTGCCCAAAGACATCAACTTCCTGGAACTCTTGGCGCTCCTCAAAGCTCTTCAGGGTTTTCAGCAACATGTCCAGGCTCAGACAGTGCAGGTCCTTGCAGACAGCACCACAGTCATGTTCCATCTGAACAAGCAGGGAGGCACACACTCTAAGTCTGTCCAAACTATCCTTGAAAATATGGAGGTGGGCACTCAAGTGGAACATGTTTCTAACATCCCAACATGTTCCAGGGGAACTCAATTCTCTGCCAGACACATTAAGCAGACACCCTCTACCAGAATAACACAAATGTCAACTCGACAGATATCGTAGACGGAATAATCTCTCTATGGGGTCCCCCCAACCCCCTCCCACTAGGTTTGTTTGCAACAAAGCTAAACGCTCAATGCCCAAACTTCGCGTCCAGGGTTCCCCAGCCAACGCCCTGTGGATGAACTGGTTAAGGAAATGTGCTTATGCTCCGAAATCTCCCCTACCCCTAACACCACTCCTGGGCAGGATAGTGCACAAAATGCACACGGAACAAGTAACCATAATCCTGGTTGCGCCAATGTGAGCGAGATCGCCTTGGTTTCCACATCTGCTCAAGCTGGCAATGTGCGACCCTATCGAGCTCCTGTGCTCGTACAACATGTTGACACAACACAAGGGGGCATCCCTCTACCCACAATCAACGAACTTGGCAGTTTGGCTCCTGTCAGAGTTTGCCCTCTTAAACCTTCCACACACGTGTATGGATATCCTCAGAGGCAAGAGAACCCAACAGCAGGCACTGTTATTTTAATAAGTGGAAATGATTTGTGCTATGGTGCACATCATAATCACTAAACCCATTGGCATGTTCTCCAGCTAACATTCTACACTACATGCTTAACTTTCTAGACTCCGGCCTAGTATTCAATTCCTTAAAGGTACATCTGACGGCCCTATTGGCTTACACCACTTCACTGTTTGGGTGAAAAGTCTGTTATTAAGACGTTCAGTGAAGGGGTAAAGAGGCTATACCCCCCACAATTTCCAACCCTCCCCGCGGGTTGGAATCTCAATGTTGTGCTCTCCAAGCTTATAGGGCCCCCATTCGAGCCCATGTACAAGGCCAGCCTAAAGCATCTGACCTATACGACTGCATTCCTGGTAGCTATAACCTCCATAAAACCAGTCGGTGAGCTACAAGCTTGATCTGTACAAGACCCCTTTTTCATCTAACACAAGGACAAGTATGTCCCCCCGAACACATTCTAGGATTGCACCGAAGTTCATTTCAAAGTTCCATGTAAACCAATCCATAGAACTTCCCACCTTCTTTCAGAATCCATCAAACTCAGCAGAAAGAAGCCTCCATACACTTGATGTACGGAGGGTGCACTTGTACTATGTGAACAAAACAAAACCCCTAAGGAAAACGGAACAACTTTGTTTCCATAGCGCCTGGTAGAGAAGGCAATCGCATATCAAAGGCGCCATCTCGAGATGGATAGTCAAATGCATACAACTCTGCCATTCCCTATCTAAAAAGCTTCTACCTTTTTACCCTAAGGGCACACTCTACTCTGCCAGAGGTACAGGGGCACTTTATCTTTCATTGCAAACGTCCTTCTAGAGGCCATCTGCAAAGCTGCTACATGGAGTTCCATCCATATGTTCACACAACATTACTGCATTGACACAAATTGACTAAAGCAGATTCACAGGTGGGACAAGCAGTACTAAAACATCTCGTTAGCCGCTGTATTTTCTAACTTCCCACCTCCTTCTCCAGATACTGCTTGCTAATCTATGCAGAGCATGTGATCTAAGCAGAGCCACAAGTTCCAGAAGGGATACATTACTCACCGTAATCGTATTTCTGGTGCTTGTATCTGCTTAGTTTCACATGTGCCTACCCTTCCTGCCCTACTGGAGTAGAAGGCGCATAGATGTTTTCAGGGTTATCACTGTTTCTGCTTTACAACATCTGAACACATGCTATACTTCATGCAACCTAATGTCAGAAACAATCTGAGGGACCTCGACGCGTAAAGGACCATGGGTACAGTACACGTCACACCAGGCATTGTATTACTAAACATGCCCTGTCAACGTCAGTTTTCGAGTTTCGAAAACAAATCATGTAATACTCTGCGACTTCCACTAGATGTTGGACTATGCAGAGCATGTGAATTTAAGCAGATACAAGTACCAGCGATACAATTACGGTGAGTAATGTATACCTTACTGTTAGGGAGATACTGTCAATTTCCCTCTAACTCAGAGACCCCCAGCTCTTTAGCTGCATTGCGGGACTTTTTGATTTTCTATCCTGGAGTGAGCGAGTCCTTTTTCTCACTCATGTATTTTTATCTGATTTGAACTCTGTTTCTGTTGCTTTTGGAGTAGCATCCCATTTTGCATTGACACCCAGCACCTTCAGTGCAGTGTCACAGAGAGGTCCTTTGGATTTCTCTTAAGGTTTAAATACCATTTCTTGGATAAACTACTGTTTCCAAGAGTAGCAGAGTGAAATTGACTTTACTTACCTTTTTCTCTTTGTAGACCGAGTGCTGTGGGGTTATTTAGTATCCCCTTTGTCTATTTTCTCATGTAACATTTTTATGTTACCCTCACTTCAATTAATGGCTGGTGGCAGTGGTTTAGGTTTCCTACCATTGTGCGTTTTTACCACAGGCTGAATCCTCAGCTGCAGTATTGCACCCATGGGTGCCCATTTTGCCAAAAAGACCCTGGTCGTCTTTTTTGGCTATTTCTTGCTTGTGAGGTCTTTTTTGGGTTTTACTCGGTGCGCCAAACGAGATATGGTCCCTTTGTTAGTTTTGTCTTTGGCGGGATTCACTGGTGAAGCCTGCCTCTGGCTCCAACGTCTCTGGCAGGGCAGGAAGCGAGGGAGGTTCCTGATCCCTGTGCTTAGTCTCCTTGGTGACAGGAATTCACCCAGAGGTGATTGGTTGGCTGTCCTTGGAGAACAGCCACCCTGCTGTGAGTGACAGCTAGGTTGCGAATGAATGGGAGAAACCTGCATAAAAGGCGAGGTCTCCTGGAGAGAAGGCAGTGGGCCACTGGACGAAGGAATCGAAGAAGAATCTGGAAGAGAAGCTTGCTGCACCCTCCTGGACCGTTAGTTTGCCCCGTGAAGCCCTGCTGCAGTGCTGAAGTTCCAATTTTAGTATCACCTAGAGAAGCCCGGAATGGACGACTTCTTTCCTTGGGTTGGTGTGACCAACTGACCCCAAGACTAACGACTGGAACCCCTCTCCCTCCTGGTTGTACTTCTTTGCTGCTGCTGGATCAGAGTGCCAGAGGACAGGAACACCAGAAATGAGTGCATCGTCTTTAAGCCAGACCCAAGCTACAGGAAGAGCCTGAGGACCCTCCCGAAGCAGAGTGTCCCAAGCCTGAGCCACTTCAACAGAGTGCTGGACCCCGGAAGCAAAGGGGGCACACAAGGTGTCCAAGAACTGCAGTGGTGCTATTTGCCCGTATCTGAAACTGTGAAGTGCCGCTGATCTGAAGTAAGCCCATTCCTGCCCGCCAACCCTCAAACTGCAGTGCTGGAGTCTCCAGATGTTTTCCTTGTCCCCACGACTGAGGCCCAGGAACATAGGATCTGCAGGACTGCAACAGTAACAGAAGCCAGCTGGACCCTTTTCTTCAGACCTAAGTTACTGTCTAACTAGGGGTACTTACCTCTTGTTTGTAGCTTGCTTGCTCTCACTGGAGACTTGCATTAGCTGCCCTATGCAGAGTAGCTTGCATCTTTGCTTTTCATAAGCCTCCCGGCTTGTGGCCCAACAGTGATTCTTTTCTGCAATATCTCTATATCACATTGTGCAATACCTTTTTGCTATCTACCATAAGTGCCTCAGCTCCCCTAGACTTTGTTCAATGGACCTTGGCTGTCCTGGCTCCCTGCCGATTCGTCTGACCCTTTGACTTTGTGTGCCAGTCCCTCAAAAAGTCATACATAAGTTACTTGTTTTGCTGTGAAAGGGTTAAACTATACTTCATTTGGGGATTGTAAAGTACTTTCCTGGTCAGAGAACTTAACCTTTGTTTCCTTCCCTAACCTTTTTCCTTTTTCTATAACTTCAGTATTGCATTATTGCATTAAGTGTTAAAGTTATATATCAATTTCCAGAGTCCTAACTATTGAAGTCACCTCGGGGGGGGGGGGGGGTATAGGAAGTGTGTGTGACATCCCAAAAAAGTATCTACATAACTGAAACTGAAGGAGTGCATGTTTGAAGTGCCTTTTATTGTTGCATATTGCCCTTTCTAAAGAAGTCATATTTTAAAACTGACTTAAGTTAATAAAAAAATATTTTAATAAGAAACCCTGAGTATAAGTGTTATTTGAATACTTGTCACTGTGAATCTGTTGCATCTCTACAGCTGACATTGACCCCTCTTGAGATAAGCCTGGCTGCACAGTCACTCTACCAACTTGTGTAGTACAGGCCTATGCCAAAGGCTGGGTTACCTATTGCTAAGAGGACAAGGCTGTTGTAGTCTCCCACAGGCTTACTACATATAATCTTGCCTAACACTAAGATTCCTGGGGGTGGAATGCCTGACTGGCCCTATCTCTAAAGGGATGGTTCCCTTAGCTGATGTTTCTAACGGCCGCTGTCGAATAGTCCAAAATAAGTCTGGTCAGTGTCTAAACCTATGCATGCTCTCATGCGGTACAAAAATGTGGTAGGATGTCTCTAATGGGAAACATGGTGGTTCAACAAAAATGGCAAAACCAGTGTTGGTTTAAACTAGTCTTCTCTCCAGGTTTAATTTGGTCAATGTCACAAAGGTGGTTTCACTCAACATGGCTGTTTGAAGGTATTTTGCAATCACTATAAGGGCCCTATGGACAAGATCTTTCAATGTCCTTGAGTTCCTTGGGATTCCCTACCCCAAGTTTCAAAACAAAACACAAGTCAATAGGCCTCTCGGGGTTACCTTCCTGAAGCTCAGGCCTCTTCCAGCTTTCAAAACGCAACACAATATAGCAGTTTCTTTTGGCTTCACTGGGCACCTTTCCTCAAGCGTTGGCCCCTTTAGTTCCAAACATCAACTCAGCTGGTCAGGATATGCCTTTTATCTTGTATATAGTCTCTTGGACATCATTCACTCAGGGGCTATTCTCTGAGGCTTTCGAAAACTCCAGGCTCCTTGCTTTTCCTCAGTGACCACTCTGACCCTTTGCCCCTCTCGTGGTTTTGAAGAGGGGTGGTCGAATCCTAACCCCGCTCCCCCTCCCACAAGACACGCGACCCGGAAGAACAGCAGAAGGTACCATGATCCTTCGGTTCGATTCCTAGTGCTACTGTGATAGACTAGTATGTTGAAAGGTACCCACTCAGTCAACCTTATAGCCCAGGGACAGTGCAAACGTTGCCCAAGATGGATGAGGAGCCTCCGGATGCGACTAAGAACACCTCCATTGACAGCCTAGACTAAAGCGCTAAGAGGCCATGCATGACGTCGTTAGAGACCTCACGACATAGCAGTGTTGGACATGAAGCACACGTGCCATCCGCACACCGGGACACAATCACGCATCAGGATACACAAACATTTGCGGAACAGCTCTATAAGCTAGAGGACTGATGCATCTGCATACTGCCTTTGCCTTTATTATTTTGTCAGCTTAACCGCAGCGACACAGAAACCTCAAGAAGCAAGAGATCCGGAAAAAGCTTGCAGAATGCTTACATGCAAATAACTTTATGGTACTGCAGGAGCACCTATGGGACCTGCCGGAGCCATGTACAACATAGGGAGAATATAGAGCAGCACAATGTAGAAGCCAAGTTATGGTTTAGGGAAGTTACAACAGGCCACAGACCCTAGGAAGAAGCTGAGCTGAGCGTATTCAGGCTGCTCAGAGCTACGAACGTCAGGGACGGGGCCTGCTGCCAAGGCCACCAAGATATAAGTGACATTCCATTCCCAGATCTGAAGTAACACTGGCACAGTAAATGCAAATAAATGAGTAATTCAGAGCTCCAGGAGCCCAAAACACAGTTTCTGAGCATGTGACGAGGCCGAGCCGATGATGAACTGAAGCTAGCAGCTGGGAAAGAGTAGCAATCTCACGCCTTCAGGCAGAAGCTGCTACAAAGTCGTTACAGGAGAAGCCAAATGTTGCATGATATGGACGGGCACTCTGTCTTTAGTTGTGCACACATGTTACAATGCAAACACCTATTTCTTATTACCTTGAAAAGGTACAGCTTGAGCTGGGAAGCATTTTGGATCCCAAGCCTGGGGACGCCGGCTCTAGCCAATCACACTTCAGGACCCTAGGGGTGGGTAGCAACAGGTGATTGGACTCTCACACTGAAATATTGTTTAGTTACAGCTATGTTGGGATGGGCCAGGCCTGACATCTGACATGGGAGAGCCAGTAAACTAACACATTTAAGGTCCACTAGAGGTGGACTACCACTCAACACCCAATCCCGAGTGATGATAGGTTTTCTGGAGAGGGGCCCAGGTTGTGATGTTTTCGTGACGTAAGAGTCTATCGAAACAGGCCTGCGAGCCAGAGCTCACTGAGAGATCCATGGATTCTTCTGTCCTTGTACTGATCCCTGTTGGTTTTGGCTGTAATAAACCGCAGTTTGAACTTGCTGTCTCTCTGGGCCTGCGTTTCTTTTGGGGAAGGGAAGGAGTTGAGCCTTCCATGAGTTCTGGTTCTGCGAACTCCTGTTAGCCCTCAAACCTACCTGTGAGTTTAATTCTCAACAGTTTTATACTTTTTTTTGTACATTTTTTTTTTAACTTCCGATGCTTCCTGCACCCCTTTCATATATTCCCTTCCCTTTGTCGTGCTCACTCGCGCTCTCCTTTAATCCTTCTCTTCATACTTGCACACTTCTCTGCAAGCTTATGGCCCTTTTTACACTTTTCGTGCTTCTTGCACCTTTTCCATCGGCTTCTGGCCCTTTTTACACTTATCAGTTCAATGTCCGAATTTACTTCACTTGTTAATTCACACACGCGTGTCTCCCTCGTGTCACCCTTAAACTGTTACTTTCACATCATTGAAGTATTTCCTTTAACTTCACTTGTATACTTTAATAAATGTGTCCCTCTTTCTTGGGCGTTTCAAATGCCACTGTGTATCGTGCTCTTCGCAACCTGGCTCTGCAGCTCTCGCGTTCACCGGGCTGACTACTGCACTTCGGCTAAACAACAGATCTTCGTTCTGAGGTCAGGGTCTCACCGCCTGCCCCTTGGACACTCCTGGGCTGTCACGCCCCCCCAGGGGAACAAGCACTTGCAGGAGACCGGCACGTCCCTCCGCTCCGATACGCAGACACTCTGGGGTTCCTGGAGATGTGGCTCCCTCACCATACTTCTGCTCTCACAAATTGCATCTTCTCAGCGTCTGTCTCTGGCCTCTGGTCCTGGGCAGCTCTGGTGTGTCTGCTCTCCTCCCAACTTGTCCTTCTACTTGCTCTTCTACTCGCTCATCCATGTGTGTAAAACCACCTCTTTTATAGCGAAAAGACCAGTCAAGTGGTGTCAGGTGTGAATAGTTACTAATGAATGCCTGACCCTGCCTGACTCGATTAGTGGGACAACTTGGATTCTTTCTAGGGTAGATTGCCCTTATTTTCCCAATATTGTTCCTTTGGGTAATCCTTACTGATCTTAGTTGCCTCTTCCTCGTCTCAGTATTTGTTTGAAATGGGGTGAGATTGCAACTACCCCATAAAGTCTGAGGGAGAGTTGGTTTGGGTAGTTTTGGGATTGGGGAAATACCATGTCTCACCATTGGGTATCCTCCTCCCAATCCCTCGTGACCCTCCACTCGGGTGATCCTCCCTCACTTGTCCACCCCCAGGGTCGGGGATCTAAAAGAGATGTCCCTTCCCTGGCCACATGAATGGAAGATCCCGGTGGCGTGGGTGGGATAATAGTCTGATTTCTCACAGGGTCTAGCCCTGACGGACATACTTGTCCAAAATGCATTGGCTAGATAGACCTGTGTACACAAATGATTGCTTCTCTCAAATAAAATAGCTTTTATGAAAAACATGAAGCACTCATTATGCATATGAATGAAAACAAGAATATTTAAGGAAAGAATTGTGAAATTTAATATATGAATTGCAGCTCGGATTGAGCCACACAAGAGCACATGACTTCCTGAGGGCGTTTGGTCATAAAACATTCATGAAAAGTAGAAGAGAAATACGTATACACATTACAGAAGTTTATGGTGGTGCCTACCTACTCCTTATTCAAAAAATGTAATTGCATCCACCAACTAGTCCTTGGCACATATAAAAGTAACTATAAATCCCCAATGTAAAACTCTAGGGTGATACAAAAGTATCCCCCAGGGCACTTCATTGTAAGATGCTGTGTGCACTGTTAAAAAGTTACCCAAGCAGGAAAAAGTAAAAGACAAAAGGGAAACGTAGTTTCCTAGTACTGATGGTCTGAAGGGCTGATCTGTTTCCCAAGACAAAACGAGCAAAAGGCCAGGGACGTGAAGCTGAAGGCATCACTTCTCTCTAAAAAGTCCAGACGGGTCCAAAAGCAAAACGTTTCGGGGTCCATAGAATATGGAGGGAAAGCTGCCTAAAAGCGAAACCTTTCCTAATAGACACAATGCGGTCTGCAAGTCGCGGACCCTACGTGTGAGGTATTGGCTGTATGCGTGGTGGTTGGGACTGATTTTCTATACTCTGGCCTGGTGGACAGATGCAAAGAAGGCCAACCTATATTGTGACAGGGACAACTTTGGGGAGCTGTAGCCAACCCAGTTCAAGGTAGCAGTGATGAGAGCCCTAGGCTAAGTCTTAAGAGCTTGTAAAGGGTCCACAATGAGTACACTCAATGGGAATCAAAAATTATACTTGAACAGTATGTATACAAGTAGTTATTTATGGCCAAATATCACTATGAAAAATGACTACTAACAGGTAGCCATATCACACAACAATATTATATATATATTTCTGATGTTTGCTAATCTGCTTAGAATCACATGCTGTGCATAGTCCGACATCCAGTGGTCACTGCGGAGTATTGCATTTTGTTTTTCGTAGTCGAAAAGGCGACATTGACGAGGCGTGTCTGTAACACTATCCCTATAGTGACGTGCAGTGTACCCACAATCCCTCATGCGTCGAGGTCCCTCAGATTGTTTTTTTCCGCCCAGATATTGGTCGCCTGTACGCGTAGATCCTCGGGAGACATTGCAAAAAACTTTATTCGACCTTTGGTCGCCCTTATATTATTACTTACATCACTCCTTCGGCGTCGTAGCTGCAAAGCTGTTCACCGCCGATCAAGATTTCTGACGGCGGTGCCTTCGACAGAGGAGGTTGTTCGGCGTTCGCCAAACACCTGGCCTCGACGGCCAAATACAGTAGGGAGAGTGGGGTCGTGGGACCTTTGTTTCTCTTTGAGAATGCCTTTCCCTTTCCCCTCCCTTTCCTTCGGGGTTGTTGTCACATGCAATCTGTTCTTCAGCTATGGAGAGGACACCCTTTAGGTTTTGCCCGCGTTGCAAAGGCAAATTTACCTGGAAAGACTAGCATAAACGGTGTAACCGTTGCTTGCCCCTCGACCACAAAGAAGACGGCTGTGCAACCTGTCAGCTCCTTAAGCCGAAGACTTTGAAAGACCATAGGGTGAAGAGGTGGGCAGCCTACGCCATGTCTAGGTCTGATTCATCACCTGCCGCAGAAAATGACGAGGAATGTGACAACCCGACGTCCGTTTCGGAAGTCGTAGACCTCTATATGGAGCGTTCACGCTCCTCCTCGTCCGTCCTCGGCCCCGACAAGCTCGGCTCACGCCCTGCTTATGGGGATGAACACCCCGGCGACAAGGACACACACAGAAAACACTCCCATAAACATACAACCCAGGGCTCCTTCCTTGTCGAGGGCGAAGAGAGCATTAGCGCCAACAGAGACGCAGGTCCTACCAGCGGCCTCCTCAGACCGTAAGAGTCTGAAGCCCCCCTCGCAACCGCAAATGCGACTAGCGACTGGGCTACCCCCAGATAAGGGCGCTATCACTAAACCGCCAGATGACGCGCACCGGCATAGAGCGCCCGTCAGCGTAGAGCAAGCGACGCCTGTAACCTCGACGCCGGAGGTACCCTCGACAGACAGTTTAGTTGTCGAGAGCCTGGCGAGGATTATTTCCACTGATAGCCAGAGACGGACAGCGAAAGAGACGTCGATTACCGCTCATAAGGCCCGGGAAACGCCGAAAAGGTCAGGTGGAAGGCAGGAACCGCCCGCTTCGTCGAGAGGGACTCCTAGCCTACCAGAAGGCTTTTCAGAAGGCGAGGGGAACCGCTCTTCGACGTTATGGGATAGGTCGAAGCGTTTTCTAAGGGAAAGTCCTCCCTTTCTCCCCCTGACTGCTCCGGGGTACCTCAAGAAACCCTAGAGAGACTCCAGTTCTGTATGGACAAAATTGAGAGGTTTATGGAGACTCAGAACCTTCCAAAACCCAAGAGATCAAGAGAGGGACCTCAGGAGGATTCCCAGGGCCAAGTACCCCAGGCTGTTTGATCTCCCACCCCCCCAGAGGATGTAGTTCTATATGACCTCACTGGAGAGGACCCCCACTTTCAGGAGGATGATGAATTCTTAGGCAATGAAGGGGAACAAAACCTAGAGGAGGAAGGTTTTGAAGACAACCCAGATATGGGGGGTTCGGAGAAGACCCAGAAGAAGGCGCTTCACAGCCCTGGCAGTCCCCATCAGCGTTTTCAGACGCTGAAGCCATAAACCTGTCCCCCACCCAAAGACTCACCTATTAGGAATACATCTCCTATAGACGATCAACCTACCTTTGATGCACTCCTACACAAGGCAGCAGCGCATTTCGAGATCGAGACCGGGGAAACTTCTCATGACATCGACTTTGTAGAAAAGATCATTAAGGAGAAACCCCCTGTCAGCCAAACCATTCCCCTCCTCGCCTCAGTAAAGAGACAAATTATCCCTTCACTATCCACTCCTGCGTTGATCAGAGGGGTCCACCCGAGGATAGAAAAATTTAGTCCTTCTCCATCGGACCCGTTATACATCAGGGGCCACTCTGTACCAGACTCCTTAGTGGTGACAAATACCAGGAAGAGAGCAGGGTTCCCGCTGTCAACTAGCGAGGCACCACCAGATAAAGAAGTTAAAAAATGGTATGCCCTAGGAAAGAGGATTACAGCCTCAGCTGCCTTTTCCGCAAGAATTGCCAACAACTACTCTTTGGTGGCAAGTTACGCAGATGCACAATGGAGCAAACTACGTAAGGACATTGAGAAGGTACCGGAACCCCTACGTACTCGCCTTCTAGCCACGGTGACTGAAGGGACCTTAGTCAACCAAAGCATCATTAAAAATACTCTGGATGCTGCAGAGACGGCTGGGCGTTTCTAGTCCAAGGAATCCTACTCAAACGCCATGTATGGCTACGTATTTCAGGCTTTAAACCTGAAACACAAGCATCTCTTATTAACAAACCTATAGAAGATGCAAACCTCTGTGGTAAGGCGGTGGATGAGGCACTAGAGACCGCAAAGAAGGAATTTGACACAATCAAGACACTAGATCAAATTTCAAGGCCTCCCAACAAACGTGGTTATGGCAACAAACGTTTTATTCGAGGCCAACGCCAGCAGCAGCAATACTCTGCAGGTAACTGGTCCTCTAACCAAGGCACCAGTGAACAATATAACCAAAGAGGACAACGTTGTGGCAAGGGAAGAGGTCGGGGTCCCACCCCTAGAGGTTCCCAAGCCACCAACAACAAATGACTTAAAGATTCGGGTCCCCTCCCATGCTTCGCCGGTCGGGGGCCGGTTAACATCCTTTCTTCCAGCATGGGAGGGTATAACATCAGACCGCTCGGTACTATCAACCATAGCCCGCGGCTACTGTATAGAATTCAACAGTTCCCTACATACAGACCCCCAAGGGGACGACGCATGGCGCCAGAACATCTCGCCATCCTTCAAGAAGTGGACCAACTACTAGAAAAAGGAGCTATAGAGGTTGTGCCTCTATCCCAGGTAACGGAAGGTATTTATTCAGTGTACTTCCTTGTACACAAAAAGGACTTAACCATGCGCCCTGTACTAGATTTGCGCCCAGCGAACACATTTGTCAAACCTCAAAAGTTTCATATGGTGACTGTACAGGAGGTAATCCCCCCTGCTTTCACAGGGAGATTACATGACAACACTGGACATGAAAGATGCATACTTTCATATTTTAATGTTGCCAGCACACAGGAAATACCTCAGGTTCATGATAGAGGGCAAACACTACCAGTTCAGAGTGCTACCCTTTGGCATAGCATCAGCGCCGAGAGTATTCACAAAGATACTGGCAGTGGCAGCGGCCCACCTGCGCAGGTTGTCCATCCCAGTATACCCTTACCTCGACGATTGGCTCATAACAGGGGATTCTTATGAAGCAGGCTTCTCAAATACACAAGACTGTAGACCTTTTGTTTCAACTGGGCTTCTCCATCAACGAGAAGAAGTCCAGCCTAGACCCCAGCCAGATAAAACAATTCCTAGGGGCTATAATTCAAACAAAGGATGGCCTCGTCCTCCAACGAGAGGGTCAAAAACATGCTGTTTCAAATCCCTCAATATGTGGCCGGTCAAGAGGTGACGGTACGCAAATGAATGCGCTTACTAGGAATGATGGCGTCATGTATTTATTTGGTACCTCACGCGCGCCTGCACCCAATGCAGGAGTGGCTCAACAGCCAGTGGTGTCAGGCCAGCAGACAATGGGACGATCTAGTGGTGGTCTCGCAGGCCTTGGTTCTCTCGCTACTGTGGTGGTCAAAGGAAAACTTGGTAATAGGAAACCATTTGCCACCCCCGCAGTGGAAGCCACTCTAACCACAGACGTATCCCTCAGAAGATGGGGGGCTCACCTATCCCATCAGACTGCTCACGGAGTCTGGACTCCGAGCGTAGCATCCAAGCACATTAACTTATTGGAGCTACTAGCTGTGTTCAAGGCACTGAAAGCTTTCCAGGCACACCTGCAAGGGAAGACAGTGATGGTCCTCACGGACAGCACCACAGCCATGTGCTACCTGAGCAAGCTGGGGGGCACTTGCTCTCCAGTACTGTCCAAGCTGTCCCAGAACATCTGGAAGTGGGCTCTCAGAAACATGTTCCTACTGTCACAACATGTACCAGGGGAACTCAATCTGCTAGCAGACAAACTCAGCATAGACTTCCCTCTGCCCTCAGAGTACGAATGGCGGTTAGACGAAGACATCGTCTTGGATGTCTTCACACAATGGGGATTCCCAGAAATAGATCTGTTCGCAACTCTGGAGAACTCACAATGCCAAGATTATGCCTCCAGGTACCGCCAGAACCAATCCAGGGGGAACGGTCTATCGATACCATGGTCAGGGAAATTTGTTTACGCTTCGCCCCCCCCCCGACTCCATTTCTCAACATGATAGTGCACAAGATGCACCAGGAACAAGTTACCATGATACTGGTGGCCCCTATGTGGGCCAGACAACCTTGGTTCGCTCACTTGATGGAGTTGTCCCTATCTCCTCCAGTGAAACTTCCCTGCCCGTACAACATGCTGTCACATGACAAAGGCAGGCCACTACATCCATGCCCTCAGACCATGAACTTAGCAGCCTGGCTCCTGAGATCATAGAATTTGGACATTTACAACTCCTGCAGAGATGCATGGACATTTTCAGGGAGGCTAGAAAGCCTAACACTCGTCACTGTTATTCTAGCAAATGGAAGAGATTTGTCATCTGGTGTAGGGGAAGGAGCATCAACCCAGTTGACTGCTCT
This sequence comes from Ambystoma mexicanum, assembly GCF_040938575.1. Taxonomy (NCBI): domain Eukaryota; kingdom Metazoa; phylum Chordata; class Amphibia; order Caudata; family Ambystomatidae; genus Ambystoma; species Ambystoma mexicanum. Next base: position 96,512,920 of record NC_090940.1, read on the forward strand.
CCCACACAAATTGTTCTGTACCTGACTCACCTACTAGACTCAGGCTTGGTGTTTAACTCTATCAAAGTCCATTTAGCTGTACTTTCCGCATACACCACTTCCCAACTTAGTGTCATGGTGGAAAGTCCCAGTTATTAAAGCCTTCATGGAAGAAGTGAAGAGGATCCACCCTCCCATAGCTAACCCCGCTCCCGGACAGAACCTAAATGCGGTACTAACCAGGCTCATGGGGTCTCCCTTTGAACCCATGCACAGAACAACACTTAAAGACCTCACTCTTAAGACTGCTTTTCTAATAGCTATCACCTCCATTAGGAGAGTAAGTGAACTACAAGCGCTCTCTGTACTAGAACCCATTGTTAAAGTTCACAAAGATAAGGTGGTTCTACGCACATATCCTAGGTTTGCATCAAAATGTATCTCTAAATCCCATGTCAACCAGTCAATAGAACTACCAACGTTCTTTCAAAATCCTTCAAACTTGGGTGAGAAGAGCCTGCATACACTGGATGTTCGCAGAGCAGTGATGTTTTATATGGAAAGAACTAGACCATTGAGAAAAACTAATCAGTTATTTGTCTCTGTGGCAGCAGGAAGAGAAGGAGATGCAGTTTCGAAATCCACTATTTCTAGATGGATTGTACAATGCATCACGCTGTTAGACTCTGGCTAAGAGAGAACTACCCTTCAAGCCAAGAGCACACTCCACTCGAGGCACCGGGGCTTCCATAGCTTTCATTGCAAATGTCCCTCTTGAGTCCATTTGCAAAGCGGCAACCTGGAGTTCTGTTCACACCTTTACAAAACACCACTGTGTAGATGCCCACTCTAGATCTGATTCCCAAGTGGGACAAGCAGTATTAAGACATCTTTTCTCTACTGTTCCTTCTCACAACCCACCTCCAACTCCGGGTACTGCTCGCTAGTCTATGCACAGCATGTGATTCTAAGCAGATTAACAAACATCAGAAGACCATGCATTACTTACTGTAAAAGCATTTCTGATGGTTGTATCTGCTTAGATTCACATGCGCCCACCCTTCCTTCCCCGCTCGGATGGAAGGAACATAGACTTTCTTCTATATCTCTTTTCTGTACTCACTCATGTCTAATAGGCTCCCTCAGGGCAGAAGAAAAAATACAGAGGGACCTCGACCCGTGAGGGACTGTGGGTACACTGCATGTCACTATAGGGATAGTGTTACAGACACGCCTTGTCGACGTCCCCTTTTCGACTACGAAAAACAAAATACAATACCCCGCAGTGACCACTGGATGTCGGACTATGCACAGCATGTGAATCTAAGCAGATACAACTATCAGAAATGCTTTTACGGTAAGTAATGCATTGTCATATTTCTGAGGCTTGTGCCATCTACTTAGATCACATGTTCTGCATAGGCTGACATCTAGTGGAAGCTGCAGAGTATTGGTTTGTTTTTCGAAACGCGAAAATGGGCGTCGACACAGGGCGTGCCAGTAATACTATACCTAGTGTGACGGACACTGTACCCATGATCTCTCACGCGTCTAGGATCCTCAGATTGTTTTTTTCTGCCATACTGGTCGGAAGCATTCCGCGGAGTTCCCTGGCCTTAGCCATACTTTTGCTAAAATATTGTCCCCCATTTCTCCACCCCAACGTCGAGTCAGTGAACATCCACACTCGACGCCAGCACGGAGAAAGAATCGACCGTCGAGAGCTGCACGACGGATTTGGGCCTCGGAAGGCCTCTGCCCTGCAAGTAGGGAGAGTGGGGGGTAGACATACTCTACACTCTTTTGGTATACAGGTACATTCTTATATATTCCTACACTTATTAGCCCGCTGCCACAAGGTGCGTATGGAGGGTACCCCTTTCCAATTTTGCCCCAAGTGCAACCGCAAGTACCCTTGGGTTGACACACGCCACGTGCAATCTCTGCTTACCGAGGGACCACCCCGAGGCTAACTGCAGAGCGTGTAGTAGGTTCAAACCGAAAACACTCGAGGACCGTTCGATCAAGCGTTGGGCCCACCATGCCAGGCGTCAAGAGGCCATGGCAGCAGAGGGCGCCTTCAGCGATGGCAGCAACGCCATACTTTCGGACGGCAAGGGCAACGTGGCGTCAATTGACAGCCAAGCGCAAGTCCCCGACCTCGGAAGGTCGTCTGGCAGGGCGGCTATGGGGAAGACCCCCGGCGACACAAGCGCTACCCACAACACTTCCACAAAACACATGAAGTCCAACCTTGACTCGACGTGCACATCGAGTACTCGGAAAGAGGCACATAGAGAACGGTCCGAATCAGTGTCTTCTGGGCGTTCTCGATCTAGATCGCCGCATGACTCCAGGCAACCATCCACTGTTGCCAGAAGTGCCTCGCTCCCCAAGGTAACAGAGGTTCGATCGTCAGAAGACGAAGCCGACCTCTATCCCCAGACCGCACTCCAGGAGTCGCGTCAACAGGTCGCGCAACGGTGGTTCCTGAGTCAAAACCTCCACACTCCAGAGATAGGGACACTACCCCCGAACCTCGGCGCCAGACGTCGAAAGGCTCCGAAGGGGCGAAAAAAACAGGGTAAACACTTCCACCCACGGGGAAGGGGAAAAACAACAGAGGAAGCAGTCTCAGCCTCCTTCCACACCTCAAAAACATTCTACCCCACATAAACAGGCGGACTAGTCTCGGTCTTCTGTTATCCCAAAGACCCCTGTTCAAACCAGTAGGTCAAGTCAAGATACAACAGGGAAAGGCCTTCAAGAAAGAATCATTCCCAGTTCAAGAGAATGGTCTAGTGTTGACATAGTCATGTCAAGGATGTCATGATTGGCAGATTTCTACGCCAAGAACCCTGAACACTTTCTCTCTTTTAACCCTGACGGGTCAACTCCCTCAGGCTCTAAGGATCCTATACCCCCAAGTAAGAAGTCCCGGGTTGAAGCTCCTACTTCAGACCCCTTCAGTATACAGCCCTATTCTCAACATCCTTTTGTGAGGATCCAGATTTGGGCATGTTGGAAGAACAAACTCGGACGGGCTACTATGGGAATGACTAGGACCAAGAGGAGGAGGAGGAGGAGGAGGAGGAGGAGGAGGACGACGACAACCCAGAAACCTACAGGCTAGATTCCCCAGTAGATAAAGAGCCCCTGGTTACCTACTCCCCTGTCGATAATCGGCCTCTCTTGAATGAAGTGCTGTCCAGAGCGGCAGAACACTTCCACATTGACACCCACGGTGCTCAGGAAGAGAGGGACTTTTCCGAGGGGTTAGTGGGAGAGAGGAGACCTGTTGCCCAGGCCATCCCTATCCTTAAATCAATTCAAAGAAGGATAGACCCTTACCTTGTTTATCCCCATCTCACTAGGGCGGTAAATCCCAGAGTTGAGAAGCTTTTCAGGGCAGCCCAAACAGAACCACTGTACATAAGAGGGCATCTGAAACCGGACTCCCTGGTAGTGACAAACACCCATAAGAGGGCGGGAACACCCTTATCGTTGGAAACTCCTCCCGACAAGGAGAGCAAGAAGATGTATGGCTTGGGCAGTAAAGTAGCCTCCTCTTCCGCTTACCAGGCAAGGATTGCCAACTCCAAATGGCAATTTTCGTCGCCCATGCGGACAAAATTCCAAGAGGGGGTCTAACTATTCCCAGGGGCAGGGTACACAATGGAACAACATCAGCCAGGAGTCTACCCAGGGTTATGACTACTATGCTGCTGTGCCAAATGTGTTACCACTGTTGCCCACCACCACTGAAAATGAGCCCCCCAGTGTAAAACCTGTGGTTTGCAATTCTTCTACCACCATTTTGAATGCTACTGTGCCAAATGTGTTACCACCTGTGTCCACCACTGAAAATGAGCCCCCCAGTGTAACATCTGTGGTTTGCAATTCTTCTACCACCATTTTGAATTCTACTGTTACAAATGTCTTACCACCTGTGTCCACCACCACTAAAAATGAGCCCCCCAGTGTAAAACCTATGGTTTGCAATTCTTCTACCACCATTTTGAATTCTATTGTTACAAATGTGTTACCACCTGTGTCCACCACCACTGAAAATGAGCCCCCCAGTGTAACATCTGTGGTTTGCAATTCTTCTACCACCATTTTGAATTCTACCGTTACAAATGTGTTACCACCTGTTGTTACAAATGTGTTACCACCTGTGTCCACCACCACTGAAAATGAGCCCCCCAGTGTAACATCTGTGGTTTGCAATTCTTCTACCACCATTTTGAATTCTACCGTTACAAATGTGTTACCACCTGTGTCCACCCCCTCCCCAGCCATTACCGAACCACATCTAAAATGCGCCTTGATTAACGCTAGGTCCATCAATGCCCACGCTTTAGACATCCACGACCTCCTAACCACCCATGACCTCAATCTGCTCATGATCTCAGAAACATGGCTACACGAGGCCTCTGGCCCGGCACTCGCCCTCGCACTACCACCTGGATACTCCATCACTAGACAAGATCGTCTCTCCAAAGGTGGAGGTGTAGCAATTATTGCCAAAGACTGCCTTCCTATCAGGAAAGCGCAGAAATCCTTGCACAATAGTGACTATCTCCAAGTCAAAATTAACCTATCTCCCCAATGTACCATTGCTATCCACATTGTCTACCGCCGCCCAGGCCCAACAGTTGCCTTCAAATCCTCTCTCATCCACTTCCTCTCGGACAACCTCAAAAATCAATCAAAAGCCATTCTCCTTGGGGATGTTAACGTAGGTCTCCTGGACAGGAAGGACCCAGCAGCCAAATCCCTTGACTCAGCCCTCAAGGCTCTAGGGTACAATAACACCATCTTTAGCCCAACCCACACCCAGGGCAGAACCCTTGACTGGATTGCGCAACATAACTGCCCACTCATCACTGGAAACTCTCCCACCCCATGGTCAGACCACCACATCATCACCTTCAGCATCCTCACCACCTGCTCCACCACCCCCCGACCCCAGCCACTGCCACCATGCCTTGCCAGAAGCTCCCGCCAACTCACTAAGGAAAAGCTACTGCCTTTCCTCCAAGGCCCAGCCTTCAGACCCCCTTTCTCCACAGACCCAGAAACACTTGCAACAGCCTACGAAGTTGCCATCAAAGCAGCCATTAATTCCATTGCCCCCCTTAAACCCCGTAAGTCCAAACCCACCACCCACTCCAACTCCTGGTTCACCGCGGACCTCCTCGCACTCCGCATTGAAAAAAAGGCCGCTCTCACTCAGTGGCAAATGTCTCACTCCGACAAAGACAAGATGACTTTTAAATCATGCTCCACTAGATATAAAAAAGCAATCACCTTAGCTAAGGCCAAATCCTTTGAATCCAGAATCTCTGAAGCACAATCCAGCACTAAATAAATCTTTGCCATTTTTAGGGAGCTTGAAACACCTACGCCCGCTCCCCAGAACTTCACCAAAGACAAGGCCTGGTGTGATGATATACAAACAGCCATGAAAAATAAATTAAGCCTGCTCCAAAACAAAATACTAGCCACAAAGCAAGCCCTACCCAACACACACACCCCTGTCCCACCACCAGCCCCGTACCCCCCCCAACCTTTCTCATTCAAACCCATTCTAGAAAAAGACATCACCAACATAATGAGGAACATCAAACCCTCCAATTGCAAAGGTGATGCATGCCCAGCCACCATTATCAAAGACTGCGCCGGAGCTCTAGCTCCTTTCCTTACAGCCTTTGTAAACGCCTCCTTTGCTACTGGGAAGGTCCCTGCCTCCCTCAAGGAAGCCTGGGTCCGCCCTCTCCTAAAAAAAACCTACTCTCGACCCCACATCCCCCAACAACTATAGACCTATCACCACTGTCCCTTTCCTCCTCAAAACACTGGACAAAGCAGCCTACCTGCAGGTTCAACACTTCATTGAAGAGAACAAACTTCTAGGACTCCGCCAATCAGGCTTCCGCCCTAGACACAGGACTGAAACCGCCCTACTTGACCTGAAAAACCAAATGGATGATGCCAGAGACATGGGCAAACCAGCACTTCTCTTACTTCTTGACCTTTCCGCGGCTTTCGAACACGTGGATCATGACGTCCTATGCCACCACCTCTCCTCTACTGCCAAATTCTCCCCTGAAGCCACAGCATGGATCACTTCCTTCCTACAAGACAGAACCATGCAAGTATTCTCGGGCTTAGCATCCGCATCACCAACCATCATTCTCTGCGGTGTGCCCCAAGGCTCCTGCCTTTCACCCACCCTCTACAAAATCTTCACACGACCACTTTTTCTCATCCTCGACGCCATGGGCATTTCATACACTAACTACGGCGACGACACACAGATCCTCCTCACTCACTGGCAACTATGACACTGACTCCATGACCCTCAACAACCTCTACAACACCATCCAAGCCTGGATGGCAGACAATGGACTATGCCTCAACTCAGACAAGACCAAACTCCTCCTGGTAGGCTCACCCGACACGCTGAAAAATCTAGACTCCCAATTCAGTCATTTCACCATTGACTCCATCAAAATACCTGTCTCAGAATCAGTCAAAACCCTTGGAGTCTACTTGGATTCCAACCTATCCATGGATAAACAAGTCAACGCTATAGCCTCAGCAGCTGCATACCATGCCAAACTTATCAACGCAATCAGGCCCTTTCTCTCCAGAGAGAACTGCACTAACATAGCCAGAGCCATCACTGGATCTAGGCTTGACTATTGTAATGTACTATTTCTAGGCACCTCTAACAAAAACCTAGAGATGCTACAAATCATTCAGAATAGTGCTCTCCGGGCAGCCCAAGGCATTGCCAAAAGAGAACACATCTCGGAGGCTAGAAAACTAGCTCACTGGCTCCCAATAAAAGAAAGGATCATCTTCAAGACTCCGACACTGATCCACAAGTGCATTCACCTTACTGCCCCGGACTACTCCTCCCAAAGGATCCATCCCGTCTCTTCTACGAGACCAACCAGATCACCATATACTAAAATGCTCTCTGTGCCATAAGTAAAAAAAGTCTGAGCGGGAGGATCCCGCTTCCCATATCTCGTATCCACTAACTGGAACGCTCTACCCCCCACAATCCGAGTTGAGGCCTCCCTCAGCACCTTCCGCAAAACCATGAAAACCCTCTTATTCACATAAGATGCCTCGCACACATAAGATGCCTCGCACCAGTCGAATACATCTCATTTGTTCCTAATGCATAAACTGTACTGTAATGACCAACTGTACCAACCAAAATGTCAGCTCTATGCTTTGTCGAATGCATAATGTACCACTGAATGACTCTATGCCTGTAACTAAGCTCTTGCAAGTAACAGCGCCTCAATGCCCATGGGTTACTTGCGCGCTATATAAATTTAAAATAAATAAATAAATGGCAGGGGTAATAAGAGGACGTGGTAAAGGTAGAGGCAGCCCCAGTAGAGGCGGCGGCACGCCTCCACCAAAACAGTGACGCTCCGTTCAGGGTCCCTTCTCACGCGTCCCTAGTAGGGGGACGCATCTCCAACTTCACCCAAGCTTGGGAAGGGATCACATCAGACAGATGGGTGCTGTCCAGTGTCCGCAGGATACTGCATAGAACTGTTAGAGCGTCCCCAAAACCACCCTCCACGACAAAGAATACATTCTTTGGACCACCAGAAGATCCTCCTCGGAGATCGTCAATCTTCTAGCAAAGGACGCGATAGAACTCGTCCCGGGACAACAGGTAAACAAAGGTATTACTTCCTTGTGCCAAAAAAAAGATTTGACACTGCGCCCAGTATTGGACTTGTGGCCTGCAAACAAGTATGTCAAGCCCCAAAAATTTCACATGACTACTCTCCAAGAGGTAATCCCCGTCCTAAAAAAGGGGATTACATGGCAACATTGGACCTTAAAGATGCCTATTTTCATATTTCCATGTTCCCAGCGCACAGAAAGTACTTAGGCTTCAAGTGGACAGTCGGCACTACCAGTTCAAGGTATTGCCCTTCGGGATAGCCTCGGCTCCAAGGGTATTCACCAAGGTGGTGGCGGCGGCACACCTACGCAGGGAGGCAATCCCAGTGTATGTACCCTTACCTGGACGACTGGCTCATCACGGGGTAGACCCCAGTAATTTGCAGAACAAACATTCAAAGGACAATCAACCTCCTCTTCGAATTAGGTTTCTCAATAAACGAGAAGAAGTCAAATCTGGTGCCAAGCACCTCCAAACAGTTCCTAGGAGCTATCCTAGACACGCAAGAGGGGTTGATCTTTCCATCAGAAGAAAGAATTTGGAATATACGGCTGCAAATTCCGCAATATCAGGCCGGTCGCCAGATAACGGTACGCAAAGCAATGCGTTTGCTGGGCATGATGGCGTCATGTATTTACCTGGTCCGCCACGTGCGCCTGCGTATGCGTCCCATGCAGGAATGGTTGGCGAAACAGTGGTCTCAGGCAAGTGTTCAGTGGGACGATCTAGTGGTCGTTTCGCCAACACTGGTACAAAGCCTTCACTGGACGACGAGAGAAAATCTGTCCAAGGGGAAACCCTTTTACGATCCCGAGATACAGGCGGTAGTCACAACCGATGCATGCCTGACAGGATGGGGAACTCACCACCTCCACCACACAGCTCAGGGTCTCTGGCCTCACTCAGTGGCCAAGAATCACATCAACCTGCTAGAGCTTCTGGCAGTATTCAGAGCGCTTCAAGCGTTCGAGCCCTACCTGCTGAATCTGTCAGTGCAGATCCAGACGGACAGCACTACAGCCATGTTTTACCTAAACAAGCAAGGAGGGACTCGTTCGCCAAATCTGTCCAAGCTTGCCCAGAAAATGTGGATATGGGCACTCAGATGGAAGATCTTCCTGTCATCTCAACATGTTCCAGGGGATAATTCTCTGGCGGATGCTTTGAGCAGAGATCCCTTCCCAGAGGAACACGAATGGTGTCTACACAGAGAAATCGTAGAAGATATCTTCTCTGTGGGGTTTCTCCACTATAGACATATTCGCCACAAGCGAAAACAGACAGTGCCCAGGATTTGCATCCAGGTTCCCCCAGCCAGACTCCCAGGGAAACGCCCTGTGGATGAACTGGTCAGGGATGTTTGCGTACGCTTTTCCACCAAACCCTCTCATCAGGAAGGTGGTCAACAAGATGAACAGAGTCAATGACGCTCGTCCTAGTTGCTCCCATGTGGGCGAGACAACCGTGGTTCCTACGCAGACTAGCGGTATGCAAACCCATCAAACTCCCGGGCTGGTACAACCTACTGTCCCAGCACCAAGGTCAAACAGTGCATCCTCAACCCAACTCAAAGAACCTAGCAGCATGGCTCCTGAGATCATAGAGTTCGGACATCTCAAATTACCACAGAGATGTATGGACATCCTAAAAGAATCTAGGAAGCCAAACACGAGGCACTGATACTTTGACAAATGGAAACGATTTGTTATCTGGTGCCAGAATAATCAAGTCAACCCAGTTGATTGCACTCCTTCCACAATTGTCACATACATGCTCCACCTGATGGATGCAGGACTGGTATTTAACTCACTGAATGTACACCTGGCAGCGCTGTCAGCATACACCACATTGCATAACAAGGTGACGTGGTGGAAGATACCAGTGGCTAAAGCTTTCATGGAAGGAGTAAAGAGACTTCACCCTCCCATTTCAAACCCACCACCAGGATGGGACCTTAACATGGTGCTATCTAAACTCATGAGCCCCCCATTCGAACCCAAGCATAAAAGCAGTCTCAAACACCTGACTTATAAGACTGCCTTCTTAGTAGCAATAACATCTATAGGAAGGGTCAGTGAAATTCAGGCTCTGTCAGTGCAGGATCCATTCTTTACAGTTTATAAAGATAAACTGGTTTTACGTACACACCCTAGGTTCTCGCCTAAGTTTATTTCTAAATTCCACGTGAACCAGTCCATCGAGCTTCCGGCTTTCTTCCAAGATCCACAAAGCTCGGCTGAGGTGAAACCACACACCCTAGATGTGCGTAGGGCGGTCCTCTACTATGTAAACAAGACCAGACCGCTAAGGAAAACAGATCAGCTGTTTGTCTCTGTAGCTACAGGCAGAGAGGGAGATCGCGTCTCTAAAGGTGCCATCTCTAAGTGGATTGTTAACTGTATCCAGCTGTGTTGTTCTTTCTGAAAAAACTGCCTTTCACGCCAAGAGCCCACTCTACTAGAGACATTGGGGCCACTCTGGCTTTCATTGCAAATGTACCCCTGGACACCATTTGCAAAGCAGCTACTTGGAGCTCTATTCACACTTTTACTCAGCACTACTGCATTGACACCCATTCCAAGACAGATACTCAAGTGGGACAAGTGGTTTTAAGACATTTATTTGCTCATGACCCTTCTCACATCCCACCTCCTTCTTCTAACACTGCTCGCTAATCTATGCACAGCATGTGATCTAAGCAGATTCCACAAGCCTCAGAAGGGATACATTTCTTACCGTAATCGTATTTCTGATGCTTGTATCTGCTTAGATTCACATGCGACCCACCCTTCCTCCCCTCTGAGAGAAGGCGCATGGATGCTTGTAGTCTTATCTATCTGCTTGGATTATCTGTACTCACGCTACTCCTCATGCTACCTCATGTCAGAAAAAATACAAATCTGAGGGTCCTAGACGCGTGAGGGATCATGGGTACAGTGGACGTCACACTAGGGATAGTATTACTGGCACGCCCTGTGTCGATGCCCATTTTGGAGTTTCGAAAAACAAACTGTAATACTCCGCAGCTTCCGCCTATGCACAGCATGTGAATTTAAGCAGATACAAGCATCAGAAATACGATTAAGGTGAGTAATGTATCATATATATATATATATATATATGTATATATATATATATATATATCTCTGAGGCTTGGGCTTGTGCATAGGCCGACATCTAGTGGAAGCTGTAGAGTATTAGTTTTCGAAACTCGATCAGGGACATCGACAGGGCGTGCTAGTCATACTGTCCCTAGTGTGACGTCCACTGTACCCATGATCCCATCCGCGTCAACGTCCCCCAGATAGTTTTTTTTTCCACCATTCTAGATGAACACGTATAGCAGAGTTCCTCTTTCGGCATAAAGCCATTTACTTATTTCAATTACCGATAGTCATTCTTTCTATCCTTTACTTCTCCGACCATCGAAACATCACGCCGATGAAGACAGAGACTGCCTTGGAAGGTCGTCCCGGGCCTCAGCCCAGACAGTAGGGAGAGAGGGGGGAGGTCATTTTAGGATGTATATGCCCCCCTTCTTACACTACTTTCGCCCAGCTGCCATAGTTTGTAGTTATGGACAAGACCCTATTTAAATTCTGCCCCAAGTGCAATCGTAAATTCCTGTGGGTCGATAAGCATTTAGTCTGTAACTTGTCTCCCAAGAGACCACGTCGAGGTGTCTTTTCGAGCGTGTAGGCTCTTCAAGCCCAAGACTTTAAAGGACTGCTCCACAAAACGCTGGGCACACTACGACAGGCAACTTGAGGCCATGGAGGTAGAAGACGCTTTCAGTGATGGCAGCAACGCCACCGTTACGGGCGGCGAGGGTGACTGGGTTGCTCCGGCTACCCAAGCGCAGGTCCCCGACCCAGGACGACAGGCCGGCGGCCATGTTGTGAGGACTACACCCGGCGGCGAAAGCACATCAAAACCACCCACCACTAAACGCGCAACCCCAAGTCGAGACTCGACGCATGGGTCGTGCGGTCGACAATGCACGGTACCCAGGGAAAGGTCTGTTGAGTCCCTGTCCTCTGGGCATTCTCGCTTGAGATCGCCGCACGACAGGACCCAACCATCAAGACAGCGAGGGTGTCGCGCGTAAAACTCCCTCCGAGGACCGATCATCCGCAGACGAGGCTCTGACCCTTCCCACACCCGAAAGTTGACGCTCTGCGTTAGATCAGGTAGTAGGCCCCAAACAGTCCGATAAACACGCCTCTGAGCGCCCGGGGGTGGAAAAAGACACAAAAAAGTCCTCAAAGACCCCTCATAGGGATAAAAGCCCTCCTATGGAAAAAAAACTTCTCATAAAGAGAAACCTAAGAAAACTAGGCACATCCCTCATAAGGATAAACCTGTAGACACTAGGCCTAAAAAACTCTGGGGTTATTCCTTCCACAGATGAAGTTTTAGGACTTCCTGGCCAACCCTGGGAAATCCCAAGTTCATCAGAATGGTCTTCACAAGACATAGATAGGGTCATGAGGAGAATGTCCTTTGTGGCCAATTTCTATGAAAAGTACCCTGCATACCGCCAGAGTTTCCACTCTAATTCCCCCCACCACATCTCCCTCTGGGTCTCAAGTCTCTGCTGAACCTACTCAACCCCCTTCTAATAGGTCTCGTTCAGAAAATCCAGTGCATAGCACAGTCCTAGAGCTCTATGACCCGGACTCCGAACACAAAGACCTCTCAATTGTATAGGCAGCTGACCCTCAGTACGATGAGGAGGCAGCAGACCCTTATTATGGGGACAATGAGGGTTCTAGGTCATTTGGTCGAAAATAAATGGTCGACAGGACAAATGGTCGACACCAAAAGGTCGACAGGTCAAATGGTCGAATTTTTGTTTTGTTTTTTCACTTTATTTTTTGGGGGGTCCCCCAAACCCCCCTTTTTTTTTGCTAAAAACCCCTTTTTCTCCCTAAACGAAAACCTAAAATATATATATATATATATAAAAATAAATAAAAAATTCGACCATTTGACCTGTCGACCAAATTGTGTCGACCATTTGTCTGTCTACCATTTGACTGGACACCGACAATGAGGACCAAGAGGCTGACCAAGAGGCCAAAATGTATTCAATAGATTCACCTATTGATCAGGACCCTCCTATCATTGATTCTCCTATTGATAACCAAACCCTTCTTAATGAGGTGCTAGCCAGGGTGGCACAGCACTTTCAAATTGACACCCAGGAGGTACAGGAGGATAAGGACTTTGTAGAACAGATCCTTGGGGACAATAAAACAATGGCGCAGTTTATTCCTCTACTCAATTTAGTACACCGCAGGATACAACCGTCATTAGAAGCCCCCAACCTCACACAGGCTGTAAACCCACATGTAGAAAAGCTTTTTGAACCCGCACCTACAGACCCACTGTATATGAGAGGGCAGCTGAAGCCAGACTCATTAGATGTAACTACAATTAGGAAAAGAGCAGTCACCCCTCTTGCTTCCTTGGAGGCACCACCAGACTAGGAAAGCAAAAGAATTTAGACAATGGGTAGGAAAGCCGCCTCCTCCGCGGCTTACCGGACCAGAATTGCGAACAATGCTACCCTTTTGGGCAGTTATAACTGTTTCAAATGGAAGGAAGTGTTGATCTACGATTGTCTGCCCCAGAACCACTGAAATCCCAGTTATTACAGGTGGCCGCAGAAGCGAGGGCAGTGTCAAGCTGCTTACTTAAGACCAACCTTGACGCGGCGGACAATGCCGGAAGAATCATTGCTCAGGGTACCGTTATTAAACGTCATGCGTGGCTGCAGCAATCGGGTTTCAAACCAGAAACGCTGGCCACACTAATTAACATACCTATTGTACCCAATGTGCTCTTCAGCAAGGCTGTCGAGGACGCCATTAAGACAGCCAAAGACTAGTATGACGCACTTAAATCGTTGGGCCAACTCACCAACAAGCCACCCGGCCAAAGGGTTAATGGCAATTTTTGCCATTTTCGTGGCCAATGTTCTCAACAGGGTCCAGTTACAGTCAAAACCAAAGCTCCTCCTGGGGAAATAATCAGCGTCAGTCCTCCCAGGGCTATCCTAGAGGACGGAGCAGAGGTCAACCCGTCTCGAGGTGGCACCCCACCACAGAAGCAGTGACATTCCGCTTCAGGTGCCCTCCCATGCCTCTCCAGTAGGAGGGCGCATTTCCAGCTTCACCCACACATGGGAGGGAAACGCCTCAGACAGATTGGTGCTGTCCACAGTAGCAGGCAGATGCTTTATAGAGCTCCAACGTCCCCACGACCAGCCTCCACGACAGAAGATCCAGTCAAGAGAACACCAGCGTATCCTCCTCGAGGAGGTGGCTACTCTTCTAATAAAGGACGCCATCAAAGTTGTCCCGGCAAACCCACAAAACAGGGGTATTTATTAAATTTACTTCCTTGTGCCAAAGAAAGATCTAACAATGAGCCCAGTATTAGATTTGCGCCCTGCAAACAAGTATGTCAAGCCACAAAAGTTCTGCATGACTACGCTACAAGAGGTAATCCCTCGACTAAAGGGATTACATGGCAACACTGGATATGAAAGATGACTATTTTCATATTTCTATGTTCTCAGCGCACCGAAGATTCTTTCGTTTCAAGATAGCGAACCAGCACTACCAATTCAAAATGCTACCCTTCGGAATAGTTTCGGGTCCAAGAATATTCACCAAGGTACTGACTGTGGTGGCAGCGCACCTACGCAGAGAGGCAATCCCAGTGTACCCTTACCTGGACGACTGGCTCATTACAGGGGAGTCCCCCCTAATTTTCAGACAAAACATTCAAAGAACAATCAACCTCCTCTTTCAATTGGGCTTCTGCATCAACGAGAAAAAGTCAAGCCTAGTGCCAAGCACTTCAAAACAGTTCCTAGGAGCTGTCTTAGACACACAAGGAGGGGTTGGTCTTTCCGTAAGAGGGGGAGGAGGAGATAAGGGTGCACAAAGCTATGCGTTTGCTAGGCATGATGGCATCTTACATTTACCTGGTTCCCCACGAGCGTCTGTGCATGCGACCAATGCAGGAATGGTTGGCGAAACAGTGGTCTCAGGCAAGTGGTCAGTGGGACTATCTAGTGGTTGTTTCGCCAACACTAGTACAGAGTCTTCGCTGGTGTACAAGAGAGAATCTTATGAAGGGGAAACCCTTCTACGATCCAGAGAAACAGGCCGTTGTCACAACAGACACCTCCCTGGCAGGGTGGGGAGCTCACTACCTTCACCACACAGCTCAGTGTCTCTGGTCTCAGACGGTGGCTCAGAACCAAATCAACCTGCTAGAACTTCTGGCAGGCTTCAGAGCGCGTTGGGCATTCAAACCCCTCCTATCCAACCAGTCAGTGCAGATCCTAACAGACAGCACGACTGCAATGTTTTACTTAAACAGGGGGGCACTCGTTCTCAAAATCTGTCCAAGCTTGCCCAGAAAATTTTGAAATGGGCACTCAAACAAAAGATTTACCTGTTATCCCAACATGTTCCGGGGGAACTCAACTCGCTAGCAGACGCTCTGAGAAGAGATCCCCTCCCAGAGGAACATGAGTGGCGACTACACGAAGAGGTCGTAGGAGACCTCTTCTCTCAGTGGGGTTTCCCCACTATAGACCTATTCGCCACAAGCAAAAACAGGCAATGCACAAACTTCGCATCCAGGTTCCCCCAGCCAGGCTCCAAGGGGAACGCCCTATCTATGAATTGGTCAGGGATATTTGCCTACGCTTTTCCACCAACCCCTCTGATGAAAGTGGTGAACACGATCCACAGGGAACAGATGACGCTCATACTGGTTGCTCCTATGTGGGCGAGCCAACCATGGTATCCACACCTGTGCAGACTCAAGGTGTACGACCCCATCAAACTACTGTGCCGGTACAACCTACTCTTCCAGCACGATCGGCTAACAGTGCATCCTCAGCCCAACTCGATGAACTTGGCTGCATGGCTTCTGAAGTCAGAGTTCGGACATCTCAATTTACCGCAGAGATGTATGGATATCTTGAAATAAAACCGAACATGAGGCACTGTTACTATGATAATGGAAATGATTCATTATTTGGTGCCAGAATAAACAAATCCGCAAGGTTCATTGTACTCCTTCTGATGTTCTGACCTATATGCTCCACTTACTGGATGCAGGGTTAGTGTTTAACTCGCTAAAGGTGCACCTGGCAGCTTTGTCAGCCTACACCACTTCTCATAGCAAGGTGTCAGGGTGGAAGGTACCAGTCGTCAAAGCATTTATGGAAGGGGTAAAGAGACTCCACCCTCCAATTTCTAACCCACCGCCAGGTTGGGATCTTAATGTGGTACTCGCTAAGCTCATGGGACCACCCTTTGAGCCCATGCACAAGTCTAGCCTCAAACACTTGACTTATAAAACTGCCTCCTTAGTAGTCATCACCGCCATAAGAAGGGTCAGTGAAATCCAAACACTGTCAGTGCAGGATCCTTTATTTAGTATACATAAGGACAAACTGGTTTTAGGCACTCACCCTAGGTTCTCACCTAAGTTCATTTGCAAATTCCATGTTAACCAGTCTATTAAGCTGCCAGCTTTCTTCCAGGAACGCAAAAGCTCTGCTGAGGTGAGACTCTACGTAGACAAGACCAGACCGCTAAGAAAGACAGATCAAGTGTTCGTCTCCATAGCGCCAGGCAGAGAAGCAGATCGCATCTCTAAAAATGCCATCTCTAGGTGGATAGTCATATGTATCCAACTGTGCTTTTCCCTTTCAGATAAAACACTGCCTTTTGCGCCAAGGGCCCACTCCACAAGAGGTACTGGGGCCACTCTGGCTTTCATTGCAAATGTCCCCTTAGACAGTATTTGCTAAGAAGCTACATGGAGCTCTATTCACCTTCACTCAGCACTGCTGCATTGACACTCATTCCAAGACAGATACACAAGTGGGACAAGCAGTTCTAAGATGTTTGTTCGCTCATGACCCTTCTCACTTCTCACCTCCTTCTAACACTGCTCGCTAATCTATGCACAGCATGTGATCTAAGCAGATTTCACAAACATCGGAAGGGATACATTACTCACCGTAATCGTATTTCTGATGCTTTTATCTGCTTAGATCCATATGCACCTGTCCTTCCTCCCCTCTGAGAGAAGGTGCATGGATGCTTTTAGTCTTATCTATCTTAGGCTTGGATACTCTGTACTCCCGCTACCTCATGTCAGAAAAAATACAATCTGAGGGGCCTACGCGTGTGAGGGATCATGGGTACAGGGGGACGTCACACTAGGGATAGTATACTCCACAGCTTCCACTAGATGTCGGCCTATGCACAGCATGTGAATCTAAGCAGATACAAGCATCAGAAATAAGATTACGGTGAGTAATGTATCATATATATATATATCTATCTGAGGCTTGTGGAATCTGCTTAGATCACATGCTGTGCATAGGCCGACATCTAGTGGAAGCTGCGGAGTATTACAGTTTGTTTTTCGAAACTCGAAAATGGGCGTCGACACAGGGCGTGCCAGTAATACTATCCCTAGTGTGACGTCCCCTGTACCCATGATCCCTCACGCGTCTAGGACCCTCAGATTGTTTTTTTCCGCCATACTTGTCGGAAGCATTTTGCGGAGTCCCCTGGCCTTAGCCATACTTTTGCTAAAATTTAAAATAATAATCTATTGACATCCTTCCCCACCCCAACGTCGAACTTCGACACTCGATGCCGGCTGGAGAAGAAATCGACCGTCGGCTGCTGCACGACGGATTTGGGCCTCGGAAGGCCGCTGGCCTCGGCCTGGGCCTGGTAGGCCGCTGGCCTCGGCCCTGCAAGTAGGGAGAGTGGGGGGTGGTACATACTCTACACTCTTGGTATATAGGTACACCTTATACATTTCCTACATTTACCAGCCCGCTGCCTCAAGGTGCGTATGGAGGGTACCCCTTTTCAATTCTGCCCAAGTGCAATCGCAAATACCCTTGGGTCGACAGGCACGCCACGTGCAATCTCTGCTTGCCGAGGGACCACCCGAAGCGAACTGCAGAGCGTGTAGTAGGTTTAAACCTAAGACACTTAAGGACCGTTCGACGAAGCGTTGGGCCCACCACGCCAGGCAGGCGGCCATGGCAGCGGAGGGCGCCTTCAGCGATGGCAGCGACGCCATACTTTCGGACGGCGAGGGCATTACGGCCTCGAAAGACAGCCGAGCGCAGGTCCCCGACCTCGGAAGCTCGTCCGGCAGGGCGGCTATGGGGAAGACCCCCGGCGACACAAGCGCTTCACATACTACACACACTAAACACACTAAGTCCAACCGAGACTCGACGACGTCGAGTTCTCGGAAAGAGGCACAGACAGAACGGTCCGATTTGGTGTCCTCTGGGCGCTCTCGATCAAGATCGCCGCATGACTCCAGGCAATCATCCACTCTTGCCAAGAGTGCCTCGCTCCCTAGGCTAACAGAAGTTCGATCGTCGGAAGACAAAGACGACTTCCACCCCCAGGCCGCGCTCCAGGAGTCAGAGCCCGCAATTAAAGCCAGCAAGGCACCACGCTCGAAGGACAGGGACACCTCTCCCGATCCTCGACGCCAGGCGTCGAAAAACTCCGGAGCCACTAAGGGACAGGGAAAACATTTTTCTATGCACGGGGAGTGGGGAAAACAGCAGAAGAAACTACCTGTACATTCTTCCACACCTGTGAAACACTCCACCCCCCCTAAACAGACAGACAAGCCCAGGTCTGCTGATAGGTCCACAACCAGCAAAGCTACTCAAGATAAATCCCATAGACTTGCTGAGAGAGTCATTCCCAGTTCCAAAAAATGGTCCAGTGAAGACATAGATAGGGTCATGTCAAGAATGTCTTCTTTGGCCGATTTTTATGATAAAAATCCAGAACATTTCCTCTCGTATGATCCTCAAGGGGCCACACCCTCAGGCTCTACTGATCCTATCCCCCCCGAGTAAAAAGGCCCGGTTTGAAACTCCGATGAGGTCAGAACCCTTCGAGGTACAATCTTACGCAAGACCATACTCACGGTATCAAGGAGTGGCTTCCTTTTGTGAAGACCAAGAATTTGGTATGATAGAAGAGCAAACCGGGACGGGCTACTATGGGGATGATGAGGACCAGGAAGAAGAGGATGACCCGGAAACATACAGAGTAGATTTCCCCGGTAGAGAACGAAGCCCCGGTTACCGACTCCCCGGTCGATAACCAACCCCTCCTAAATGAGGTTCTCGCTCGCGCAGCAGAACATTTCCACATTGACACCCACGGTGTACAGGAGGAAAGGGACTTCGCAGAAGAGTTAGTGGGAGAAAGGAGGCCTGTTGCCCAGACCATCCCTATCCTTAAATCCATTCAGCGGAGAATAGATCCGTCCCTGGTGAACCCAAACCTCACCAGAGCAGTCAATCCCAGGGTTGAAAAACTTTTCAGGGCGGCACAGTCTGACCCCCTCTATATAAGAGGTCATCTGAAGCCAGACTCCCTAGTTGTCACCAACACTCGTAAGAGGGCTGGGACACCCTTGTCTTTTTCAGAAGCTCCTCCAGACAAGGAGAGCAAAAAACTATACGGTTTCGGCAGGAAGATAGCCTCAACGTCCGTCTATCAAGCAAGGATTGCTAACTCCACCAACCTGTTGGCCAGCTACAACTGCCATCAGTGGGAAGAAGTCGCAGCACTCATAGCTTCTGCTCCTGAACCGTTAAAGGGCCAATTAGCTCGGATTTCCGCAGAGGGTAGAGCCGTGTCTGGTTGCATTTTGAAAGCAACCTTCGACGCCGCGGACAACGCAGGCAGATTGATAGCGGAGGGCACTGTTATCAAAAGACATGCGTGGTTACGGCAGTCTGGTTTTAAAGCAGAAACCCAGGCATCATTGTTGGACAAACCGGTGGAAACCGATCTGTTGTTTGGTAAGGCGGTCGAAGACGCACTGAAAAATGCCAAGGACGAATACGAGACACTCAAATCTCGTGGCCAGTTAACCAATAAACCCCCGAACCAGAGAGGGAATAGTAATTTTCGTCGCCCACGCGCCCAAAATTCCCAGAGAGGATCTAACTATTCCCAGGGGCAGGGTACACAGTGGAACAACAACCAACAGTCTACACAGGGTTACGGCAGAGGTAATAGGAGAGGTCGTGGTAAAGGCAGAGGCAGCCCCAGCAAGGGAGGCGGCACGCCTCCACCAAAGCAGTGACGCTCAGTTCAGGGTCCCTTCTCACGCAACCCCAGTAGGGGGACGCATTTCAAACTTCACCCAGGCTTGGGAAGGGATCACATCAGACAGATGGGTGCTGTCAACAGTATCCACATGTTATTGTATAGAGCTACTGCAGCGTCCCCGGAACCATCCTCCACGACAAAGAGTACACTCCTTAGAACATCAGAAGATTCTCGTCGAGGAGATCGCCATTCTTCTACAAAAGGACGCGATAGAACTCGTCCCGGGACACCAGGTAAACAAGGGTATTTATTCAACTTACTTCCTTGTGCCAAAGAAAGACTTGACAATGCGCCCAGTATTGGATTTACGGCCTGCCAACAAGTATGTCAAGCCCCAAAAATTTCGTATGACCACGCTACAAGAGGTAATCCCCCTCCTAAAAAAGGGGATTACATGGCAACCTTGGATATGAAAGATGCTTATTTTCATATTTCCATGCTCCCAGCGCACAGAAATGACTTGCGCTTCAAAGTGGACAGTCGCCACTACCAATTCAAGGTACTGCCCTTCGGGATAGCTTCAGCACCAAGGGTATTCACCAAGGTACTGGCGGTGGCAGCTGCACACCTACGCAGGGAGGCAATCCCAGTGTACCCTTATCTGGAGGACTGGCTCATAACGGGGAAAACCCCAGGAATTTGCAGGACAAACATTCAAAGGACTATCGACCTCCTCCACGAGTTAGGCTTCTCATTCAACGAGAAGAAGTCAAGCCTGGTGCCAAACACCTCAAAACAATTCCTAGAGGCAATCCTGGATACCCAGGAGGGGTTGACCTTTCCTTCAGAAGAAAGAATTCGGAATATACTACTGCAAATTCCGCATTATCAGTCCGGTCAACAAATAACAGTACTCAAAGCAATGCGTTTACTGGGCATGATGGCGTCATGTATTTACCTGGTCCCCCACGCACGCCTGCGCATGCGTCCCATGCAGGAATGGTTGGCGAACAGTGGTCTCAGGCAAGTGGTCAGTGGGACGATCTAGTGGTCGTTTCGCCAACACTGGTACAGAGCCTTCACTGGTGGACAAGAGAGAATCTCGCACAGGGGAAACCCTTTTACGATCCCGAAGTACAGGCAGTAGTCACTACAGATGCATGTCTAACGGGGTGGGGAGCTCACCACCTCCACCACACAGCTCAGGGTCTCTGGTCTCACTCAGTGGCCAAGAACCACATCAACCTGCTAGAGCTTCTGGCAGTATTCAGAGTGCTTCAGGCGTTCATGCCCCACCTACTAAACCTGTCAGTGCAAATCCGGACGGACAGCACTACAGCCATGTTCTACCTGAACAAGCAAGGAGGGACTCGCTCGCCAAATCTGTCCAAGCTTGCCCAGAAAATCTGGATATGGGCACTCAGACGGAACATCTTCCTGTCATCACAACATGTTCCAGGGGAGCTCAATTCCCTAGCGGATGCTCTGAGCAGAGACTCCCTCCCAGAGGAACACGAATGGGTTCTTCACAGAGAGGTCGTAGAAGATATCTTCTCTCAGTGGGGTTTCCCCACTATAGACTTATTTGCCACAAGCGAAAACAGACAATGCCCAGGATTTGCATCCAGGTTCCCCCAACCAGACTCCCAGGGGAACGCCCTGTGGATGAACTGGTCAGGGATGTTTGCGTATGCTTTTCCACCAACTCCTCATCAGGAAGGTGGTGAACAACATGAACAGGGAATTGATGACGCTCGTCCTAGTTGCTCCCTTGTGGGCAAGACAACCGTGGTTCCCACACCTACGCAGGATGGCGGTGTGCGAGCCCATCAAACATCCAGCCTGGTACAACCTACTGTCCCAGCACCAAGGTCAAACAGTGCATCAGCAACCCAACTCGATGAACCTGGCAGCAAGGCTCCTGAGGTCATAGAGTTTGGACACCTCAATTTGCCACAGAGGTGTATGGACATTCTAAAGGAATCTAGGAAACCAAACACAAGGCACTGCTACTTTGACAAGTGGAAGAGGTTTGTTATCTGGTGCCAGAGTAGACAAATCAACCCGGTTGATTGCACTCCTTCCACTATTGTTACATACATGCTCCACCTGCTAGATGCAGGATTGGTTTTTAACTCACTGAAAGTACACCTGGCAGCCCTCTCGGCTTACACCACTTCCCATAGCAAGGTTTCGTGGTGGAAAGTACCAGTAGTTAAAGCCTTCATGGAAGGAGTAAAGAGACTTCACCCTCCTATTTCAAACCCACCACCAGGGTGGGACCTTAATGTGGTGCTAGCCAAGCTCATGGGCCCCCCTTTCGAACCCATGCATAAGAGCAGTCTCAAACACCTGACTTATAAAACGGCCTTCTTAGTAGCTATTACTTCTATAAGAAGGGTCAGTGAAATTCAGGCTCTGTCAGTGCAGGATCCCTACTTTACTGTCCATAAAGACAAACTGGTTTTACGCACACACCCTAGGTTCTCACCTAAATTTATATCAAAATTCCATGTAAACCAGTCCATCGAGCTTCCGGCTTTCTTCCAGAACCCGCAAAGCTCGGCTGAGGTGAAACTACACACCCTAGATGTGCGTAGGGCGGTCCTCTACTATGTAAATAAAACCAGACCGCTAAGAAAAACAGATCAACTGTTTGTCTCCCTAGCTACAGGCAGAGAGGGGGATCGCGTCTCTAAAGGTCCCATCTCGAAGTGGATTATTAACTGTATCCAGCTGTGTTACTCACTCTCTGAAAAAACTCTGCCTTTTACGCCAAGTGCCCACTCTACTAGAGGCATTGGGGCCACTCTGGCTTTCCTTGCAAATGTACCCCTGGACACCATTTGCAAAGCAGCTACTTGGGCTCTATTCACACTTTTATTCAGCATTACTGCATTGACACCCATTCCAAGGCAGATACACAAGTGGGACAAGCGGTTCTAAGACACTTATTTGCTCATGACCCTTCTCACATCCCACCTCCTTCTTCTGGTACTGCTCGCTAATCTATGCACAGCATGTGATCTAAGCAGATTCCACAAGCCTCAGAAGGGATACATTACTCACCGTAATCGTATTTCTAATGCTTGTATCTGCTTAGATTCACATGCGACGCACCCTTCCTCCCCTCCGAGAGAAGGCGCATGATTGCTTGTAGTCTTACCTTTCTGTCTATCTGCTTGGATTATTTGTACTCACGCTACTCCTCATGCTACCTCATGTCAGAAAAAATACAATCTGAGGATCCTAGACGCGTGAGGGATCTTGGGTACAGTGGACGTCACACTAGGGATAGTATTACTGGAACACCCTGTGTCGACGCCTATTTTCGAGTTTCGAAAAACAAACTGTAATACTCCGCAGCTTCCACTAGATGTCGGCCTATGCACAGCATGTGAATCTAAGCAGATACAAGCATCAGAAATACGATTACGGTGAGTAATGTATCCCATATATATCTATCACAGATGTACAGAGAATAACTCTAACTTCAAAAGCCCTTCCCTAAGTTGTCTGATGCCTTATGCCCAAAAGTTCAGGAAAGTTCCGACAGTTTGTGATGCAGGAAAAAATGAAGGTAGCGTCTGTGGGGTCCATTGAAGAGATCCAAGGGTTAGAGGACAGTGTATTCTAACTAATAGGATTTCCCCAACTTTCGGAAGGCTTGCTTGAGCAAGTGATGGATTGTGGATTGGGACCAGACGGTCCCAGTCCACATCCTGCCAGCAAACGCACATAGCCCTCCAGTAGCCCACCAAAAGCCTCTGCTTTCCCAAGCACTGGAAGTGCATATACGTATTTTCCTGGCCTCAAAGCTCAGGAAGGTGGTTAAAAGACAAAATGGCCAAAGGACAAGCAAAAAACCATGTGGAACAGCCATGTTTGAACACTAGCCACAGTTAGTAGCCAAACGCGGTAAGGCTAAAGCAAAAAGCACCAGAAAATGATAAAGTCACTGCTGCAACCATCTTGTCCATTTAGCATGCCTAGAGTAACCAAAAATATTTTTAGTCTAGGTCAAAAACAAGTGTACCCCATTGTGTACTGCATTGGAAGATACATTGTACAATGATAATTTACCACAAGTGATATGTTACTCAAAAGTAGTAACAAAATTGTATGACTAAGGGAAACAATGTTTACCAGTACTGACATCCTGAAAGACATGTCAGTTTCCACATAGCAGATGCGCAAAAGACAGTGTAGTGAAGCTTAAGGCTTCACTGCACTGTAAAAAGTACAGGTCAGGATAAAAAATAAAAGCAAAAAGTTTGGCGCCCATAAAAATGGAAGGAAAGGTGCAGCAAAGAGCAATCTTTCCTAACACTACCCTTGACTCATAAATTGGAAATCGTAAAACTAAGAAAGAAATGCACACAGCCAGCGTGTTGGCAAGCGACCTTAGAGACTGGTGTGCGTCAAAGATATATTGAAGTGGCAACATTATATCGCAAGTGAAGGCTGCACGCGTGTGGATGAGATGTGAAGAAAGGCAAACCTGTGAATGAACTTCGAAGGAAGGACGGCTGTGAAATCGGCTATACTGAGTAACTGAGTGGTCCAGCGAAAGTAAGTAGCCCACTCGAAAGTCTCTGTGAAAGGTGCATTGTTTGTAGCGATAAAGTGAATAAATTGTAAAAGCAAAAGTGAACGAAGTTCACCCGGGGAGAATAAAAAGCTGAACATTGAACTTTGAGTCAAAGTGGTTCTGCGAAGGTCTGTAAAGAAAGCCACGCATATTTGAAAGTCTTAGACATCCGAAAATGGTCTGAATGCGACTGAGGGAGACCCGAAGTGTAATAATTTTGGGTACGGGAGCCCCCTGCAAGCATTCTTGAACTTTTGTTGTGAAAGGTCTGAGGCCGACAGACAGGGACTGGCGTGAACATTTTGTTGAAATGTTATTTGGAAGTCTGGGAAGAGGGACTTTAACGTGCAGGGGCAGACGGCCTTGATCCACGTCTTGAACTGTTTTATGTTGAAGACTCTGTGCTGTCTAACGCGGGGAGGGGAGCTGCTTCAGCCACATTTGTTCTTTATATTTGAACCACTGATTTTCCTTTACATGCATATCTCCTTTATACACTTTTTGTACGAGGTGGGGCACGCATTAGGTTTTGTAAGCATAGGCCATTTTGATGCGACGTGCTTCACTAGATCTTTTTTATTATTTGATGGTTGAGGAGATATGGTTGCATTTGTTAGTAAATGGATAGCATTTGTCTGATCCCCTGTTCTCCTTTAGAATAAACTTTAGAATATATCTGAGGTATTCCATTCCACTGGAATCCTCGGTAAAAGAAAAAAGATTCACTTTCCCTTACAAACTGTATTTCTCCTCTTAACCAATCACTGTACTCTCGGTCATACTGCCTCAGCCAACAACTGCCCTCTACGTAAGCCTGCCTCTAGCAGCCATCTACAGATTTTTACCACACGTTCAAGTGTTGGGAGTCCTTGTGTTTTGCTCTGTGAGCTATTATACATATTTTGTGTTTTTTTTTCCAAGTTAAAGTTCTATTTTTGTCAAATAGAGCCCATCTGCTCTTGCTCTCCATCCGCTGACAAGCAGGGATCAGTTTGTCAGTGAATTTCAGCCCCTCGAGGGCAAAAATCGTTGAGTTCTTTGAACTTTCCAGAACTCATCGGCCTACTGCTCACTCCGGACCATGTCGAAAGAGAATAAAGAGGGAAGCTCCATTTTCTAGCTCTGCTCCAGCTGCAGACTGCGGAACGCGTTTGTGGAGGACAAACACCTTCAGTGCCTCTACTCTCTCCATCCAGACCACAGGGAAGCGGATTGTGAAATCTGCCCCGGGTTCACCAAGAGATCCACGAAGGATCGCCACAGTAGGCTGGTGGCATGCCTCAGCACCAAGGCCGCTACCCAGTGCCCCACACAGGGGCATGCCTCACCCAGGACTGGCCGGTCCGAAGAGAGGGCTTCTAAGTCCTTTGAGGGCGCCCCATCTGTGGGGACCCAAGACGAGGCAAAGCACAGTGAGTACATTTCCGCCGGGGTCGCCGTGCAAGAGGATTCCAGCGATGGACAGGGCATGTTCATCTACACCATCTGCCTCCATCTCCAGCCATTGATCCAGCTCCTCCTCGAAGAGGAAATCGCTAATGCGGCGAAGCTGCGGGAGAAGTCCGGAAAGACGAAAGTGCAAGAAAAGGCGACCAACCTGCCCAAGAAGGCCTAGGTGGTCCAGGTTAGCTATTTGAGTTGATAGCGGCCGCCCTCACGAGGGCCAAAGGAGCTGTCCCATTAAAGGTAGCCCCGTCTGTGCCCCGAGTGTCCCTACCCCTGAGGCGGGAGGCCTCGGTCGGGACTGGAGAGGACACCAGAAAAAAGTATGCCATCACTAAGCTGAACCCGACCCCTCAGGATGGAAAAAGGGACCTGGGGTGGGGGGTGAGGTGGCCTCGGGGCATGGATATTTCTTCCTCGGAGGAGGACCAGGAGTCCATACACATGATCCAGGAGGACGACGACCAACGCCGATGGAGATGACGGTGGCGGAAATGCTGACTGCGACGCTAGGCCTACTGCTCCGAATCAGTCGAGAGATGTATCGCTGGACATCCTTTCGACCTTACACACCCTGGTGTCGGAAATTCAGAAAAGGATGCTGATGACACCGGCCTCATCTCTGGCCCCAGATCAACCTCCCAGGAAAAAGAGGAAGTGGCACCCTATGCCGCCACATCAACCTTCACACAGGCGCCACATGCCCCCCCACCCCACATTGGGCAGTTCACCGCAGCCATGGGCTTCACCTGACTAGGCCAGTTCGATCCATGCCATGGTTACCAGAGCGTCCAAACTCTTCCAACTGACACCAGAAGAGACCAAGAAGGAAGGTTTCCTCTACCAGAGGCACGAGGCCAAGAGGAAGACCATCGCTTGGTCCCCTCCTGGACGATGTTTGAGAGGAGGGCATAGCTTTGATGAGGAATCGGGCCACGGCCCCTGCCAAGAGGGATAGGCTGGAGAAAAGGTACTGGGTGCCGAAATCCTCACCCAAGTGCCTATGATCACAGCCATCTCTGGACTCTGTGGTTTCGGCAGCTGCAAGGAAGGTGTCGTCTAACCCCTCGCCATCATCTTCCGTTCCTCCGGATAGCGAGGGGGAAGAAGTTGGATGCCATGGGAAGAGGAGTTATCTACACCGTGGCATCAACAGTCAAGGCGGCCAACGCACTTGCAATCCTGGCCAGGTACGACGGGCAACTGTGGTATAAAATAGCCCTGATTCTGGAGTTCCTGCCTGACAAGTCTGGCAGATCGTTGAAAGGTTTCGGCGGATGGTCCTCTTCGTACGGTCAACCATCCCGGCCCATGACCGAGGATGCCTACAGTTGCTGTTTCAAGGCTTTCGGTGGAAGTGGCCAGCTTAGTCTAACCCCATGGCAGCCCGCAGGCCCCGAAGCGAGCCTGAACTGGCCTTGACGTCGGGCCCCCACCCATGCACCCCGATGGGAGGTGGGCTGGCAGGCTTAGTCAGCAAGTGGTAGAAGATCTCCACTGACCGATGGGTGCTGGACACGCTCGCCCACTGACACATATTAGAGTTTCTGCATAAGTGTCTGCGGATACTTCCGGTGGCCCGGCAGGAGCAGCACATCCCTCAGCTCCTGCAGGAAGTATGGGCCATGATAAGAAAAGGGACAATGGAGCTGGTTACAAGGTGAATCCGGGGCTCTGGAGTCTACTCCAGATACTTCTTAGTAAAGAAGACCAACAGGGTCTGGAGGCCCATACTAGGGCTGCAGCGTCTCGACAAGTACCTCAAAAATTCAGGATGTTCACATTGCAGCACATACTCGGCCAACGTGAGGAAGGAGACTTCTTGACGTCTGTCGCTGTATCTGGAGGACGCATACTTCCATGAGAAGCATCAAACGTTCCTGCGCTTCGTGGTGCGGGGCAGACGCTACCAATTCAAGACCCTCCCCTTTGGACTGAAGTCCGCGCCCAGGGTGTTTATGAAGTGCCTGGTGCCAGTGGCAGCCCATCTACATCTCCAAGGGATACACGTGTACCCGTCCCCAGGAGGATAACTCGGGTGCAACGCGCTTGTCTTGGAAGCAAGATGACGTGGAGCAACACATGTTTGGTCCGCTCTTAGAAACCTCTGGGTATTAAGCGTGTTATAAATAACTGTTGGGCAAAGTTTGAATGCAGTACCCTCTGCGAACACTAAAAACAACTATGGCTACAGTTATAGGCAACCCAACCTTTGGTATAAACTTGTACTACCCAGTTTTAGTAGCGTGTTGGGCAGCCAGGCTTATCCCAAGAGGGGGAAATGTGAGATGTAGTGGAGTTACACACAAAGATTCACAGTTACAGGTATTCAAATAAACTCTTACACTCAAGGTTTCTTGCATAAACAATTAATAATTTATCAGTCAGTTATAAAGCCTTCTTTAGAATGGAGCAATAGAATTGTAACACACAAATATACTTCAATACTGTACACTCTGAGTTTCTGAATCAGCCAAGACCATTTTGGGATGGCCTGCAGGCAAAACCTACACCCACAGGTGACTTCAGTAACAAGGGTGCTGGGGACATTAATACCTTACTGTTGGCATTTAGTATACTCTTTAAAATGTAAGTAAAAGGCAAAGTTATTAAAACACAAGAAGTCACCAATAGTCATAAGCAGGGCAAATACTTTCAGATGGCACTTAGAAGAGTCATTCAATTCAATAGGCTAAGCCAAAGTCAATAGGCCAAATTCTTTGCATAGGATGCAGCACTTCAGGTAAGTAAATGGAAAAAGTCTTTGCACAAGTTCTTAGGAGTCTTTGATAAAAAAAGAATCAAATGCAGGGCCACAAGCTGATTAGACGCGTCAGTTGCAGAAGTTACAAGCACTCCCATAGTAAGAGGTAAGTTCTCTTAGGCTAGTTTTACAGTACCTTAGTAAAGAAGAAAAAGATGCAGCTGACGACTTCTGTTCCTGTGCAGCTCTGCAGATCTCACTGGTCCTGGGCCTGCGTCATGGGGGCAAATAGCAATAAGAGCGGTTCCTGACTGTCAAGGTGGACTTTCCTCTCATTTGAGGTCCCGCACTCAACTGAGGGTTGGGGTTAGGCTTGGTCAGTCCTGCTTCGTGGGAGTCTGGAGGATCTTCCAAAAGCTTTAGACCAGCTTACAAGCAACGCACACAATCTGGTGTCCCTCTCCCTGGCTCTACAGTTTCCTGCAGCAACTCTGAGGAAATTCAAACCGCTCCGAGATGAGTGTCCAGGTAGCTTACTTGGGAGTTGATTGGTTCCACCAAACCAAAGGGAGAAGTCGTCCTTGCAGGGCTTCTCTGTTGATGCAAACCTGTCGATTCGGACCCTCAGCAGGGCGTCACCGGGTAAACCAACGGTCCAGGAGTTGCAGCAGCCGTCCTCTTCAAGCTCTCCTTCGGTTCCTTCGTCCAGTGGTCGACTCAGACTTCCAAGCCAAAAGACTCGCCTTTTATTCAGTTCTCTCCCATTCATTCCAGCCTAGCTGTCACTCACCCAGCAGGGTGGCTGTCCTTGCCGGGCAGTCAGCCAATCACCACAGAGTGCATTTGGGTCTCCTAGGAGACTAAGCACAGGGAGTTTCGGGATCCTCCCTTACTTCCTGCCTTCCCCAGACACTCTGGAGCCAGAGGCGGGTTTCACTCCTCAAGCCCGCCAAAGGCAAAATGAACAAAGAGACCAAACCTGGTTTGGCCCGCAGAGAAAAACTCTAGAAGGACCTTTCCACAAAGACCTAGTGAAAAAAGACCGTGCACCATTTTTTAACAAGGATGGCTGGATGCCATTTTGAAAAAGATGGCTCCCGCGGTTAACGTTACTGGGTCCGCGCACGGTTGCGGTAAATGCAAACCTTGGTAGTTCAAAACAAAACCACTGTCACCAGCCAGTCAATTGAGTAAAGGGTAACATAACATTTTTTACTTGAGCATTTAGACACAGGGGCTACTAACCCCTCCAGCACTCTATTGTAAGATAGGGTGTGCTGGGTCTAGCAAGTACAATGCTAAGTAGTCAATTTCACTCAGTAGTTTATCCCACAGATGGTATTTAACCCTTGGGAAATCTAAAAGACTTCCCTGTGCCACTGCACTGAAGGTTCTGGGTGACACAATTGTAAAAGATGCCTATGGAATTTGCTAGACTCCATAACCCAAAAGAAACAAAGGTAAAATTCACAGAAAAATACATGAGTGGGGAAAAGGGTCACACCCTCTCCAGGTTAAAAAAAATCAAGTCCTCAAAATCCAGCAAAGTTGTTGGGGGTCTCTAAGGTGGAGGGAATTGGCACATTTTTTTTTTAAATTCTCCCTAACAACCAATTAAAATTACCTAGGCGACCGGCTCATCAGGGAAAAGTCAAGGGAAGTGGCTGTAGGCCACACAGAGAGGACCATCCAGCTGCTGACAGACCTGGGGTTCTCCGTCAATTATCCAAGTCCTGCTTGATACCATCGCAGAATGCACTGTTCCTGGGAGCCAGGCTCAATACGGTCTACTGCCTTGCAGCACCATCTGAGGAGCGAATAGCGGCCCTGCTGGGCATGGTGCAATGACTTTTCACTGAAGACCGCCACAGTACGAACCATCAAGTCATTGCTCGGCATCATGTCATCGTGCATCTACTTGATCCGGCTCTGGATGCTGGCCGGAGCCAGGTGTCTGGAAGCTTCGCATACAAGATTCCTCTAAACAAGGAGTTCCGTTGGGCGATAAGGTGGTGGGGTGTGCACTCCAACATCACCTGCGGCACAGGATTTCAACCCCCCCCCCCCAATGACAGGAGACGTCACCACGGAGGGTTCCGTGCAGGGCTGGGGAGGCCAAACCAGACGTCTCCACGCCAGAGGCCTGTGGCTGCCTCGGGGGATCTCCACATCAATATCCTGGATGGGCCTTCAAGTCGTTCCTTCCATCCCTCAGGGGCAAAGTGGTGACTATCTTCACGGACAACACAACCATGATGTTCTACATCAGGAATCGGGGGTGGGGGGGTGGGAGGGACGCACCCGATGCCCAGCGCTCTCCAGAGAGGCGTAGGACTTGTAGCACTGGGCCGTCGCCCAAGATATGTTCCTCATTCCCTTTCACCTTGCGGGAGTCGAGAACACAATCACCGACTCCGCAGCAGGGAGCTGCGCTTCTGCCACAAGTAGGAACTTAGCGATCAGGTGGACCGCATCTTCCACAATTGGGGCACACCTCAGATTGATCTGTTTGCGACAGCGACAAACTCCAAATGCCTGAAATTCACAGCAGGTTCCACCAGCCGAGGAGCATTGGTGACGCGTTCTCCTTCCGGTGGGAAGGCTTGTTCCTAAATGGTGCCGCTGCAGAATGATTCTCGTCACCCCTGCGTGGCCGAGGCAGATTTGGTACCCCGACCTTCTCAGCCTGTCAACGTCCCCTCCTGTCAAGCTGCCAGTGGTCGCAGATCTGCTCACCAGAGAAGTAGGCGCAATCCTGCATCACAACCCAGGATCACTGAACCTGAGGGCTTGGCTTCTGCAGTCCTAGAGTTTGCAGGGTATGAGTTGCTGGCGGACTGCAGGGAGGTCCTTGCAAAGGCCAGAGTGTCATTAACTCTGAAGTGCTGCGGGCACAAGTGGAAGCGTTTCGCAACGTGGTGCCGAGCGCAGCAGATCAACACTCTGAGAGTCACGGCCCTGCAGATTCTTCCATACTTGTCCTTGGCCAAGGCGGGGCTGGTGCATGCCTCTATTACGTTGCATCTGGCGGCTATCTCCTGCTACTCCAGGTCTCCAGGGCAATCTTCTCTTTGGTCCCACCGTCTCATCAAGGAGTTACTCAAAGGACTGTTTTGATCATGCCTGCTGGTGAAGGCTCCTGTCCCGGTGTGGGAACTCAACATGGTGCTGACGTGGCTCATGGGGGGCGGGGGGTGTCTTCGAGCCTATGCATCCGGCTCTTCTCAAGTTCCTCTCATGGAAAATGGCTTTCCTCCTGGTGAGATCCAGACCCTTTCCTTCACCCCTCCTTCATTCCAAAGGTACAGTTGGTATTCCACCTCAACAAGCCGTTGGTGTTGGGTGTGTTCTTTCTGAAACCTTTGTTGCCAGTTGAAAGGGCTTTGCTATCGCAGGACGTTGCTCATGCTCTGAAGTTCTACGTGGCATGCACGAAGAATTTTTCGGAAGACGTCTCAACTGTTTGTGAACTTTGGTCCTGTGAACCATGGGAAGGCCCTGTTCAAGGCTTCCATCTCAAGGCGGCTCTTCGGCTGCATCACGCACTGTCATCGATTGGCGAACCGACCGCTGCCCGGCCGTCCAAGCCCATTCCACCAGAATGATCACTGCGATGATGGAGTTACTGATTGGTGCGCCCCAGCTGGATATATGCAGGGCTGCTACATGGAGGTCTACGCACAACTTCACAAGATTCTACTGCTTCGACAGGGATTCCAGAGGAGAGTCCAGGGTCGGCCAAGCAGTGCTACGCAACCTGTTTGCTTGAAGGTGAGCCTGTTCCGGAGAGAAGAGTCATTGCTTCTGTTGAGCCTTGCCACCTCCTGTTGTGTGATGTTGTACTGCTATGTATTCTTTATTCATGAGCATGTGAATCCATGCCAGACGCCATGCTGGAAAAGGAACAAGTTACATACCTGTAAGTATTGTTCTTCAGCATGGGTCTGGCATGGATTCATATGCAAACCCTCACTCCTACCCCTCTGTGGTGCTTCTTGGTCATACTGTCACTGTACGTGCTACCAAATCTGAAGATGGCTGCCAGAGGAGGGGCTTGGGGAGAGGGCAATGATTGGTTGGGGGCAGTATGACCCAGAGGACAGTGATTGGTTTAGAGGAGAAATAGAGTTTGTAAGTGAAACAGTTTTTCTTTTACCGAGGATTCCCGGCCTGACGGGGAATATTCATGAGCCTGTGAATCCATGCCAGACCCATGCTGGAGAACAATAGTTAGATGTAAGTAACTCTCCTGAGATTAGCTCTCAATTGCTACATTGATTGGGTTATGGCTATCCTCCAAGTTCCCCTGCTCATTATAAATAGGGTGAGCCGCTAAAATCTGTCCACCAGAGCAGATTCTAGAAATGCATCTTAGCACCTAGCATCAAGGGGACCTGTCCTGGAGCTGCTACTTTTACTGCGAATGGAAGGACGCCTGTTGTCACCTGCAAATGGTGATCATCGCTGGAACTCTCCTGCCTCCATCCCGTGAAGTACCCTGAAGAGGTTTACATTGCGAAGGTCTGCATTTCTTCATCAACTGGATTTGCATCTTGCATTTGCACCCGACTGGAAGAGCGCTCAAACCTGCAGCCCCTGGGTACATCCCACCCGAACAAAGGATGGAACACTGTTCTCCCATAGATTCCCAAGCGACCCATCGTGACCCCCGAGTCGGGCAGAGTAAGGAAGCACACCTGTCCCCCCCACCCCCCCACCCCCCAGGACCCCATCAGTCCCCCCTCTATCTTCCCCCTGCCCTGTCCTCTATAGGATAACATTGGGGGGAAAAGGCCTGTGTATCATATCTCCCTCTTACTTCCCTTTGGTCGTCAAACCTGGGAAAGGTGTCCTGCCACGGGGTTAGCCTTGGGTCTAGAAAAGAGGAGAACTTGCCCGTCTTCTGCCAAATTGTTAATGTACTTTGAAATAGTTTTCTACTGTTACAAATGACCACCACAAGCCCATTGCATCCATGTCAAAAATGCCTTCGCTGGAACCTGTGACTTTTGGGCACTAGGCTTCATACATCTTGAGTCTGGACTTAAGTAAAGGAAATTTTACTTGTGACTGGTTCTAATCATTTTACCTACATTTGAGTACTTGCCTCTTTCACCTGGCTAGTTATTTAAGTGAACCTACTGGTGAATGTATACATTTTGTTTGGGTGATATTACTACCTGCTAGTTTCGTTTCCGTGTTTAGGCCTAAATAAATAGCTGTATGTATGTTATAACTAATCTAAGCTGAATAACTGTTATTCTGTGTGGACTCGTTGGGGCCCCTGGCCACACTCTCCTGAGACTAAGCCTTGATTTGAAGGTTTTGGCTAAACTTTCTCTTCCTGTTCACTGTAACTAGGATGGCCTCCTAAAATCTGCCCACCTATGCTATTACCTAATTATCTTGTCTATTCTACATGCTCACCCTTAATTACAGCAGTACATCTGTACTCCTCCTTGTGGGAGTGTTCTGTGGCTGAGCTGCCCTCCTTTATTCCTCCAGCCACTGGAACCTGCTTTGCTGGGTTCAACCCACCTTTTGGGGAATCCTCCTTGTTGCTGTTTTTGCTTCTGGCTTGAGGTTCCCACTCCTAGGAAGTATAGTTGGTCTTTGTTTTCCTCGTCTGCCTTGTCATTGGTCCAGGGTTCAAGTCCTGTAAACCGCACCTGGGACAGGCTTTTGCTCACTGGGTTGTTTTGTCTTCCTGGAACTGTTTTTAGGTTCCAACACTGCGAGTACCTTGGATTACTCACCAAACCTACCTTCTGGGTCCCTATGGCCGAGACTCTCCTCTGCCTTGTCTCAACTGTTTTTCTCCATTGGAGCTCATCCTGCTGTGCTGCATCTTCTACTGAGTTTTCTGATTCTCAAACCTTCCTCTAATACTTCATGGGGGTCTCCTCTGGTCCACCCAGAATAGTCGGCCACCAATTCTGCACCTGTGGGTGGGACTGGGACTTGAATGCCTTTCATGCATACATGCAGATTGCCGATTGACTTGGTCAAGTTAATTTCGATGGGAATAATCTCCTCCTGAAACACTTCTGATGTGGCTTTGGGGGTATTGGCTGCACTCCAACATGTTTCCTGTGTTCAGTTTGGGTCCAGTGAGTTTTAGGCCAAAGCCTGGCTCTTTAGCTTGCACCAGGGATTTATTTGAATTATATTTTAAACGCATGTGTTGCACTCTACTAAAGTGAATGTCTGATTCAACTATGTTTTTGGTGACACGATCAATTTGACCATTAAGTGCAATACCCATGGTGCCCTCAACCGAAGTCTCTTATCTTCTGGTGTGCTTTTGCTGTGGTTTAGAAATGTTTACCGCTTCTAGACCTTTTATTATTTGTGTAGCTTTTGAATTTGTCTTAGTGTGGGCTATATTGACCCACTCAACAGAATTTCACCAAAACCAAGCTGCATTGGCGCAGAAACAGTAATATGGTTGTGCTGGCTCCTGTGAGCACCATGGTCTTAAAACTGCGTTTTGCAGCAACAAAAAGATGGCTGTACCGTCTTGCCAAACATACATTGGGTAGGATGGAACAAGGGGGCATACTGAGGGGGCAAACTGAGGGAGCATGCCAGTGTGTTCTGACAGATACAAATGGAATAAAGTGAAAAAGCACTGTAGCCTTGCTGCAGGCCCAAAATCCCCATTAAAAAGGAAACTTTTTCACCTTTAAAATAATGCTGCTGACGCTATTTTCATCTGTTCTTCCTTAAACCATTGTGATTGATAAGGCCTTGCCATGCCCAGTATATCCCATTGTGCTTCAGCAAAACCAGGCATGATTTCTGAATGACAGGCCCTCTCAAATCAACTCTGAGAAAAATCAACAAGGAACTCCACCTTCACCCGCACCGAAAACATGTTAATTTCATCACAAAGTGTCAAAGCTCAGTAGTACAAAGAAACTCCAGCTATCTGAGCCATGTCAATTTCAAGGCATATATGCTTCAATCAAAACTCCTGCATACAAGGAAATAACTATAGCTGCAAGACATTGTGGTGATCCAGAGGGAGATGAAAAACTGAATTTAAAAAGAAATGCCAGCTTTTCACCGCACATGTAAAATCGGCTTTCCAAACTCAAGGATTGAAAGGCCCGTTTTAAAAGTAAACTGTTGAATGAAAGCCTGCCATTATCTAGCAATGTGAAGGGGGTTGTTGCTGGGGAAAATACATATGCGTTATTTTATTCAACTGGCTCGTTTAATTCAGGACCAAATATAAGAAAGTAACTGTTCAACCATATTGGCTGGATTTTGCATGTTCCAAAAGAAAAATTGGTTTCTGCTTGGAGGGATGCTACCAACAGGATGGCTCCTCTCAGCAGATACTAACACCCCAGTGATAATTATTAGGCTGGACAGAATCTAGTCTAGGCTGAATCCACCGACAATGGAATTTCAAGGACAATGAAGTGGGGAAGGGGGCAATACACCTTCAATCGGGCTGGAAAACCCCCACCTTGCTCTGCAGGAAATGACAGTTGGTGGCCTCTGAAAGAAAAATGGTCAAGTGACAAAGGACTGCCATTTGCTTCCAAAGACTATTTATGAATAAAAATGTAAAGACTTTTATTGCTGCAGCAAGACTTGTAAAAATGTAAACATTTTCATTTAAGACATGGTAGAATTCATTGACCCTTTGGGAATGGAAATGGCAAAGAATCAGGGATTACAAGGACAGTATCCATGATGCCAATGCAAATTTTTATATTTACATCCCTTATGATAATCCACACAGTGTATAAAGCTATGGAATTTTAGGCCGAATCGTTCATACTCAAAATTACCAAAAAGTATTAGAAGGGCGAAACTATGTCTCACAGATTGCAGAGTTGGAGTGTCATGCTCTACATAAAATATGTAACCTATGTATATAATTTAAGAGATTTCAACTGTATAAATGTACCGTTTGTGGCAAAATCAGATTTTGGCTAAAATAACTGTAGGAGGTTTTTGAACATTGTAAACTCGCATCATAAATCTGCCCTCCTGCTTTGAAATCCAACCAGTTGAGAGTGAGGTGCAGACTAGCACCCCTGACCAATCCCGTGGGTTAGAGTTGTGCTTAGCTAAGCCTGCCCAGCCATATACTTTGATGTTGCTATGCATTTTAAATAATGGTCCCTGACCAGACTCTTTAGACACTCTTCCTGATTTTCCTGCAGAGTCCAGATTCCAACTACAAGGCCAAAGCATTGCTGACCCTACTCCAGGGCCCACTGCAAAACCCAAGCGGTGCTGATCCTATTCCGAGCAAGGCCATTGATCCAGAATCGACCCACTAATCTCCCATTAAGAAGGGGAAAGCGATGGTATGTTTTGCATCCTGGACCAGCCTGGCCTGCTTGCCCACTAGCTGCATCCAGAGGTACCTGTGCCATCCAGTGACCAGAATTACCATCCAGTGACCCGACCCTACCCAGCTGTCTTTTGCCCAGCTGTCCTGTGCTAGAAGTGCTGCCGTGTAGTGACCAGAGCAATCGAAAGTCCAACAATCCCAAAACTAAAAGTGGACTGTGTATAATCCCCAACCCATAGAAATCCATAGTCTACCATGTCTTGCCTTTGTCCTTATCCCACTCTCTAAGCCATCCTATCCTTATCCTGGTAACTTGTTCAAGCTGACAGAATTCTGTGTTCTTGCCCTTGATCTCCAAGCGTTAGCACCACTTTTCTGTTCATTTCTGTCTTGCATAGATCATAAGTCATTAGCGATATTGTGTTTAAATTAATTTTCCCTAAAGAAAAGGGCTACACTGCATGAGGGGTTCCAACTGCAGCGTAACTTTTATATTCACAGGTGGTGTTCCTCTTTTCTTAGCCATTAAATCTAAGTTAAGTAAAATTTGCCTTACTTTTAAAACCGGTTTTCTTTTTCACTGCTATATTTTCCTAAAAACAAACCTCACTCTACCTTCCAAATCTCTCACAATTCACCAGCTACCCCCATTCTTTCACTTCTGTAATATTCCTGAGATATACCTCTGTCCCCCAGACCAAAAACCGCATCACGATTGGCAATATTTCACCCGTGTCATTTGGCTGCAACATGTTAAACTTTCCATTCATTTTCGAATTATATGATCTTGGTAATCCATTGCTTGGGTTTGTTAGTTTCTTTGCAATGTTGCTTTAGTGAGGGAAGGTCAGATTTTGATTCCTTTTGCTGCCTCTTATTCCTGATTACCTTTTGTGTCTTTCTATCCATTCAGAATTATTTGTGGGTTGAGGGAACATTGCAGGGGGAAATCCTAACTCCGGTGCTATCTTTCCTAAATCAAAAAAGTGCTCCTATTCCCTGGTGTTTTGTATATGTTCCACTAGAAGGTTAAACCAAGTGCATTGCTTACATCCTCATTGTAACTATCACCCCATAGGTGATTGCTGCCCCATATTAAAAATTGTATGATTTATTTTGAATTTTAAAATAAATATTGTATTTCACCAACCAGCCTGCTTCATGGTCCATTGTGACCCGGGGTATTTGAAAAGGGGGTGTGATACGAGTTGTGAAAAAAGCATCTCAGTTGTGCGCTACATACTAGGCCGAGACCAAAGTGTGTGTCGCCTGATTGAAATCTTTAACATTAGACTGTGTCCTAGAAGTTTAGGGTCACAGTAACTTCGTTGGCATTGTGATCCTAATTTACTATTACTATAGCGTGCTTTAATGTCGTCTTCTCTTACCACCCTTGGTCTCTATTTGTAATGTGCTTATCACCAGGGAGTAAACATATAATATTGTGAAGGATTGGGTTCTGTCTTTGAGAATTCAGTTTTTGTCACTACACTAGGTATATTTACTGTGCGTTATGTTTACTTCGACACTTATTTGACTGATAAAGGTATATATATGGGATCTAATAAAGGTGTATGTTTTTCGTTATACCAGTGTGGTCTATTTTCTATGGATGTGTGTTGACTAATTGTACTTTTGGCTTGTTTGTACTTTCCCAACCTTCAGGTTAGTGTTTGTACAGCCCTTAACAGTATGTAACAGCGTTCTATGCATATGCACATTCAGAACTCCAGAGGATGAGGACAGCAGCGGTGGACCCAAGAATAGTTATATCCAATAGTCTAAGGGAGGGAGGCACCAGGTACAGGCTCATGTCTCTATCCTGATATTTGAATTCCTTGTCTAGGTATGACTCCAGCCCACTAATAGAAGGCCCTGTACCATTCAAATGGGTTGGATGTCCAATTCAGGACAGTCGGTTCCCTCAGGAACTACCCAACAACTGTGGCATCACGCAGCTGAAATGTGTATTCAGGATGTCTGCAACCTCTACCCAGTTGTAGGTAGTTCACTCACACAGGGCATTTCTACATTACCATATGTGGCCCTTTCGGGCCCTGACTGGGAGGAAGACCAACAAGGAGCGAACACGACATCAAGGTTTAAAATCCAGTGTTTAGACATTTTCGACCACCGTTGTCGTAACATGGGTAACTCGCAGTATAAATATATGTCGGCACAGTAGCGCACGTAAATTGGTTAAGGTTATACTGCCACAAAACTATCATAGCTAAATATAACAAATACCTTAAGAGGAAAAAAGGGTAAACACTTTCCCTGCAGTACGCTCCCTAAGGAATTAATTCTGCAACTCAAGAAACATTGAAATGAGTGACAGAGGTACCTCCTCATGCGTAGCACTAAGGGATGACGGTTACCCCCAAAACATGAGTTAATCCAAGGAATGAGGTTGAAAACGACCTCCCTTCTAAAAATCAGTGAAGGATCACACAGACTGTAGATGAGCTCTATATCTAATTGAAGTTGATTTGACAGCTATAAACAAACATATATTCTAAGAAGTAGACTAAATGTTTAAAAAGAACAGTATAAATTGTTATTTGATTGAGAACGCTCTGAAACACACAACTGATCTTGTAAAGTTAGTCCCACAAGCAATAGTTTGGACTCTCAAGGGGGAAATAATGTGTGTTCCTGGTAAGGCCGGGGATCTGGACGGATCTGAGAAACAGTTCAGTAAACCAGTACAGCGGAAGGGTGGTGATGAAGTTCAGGGACTCTGACCAGAGGTACAGTCTAGGAAAAGTGGCAGAGCAAAGGGGGGCACAGGATCTATGTGACTGGGAGGCCACAGAGGCCCAAAGTTTGCATAACCTTGGTTTTCTGAAAAGGAATTGACATGCATGCTGAACAGGCACATTACCCATCTGCACAAATACCCCGCCCTAAAAAACAGAGTGCCACATTGCCATATACAACCTCCCCTGTAGTTAATCCCCCTATCTGTTTTTCAGTTTAATCTCCTGGATGGCTAACTGCTTAAAAGTATCCTAGTTTACACTGACCGTAAAAGCTATGTAAATCTTTTTAAAAAGGTTTCCTTACATAATTTGCAAAACGTGGTCTGCAGCATGTTTATAAAAAAGAAAAGGAATGCATGTTATTTAATAGCTATAGTTGAAGATTCTAGTGCATTTTCCTTTACTTTTTGCAGCTGTCTGTTCACTAGTATGAAGTCTGTCCTTTTCTTAACTGTGCACAGAAGCAATTCATGGATTGTCTGGACCTGGGTTTTGCTTTCTCCCCCTGCAGGAATAGGGAGATCATTGAAAACATCTTGGCGGTCATCCTGGCTATGCTTGTAGCCTTTCTGGGATCCATACTTCTCATCGAAGGATTTTTCAAGGACATCTGGGTCTTCCAGTTCTGTCTGGTAATAGCGAGTTGTCAGTACTCGCTAATTAAGGTATTTTTGCTTTGTTGATTGTGCAGTAAAGGTTTTGAGTATGGGTATATATAGGGCCCTTTGTAACACATTTGGGTTGATCGATCTCCTTCTGTGACCCACAAGGGGGTGCGGGGCGTCTCACCCGCATACCTTTGCAATGAAATGTCCTATAAAAAAGTTTGATGAATTCTCCCACATTAAACCTGCACCATACATACACAGGAAAAAGGTGAAGATTAAATCCAAAATCAGCATTGCATCTGCATGTTTCAATGCCTAATTGTCTCCCAAATCTTAGCTAACCCCGACCTCTCCTTCAGGATTGAGCCCTTTGAGCTTTGCAAATACTTAACTATGTCATCACTGACTACCTGCGTATTATGCGGTCCACTGCCATAAAAACATGAGTTGATGGGTGGTTAGTTGGAAGACAATGCTGGAAATATTTTATACTACCAGTCGATCGTGGGGGGTTGGTTTCATTATTCACATATGGTGCAATGTGTTTCTTTTTTGTATGGCCCTAAATTAATCTTGTATATTTCTTTCAGAGCGTACAACCAGACTCCTCTTCACCCCGACATGTAAGTCTGTGATGTGCTTATGTTTTGGAAATAATTACCTTGTGACTTAACAGTGATATTATCGGCTCTGCTCATGTGTTAAATTCCTGGGCGTTTACTGATTTGCATCACTTTTGACTCGTCAATAACTCATTTTGTAGTGATTGTAACCTAAACATCAAACTTTATATGAGCCAGAAATAGCCACTTAAAATGAATGGCATTTTTCTAAAAATAGAAATAGTGATTTGTGGACCCTGTTTCAAAACTTTGTGGTAAAACGTGTGCTCTTTAATACTCTTCTTTATTAGCCAAAATGGCTTGATGGAGAGCATGTTAATCTGATAAGTATCTACATTGAGAGAGTTTTGCACAACCTTCTGGCAAGGGCTGTTTAACCACCTAACCTAATGGTTGAACAGTGTGTTGCCCAAGAGGAAATGCCACCAAACTCTTATGGTAGATGTAGGAGAACAGTCGGCTTTAACTTCAGTGAGGGGACGATTAGCAGGCGGTATAATTATTCCCAAACGTTGCCACAAAAGAATTCCACAATGGTATACTGAAAAATATACACTTTTATTACAAGATCACAGCTATATCTGAGAGGAAAATAAGTACTCTGTGACATATCACACATTGAAAGAATAGTTCTGAAAACAGTAAATGGTGTCAGTTATGACATAACTCACTCTTTACCCTAAAATGTAAGCCTTGTACCTCGTGGCTGGCACTATACATATAGACTTTTAGATGTGAGTTAAGAGTAGAGCACTAGACAATAAAATACTCGGCAAGTATCATGTTCACACAGAATCTAATCACAAGTTCCCTGCTATACTGTAAAGAAAGATACTATGCAAAATACTTCTGCATGTAGCACATAATGACTCCTAGCGGTAGAAAACGGGTATGCAATATTCAACAAAGCGTGAAGCGTTATCAACGCCCAGGTTATATTTTAGATTCACACTACCAGCGGCTAGAGGGGCATATTACACTAGGGAGGCAAGCGGTTGCAGCAAACAGTGATGCAATGTAGGAGTGTAGTGCATAGCTTTATAAATCCCTAATAAATCTGGGCTAGTCACTAAAAATCCAAGGATTGGTGGAGAACTCCAGGGACCCTAGACAAATCAATTTGGTTAACTACAATACAATTTTATTTGTAGCAGTTCCTTTGTTGTATCAAGTGTCCCATAGGAAACATTACAATGCCTGTAGGCTGACCTACTGTTATTGTAGAAACCAGTTAAGTCCCAGTTCTTCTACACAAACATCGATCCCCGGGAACAAAAATGGCAACCTTAATTGAGATAATTCAGTACTATGTTCGAGCCACAACAGCTCTAGGAGAAGAAAAGCATAGCGCGGTTCAGCCCCCAATGCAGGGCAATGGGGAGACGTGGTTGGTGGTGGACCCTGTATAACCTGGCGATCGGAGACCACAATGTCACCTGAGGGCGAGTATCTTTAATACCATGAACCTACGGTGTTGACTTTTAGAAAGTCCTTTATCTGAAGATGAAGAATCCCTGGTAAAAAATAATATTCTTTTACATGGCAAGAAAAGGGTCACCCGGGGTCTTGAACCTAGAGCCAACAATGACCCTCAAGTCAATGGTTGTCCCAACGACCC
The DNA here is from genome assembly GCF_040938575.1 of Ambystoma mexicanum. Classification (NCBI taxonomy): domain Eukaryota; kingdom Metazoa; phylum Chordata; class Amphibia; order Caudata; family Ambystomatidae; genus Ambystoma; species Ambystoma mexicanum. The sequence continues at coordinate 96,555,449 of NC_090940.1, forward strand.
AAAGGAAATATCAGATTCTCAGGAGGGTACCCACCATCCAGAATTGAAAGCAATGGAGATGGCCCCTGCATTATGAAGGTCCTGCACAAGCCAGGTGCTTGCACCTTAGTGCGCTAACGTGGGCAGCACTTGCATGACGACGGAGGTGACAGAAGATGGCCCAGTGAAGCAGATGAGGTTGGATGCAGGAATCCCAACACCAAAGCAGGAGGCCCTGGTGGTAAAACGGCCTGGATGGAAGCCCTTGATCATGCAGATGCAGGAGGATAAAGACCCAAGAAGGATGTCTAGCCACTGAAAACCCTGACCAAAGCTTATCCTAGGATTTCTGTGCCAGCCAGTATGGCCAACCCTGGTCCTTTAAAAATCAGCAGCAGCCCAAACCTCAAATAAACCTTCTGCAGGTAAGTAAATAGAAGAAATTACTAAAGAAACAGGGGTTCTCCTATATGAAACCAGTCCTAGAGGCTTGTCTAAACCCGCCCAGTAATCACATGAGGGAGTTTAAAAAAAAATGTTTTTGTGGACAGCCAATCGGGTTGGCCCATGAAAATGCCGGCCACCTGCACAGGAAGTGAGATGGCCTACCTAGAGACAGAAAACGGTATAGACCTTGGCAGAGGTTGCCATGGTGGGCTCATAACAAGCCCACGGTTTATAGTGAAAAGGTCGAATTTGAAAAGGTCGAATGACAAAATCTCGAACAAAAAAATCTCGGAAAAAAAGTCGAATTTTTTTAATACGTTTTTTATTGGAAATGGGGGGTTCCCCCCAAACCTCCTTTTTTTGTTTTACCCTTTTTTTTTTATCCCCGGACCCCAAAATAAATATATAATTTAAAAAAAAGGAATTCGACCTTTTTTTTTTCGACCTTATTTTTTCGAGATTTTTGTCTTTCCCCCTTTTGTATTCGAGATTTTGACTGACCACCCAAGCCCACATGTGCACAACAGCAGTTTTGTACGACTTGGATATGAATCCCCCAATGGCTGCCATAAATGCACACAGGTCTTTTAATAAGGTAAATCAGTAATTTGCCTTTAACTCCAGGCTAAGCCAAAACTAAATGGTGAACTGCCACCAGTCTACCCCTAGAACCAATGCAGTGTGATAAAATAACCTTAGGGCCAAAATGCTGAACTTGCAAAGCACCACTCTCATAGGAGCCATATGGGCTACCATAGGAGCATATTCTGAAAAGAGAAGACGGTGTCAAGGGGACATCGGCAGAACGTGTCCTACTTTCTTTCCGAAGGTATCCTCAGATTTCCACCTTAATCAGTTTGTCTACCATTGTTTTTCCCTATTGTTTGCTCTCTGGAGAAATCCCTTTCATGCTGTACATGAACTAACCTGAATGAACAAAGGGGACAAAATTGTTTAGGCACGCAAACGACTCTTCTGGCAGACAGAGGTTGGATATAGTTTTTTGTGTGAGTGCACCCCTGTTAAGATAGACTTTATGTCTGGGCTGACACCTGCCATCTTGCAAAATCCCTTTAAAGTGATGTTGAACTTCTGTTGTTTTTTTAATCAATTTATACAAAAATTCCATTCTAGCTTAGGGATGTTTTACTTCTAAAACCTGTTCTCGATCATTGCTATATCCATTGCATTCATAAACAACCCACTGCCTTCCTGCTGAATCCCTCACCCACCAAACCCTCTCCCACACCCCTCCCACTGAATCCTACCACTCTGAATCTCTATCCCCTCCTCTGCTCTGTAATTGGTGGGGTTCACACCCATGTACCCTTATCTCGATTGGGGGAGCTGCCCTCAATGCTCCTAGCCCCATGACCCAGGCAGCCCCATGCCCCAAACCCCACTTTCCACTCTACCCCAGCCCACACCCTGCTCTCCTTCCCAGTTCCTACTAGCGGCACAGTGCACCTCTTCCTGCTCTGCGAACACTGGATATAGAAAGCAACCCGCACTTGGATGCCCTTGTGTTGTGCATACCAGTTGCCGGGCCCACCATCCCGTCAGTGGTACACAGTGGAGATTGATTTGGTGAATCCATATACGTATAGATAAATTCACCTTTCGAATGCCTTACCGGTGTGTTTAAAAGCCTAATATTGCCCTCTAGGCATAGCTGAAGTTCTTTTTTGGGAGAGGGGGCGAAGAAAGTTTAGGGGCCTTCTCCCTCCGCCCTAGGTACTGGAGAACCTGTACAAACTTTTTCCATCAATATGCTGTGCCACGGGAAAGGCAGCTGCTCAAGGGGTTAAGATGATAGACAATGTTAGATCATCTGTTGGCTTGTTTTAGGTGTTTTTTTTTTTAATAAGAAGGATCAATACCTCTAAAAATCAAGAGTGCATTTGCATAATTATTTTAAGTCATGACTTTAAAAAAATAATTCCCTTTTATGCGGAAAGACTGCATACATTTTTACTTTTTTATGTATATAGCCCAAGTACCCACAGCTGCATTATTTAAGGGTGAAGTATTGAGCAATATGTTGGTCTCTGGCACATCTGTTGATTGACTATCTATCAGTGTATGCCCACTAACAAAATTCTACTCCCTTTAGGGTCACAATCGGATCATTGCCTATAGTAGGCCTGTTTATTTCTGCATCTGCTGTGGTCTTATTTGGTTGTTGGATTATGGCAGCAAGAATATGTCATCGACCAAACTTAAACTGTACAGCATGGTTTTCACCAATCCGATGCTGCTTGTGTCAGCCAGGGACTTGGTTATAGGTGAGTGGTGTTGGCTTGTATTTACATTCTTTTTGTGTTTCTTTTGGAAATGCTGGTGGCCACTTGAGTCCAGAGTTACTTTTTCTAGTGTTGATCCCAAAGAAAAGGCCAATTTTTCACTTAATGCTGGTGTATCATTTCCTGGTCCACACCACTATTGTCTCTAAAAGAACAGCATGATATCCGCGTTGCCGCTCTGCCGGTACCACCCTTTCACAAATGTATTCCCTTCAACAAACTTGCTATTTTCCCATTGAACTTGTGGATCCAGCCCTTTAAGAAGCGGTAGCAATACCCTTGAGATGGATGGTGATGCAGAAGTTACTCAAACATCAATAATCGAAACGACTCGGGGAGTTGCCAAAAAGGTAACTGTTTTAATATCAATTATCTAAAACAGGGCGTACAATGGACATCAACAGCCGTCTCAGCAGAAGATCTCCTCAATGCTTAAAAAATAAACATTCTTTTATAGCAAACAATCGTCATTGATGTTAACCTACGTATTACTAACGTCATCCTACGTGGCAAACTACTAAAACCTAGTGGCAATTGTGATGGGTTCTTAAGGAACCTCTAAGTGTACGATTCATACTTGTCTGAGAGTGAAGAAAAGTGATAGGTTTCTTAACATCAGGTGGGGCAACTAAGCCCTCCGATTAAACAGGTCACTCTGAACGTCCCTAAATGCACAACGTCCCAATGGTTACACAAACTATAGGACCCTTAATGACATTGCCCCCTACCATCGGTTGGCACTCTAACCTCCGTCGGTACTTTTCCACCTGCGTTAGCAGCACGCAGGCTGGTCTTCCAGGTGCTGTTGAGCTAGTCTGAACCATAGCTTCCCACCAATTAGCATATTTATCTATCACCACCTCAGTGGTCTGCTGTCAATTAAGGCTTTGAACTTGTCCTTGGGAGTGTTCTTTTGCTCTGGAGAATTCAGGGGTGTGAAGGCACGCTCTGGCCTCATGCATAGGTGTGACCATCGTGTTCGTCCAACTTCATCCTTCCACGTGGCTGAAGACGACGAAATCGAGCCTTAGTGTATTTAAAATTCTATTTTCTAATAGACCTCTGACGTCTTTATTGTTTTTGTCCATGTCTTCTGAACAAGAGTTTAGTTCTTTCACAAGATTTGCATCCAATGTCTGCTCACCTCAATCTGATAAGACCTTAGCTGCTTGGGGCTCGTCCAGCCTTGCCTTTCTGAGATATGCTTCCGTAATTCAATTGCTTTTTTAACTTCGACACACTGGACAAGAGGGCCTTCCTTCTCTGGTCCAGCTCTGCTATAATACGTAGCGCAAACATCCATTTTTACTAACTTCGATATATATGTTTCTGATGCTTGTTAATCTGCTTAGAATCACATGCTGTGCATAGGTCCGACATCCAGTGGCCACTGCGGAGTATTGCATCTTGTTTTTCGTAGTCGAAAAGGGACGTCGACCGGGCGTGTCTGAAATACTATCCCTATAGTGACGTGTGTTGTACCCACAATCCCTCACACGTCGAGGTCCCTCAGATTGTTTTTTTCCGCCCAGCTACTGGTCGCCTTTACGCGGAGCTCCTCGAGAGACATTGCAGATTCCATCTCCTCGACCTTTGGTCGTTTTTACCTGTTTAAAGATTTAATATATCGATCCCTCCCTCGACGCAGTGGTGAAGCTGTCTCCGCCGAGCAAGATCTTCTACGGAGGGGACGAGCGGAGGAGATCCGTCGGCGTTGCCGAACACGTGGCCTGGCCTCACAGGCCAAATACAGCAGGGAGAGTGGGGTCGTGGGACATCTCTGATTCTTTTTCTGAGAATGCCTTTCCTTTTCCCCTTCCTTTCCCTTGGGGTAGTTATCACGCTTTATTGCCTCGGCTATGGAGAGGACACCCTTTAGGTTTTGCCCACTTTGTAAGGGCAAGTTTACTTGGAAGGACAAGCATTCACGGTGTAACCGCTGCTTGCCCCTCGATCACATAGAGGAGGGTTGCTCAGCTTGTCGGCTTCTAAAGCCAAAGACTCTAAAAGACCGTAGGGTCAAGAGGTGGGCGGCCTACGCTATGTCGAAGGCCGGGTCTTCACCCGCCGCTGCTACCACCGACAGTGACGAGGAACGTGATAACACGACCTCCGCTACGGAAGTTGTACACCCTTCTAAAGAGTGCTCGCGCTCTTCGTCGTCTGTCTCCGGCCCCGACGGGCTCGGCTCACGCCCTGCTTATGGGGATGAACACCCCGGCGACACTGACGCACACGATACAACACATAAACACACAACCCATAGCTCTTCTTCGTCAAAGACGAAGAAAGCATCAGCGCCCAAGGAGACGCAGGTTACACCGGCAGCCTCCTCGGACCGTTCGGGTTCGAAGCTCTCTCGCAACCACAGCCGCGACCAGCGACTGGGCTTTCGGCAAATAAGGGCGCCGCCCCCAAACCATCGGCCGGCGCGCACCAGCAGAGAGCGCACGCCGCCGTAGAACGTTCGACACCCGTAACGTCGAAACCACAGCCCTCCGCTGACAAACGAGTCACAGAGAGCTTGGCGAGGATCGTTGTAGCCGACGCCCAGAAGCGTACGCCGAAAGACACGTCGAGCGCTACGCAAAGGTCGAAAGACACGCCGAAAAAGCCCGAAGAAAAACAGGGACTACCCCCTTCAGTCGGGGGGACCCCCAGCACACCGGAAGGCTTTTCGGAGGGCGACGGGACACTTTCCTCGACGTTGTGGGAGAGCTCGAGCCGTTTTCAGCAAGAAAACACTAATTTTCCCCTGCTAGACCGCTCAGGGGTACCCCATGAAACCATGGAAAGGCTCCATCTCTGCATGGAGAGAATGGAGAGGTTTATGAACACCCAGAACCCTCCCACTCCCAAAAGAACAAGAGAAGGGCCTCAGGAGGACCCCAGGGCCAAATACCCGAGGCAGGACACAGCCTTAGACTTCCATAATGTGTATGACCTCACTGGTGAGGAACAATACTTAGAAGAGGAGGATGATTTTGTGGACAATGAAGAAGGACAGAACCAAGAGGAAGGTCTGGAAGACAGCCCAGACATGGTAGGAGAAGGCTTCGGAGAAAATCCAGAAGAAGGACCTTCTCATCCCTGGCAATCCCCATCAGGATATTCAGACACTAATGTCCTGAACCTAAATCCTCCAGACAATTCACCTGTTAGAAACACGTCTCCCATTGACGATCAGCCCACATTCAATGCCCTGTTGCGCAGAGCAGCAGCACATTTCGAACTGGACACTGGGGAGATTGCTCCGGAAATAGACTTTGTGGAAAGAGTAATTAAGGAGAAACCCCCAGTCAGCCAGACCATTCCCCTCCTCGCCTCAGTGAAGAGAAGAATCATCCCTTCGCTATCCACACCCGCACTAATCAGAGGAGTTAATCCAAGGATTGAAAAACTTTTCACTCCTTCACCCTCAGACCCGCTGTACATCAGGGGACATTCCATTCCGGATTCCCTTGTAGTAACTAATGCAAGGAAGAGGGCAGGGGTGCCGCTGTCCACCAGTGAGGCACCACCTGACAAGGAGGGCAAGAGGTTATATGCCCTTGCTAAAAGAGTCAGATCCTCGGCTGCCTTTTCGGCAAGAATTGCGAACAACAATTCTTTGCTAGCTAGCTACGCGGACGCGCAGTGGGCCAAACTGCGCAAGGACGCCGAAGAAGTGCCGGAACCACTACGTACATGCCTGCTTTCAACTATTGGCGAAGGAACCCAGGTCAACCAGAGTATTGTAAAGAACTCTCTGGATGCTGCTGAGACAGCGGGACGTTCCCTGGTTCAGGGAATACTCCTAAAACGCCATGTATGGCTGCTCAACTCAGGGTTCAAACCGGAGACACAGGCGTCTTTAATAAATAAACCTATTGAAGACGCAAACCTCTTCGGGAAGGCGGTGGATGAGGCTCTGGAGATGGCTAAAAAAGAGTTCGATACTATCAAGACTCTTGACCAGATCTCTAAGCCCACTACCAGACGCGGCTATGGCAACACACGCTTTTTTTGTGGCCAACGCCAAAAGCAGAATCAGCAGCAACAGTACCCTGCCACCAGTTACCAGACCAATAGTGGGCAGTACAGCCAAAGAGGACAGCGCAGGGGCAAGGGGAGAGGGCGGGGGTCCACCCCCAGAGGCTCCCAAGCCCCCAACAACACCAAGTGACGCGAAGATTCGCGTCCCCTCCCATGCAACACCGGTCGGGGGCCGGATAACATCCTTTCTTCCAGCATGGGAGGGAATAACGTCAGACCGCTGGGTACTTTCCACCGTAGCCCACGGATACTGCATCGAATTCAACAGTTCCCCAACATACAGACCCCCGAGGGGACGACGCATGACACCGGAACACCTTGCCATCCTTCTCCAAGAAGTACAACTACTGCTGGAAAAAGGAGCCATAGAGGTTGTGCCTCTATCTCAGGTAACGGAAGGTATTTATTCAGTGTACTTCCTTGTACCCAAAAAGGATCTAACCATGCGCCCTGTATTAGATCTGCGCCCAGCGAACAAGTTTATCAAACCCCAGAAGTTTCGTATGGTGACCTTACAGGAAGTGATCCCACTGCTATCACAGGGAGATTACATGACAACATTGGACATGAAAGATGCATACTTTCATATTTTAATGTTGCCAGCGCACAGAAGATACCTCAGGTTTATGATAGAGGGCAAACACTACCAGTTCAGAGTGCTACCCTTCGGCATAGCATCAGCACCAATGGTATTCACGAAGGTACTGGCAGTGGCAGCGGCCCACCTGCGCAGGTTGTCCATCCCAGTTTACCCTTACCTCGACGACTGGCTCATAACAGGGGATTCTTACGAAACATGCTTCTCCAATACCCAAAAGACTGTAGACCTTTTGTTCCAGTTGGGCTTCTCCATCAACGAAAGGAAGTCCAGCCTAGACCCCAGCCAAATCAAACAATTCCTAGGGGCTCTAATTCAAACAAAGGACGGCCTCGTCTTCCCCTCCGAGAGGGTCCAAAACATGCTGTTTCAGATCTCTCAATATGTGACCGGGCGAGAGGTGACGGTACGCAAAGCAATGCGCTTGCTAGGCTGATGGCGTCGTGCATTTATTTGGTACCTCACGCAAGCCTGCGCATGCACCCTATGCAAGAGTGGCTCAACAGCCAGTGGTGTCAGGCCAGCGGATTATGGGACGATCCAGTGGTGGTCTCGCAGGCCTTAGTTCTCTCGCTACGATGGTGGACAAAGGAAAACCTGGAAAAAGGGAAACCCTTTGCCACACCCGCGGCGGAAGCCACTCTAACCACAGACGCATCCCTAACAGGATGGGGGGCTCACCTATCCCATCAGACTGCTCACGGAGTGTGGACTCCGAACGTAGCATCCGAACACATAAATCTACTGGAACTACTAGCTGTGTTCAAGGCGCTAAAAGCCTTCCAGGAACACCTACAAGGCAAAACGGTGTTGGTCCTTACAGACAGCACCACAGCCATGTACTACATCAACAAGCAGGGGGGCACCCACTCTCCAGGACTGTCCAAACTGGCCCAAAATATATGGAAGTGGGCTCTCAAACAAAACATGTTCCTACTGTCAGAACATGTACCAGGGGAACTCAATCTGCTGGCAGACAAACTCAGCAGAGATTTCCCCCTGCCCGAAGAGTACGAATGGCGACTGCACGAAGACATCGTCTTCACACAATGGGGATTCCCAGAAATAGACCTATTCGCAACCCTGGAGAACTCACAAAGCCTAAGTTACGCCTCCAGGTACCCACAGAACCAATCCAAGGGGAACGGTCTGTTGATGCAATGGTCAGGGAAATTTGTTTATGCTTTTCCCCCGACTCCCCTTCTCAACAAGGTGGTGCACAAGATGCACCAGGAACAAGTAACCATGATACTGGTGGCCCCAATGTGGGCCCGACAGCCATGGTTCGCTCACTTGATGGAGATGTCTCTATCTCCCCCAGTGAAACTCCCCTGCCCGTACAACATGCTGTCACAAGACAAGGGCAGGACTCTGCATCCATGCCCCCAGAACATGAACTTAGCAGCTTGGCTCCTGAGATCATAGAATTCGTACATCTACTGCTCCCGCAGAGATGTATGGACATTCTCAGGGAAGCCAGAAAACCTAACACTCGCCACTGCTACTCTAGCAAGTGGAGGAGATTTGTCATGTGATGCGGAGGGGAAGGCATCAACCCAATTCACTGCTCTCCCACACATATTGTTCTATACCTGACCCACTTGTTGGATTCAGGTCTAGTGTTCAATTCCATTAAAGTCCACCTAGCGGCACTTTCTGCATACACCACTTCCCAACTCAAGGTGTCGTGGTGGAAGATCCCTGTTATAAAGGCCTTCATGGAGGAAATAAAGAGAATACACCCCCGATAGCTGACCCAGCTCCCGGATGGGACCTTAACGTGGTACTTGCCAAACTCATGGGCTCACCTTTCGAACCCATGCACAAAGCATCTCTTAAATACCTCACTCTTAAGACTGTTTTTTTAATAGCTATCACCTCCATCAGGAGGGTAAGTGAACTACAGGCTCTTTCTGTTCTAGACCCCTTCGTTACAGTTCACAGAGATAAGGTGGTTCTACGCACGCACCCAAGGTTTGCTCCGAAGTTCATATCGAAATTCCACGTAAACCAGTCTATAGAACTGCCAACGTTCTTTCAAAATCCTTCCAACTTGGGAGAAAAAACTCTGCACACACTAGATGTGCGCAGAGCGGTCATGTTCTGCATGGAAAGAACCAGACCACTGAGGAAGACTAATCAGTTCTTCGTCTCGGTGGCAGCAGGAAGAGAAGGGGATGCAGTTTCAAAGTCCACTATTTCTAGATGGATTGTTCAACGCATCACTCTCTGCTATACTCTTGCTAAGCGAGAACTGCCCTTTAAGCCTAGAGCACACTCTACTCGAGGCACGGGGGCGTCCATAGCATTCATTGCAAATGTTCCCCTTGAGTCCATCTGCAAAGCGGCTACCTGGAGTTCTGTGCACACCTTTACAAAACACTACTGTCTAGATGCACACTCGAGATCTGACTCCCTGGTGGGTCAGGCACTACTAAGACATCTTTTCTCTACTGTTCCTTCTCATAACCCACCGCCAACTCCGGGTACTGCTCGCTAGTCTATGCACAGCATGTGATTCTAAGCAGATTAACAAGCATCAGAAGACAATGCATTACTTACCGTAAAAGCATTTCTGATTGTATCTGCTTAGATTCACATGCGCCCACCCTTCCTCCCCGCTCGGATGGAAGGAACATAGACTTCCTTTTATATCTCTCTTTTCTGTACTCACTCACGTCTGAAGGCTCCCTCAGGGCAGAAAAATACAAACAGAGGGACCTCGACGCGTGAGGGATTGTGGGTACAACACACGTCACTATAGGGATAGTATTTCAGACACGCCCGGTCGACGTCCCTTTTCGACTACGAAAAACAAGATGCAATACTCCGCAGTGACCACTGGATGTCGGACCTATGCACAGCATGTGAATCTAAGCAGATACAACCATCAGAAATGCTTTTACGGTAAGTAATGCATTATCATATGTTGGCACATGCCGCAATCTATTCACTATAAAGCTAGCCTCAAGAATACTTTGTCTGCTTGCGTTTCTTTGCATCTGTACACGTGTAAAATAGCTTGATATCTTCATCGTTTCTGCAGCATAAGTTTCTTCATCTTGATCCCAAGATGTCACTTATCTTTAATCCTTTCTTGATGCCTTATAGAATATCTGCATTCTTGTTTCTGCGTCTCTTCCATGTACGTCAGCTTAGCTTCATGTGACGTCACCATTCTTCCCTTCCATTCATTGGTCCTGCTTCTTCCGGGATTTTATTCAAATTGCCATCATACTTTCTCGTATGCGGGTATGGCTTTCTCAATGGACTCTTGATTCCAGGATTCTCTTTGATGTCAGTATTTTTACTGGTACTGCACGTGTCTCACGCATATAGGCAAAATAGGCGAAGTGGTTGAGGTGGGGGTACTTGGCTCCTTCTCTACACGACCAATAATTGTTCAAGGGTTTAAAGAGGCTTCCTTGGCTTATTGGCTCACTTGCCAACCACTATCCCCCAAAATGCTTTTCTGCAGTTCCATTGTGTTAAGTATAATTTCCATCTTTGTGCCATTCTCCCCACTTGGTGAGTCCCCAGCACTTTTTGATGGACTATTGGTTTTGTTCTGACCCTCCTGAGTGGGAACCTTTTTCCTCACTCATTCTTTTTCTGTGGCCCTAAGAACCCTTTTTTGTTTCTCTTGATGGATCCTGCTTGTCGCCATCTTTTTTAATGGCATCTGCATTTTACTATTGCAGCACACAGCACCTTTTGTGTGGTGTTGCTGGGAACCCTTTGAGCTTCCCTCTTTGGGTTTATTTTATTTTCCTGGGCCACCCTAAATGTTAACAGGATAGGGGTATACTTTTTGTCCTACCTATGATTTTCTTTTGTGAGATAAGCCCACCCCAACTTATGTGGAGGGCTGAGGGGCATACATAGTATCCCTTTTTCACTTTTCCTGTGACTTTATAGTTACAGTGGCAGTGAATATATTCGACTGAAATTTCAGGATTTTTACACACATGCTGCTGTCTCAGCTGCGGTAAAGCCACATGGGTCCCATTGACCTAAAATGGTCCCGGTCTTCTTTTTTCGTCAACTCATGATGGCTTACCTTTCCTTGAGCCTTCTTCTGCTAACCTGGCTGGGGAGGTCCTGCTCACTCATTTGTCTTCAGGCTTCCCTTTGGGAAGCCCGCCTGGCGGCGCCAGTGTGAGGACAGGAAGCTGGGAGGACACCAAAACGCCTCTGGTCTTTGTCCTCCACTGTGTCTGCTTCCATTCTGTTCTAATTGGGTGCAAGTTTGAAAGTTGCATGCATGCTGAGTGGCTGGGTTCCTGCATAAAAAGCGACAGTTTTGATGCTGAAGCCAGAGTCGACGACTGGAAGTATCATCCGAACAAGGAAGGACGACGGCTGCAGCCACCTCTAGCAACTGCCAAGCCGACTGAGTGACTGCTGCAGCTCTAGCTCTTTCTTCTGTGCAACAGGGAAGATCCAGACCTGATGATTTCCTCCCTTGGACTGGTGGACCCAACCAGTCTCGAGGAAAGCTACAGTTTGACCAATACCATGAAGTGCTTTGACTTTCTAGGCCTGCAATACTACCCGAATACCCTGGGACCTCTGGCACTGCTCCGTTGCTGTTAGGGTGAATTCTCAGAAATGTGCTAATTCCCTTCTACTTTAGAGGCGCCCAGCTCTTTTGCTGGACTTTAGGCCTTTTAATTTTTATCCTGGAGAGGGTGAGACCTCCCCCTCTCCCCCGCACACCCTCTCTCATGCATTTTTGTGTAATTTGAACTGTTTCTTGTGGTTTTGGCATCTGACAAACTCCATAGGCATCATATTTGTACATTGTCACACAGCACCTTCAGTTCAGTACAGTGGCACAGGGAAGTCTTTCAGATTTCCCAAAGGTTTAAATACCTTCTCATGGTTAAACTACTGTTTCCAAGAGCAGTGAAGTGAAACTGACTTTACTTACATTCATAATAAGGTGCATGAGGGGTTACTTAGTATCCCCTTTGTCTAGTGTCTCATGTAACATTTCTATGTTGCCCTTTCTACAACTAATGGCTGCTGACAGTGGTTTACTTTTTCCCACTATTGAGTGTTTTTTCCACGGGCTGCAATTGCAGCTGCAGTAAAGCACACATGGGTACCCCTTTGGTCAAAATGGCCTCAGTCTTCTTTTTTTCTTGTTGGAAAGATCCTTCTTGAGATTTACTCTGCACGCCAAACCAGGTTTGGTCCCTTTGTTCGTTTTGTCTTTGACGGGATTCACTGGTGAATCCCACTTCTGGCTCCAGCGTGTCTGGCAGGGCAGGAAGCAAGGCAGGTACCTGAAACTCCCTGTGCTTCGTCTCCATGGGTACAGGAATGCACCCAAAGGTGATTGGCTGGCTATCCTTGGAGGACAGCCACCCTGCTGTGTGATTGCCAGCTAGGCTGCGAATGAATGGGAGAAACCTGCATAAAAGGCAAGGTATTTTGCTTGGAAGCCAGAGTCGACCACTGGACGAAGGAATCCGAAGAAAAACTTGGAAGACACACTTGCTGCAACTCCTGGAGTGTTGGTTTGACCAGTGAAGCCCTGCTGCAGTGCTGAAGCTCTGAATTCGCCTGGACTAGAGAAGCCCTGCAAACAACTTCTCGCCTTGGGTTGGTGGGACCAATCAACCCCAAGATGAACTCATCTGGAAATCCTCTTGGAGCTGGCTCTATTTCCATTGTTGCTGCAGGAACCGATTGCCAGGGAGAGGAACACCAGAATCTAGTGTGTGGTCTTTAGGTCGTACCCAAGCTCCAAGAAGATCCTCCTGACTCGCATGAAGCAGGACTGACCAAGCCTGAGCAACCTCAACAGAGTGCTGGACCCCAGATGCGAGGAAAGGCTACCCAGTGTCCGAGAACCGCTGTGGTGCTATTCGCGAGAAGCGGAAACCGTGAAGTGCCGCTGATCTGAAGTTTGCCAGTTCGTGCCGCCGACCTTCAAACCGTAGTGCAGGAGTCCCCAGACATCCTCCCTCTTGTCCCCACTCCGGGGAGGGGATCTGCCATACTACAACTGGAACAGAAGCCAGTTGGAGCCAATTTCTTCAGACCTAAGGTACTGTAAACTAAGGGGTGCTTACCTCTTGTTGTTAGCCTTGCTAGCTCTCAGTTGAGACTTGTCTTGGCTGCTTTTGCAGAGTTGCTTGCATCTTTGCCCCTCACAAGCCTCCCAGCTTGTGGCCCTACAGTGCTTTCATTTTCTACAAAAGTGCTTCAGCTCCCCTAGACTTTGTTGATTTAACATTGGCTGTCCTGGCTCCCTGAACAACTCTTCTATCCTCGGTCTTTGTACTTTAACTATCCTTCAACAAAAGTCACACATTCTATAACTTGTGTAGCTGGGAAAGGGTTAAATTACTTTGCATTGAGGAGACGGGGGGGGGGGGGGGGGTTCAAAAGTACTAACCTACTTGAGAATATTTGTTAACCATTGTTCTATTCCCTAAACTTGTCTTTTGACACCAAACTCAGTATTGCTCTAAATGTGCCAGTGATATATCAATGTCCAGTGTCCTAGTTATTTAAGTCACCTCCGGGTATAGGAAGTGTCTGTGTGCCATCCCAAATGGGCATCTACTGATTTATTGAAACTGAGTGTGTATTTTTGAAGTATATTTTTGTTACATATATTGCTCCCTTCTAGAGAAGGCTTATTCAACTGACTGTTAAATAAAAAAAAGTGTTTTATCAAGAAAACTTGAGTGTAAGAGTTTATTTGGATACTTGTCACTGTGAATCTCTGTGTTACAACCCTACCGCTCCCATTGACCCCTCTTGAGATGAGCCTGGCTGCTCATGCTTATACCAAAGGTTGTGTTAACTATTGCCAAGAGGACAAGGCTGGTGCAGTCTCCCACAGGGTACTGCATACAATCGTGCCCAACAGTTGCATTGTCTCATCAGGTGCGGTTCTGGCTGCAAACTTGTGGGCATCCGCCTGGACATACAGAACTCAATCGTGACCATAGAAGTCCCCTCAGAAGAGTCGAGGACCGAGAGAAGGAAGAAAGACTGCCAGATGACAACCGTTGCTACTATAAAGCCTGTGTGGAGCCTCCACATACAAGTGCTGCAAAGATCTGCTGGGCATCCCTGTGACAGTCTGGTTGTCTGCTCCTGCCAAAGGTTCTTCATCCACCAAGGCCAGATACCCAAAACGGAGCTGCTGTAGTCTTACCTAATGGACTTGCTGGTGACATTGCTCTTTTCATCATTGAAGTACTGTCTGACTCCTGGGTACTTACCTAGGCAGTTTTTGTGTTCACTTTTCCTGAGCTTCCTGAGTCACGTTGGGTTGGACGGCCAAACTGTGTTTTCCTGGGCCCTAAGGGCACTTAGGCCACCTGAAGGGTTTCAGCATTGGGGTTATCTAGCCCCCTCGGCCCTTTGAATCAGAATTCGTTACCTACCTGTTACTTAAAAGCATCATCTGAACTGCCAACTCTCATTCAGGCTCTTAAAGACTCCTAGCCTTCTGAAGAGGACTCCTTTGGGGGACCTTTTAACTCTAGGGCACTAGGCCCCATCCTTTCTAGCTAGGGAATTACTTTTTAAGGTGGTGTGCCTGTGACGAATTAAGAGATTCAGCACTTCCACTAAGTGGGGTGGGGGCTTCCTGTGAGGCTATAGAACATTCCCCCAAGGGCTGGCAGTAAGCGGGATATCACAGGGAGATTCCCCTCTAGGGCATAAGGGCTCCCTATCCACTGAGGAAGGCCCTTTCCAGTACCCTCCAAAACCAATAGTTACAGCATCCAGTCACAAACCTCCAAAATCCTCTTACATCCGTTAATGTGATATGACAGAGGAAAAGCATCAATGTAATACTGTGAAGAGCAAGAACACAGGAAGCATAAAGAGTGCTTATTTGACAGACAATGAGACGAATAAGCCAAGAGGAGTTATGTTGAGTATGCCACAAAAGCAGGACCTTCCTGAGAAGCCAGGGAAGCCTCAGGACTGCGTCATAAAGAGGAGGTCCACGAGGAAGTGAGACCTGGGAGTTTCAAACTGACTGGATCGTGGAGGCTGGGAAACCAAGGTTAACGCTGCTCCAGTTCTTAAAGTGCAGTCATGGAGAAGGGTCTGCAGAGTACTGCCCAAGAAACCGACTGAAGGAAGGTAACCGGTGTGCCTGGAGGGGCACTTGAACAGGGCCAGAGAAGAGCCCTTACTGGCAATGCGCTGAAAGCAGACCCAAGGATGTGTGCCATGTGAGAAGATGCAGATGAGAAAACTGAAAGGTGGTGGTGCGGAACGGAGTCGGAGAGATCCTTACATTGCTGATACTGCCCAGAGGGAGAAAAGCTTGTCAGAAAAGGGACATGGAAGAAACAAGAGAACCATCCTGACGATCCACGAAGGAGAGAGCACGTGACGCAGTGAAGCAGACCCCTTTCATTACAGGTACGGTGGTGAGGGGGAGACCCGGAGAGCGAGGCGTAACGGCACAAGGTCACACCAGGACTCTGCATACTCGTCCCAGTGATTGGCAAAAGCATACACATTTTTCAGGGACTCCATATACTACATCCCAGGAGGGGAAAGCTTGTGAGAGAGAGAAGTGTTAAATAGAGACTTGGTATACAGACATCAATGAGAAGGAAAGGGATTCTGAAGAGAACAGGAAACACACACACACAAGGCCCTGGGAAGACCCACTGAAAGAGCTGAAGGCACTCTTACAGGGAATAGCGAGAGTCTATTTAAAGATATATTATTGAAGAAGACTTGAGCTGAGAAGCATCCCCACGAGAGGGGAGTCTTTCTCCTGGTCCTTAGTTTTGTATCGATAGTTGTAGGGTCAGTGTAGGTTAGTTTCTGACGGAGGACGGACTATTGAGCTTGGTCTTCACATCTGACAACTAGCACAGTAGTTTAGTTTTGTTAGGTAGGGAATCCCATAGACTAGGGTTAGTGAGGAGTTTTCTTTATTTGAATAATAATCCAGTTGAACATGGCACACAATTGTCTGTCTCCTCCTGACCTAGCACACGTCTTTATTCTATAAGGCTTTGTATGGTGTTTCTGGCTTCTTCATTTTCAACTTAGTCTCCAATTGCTACTGAACTGGTTCCTTTTATTCACTTGCTTTACTAACCTACAGTATTCCGAAAACTGATCCAACTGTGCTTTAAAAGTGAAGTACTGGTGCTCTGACCAGAGCACCCCAAAGTAAATGCATATGTAGTAGTAGCAAATATTGTTTTTCTTGTGGGATTGTTTAGGAGTTTGCCTAATGTCAAAATCCATTTTTATACGGTCTGCCTGCCTGTATTAGGAGTGCTCTGCGTGTGCTTAACTGAACCCTTCTCCACTCGCACATGCCGAAGTTTAAGCCTTGCTGTTCAGTGACACTACCCAGATATAGTTTGGCTAGGCATTCAATGTTTCCCTGTTGATCAGAATAGGGTGGCGCCTCAGAATCTGTTCATAGGTTTGATTCTGAAAATCCATTTTAACAAGTTAAACCTTTCCTAACGGCAACATGTCAGATTAGCCAGGCTTCACTCTCAGGAAGTGAATACAAGTTGACACAAAGGCACAATTAGTCCACACACATACCTAGAGAAAATGCCCCACACTGAGATACTGAGTTTAAGTTACACACATAGTTCTGTCTACTCAAATAAGTACTTCAGCAAGTATCTCACAGTATACAAATACACAATATATTTATTTTTAGTATAGTCAATTAGGGTATTCCTCATCCCTAAATTTAATTGGAAGTCACTAAGGATAGGCATATCACATACAGTGACAATATGCTAGGGATATAAAGGTAACCCGACGTTCTTACACACAGTTAAACACATGGTGCCTGTACAAAAACAGGACATCGTCATAATAGACCCTACCCACTCCTGTATTAAAGTGTCCTTATCGGATTCATGTATCGACACCAATACCACCCATGATTTCTATCCCTCTAGAGCATACTACCTGTAAATACTAATGCTTCCACCAATGCACTTCATGGAAAGTGTTTTTAAAAATACACATTGTTCTCTTATCCAAGATGTGTTTCACGCTCAAATCTGGGATAACCTATCGAAGATCTGCTCTCTTTCATGCATGCCAGATGGGGACCAATCACAGTCCACAGTGGTCCCAGTCATTCAGGCATACCAGACATACTGGCACCAGTAGTGTGGTTTGGGACCAGACAGTCTCCATCCTCTTCCTGGGCACTAGCACATGTGACATGCAGGAGTCTTTGAATGTTGTTGTTTTCAAGGGGGGCTGCATGACCAAATAAGGAATTCCTGGGTCTGCTCGACCTGGGGAAAGGCAAAAGGACAAAATGGCAAAAGGACAGAACAAAAGACTGTGGCACAGCCATTTTAGGCACTTTCCATAGTCTTGAGCCAAATGTGGTAAACGCAATATGGTTCATTGAAAAGAAGTAAAAATACTATAAAAATAAACTGCTGCCACCAGTTCGTCCTGGATCACCAAAAATCCTTAGTGGGTGTCTAGGGCTATAAAACAAACTGACCCTTATGCGCTGTACTGTAAGTTACGTGGCACATAGATAAAAAGTTACTAAGAAATGGCAACATAGTTAAAGATTAAGGGAAACCGTTTCCTAGTACTGACAGTCTGAAGGACGTGTCAGTTTCCCCATAACAAATGAGCAAAAGCCCAGAGGAGCTCAGCTGATGGCTGTGCACCACTGGAAAAAGTCAGGTTCGGTTAGCCAAACTAAAGCAAAATGTTTGGTGGGTCCATAAAATTGCAGCTAAAAAATTGCACCTACGGGAAATCTTTCCTAACGCGTACTTGCAGAGTCAACACAGCCGTGGGATTATAAAACCAGGTTGCTATGTTAAGGTTATTTGTAGGTACCAAACCTTTGCTCTGTCAAAAAATTTAAAATGATTGCCACAGTGTTCAGAGAGGTGTCTGCTACAATCCACTGAGGCACACAAGCAACTGGGCAGGGTGATCTGCTTAGTGAAATGGAATAAGGGAACCTTTTCCTTGAAATTGTAGGTACACCCAGGGGCACATTACGTGTGGTTACTTACAGAACCAAGTGTGGCCCTTGTTGAAGTAGTAAGGAAAGCAAAACTCTCAAGGGACAGGCACAGATAAGTCTAGGACATTTGACTTAACAGTTGGGGGAGAAACAATATAGGACGATACCCAACTGGTTGTTGGGATTCACGAGGGCGCTTTGAGAATGGGTAGCACTGTCACCGTTTTAAAGCTGGTGCAGAAGGTGGCTATTTAGTGAGGTGGTTTGAAGTGGGAGACCGGAGAACGTGAAATGTGCTGAGGTCTTAATGGTTTGAGGACGACAAATAGCTGTGGCATAGGATGGGTTAGCCTTTAGGAGAATGGGTGCTAGAATGCTGGTGTGGGTGGAGAGTATGAGCCAAGAGAGGAGCGGATAATGGTGAGAGGGGGAAGTGGATTAAGTATATATGGTGACAGAAAGAGGTTGGTGGTGGGTAATGTCAGATTTTGCATATAGGAGTGTTGCCGGGGATGGGGTCAGATTAAGCAATAAACTATGGAATTAGCTGAACATTTTGCTTTGGCAACTAGTTTCACACTGCTAGAACTTTATATTCAATACTGCTTGCCACAAATTTGAATCTGTTCGTTTTTCCACGTCTGTTTTATAATGTTTATAATTATTCCTCTGTATGGCAGTATAGACTCGCTCAAGCTACTCATAGGCATCATGAATTAGAAATAGCTGTCCTGCCCAAAGTACTTGAATGCAATCTCTGTATTTTGCTGCAGTATATTGGATTGATAAAAGTTGAATTCATCAATGACGTATTGGCTGGAATTGTTTTGACACACACTGCATTATGAGCAGGGTGGACTAATGGTCTGCCAGTTATACTTCTGTGAATCATCCAGGTTTGGGCAGTAGGAGTGCGAAGCCGTGGGTATACAGAAATCCAGTGGGAACAGCAGTCTTTTATTTAGCATTTTTTAGTGGATGTAGTAGTGGACAGTAGTGAAAGTGTACAGTAAAGAGTAGCTCTGATTCACAAAGGCACTGTAGTGAGGAGTGGGAGAACCTTGCAGGCGTCCATATAGTGTCCCCATTAAAGCATATTTGGTACCATTTTAAAAGGTAGAGGCATTTTTGCAATTGCGTCTGTTCTTAATACTGCTTTCGTTTATTAAGTTGAATTCCTTTCAGTCTTTGCCCTTTTTTTCTTTTCTTCCAGTGTTTACATTGTGTTTCCCCATAGTGTTCTTCATCGGTCTTCTGCCTCAGGTTAACACATTTGTGATGTACCTCTGTGAGCAGCTGGATATCCATATCTTTGGTGGCAATGGTGAGTACGCTTTTTATTTTGACATTGTTGCTGAGGCACATGCAGTTACTGTATTTAATTTTGTGATTAGACCGATACATAGTGCTTTGAATCTACATTTGCCATCGCCCATTTGCTGTGTGTGTACGCACGCCACCCGGAGGTGGTGATTGGATCTGTCTGGTTCCAGTCCACATCGTAGTGCCTGAATGTCTGGTGCTGGGCGGATTGTGTGGGCAGTAGCTATCCATGATTTCATAGCTATTGCAAGGTTGAATGGTGTAGATTTTGTACCATTGGTAGACCTGGACAAGCTTCCAGTCTAAATCCGGGATAAAACAAGGACTCCTGCAGCCATTTCACAGATCATGATTGGAGCCAAGACCCCTATGAAGAAGTGTGCCTTTGAGGTTTCAACTTGCCTGATCCACAGGTCCCACCTGCAGCTGATCGATGTAACCGCTGAATTTGAAACACCCTCGGAAGAAAGGGGATGTGGATAAAATAAAGACACATTTCCACTCAACTTATACTGCGTGAAGATCTGCATGGATGAGAAGAGACGAGAAACAAAAAGTTTAATACAGCAACACACATCTCCCACATACAATGTCACATCCTAATATTCAAAATACCTGTAATCCTCTTCCTGTTATCTAGAGTATTGTGCTATGAAGATACCAAATGAGAAATCCTTATTTTCACTTTGTGTTGTTAGATTGTAGTTCTAAATTCTTATCTTGAATTTGTAATTGCTTCCAGGAGAAAGTCTCAACAGTCTTCCCTCATGAGGATTGTTCGTAAAGGAATTCTAATTAACTAAATTGAGCAAACCCAGAAACAGAACTTAAATTATTTCTTTACACATCCAGTTTAAGTCATTTGGTTGCAGGAAGGTAGAAACTCAAGGGCTCTGACTCTCCTTCAGAAGGTTACTGTGATTTCCCTGCACTTACTCTAAATTTCGATGAGTTCATGTGTACAACATCAATTTGTGCCCGAGCACATACAGTTCTTTTCCCCATTTAACTTCCTTCAAGAAATTGTTAAATTGAGGCACTGCTCTGAGCGCCATGTCACACGTCTAAGCAATATTGCAAGAAAAAATGGAGAAGCTGTTCCATTGTTTGTTTATTCACTTTTTATGCGCACCAGACCCGTGGGTAAAATGGCGCCATGATAAGAAGATGCAGAACTTACAAGTTACAGAATAAAAACAGTGTACAGTATCCAATATGCATATATAAATTTCACAGATACAAAATATACAATATACAAGATTACAATTTGGCAAATATTACAAATATAACTGCTAGTTATAAGCAGTAATACGTTGTTATTGCCCTAAATTAGGTGACGCATAGTCATCTAAACAGTAACACCAGTGGCCAAAGGTGTGGGGAGCGTCAGGTAGTGAACGACTAAGGGTCAGTGGAGATGATATGTTTGATTAAACTTTTTCTGAAGTGTAGGTAGGGTTGATCAGCTCTCAGGTCTTGTGGCAGTAGGTTCCAGATTCTAGCTGCCTTCACTGGGAAACTATTTCCTCCGATCGTATTGAGCCTGTATCTAGGTGTTGCCAGACAGTTAACGTTGCCTGCTATAGATGGTCTGTGAGAGATTTTCCTGTGGAGTTTATCCATAAGGTAACTAGGGGCAGCGTTGTTTAGAGCTTTATGGGTCAGAGATAGCATCTTTAACTGTATTTTATTTCCTAAGGCGTGTTGTATATCTGTACACCAAGACTTGTCCTTGGTACAGATGTCAGGTATGGCTATTGGTGACTCTAGTTCTTTTAATATCGGAAAGAGTTCTTTCATACTAGAGTTCGATTTGGCTATACGTTCGTCATAAGAGTTAAGTTTTGCTCGGCAGATTTCGTTTTTATAAAGCGAGGAGAGGGAGGTTAGTTTTGCCTTATTGTCATTTGAGGGGCAAAGCCTCCAAGTAGTTTCGCTTTTTCTTTTCAGGAGGCGTAGGTCTCTCAATTGTGGCATAAACCATTTATCTTACTCGCTCTCAGTTTCAGCGGCGCTATTTTGTCCAGAGTAGTAAGCATTATGCTGTTAAATTTGTTGGCTAGGGTACTGGGATCTAGATTTTCTGACAGAGCATTAAGAGTAGGTAGGATGGCAGGTATGACTTTCTCTACTGTGATGCACTTTTTATTTCTAGTTGAGCATAGTGGTGCTAGTGGTGGGGCCATAGGAGTAGGTCTGGTGGTGGATAAGGTAAAGGACACCAGTGAGTGGTCTGTCCAAAGTAGAGGCGTGATAGAGGAAATTGTGGCTGTGCAGTTATAGTCAGCTATCCAATCTAGCGTTCTTCCCTTCAAATGGGTAGGTTTACTGACTTTCTGGGACAATCCTAGAGCATTAATCATATTGGTTAAGGCCGGGGCATTTTTGTTCATAGGGTCATTAAAGCCTATGTTAAAGTCCCCTAATAGGAGTAGTTGGAAAGAAGGTTTAAGGTTGTGGGCAAGTACATTTTGCAGATCCTCCTCAAAGGTACCAATAGGACAAGGAGGGCTGTGTATTAGGTGGATGGTGAGTGATTGTGTTATTTATCTGTACTTTGGCAGATAGGGTTTCACATGAAGATAGCGATTGGGTAGGAGCTAGTCTAAGGGAGACACTTATTTTAGAGATGATGGGGATGCCGCCGCCTCTTGCGCCCTCTCGGTCTTGTCTAGCTATTGTATAGCCATCTGGGATGGCTAACATAAGCGATGGTCCTGCTGCATTATGTAGCCAGGACTCCGTAATTACAAGTAAGTCAAGGTTACCTTGTATGATAAAGTCTGCTATGTCCAGGGCATGGCCGATAAGTGATCTCGTGTTGAGAAGTGCACCTTTGAGGGAGGGGGTCTCAATTGCAGCTTTGGTTTGGAGGGGCTTGACTGTAATTGGATCAGTTATCTTGCCCTCATGAGTGTTAGTTGGGAGGGTCTCTGTTAGATGCAGAGGGTGGCAGTGACAACTTCGTATGACTGGGTTGCTTACTGCGCTGATAGTTTGATTTGAGATTGATAGGAGGTAGAGATCTTCTGAGAG
This sequence comes from Ambystoma mexicanum, assembly GCF_040938575.1. Classification (NCBI taxonomy): domain Eukaryota; kingdom Metazoa; phylum Chordata; class Amphibia; order Caudata; family Ambystomatidae; genus Ambystoma; species Ambystoma mexicanum. Next base: position 96,578,154 of record NC_090940.1, read on the forward strand.
GTTCATGCAGTTTTGTTAATCTGGCACGGAGTCTGAGGTTTCTGCAAGACGTGGCGCATGGTAGAGATGCATAGGTTGCCATCTCTAGGGCACTGGTCTGTTTAGGTGACACGGTAGTGGCATTATTCATAGCCGACTCGGTTAATTTTAGCAAGCTAGGATCTCGTGAGGGTGCTGGTATGAGCTCAGATGGACAAGTTTGGCTTCTGGTACCTGTGAAAGGGGTGACCGCCAGTAAGTGTAATAGAGTTATTAGGCTTAACATTTTCCTGATTAAGCGGTAGAGGTAGTACACTGCATGTGGGCACACTTCGGCTAGGCAAATGAGCAACAGGATTGGCAATGCACGTAAGTCACCTGGGCGAGGGTGTATCAATGTGCAGTGATAATAGGCAATACACGTAGGGCAGTTTAAGCACCTAGGCTATGTCTGAATAGCACAGGAAGATAAGGCAATACTTGTAAGTCAAATTAGGCATCTTGGCTAAATCTTAAAACACAGGGCAAATGCGGCAGTGCTAATAAAGCAAATGGGGCATCTAGGCTAAATCTTAAAACACAGGGCAAATGCGGCAGTGCTAATAAAGCAAATAGGGCATCTGGGCTAAATCTTAAAACACAGGGCAAATGCGGCAATGCAAGTAGGGCACCTTGAATAGCAAAGACATCTCAATAGAACACTCAAGGAGACAGGTCAGTTGATGCAGTACAGTGCAATGTACGCTGTAGCATGGGCAAAGTTTCGGAAGCGACTGGAAGGGCAGTGACATTACCCTGGTGATGCACATGGAGTCAGTCTGCACAGGTAGGGGTTCTGGCCGACGGCGTGACAGTGACGGGCTCGGGACAGGCAGGAAGGCAGCCTTTGTGATGGTGTGCCTTTGTGATGTGGGCCGGCTCAAAATCGCCTGCCGGCTCACGATTGGTGTAGAAAAGCACCAGACTACCAATGAGGGTACAGAGGTGAATTCGGCAGCAGAATGGAAGAGGGTGCACTGGAAAACATGTGGGCGGCCATCTTGGACTTGCCTAAACTCGTGGGCAGTAATTGTGGCTCCAGCTTGTATTAGGGTCACAACGTGGGCATCTTAGTGTCTATGGACATGGGCGGCCGTGCTAGATAATTGCATTTAAATTTACTGCATAATCACGGCCTTCCACCGCGTCGCTGTAGCTGGCATCAGATAATTGCCTAATGCAGCATCTGTTCAACAAAGTAAATACCTTGCTCACATGAGTCTCTTGCGCACAGCGTAGCGCTGAATTGCCGCGACTAGTGTTCCGCTAATACACAGCTCTGTGCTCTCAAGACAAACTCTAACGTTGGATGAGCATTGAGATGACAAGAGCAAAAATGACACTCGCTCGCACTGGGAATGCTGTAGTCTTTATCAAATTTACTTTATGGATTCCTCTTTAAAAGGTGCACAGGTCAGAAATGCTTTTAACGACTAAAAATACATATATATATTTGAGGATTGGCTTAGAATCACATGCTTTGCATAGGCTGTCATCTAGTGGTAGGTGTGGAGTATTGCATAACTTGTTTTCGAAGTTCGAAAAGGGACATCGACTGGGCATGTCTGTAATACTATCCCTAGTGTGACGTACCAATGGTCCTTCACATGTCAAGGTCCCTCAGATTATTTTTTTCTGCCATAGTGGTTGGTCGTATGTTGCGGAGTTCGTGGCTTATAGCCTTTATTTAGTTATTGTTATCAATAGAACTTTTCATTATCGTTCGTCAACATCTTCGATGATCAACGCTGCAGCAGACTTCCTGACAGCGTTTTCAACAAAGAAGCGCTTCAACATCCATTCCAGCGACTGTCGTCTACCTCGGCCTACACCTGGCGGAAGCCTGCACAGTTGTGAGAGAGGGGGGTGTTACAATACATATATATATATTCCCCTTAGAGAATGCATTGATTCCCTTTATTCTGTTCAATTTCCCTGTTCTTCAGTCATGGAAAAGACTCCATTTAAATGTTGTCCTTCCGGCCATAAAAAATATCCTGGGAAGGACACTCCCCGGGTGTCCAATCGCTGCCTCCCGAGTGGAAACTTTAAAGGATCAACACACTACCCTTTGCACAGCCCACGCCATGCAAGTGGAAGCTAGGGTAGACTTCAAAACGGGCACCGAAGAGTCAGAAGAACAGGGTGCTTTAAGCGCACAAAGTGACGCCGAAGATGATATGGGATCAGCAGATTCCCAAGTGCCAGTCCCCCCCCTCACTCCCCTCCCCCATCCCCACTCCAGAAGACAGGCCGGCAGCACTGCTATGGATAATACCCCATGCGATAGGGGCACCTACATTTGGGGTTGTGATGTGTGCTCATCACGCGAGTGAGCAACCCCCAGCCAGTTGACAACTAAATTGTCTAAATATGGTTATGCGGTACCAAAATGCTCCTCCGTGCATGTACATCTATGAAGTCCTTAGCGCACACCCCACGTGTGCAGCACGACAACCCTAAAAAAAATTGAGCGAGGCGTCTACCTTGCATAAAAAATAATTTGCCCATGTTTCAAAAGTGCACCCTATTGAACGTATGCCAAAACAAACACATGTGGTGTCCAATGTTTAGAAAATGCATGCTCCTGAACGTTTGTTGAAACCTCCTAGACAAGTAACGAGTTCTTCTAAACCGTCGAAATGCCCTCAGATACCAAAACTTAGGCGCACGTACATGCATTGCCGCAAGACCCTCACTACACTGAGGCCTTGTCAGTTTTGTCAGAAGCTTTGCTTTCTGACCACAAATATGATCCTGAAGAGGTTCTTTACTCTTTTTTATTTATTTTTTTAACTATCTTTTTTGAATTTTTGAGAGACAAATGCAGGTCAACATAAGCAGGGATTGAGCGGACATGAAAAGAAAACATGGGAAAGTGAGCATCACATGAAAAATCCAGCATCAAAATACAATATACTGTCCAAAACCACATTAGCTTGAAGTGTTCCAAACCCTCTTAGCAATCAGAGCAAAGCGAAGTATTTATACAACCTAGGCTTGTATGCCCCATGATAAGAATCTTGTGTATAATTGATAAAGGGAAGCCACGTGGCAATGTAAGAAATGTTCTGCCCCTCAGAGCTGTAATTTTCTCAGAAGCCAAGATCTCCCACACATTCCCCCACCAGATGGCTAGCACAGGGCCGTCTTGACGATTTCCAGTTGCAGGCAAGGAAGATCTAAGCTGCAAGGAGAAGATGGGAAGGATGTTTGGACAGTCAGCGGATAGTCCATCACTGCAATCCCCTAACAGGACAAGCAAGGGGTTCAATCGAGCACCTTGGTCCGGGGCAGTGTGTTTTATGGGTACCTGGGTGCTGAGGGTAGGTAGACAATATACCTGTAAGTGACCTCTAAGCCACCCCCATTAAGTCGACTTTTATGATTCCCATTTGTTTCATGTCTTCAGATCCTGTTGTCATAGTTAGTCAGTTATGTAGTATTCTTGCAAGCCTGACCTTCACCCCACGGAGATAAAACGGGGATACACCTAATGTCACAACAGGTATGAATGCGGATCACCAGGGGTTCCTTAGAGTGCAAACGAGGAGAGATAATGGGCAGCCCTTCCTTGTGCCTATGAGGACTCTGATTAAGGGGGAGGCCAGAGTGCGGGAGAGCCAAACAGTCAAAAGCCTTATGGGCATCGAGAGCTAAAAGACCAGCTTGTAGGTTTGCTTTGCCTGCTATATCTACCAAGTACCAGGTTGAGGGCTGTCCTAATGTTGTTGTGGGTGGAGTGCTGGCTAATGAAGCCGGTCTGGTCCAGATGGACCAGGGTGGGGAAAAAAGGTCATGAGCCGGGTGGACAGAATTTTTGAGTATATTTTAGCATTATTTTTTTTCCAATTTTATTGTTTTTATAAACAAACACAACATTAACATTGTTTCAAAGGCAATGAAAATTCCCAAGTGAGGCGAGAATCCTGAGACGGAGAAAAAGAAACCAGAGCATGGTCAGAAAGAGCAATGACATGGATCTTACTCTCTGGGATAGAAGGGGCCAAGGAAGAAGACTCCAAAAGCGTGTCGATGCACAAATATCCCGAATGCACATGAGAATAGCGCATATAATCCCTCAAAGCTGGATTCTTCAGCCGCCAGATAGCTACCAGTCGTAGCTCATGAATGAGCTGCATGAGGGTTAAGGAGCTCCGGAAATCGACCCTGTTAGCAGCAAGGGTCAGGCGCACCATTAAAGTCCCTCCCCCAATGACTAGGGACCCTTCAGTGAATGAGTAACTTACTCCGGAGGTCCTATAGAAATGGGTCTTGGCAATCGTTGGGGGCATAGGCCGACACAAATGTAAAAATGTTACCCATGTATGATCCCTTGACCCCCAAGTATCTGCTGTTGTGATCACGCAGGCCTCTAGCCTTAATGAAGGGAATGGATTTAGCAAAAAGGATAGCTACGCCCCTCCTCTTAAAGCCACTAGTTGCAAAGAGGCCTGGCGAAAATCTTTGGTGTCCAAACCTTTTTTCACCAGCCCTCAAACTTTCTCTTGTAAAAAGACCACTGACGGGGAGAGATCAGTGAGTCTAGCCATGATGGGCTTGCTTTTGATTGACCTTTTCCTTTTTGCCATAACTCCAGTATTGCCTTTAAGTGCAAAGTGATATATCAATGTCCACAGTGTCCTAGATATTGAAGTCCCCCTCAGGGTGTAGGAGGTGTGTGTGACACATCCCAAAAGGGTATCTACTTAACTGAAACTGAAGGAGTGTAAATTTTGAAGTGTATTTTATTGTGGCCAATTGCCCTTTGTAAAGAAGGCTTATTTTCAAACTGACAAACTAATAAATTATTCTAATAATTAACCTGGAGTATGTGTTATTTGAATACCTGTCACTGAATATCTGTTAAAACCCTACAGCTCAAATTGACCCCTCTTGAGATATGCCTGGCTGCTCAGTCACTCTACCAACTTGTGCAGTACAGGCCTATACCAAAGGTTGGGTTGCCTATTGCCAAGAGGACACGTTTGGTGTAGTCTCCCACAGGATTACTACATACAATCTTGCCTAACAAGCAGTCGAGTATGGAAGTAGAATGGACTGTATTCCTTTATTCAGATTGGATTTTCTTTTTTGTAATATAGATAAACCTTAAGCAACTAACATAGCTGTGTGCGGTTTTCAATTTGGAAATGTGCAGACGTCAAGTGCAGTTTAAAAAACAAACTCCAGGCCCAGCACATAACCCGACATCTCTGCCTCACAACAAGCCGACCCATTCACCTCGGGAGCACCTGGGCCTTGAAACCAATACACAAATGGAGCAGGAGCACGGCAAGCAAGGTAGACTGAGCCAGCACGGTTCCATGTCATTTCATTGTGGGATGTTTTTTCACGAGGTTTTTTACCGCAATTTTTTTTTTTAAAACACCCATCACATTTCTTTTGGGAGGGGGTAGGGTTCCGCCCCAACCCCCTCCCATTTTCTCAAAAATTCGATGGGTTTTTTCGAAAAAAAATCACAGTAAAAAAACCCTGCGAAAAAAAAATCCTGCGATTGAAATGACGTTGTACCGGCAGCACATTATCTTTCATCATTCACTCAGGATTTCTGACTGCTCAAGTTTCCTGTGTTCATGCGTGAAAAGGCCCAGGCAGTTTCGTTTATTCAGTGACTTCTTGTAATTTTCTTAAATTTTAAATGGGAGAGGAAAAACTACAATGCCAAGAATCCAAAGAAAAAACAGGACTGGAAGGCCTTCTCATACATTGCCACAGGAAACTTGAGTGGTCTGTGATCCTGCCCTCAGAATAACCTGAAAGCTTGCTCATTGAATTTTCTCATATTTTCATTCAGTAAGTAAAATGGCACCGCTGTTTTCTCCAAGTTTCGATGTCTCAGCAGACACAGTATATCATCTGCCACCACCCACCCAATAAAACCGAGGAGTTTATTTAGAGTGTTTATGCGTTTTCACATTTTTAGAAATGCGTGATTAAACGCCAGTGCTGTTTGGCCTGCTTTATGGAATCCCACATCTGAGCATTTATTACTGTGGTCAAATAGAACAGCCTTTCTTCTCCTTATAGCCACTAAAATTAAAACACCAGTGACCAAAGTGCTGTTAGAACCAAAGCCAGCATGCTATGCAACACCAATCACACACCATACCCCTTTGACTTCCTAACCTTTTATGTCACTTGGAGGACTATGAAACCACAGTAGCGGATAGAGTCTGGGCTAATTTATACAAGCCACATTTGTGTTGGGCAATTTTTAATTTTGTTGCAGATCCTGGCCCGAGTGGCTCGGCTGGCGGGACCGGGCACAATGTTAACTCTTTCAGCAGCACATCTTCTAAGCCTGATCAGCGGGGCATTAGTACGCCTGAAATTCATGTCACAGTTTCTGCAAGTCAATAAAATGAAAAGCGATTTAGTGGTTTTTCAACGCAAATTGCAATGAGATACTGCTTATTCCAAAACTCATGCCACCTCCCCCTTTGAGCCAATGCATGAGATCAGTCTTAAACACCTCACTTACAAGACTGCATTTCTCATTGCCATTACATCTCTTAGGTAGGATTTTCATAGTAATGGTAAATGTCCTGAACTGTCAACCCCAGAACTTTTTGCTTTATTGGTGGATAATTTTTCCTTATCTCTTTGAGTGCAAACCTTTTTCCACACTCACAGAATCTTTTACTCTTTTCATGGGAGTCATTTTTTAGACTCTCCATAGTCTTTTAAAAGTTATCCTCTTTGACAACCTTTTGGCAATAAATGCCTGTTGTTGCTGGGCTGAGAGAACTACAGTTCCCAAGGCTAGAAAGGATCTTTGGATCCCTTTTACATTTTATTTGGTGAAACCAGCACACCCCATCTTATGTGGAGTGCTTGGGAGATGCAATGTATCCCCTTTCACACTAAAACTGTAACAATTCTGTTACCGGGACAAGCTTATCTTCAATGGCTGGTGGCAGTGATATACCTTTTACTAATTTGGCGCACCTTTACCGCGGGCTGTATTCACAGGTGCAGTAAAGGCACCCAAGGCTTGGCCCCTGTCTTGTTTTATCGCCATTTTAGTGTTTCTTGTCCTTCCTTCCCCTGACATCCAGGGCGGGAAATTCCTTTGTCCCCGCCCAGGCTCTAGTCTTTCTGTGAAGGCAGGAAGCGATGGAGGAGTCCAAACCTCACAACCCTTTGTCTTACTCCTTGCCTGAATGGGGACACATCCCAGTGGGGGCGCTGGGTGTCCTGATAAGACAACCAGACTGCCCCTTGTTGTAAAATGCAGGGAGTGATTGCAGAAGTGCTGGAATTCCTGTTAAATATTCCGAACCTGGAAGCTAAAGACAAGTCGACCACTGGAACCAAAACCAAAGAGGATGATGAAGGAAAAGCAGCGGAGACTATTTGCTGTCTAACCCGAGCCTGCAGTAGCCCTTCCTTCTAATTGACCTGGGGACTCGGAACACGACGACCCCGACCCAGAGCCTGGGAGACCCACTAGACTTGAGAAGACCTGCAGTTTGAGCCATCCCAGGCCATGCTGCGACCTTGTGGGCTACAATGCCCCAATAGCCTGGGACCTTGAGCCATTGTGCAGTGCAGTCTTCCGAGTTCTGAATCTCGCTGAAACTTCGTGGGCATTTTGCTGGATCACTAGAGACACAAATTGAGTCTGAAAGTCCCCTCACCCAAGAGTGCTGGACCTTTGTAACGACGAGAATCCGTCTGGTGATATTCGGTCTTCTGTAAAAGGTGCCAAATCCACAGAGCTGCGTCCATCCGCGAGGAAATCTTTGCCTAGAGCCTTCCCCGTTTATCGCTGCTGCAAAATCCCTTCCAGGGTCCTGTTTTCAGTCTCCACGACAAGGAATCCACTGGCCGGGTTTTTGGCTGCAGATCCTGAAGTCCTCTTGCTGCAAAATCTTCTGTGCTGAGGTACTGTGCTGGCTTGGATATTTACCTTAAGTCTCTTGTGATTCCTCTGTAGTTGTGCAGTGTTTTCTGTGATTGGGAGGCCTCTCGTCCAGTTCACCTAGTCCCACTGCTGGAATCCTCTCGTCCAGTTCACCTAGTCTCACTGATGGAATCCTCCTAGGGTGTCTTCTGTGAAGCCCCTGGACCCTCAATACTCTCCCGTTAGAATAGTCTTCCTAAGGAACTTTGACTTTTGCTACTTAAGAACCTATCCTGACACTGCCTATTGCACACTAGACCCTAGTGAGCCCCCCAGCCCCTCTTATGCTACTGAGACACTCATGCTCCAAGAATAATGGAAATACTTTGAAGAAATTCGGCCTTTTGCCCAGAAAAGAGAATAAGTTACTTGCGTGTAAAATGTGTTGGTTGGTAACTGTAACTCAGAGTGAACAGTTGCAAAAGTTCTTACTTACCTTGAATGTGTGTTGCACTATTCTGAAAAGTACATGTAACCTCTTTCTTTCCGTAGAAATTGTTTCTCCATTCTAACAGAGTAGGTATAAGGGTGTATTACCTGTGATTTGGTTGTACCTCTTCCCAATAGTAATGCTGTTGGTTTCACTTCACTATTCCTGTTAGGATATATGTGTGAGTGTTCCCTGTCCAGAATAAGTCTGCATTAGGTTTTACCTACCTAGAATAACTGAGTCATTCATAAAGTGTAACATTGGGTTTTGCTTTCCCTGGTCTGTTTTAGACAGACACAAAAATAATTTTAGGTTTATACCTGCCACAAATTGCTGATGACTCCTTTTAAAAAGTATATGGGTTTTACTTGCCTTGAGTTAGCTGTGTGCCATCCAAAAATATGTTGCAAGAGTTACTGCTTAGCTCAATCTGTGTTTCACTTATCTCAAAAGCACCTGTAATTGAATATTGCATCCTTAGGTTTTACTCTCCTAGTAAGTGTTCCACTATTCACAAAACGTATTTTGTTCAGTTGACTGTGATTTGTTGCTGAGTCACGTTACAACTGGTTGGGTCGACTACCATTGAATTACTGAATGTAATCTGAAAGTAACCATTGGTTTTTACTCCACAAGAATAGGTGGGACCTATATTGAATGTGTATGAAAAGGAGTGACTTCCCTAGAGCTACTGTTAGGTGTTCCAAAGAAGGTTATGCACTTTGGTCTGTGTAACTTTAAGCATAGTGTTGTCTTTTTATAATTGTGGTTATATGCAGTGTGATGGTACTTATTCCCCCCAAGATTTATCTGGGCCTACTTGCATTTAAATAAACCATTTATTTTTACAACACATAGTGTTTGAGTGTTTCCTTGGACCATTTGTATTACAATTTCATTTGTACTGATTCTACTGCCCTCTCTCCCTCCTAAAATGAGCCTGGCTGCTCTGTCTATGCTATCGACGAACTCGGGAGGTACAGCCTTATACTAAGCGTGGAGTCTTGTACTGTCTCAGTTGATCCCTTGTTGCCATTCATAAAGACACAGTGGTAATAAGAACACATCCACGTTTTTCTCCTCAATTTATTTAAAAGTTGCATGTCAACCAGTCCATGGAACTTCTAACTTTCTTCCAAAACCCTACCCATTCAGCAGAAAAGAGCCTCCATACATTAGATGTTAGACAGACTCCAATGCATTACCTTAACAAAACAAAGCCAATGAGAAAGACTGATCAGTTCTTTGTGTCCATGGCTACTGGAAGAGAAGGGGATCCTGTCTAGAAGTCCGCTATCTCAAGATGGATAGTAGGCTGCATTAAGATCTGCTATTCCCTTTCAGACAAACTCTGCCTTTCACGGCCAGAACGCACTAAACACGTGGTACAGGAGCTGCTTAAGATTTCATTGCAAATGTCCCTTTAGATGCCATTTAAGGCAGAGCTACTTGGAGTTCTATACATACTTGAACACATCATTGCTGTCGCTACACACATTCCAAACAAGGTTCCCAAGTGGGACAAGCAGTGTTAAGACATCTCTTTGCTGCTGTACCTTCAAGCATACCACCACCTTCTTCAGGTACTGCTTGCTAATCTCTGCAAAGCAAGCGATTCTAGTCAGATGGCATACATTACTTAACATACTAGTATTTCTAATGCTTGAATCTACATGCGCCCACCCTTCCTCCTGTCATGCAGTTGAAGGTACAGGGGCATTTTATACCTACTTTTTTGTACTCACGCATTCACTTCATGCTCCCTCATGTCAGAAACAAAACAATCTGAAGGACCTGGACACATGAAGGACCATGGGTGCAATGAACGTCACACGAGAGAGTCTTACAGACACGCCCAGTTGACATCCCTTTTCGAACTTTGAAAACCAGTCATGCAATATGTTGGGTAGTTTTGTTTAAGTCCACTTATTGTAGGACATTATCAAACTTACCCCTTGGTATAAAGAACCCCAACTTCTAGTATAAGTCGACTCAAGGTTTTAGTAGTATGGCAAGGGTAGCCAGGCTTATTTTATGAGGGAGATGTGAGCTGTAGATCAGTACAGAGAATATATAGTATACATCGGCCCAAAGAAACACTTATATACTTTGAGTTATATCAAAAGTTATTTATTGTATATATACACAAGCAAGCGATAAATCTTCAGAGAAGTATTATTTCAAAGCTAATTAACACAATCAAAAACCATTGAAATAACTAAGGCACAGTGTAAAACTTATGAATGCAATTCAAAGGTAAGTAAAACCACTGTAATAGTAACTCAAAATATTCTGTTACAGGAATAAAATGTATGAACACCACCAACAATATCAGATAAGCACTTTTCAAGACTTGGACTATACCTTTCAGAGGCCTTAATGCTTTAGCAGTCCATCACTATCTAGGTAAGAGTTCTTCAAAGTCAGATTGGAGGGGGAAGTAGGTAAGGCGCAGTTGCAGAAAAGGCAACGTTCCAAAGGATTCTTCTGTTGTAAGTATCAAGATTTTGTTGGTCAAAAAATGTTCAGGGACCTCGAGAAAAGCTCCCTGTATGCACTCAAGTGGTGGGCCTGGTCGAAGGTGCATGGGCGAACACCCAAACATCGGAATAGGCAATCCAGCAACAAAGGAGTGACGGAATGACTCAAGGTAAGTATTACCTCGAGTCCCACAGTACCTGAGGAGTTATGAAGATGGAAAAAGCTGGATGCATTCATGATGCAGCAGTGGTAGACCCGGTCTCCTGTTCCTCGGTTGTGGTAACAAAAGGCGGCACTCGAGAAGGGATTTCACAGCACCAGTTTAGAGGGGGTGGGAGGGTCCCAGCAAAATATTCTTAGTGCTCCAACGCAGATCTGTGGTTTTGGACCAATGGAGAACGGTTCTTGTCTGATCGATTTACCTCGCTTGCTCGGGCCTGAGTGGAATTTGAGGAGTGGTATCTTGCCTCTGGAGGTCCTGAAGGAGTCCACCAAAGTTTCGGGAGGATTCGTTCTTGGCAAGACTATGCACTGCAGGATAGTCGCAGGTCCCAGGGTATTGGCGGTTTCCAGCCCAGGAGGTTACAGGTCATTGTGGGAGCGCTCTGATTATGTCCACCAGTTCAAGGGAGGAATTCATCTTTTTTGGAGCTTCGCTGTCGATTCGAAAACAGGGTCAGGACAGCAGCCGTCACTTCAGCTGATTTCACCTGTCGCTGGAAGGTGCTGCAGGCGTCTCTGGTCATCTTCGATTCTTCTGTTCCAGTGGTCGTCTTATCTTCATCTTCAGGATCCTCATCTTCTATCCAGTAACCCAGTCAATCGACACTCGTACTACATTCAAACCTTGGGTGTTGTGCTGTCCTTTTAGGACTGCCAACCTCCCAGTTTGACCTGGTTTCAGGCAGGCATGCCAGAAGACAAAACAGCAGATTTTTGGACTTCTTCCCGGCTTCCTGTCCTCAGAGACACTGGAGCCTCATTATGCTTCTCAAAGGATTCCCGCCAAAGACCAAAGTCAAAACCTGAACCTTCCTCACACGGCAGAAGGACCATGAAAGGGCTAGTACACAACAAATGGAGAAAAAAAGAAAACCGCCACCATTTTGGGTCAATGGTGACCCTTCTGTGCATTACTGCGGCTGTGAACAGCCAGGGTAGGAAAAATGCATAGAAGTCGGTAGAACGCATCCACTGCCACCAGCCATTCAGGTTTGCTTGTTACTGTAACACATGATGCAGGAGTAGTGAGAAAGGTAATGCAGTGTAACCCTTCAACACGCCACATAAGGTGGTGTGTGCTGATCTCACAAAAGGCAAGGCAAGGCAAGGTAAGATGGATCCAAAGTATTCCCCTATCCTTGGGAACTGTGGTTCTCACAAGGAAAATAAGAGAATAAAAAGGAAAGCCCAAAGGGCTCCCAGCAACACTGCACTAAAGGTGCTGTATGCTGCAAAAGTAAATTACAGATGCCTTGTCCATAAAATAAAGTACAAATATAATGAACAAGGATCCCCATAGTCGCAGAAAAAGAATGAATGGTGGGGAAAAAGGTCCCACTCATTCAGGAGAATAGACAAAAAGATCTAGGAGTCCAGCAAAAGGTGCTTAGGGTCTCGCAGGTAGAGGGGATTTGGCATGAAAATGAAAAATATCCTAACACAATACTCTGCACCTACCACTAGATGGCGGCCGACGCAAAGCATGTGAATTTAATCTGGTGCAAACATCAGAAATTAAAATGTAGTAAGAGATTTATAAAATCAGAATGTAACTTGACTTCCATGCAGTTAAAAACGCTGCGCTTCACTGTTATCCTGCCAATGTTCCACTGAGCTTTCTCATTGACGTAGGAGACTCTTCCCGACTTTAAATCTTCACCGGAAAACTTGTTTCTTGTAACTCCCAATTTCTTGTCAAGAAATTGGGAGTTAATTTAAACATGACCTTCCTGCTTGATTACTTAAATGAAAGGCAGTTTAGAGCAAGGCACGTAGTTCCTTTTTGTTTTGATCTCCACCAATCATCTGTTGGACATAACTCTTGACTCTAAAAGCACTAGTTAATGTCAAATAAACATCCACCTACCCTAAGTGTAAGCACCCCAGTACCCTGTTACACCCAAGCACAGAATCTCCCAAAATTAGAAAATTCACCAACCCTGTGTATGCGCTTAACTGTTATGAACTTGACAGCAGCCACGGACGATGAGGGGATGACTCCTGCAGCTTAACAGCACCAACTCCTGTGAAGTACTGGTGAAGCCCTGCTCCTCTGCCTCATCTCAAGAAGACCCTTGTCAGTACTTCAACCCCTGGACTGGTGTCAGTCCTCACCACGGCTAGAGCAGGAGGTAGGTGGACTGGGTACAGCTGCATAGTATAACTTGGACCAGAACTGCCGCAAGTCTCCTTACTGAGGGTGATCTTTCCAATGATACGCCCCTCTATTCATCAGGAATACACAAGAACCGAGAGTAAATCAATTGAAGGAGCACGAGAATGCAAGCACCACCAGTGTGCCAGGCTGCAAGAAAAGGAACCGGTTTTAGAATGAAGTCAAAGAATCAAGAAGAACTGGAATACGTGGCAGAAGAACTAACCTTACTAATCTGGGCACCAGACTTCATCTATTTCTGGATGATGTAAGTCATATCTCCAACCTCGGTTCTCACCACTATGAAATACAAGGACAGGAAAACGACGTAATTATCTATGACTTCAATTAAAGAAGGAAGGCTTGGCCAAACATGGGGTCTTACTGACAGGGTCGTAGAAGGAGCAGTCAAGGGAAGGTGATGCTGAGGAGGATGTCCAATCTTCCAAGAAGTAAGCAAAAACACGAGGGAAAGGTTAGTAAGGAACTAGAAACCTGGGTGGCACGAGGGACGCACTAGGAACGGGAAGGTGCGCATGGTGATTACTTCAAGGCGTCCATGGTTCCGTGCACTTAAGAGAGTTCTTGCGTAAGGTTTCCAGTAAAGGGGAAAAGACAGTGCAGCACTAGTGGGAACATCAAGGCAATCCGTGGGACAGGCAGGTAGATTCAATACTGGACGATCAACAAAGCAAGCACATTCAGAAGGCAGAGGCAGTCCGAGGGACGGCAAGTTATGTTTCAATACTGTGCGGTCAACAAACGAAGCAAATTCAGAAGACCTAGGCAGTTCTCTGGGACAATATGCAGGATCGGAAACATGAAACTCGGGCGGAATTCTACAAAGGCACGAACTTCAATCAGAAGCATCTTGCTTGATGACGGGTAGTGCCTTATGGGATTGAAATGGTCAGACCTTGCATTGTGGAGTGGCGCGGGTGGTCACGTGGTCGTTCCGAACCGCAAGCCGTGCTGCAGTGGAACGCACCGTTGTAGAGCAGCGTGTACGTGCTCTACATGCAGCAAATCACCATGGCAATTTCCAACGTCGAAAGAAGGGGGGGGCCGCAGACTGGAGCAAACAGAGCAAACATGTCTGCCGGGTGGAGGATGAAACAAGAGAATGATCACGGCCAGAGGAGACCATGACAACTGGTGGGAACAATTGGCCTCGACCACTGCTTGTGGATCTGTGCCCTTTGAGCTCTAGCAAGTGCCCTTTCACCAACCAGTGGACTGACCAGCTCTCCCCTGGGCTACCTCGCTGCAGCCTTAGGTGTTCTGTGTACATCCTTAGACCTTGAAGGAACTTCACCATGTACTGCAAAAGGCCTGCTACTACATTTTCAGCTTTCTTGCTTCAATGGAAGGAACCCATGCAAGGCCTGCTCCTTTGTTCGTCCTGTGAAGTTCGCCTGACCATTGTGACACTTGTTGCAATCAGTCTTTTTCTCTCCCTGGAGGTGTCATGAGGTCACCTGCTCCTCAGAAGTCTCTTTTCTCCATCTGGGTGTTCCAACTGGACGGTGCCTGGAACTGAGATTCAAGCGCCATGACCGAACTAAACTAAATCCTGATGCCGAAAGGTCACCTCTGCAACCGCGACCCCTGGGCCACCTCCGACCAGACCAAGCACAGAAGATTGTGTGCCAGAAGGAATCTGGAACCTCAGCAGGCGTGTCTGGAGAAATCGGGATTCGGGGTGGCTGGGTGGGTGTAACGTTTGGGACCAGGGGCGTGTTAACATACATGCCTGTCTCCACCTCCACTCCCCTCCCACCGCCCATTCTCCATTGGGTTACATGGGCATGAAGTTGTGTCCCTAGCTCACTCTTTCCTTACTTAGGTTAATGATAACCTCTTTGGGGATCTCTTCTTGGGCCTGTCCTAGTGTAGTGGGATTGATCAGTGAGTAACTTACCTCCAACTTTCCTTAACTTTATGGACTCCTAATCAAAACCACGGGCATCTCTCAATCACACAAGCTTCCCTGAAAAGTATAATTTTGGAACAGATTACTTTAGGGTGCATGTTCCCAAACCATCTTAGGGCTGGACTTAATAAGTGCTAGGGTCTAGCTTTATGGGTGCTCTATTGTTTCTAATGACCTTTGTACATCTGAATATGCAACTGTGTTACACTTGTGAGTGAAACAAATGCTTTCTATCTTCTCGTAAGAGTAAATGTATATATCTGCTTTATAGTAAGTATGTGACAATATTTGCTCAAAGGTTTAATTTGCTTGGTGTGTTTTTAAAGTCAGTAAATTATTGTATATTTTTGTACTTGGCTGTCTAACTGGAATTATTGTTGTTGCTCTCTGTGGACTCATTGTAGCGCTAGACTACTCACATTCCCTCCTAAGACTAAGCCTTATGTCTCTGCTACCTACTTTGACCGAGTTTGGCAAGACTTCAGTGTCTTACTTGTTCGCCTTAAAAGGGGGCCCCCCAAAGTGCACCCCAGGGTTGATTTTCGAAAAACACATCTTTACATAAAACACCTTCCACTTTCTGTAGATGAAAACTTTTGTCAAAAGCAAGTGTCCCCAGAAACTGAGATGTTAATGGCGAACAAGTGTTTAATATTTTAAAATTTTCTTTAGATACCGTAAATGTATTAAATAAAATGTGGATTTGAAGCAGCTGTTAAGCAATGAAACGAGGAGTACTGATGCATGAGTAGTGACGTAGGAGCTTGATTAATCTTTTGCTTGTTTGTTTTTTTTAGCTACCACAAGTCTGATTTCTGCACTTTACAGTTTTTTACGTAGTTTTGTGACCGTAGCACTACTGTACGGACTGTGCTATGGCGCCCTCAAGGTGAGTTACAGCTTGATGTGTATGGAATTTTCAGGCAAAACTATATTTAGTTCATAATTTTGAAGTGTACCCTGGATGCTGCTTTTTCAATATTTTTTCATTAATATGTATAGAATCTGATGACAGTTGCAGCTTGCAATTTATTGAATTAACTGTGAATAACCAGGTTATTTCTAGAACAAAGCCAGATGTTAAAGGCGTAAAACATGAAATGAGATATGTGAAGGATTACAAACGGTCAGTTTAGCCCCTAAAGAAGCCTTTTACCCTGGCAAAACTTAGTTATAAACCCACTGCTTGTCGGTTTTTCCTTTGAATGTCCCTGAATGAGTGTTTTCACTATTGCAGGCCTACTTTTCTCCCATTGCATTTTGCTCATATATTAAAAGTACCTGCTCCAAATTCTCACTGCTTCATGCCATGGTTCCAAGTCTTTTTTTCTGATGTGCTTTGGCATGCTGCTCAACCCGTGCATATTGCAATTTAAAGACTGGAACAATCAAATGCTCAACATGCATCATATAAGCAATGGCGGGGAGGGAAGAAAATGGAATCCAGTGCAGGCATTCCCAAATATAAAGCCAGAGGGTACATGTTTTTCAATGGATTGCCTCTCACCCACCGATTCCTCATCAGATATCCATTCCTGCGTCAGCTGCTCAGAAAACCTGTTGACGTGGGGCGTAGTGCACCTCGACTCGGCCGGCGATCCGTCTTGCCTCAGTCATCAGCTCTGGACATGACATTGGTCATCGTATATATATTGCGTTACTATGCCTCTGTACCTCAGTTCCTTTTTTCCACGCACTCAGCACGAGGAACATTGTTCTTAATAGCATTTACATTTGATGAATTTGGCATCCTTTTTTTTTTTTGACGCAAGTTCTGAGTCATGTCTGCACCCAAGTTATCCGGGTTGAAGCGCTGCAGAGACTCATGGAAAGGGTGGTAAAACTTGTAGTGGGCCGGCCTCCTTTGAAATCTCTGGTGCAGTCGACTGTTCGTCAGAAGCAGAGATGGAGGGGCCTACTCCTGAGAAGGAGGAAAGACACCATAGGAAAAGCTAGACATAGTCGTTGGAGCCGTCAAGCTCAGTGCCGAGTAAAGTTGGGCCGCCTTTGGCGCTGATACTTAGCGCGCCTTTGGCAGTGATATCAGCCAGTGCACCCCTAGCATTGAAGCATCATTCGGCGCCAATCGCGAAGCAGTCAACTACTGTTGTCGCGGTCATATGTGCCTAAATCGAGGACTGAGTTTTTTGACCCCATGGCCGATCTTTTTGGCAGTGACGATGACCAAATGTTGAGTGGTTCCGACCCTGCTTACGCAGGTGCTTGAGGGGCAGTTTTTATTTGCCAACCAGGCAGATTTAGTCTCCCTGCCTGAAGGCCTCCCCAGATGTGGAAACACAGCAGGCCCATTCTTATGGCATTGCGAACGCCAAATATAGGTCTCTAATGGACAGGGTGGTAGATGCCCTGGGCTGGCGTGCTTTAGCCAAGCATTTATCGGGCTATGACCTTATGGATATTGTGAACGAAGGGCCTTCTACTGAGAGGGCCATGCCCTTTAATACAGCCATTGCTGACCCGATGGTCACCTTGTGGCAGAGAACATGCACCCCTCTTTGATTTTCTCCTCCCACGATTCCCCGGTTGGTGGACGTATAGGCGAGCATTGTGCTCAATGCCCTGAGGTGACCTCTGATGCCTGGGTTCTTCAGCTCGTTTAGTGAGGTTACTGTATGCCTTTCTACAAAAAGGGCACCACCCTTTCCTCAACAACCGGAAATGGAGCTCCAGGAGGTACTGCAAGCCCTACTTTTGAAGGGTGCCTTGGAAAAGGTACTTCCCGAGCAGAGAGGATCGGGCTTGTATTTCCTGGTACCCTAGCAAGGGAGAGGACTCCGTCCCATCTTGGACCTCAGGTCCTTGAACAAGTTCCTGAGGAAGGGCAAGTTCAAGATGGTGGTATTGAGGGAAATTCTCCACGCTCTCAGGTTTCAGGACTGGCTGGTGTCGATTGGCACATGAAATATGAGCCCTGGAAATCAATCAACCCGAAGCACAGGAAATTCCTTAGATTCCCCATAGCGCAGAAGCACTACCAGTTCAAGGTGCTTGCCTTTGGATTGACCTCTGCCCGAAGGTCATTCACCAAACTCATGACGGTAGAACGTGTCAGCTCAGGAGATCCGGCATTCATGGGTTCCCTTACCTGGATGACTGGCTGACCCGAGTGAAGTCGACAGCAAGTTTTCTCCCATCTCGAGGACACCTGCTTGCTACTCCACAGGCTGGGTTTCTCCCTGAACATGCAGAAGTCCCACACAACATTAACACGGAGGTCCAGTTCATTAGAGAAGTCTTGAGCACACCCCTCACCCTGCAACCCTCCCAACCCCCCTCAAACCGCCCAGGAGTGAGTCACCTATGTCCGATAGATGGTACAACTGTTCCCTGTTCCAGTGCCACAACACCTTACCAGCGGCTTCCTTCCTCTGCTTCTTAGTTCTCATGGCCTCCTGCATTTTTCTGGTGCCAGAGGCCAGACTGTGTTCTCTGCTATGGGTCCTGTGGGGTCAGTGGTCTCAATACTTCACACTTTAAAGGACGCACTCCGTGTCCAGGTCGCTGACCAACAATCTCTCTTGGTGGGCCAGCAGCAACATGTTGGCGTGGGACCCTTTCTGGCCTCCATGGCTCCAGGCCAGGGTGTTCACAGATGCGCCCTTGTAAGGTTGGTATACTGATCGCGAGTATTTGCAGGTGAGCGGCGTTTGGTCAGCGATGGAGGCCCAATGGCAACTCAACAGGCTGGAGCTGCGTGCCATCAGATTGGCCCTGAAGGCGTTTGCACCCTCTCTGAAAGGTAAGCATGTCCTGATTATGATGGACAATCCGGTGGCCATGCACTACCTGAACAAGCAAAGGTGCGTGCGCTCCCTTCCACATTTATATAAATAATTTATAATGCGCCTATACACAAGTGGTTTGTGAGAGGCGATGCAGCTGCAGTTCTGGCTATTGGAGAATCCGATCTCGGTCTCAGCAGTAAATCTGCCAGGGACAGAGAAGGGATTCGCGGATGCTCTGAGCAGGCAGAGCACGGTCTCACACGAGTGGGAAGTGTGCCAGGAAGTCCTAGAAGAAGTCTTCGCTCAATGGGGTTCCCTAGAGGTTGATCTGTTTGCCAAGGAATCCAAGAGGAAGTGCAGACAGTTTTGCTCAAGGGAATTTGCAGCAAGGAGTGCATTGAGGGATGGGTTTTTTGTGGAGTGGATTTTCAATCTCCACTACGCCTTCCCTCCGATTCCTGTAATTCCATGGGTTCTTAGGAGGTTTTGAGCAACCTGATCTTGATTGCCCAGCATTGGGCAAGATGGACATGGTACTCTGAGCTTTTGCTTCTGCCCACCTCTCCGGCTGCCTCGTCGGCCGGATCGCCTTTCTCATTTGGAAGGTCTAATCCCTCAACCTGCATGCTTGGCTCTTGAGAGGATAAGCTATGACGGGAAATTCTCGTAAGATGTTCTTGAGGTGCTGCTGTCTGCACACAGACTGTCAACAAGATTGCTGTATGCGTGCAGGCGGAGAAGATTTGAAGGGTGGTGCTGAGAACTTGAGATTTACCCTATCTCTTGCCCCACCACTAGGGTGATGTAGCTCCTGTCACTGGCCTCTTCGGGTCTTCAGGTTATTACAGTGAAAGGATTCTTTGCGGCTTGGTCTCTGTTCAAAATGTTTCTGGATCAAGGGTCTTTCTTTACGATCCCGGTTATGGCTCAATGCCTGAAGGGCCTTGTGAATATTTTGCCACCTGTCCCCTTTGTTGTTCCAGACTGGGACCTTAATTATGTTCTCATCTTCCTTATGGTGGCTCCCTTTGAGCCTTTGCACACATGTTCTATAGGTTTGCTCTCCTTGAAGACCGCGTTCTTCTTGGCCATCGCATCAGCCAGATGGGTCAGCGAGTTGCAGGCTTTACAATGCAGGCCGCCTTTCTTTTGCTTTTTTCGGGAGAAAGTTATCCCGAAAGTGAGACCCGAGTTTCTGCCCAAGGTGGGATCAGAATGTCACCTGTCCCAGCCCATTGACCTTCTTATCTTGTACCCGCCACAACACGCCTCCAAGCAGGAGGAGGGGTTCCACAGGCTAGACGTGAAAAGGGCACTGAGTTTCTATGTTGCTAGAACAGCAGAGTTTAGGAAGTTGGACCAGTTGTTTGTGGCCTTCTCCATAGCTAAGAAAGGTTTGGCTGTTTCAAAGCAGATATCTTGCGGTGGGTCTACCACAGTGCAGGGCATGAACTACCTCCAGGCATCAGAGCCCACTCCACTAGAGGGGCAGCTGCTTCTTCGGCCCTACAAAGGGGAGTACCAATGAGGGACATTTGCCGGGTAGCAACCTGGTCCTTGCTGCATACTTTTACCAAACACTACTGCCTGTATGTGGCATGTGGAGCTGACGCTCAATTTGGGAGCGCCGTTTTGCAAAATGTCCTCCTCGAAGAGACTCATCTTGCCTCCTTTACAGATACTGCTTAGGGAGTCTATCTGATGAAGAATCGGCAGGAGAAAGGCAATCCACTTAAGGAAAAATTACTTACTGTAATGTTCTTTCAATGGATTCTTCTCTAGCAGATTCCTCATCTCCCGATCTGTCCCTGCTATGAAAGTGCCTGTAATCAGTGGCTACTACTCTCTTGGGAGGAAGAGGTGAGCTCTTGTTACGAGGTCAACCGTCCACTTCTTGTTGGGTGCCATATTCTTTCTGCGGGTCCGTTTTCCTAAAACAAAAAATTATTTGTTGCCTCAGAACTCACCAATAAAAATGACACAAGTAGTCCAAAAAGGAGTGCACACAAAGCAAGAAGTAACACAATTTATTCTGGGCCCAGGCACAGCTGGGAAAGCAAAATTCACACAGAATGCAGAACAGAACTGCATGAAAGGCTCTGTCCAAGATACGCCCTAAAGCAAAAGCTTTTATAATCTACAAACTAATTTGCATCAAACCACATTGCAACATTAGGTTAGTCCACCAAGTGAGGTTAATTGGTAGAGCTACATTGTTCCCCTAAAGTGGACATGCGTTATCCTTTAATGATTGGGTCCTGCAAATTTTGCCACGCCACCCTCAACCGCCTCTGTGATTTCAGTCCAACCCACAATTCCCACATCATTGTGCCAAAACATTGATGCTTTTCAGATGACCAGCAGATCTTCATTCATCTGCCGCCGGTCATCTCCATCCATTTCTCATGCGAATACAACCTATCATGACACGACAAGAGCCTTGAACCATTGGAAAGTTACTATTTTAATGTTACTTCTTAGGAACTCTTTGAACCAATTCACAGGTTGAGGTGTGCGTAGGGGCAATTTGAAACCGCCATGGGACATTTTGTAACAGTCAGTAGACCAGTTTCATAAATTAATATGCCCAATTATAAAATGATTGTGCATTCACTGCCTTTCTCTGGCATCCATGAGCTTTGCTTCCTGACCTCGAAAGTATCCAAGGCTGTTCAGGTCTTACTGTATAATCCTAGGAATGTATTATTTGCAATGCGTTGCCAGCCTCTGCGGCTACTAAGCAAGTCATAAAATATGAATGTATTTCTCGTTAAAAGCATGCTCTGTAGCCTGTTCAGTGCCTTTGTCTAATATTAGGCCTGTATACTTAACTGTAACCCAAACATTATTGGCTATAAATTATTTGGGTGAAGCACAATTATTTAGGGCATTCTCCAGCCTAGTGCATAGAATTGTGTGGCTATCAATGAAGCCCCCTCACCTTTTAGTGGGCTAATCCTGCAGCTGATAAGTTTGCGCCTTTTTACTGCGCTGAATTTGTACCACATTTCTCCATTTTATTGATCCATCAATAACTAACTCTTCTCCTCCCCCCAGTCCCCACTCTGCTGCTCTTTTTTTTTTTGTTATCCAAACTCTTTTTAGTCTACTCAGGTCACCTCCATCTTCCCAGTTTTCCAATGGTCCATCTATCAACACACATCCTTGCCCATTCTTATCACATGAAATCCAATAGGCGTCCTAGTTTTCTATATCCCCAGGTTGTGTTGTAACCCAGTCAACAATGTCATACATTTTTTCACCCTTGGTTACTTTGTTACTAGGCTTATTTTTATAATTTACCCCATCAATATTCTGCGGCAACATACATTATCCTCTCCGTATGTTGGTATAGAGTCTCAAAATTGTTTTGCCAATGCAGAAGGTGATGAGCATGAGGACCAACACGGGGACAGTCACTTTAAATACTCCTGAGAGCCAATCAGGCACCCAGGTGAAAAGGGTGTCTAACCAATTGTTCGATTGCACTCCATTAGCTTAATTTGTCATTTCTTTCATGGAGTGTCTGTATTTCATTTATAGCTGCTCTGTGTTCCATTTGATGCTTCTCCATCGGGCACTCTGGTGCAACCGCTGCTCCCTATTTTGGCGCAAACCCCTCCCTCGATGGCAGTGAGTAGCTCCAGCACATACCTTTTCTAGAGTGCCAACAAACTTAGTGCCCTCAGCTCTTCCTTAACCGCATTTAGGCCTTTTGCTGTTGAAGTGGCCAGTCGCAGTACCTCGTATCTGGTTAGCTGCAGCCACTTGGTATTAGCTGCAGTTTGCACTCCTGATAGCAGTATAAAAACAAAGTGGTTACCTTGGAAAACAATCGAACTCATCAGGAATTTCTGCCAGACTTTCTGTACTTTTCTCAGACCAGTAGTTGTTTGCTCTCCTTTTTCTGTTTAGCACTGTTTGCTCCTTGCTTTGTTGCACCACTTTTTTCTTCAGCACCAATGACTGCTCCTTTAACGAAAGACCCATGTTGCTTTAAGGCACCACCAGGGCAGGGCTTTGCAGTGTAACAATCGCACAAACCCCACTCCAATCAGGAGGGAGCTGGGTGTAGGCCTTCGATCCACACGCCCATCACAGGTCCATTATGACAGCTGTATCCTGCGTCAGCGCCGCGCTCCTCTTCACCTTGGCACAGCTGGTAAGTTTCCCAAATGAATGGACCCACCTGACCAGAAGCACAGATGGAATCTTGTAAAGCTCTTTATATAAACTAATTGAGTTTCACCTATCGACGTCAGTGCATGTACATATTTCCCTCAACTTGCCTTGCAGCTATTGTTTACTTTGGACACCACATTTTGTTTTAATCCCACCAGACCTCCAGCACGACAGTGCATTATTACCCTCCTCCCATTGGCCACCATTCCACATTGTCCCTCTCATTCTCATTAATGGTCTTGTGTGACGCTAGGGAATGCGAAGTACCCCTTTATCTACACACTGCAGTAGTTTGTGTACACTAATCATTTGCTCCCCCTTTTTAGAGCGTTCTGTTAAATATTCTATGATTATCTTTTTGGTTTCTCTTTTTTCAGCCATGCTGTCAAGTTGCACGTAAAATTATCTTGTGTAAACCTCCTCCCCTTCATCCACCGACTGGACAGAAACACTGGTTCCTTGAAGGAGACCCCTAGTTTTGTAGCGGTACCGGTGCATTAATTATCCTGCTTCCTCGTGTGATACAGCCTGAGGCGGGAAAAGCTTGGGTGCCCCTATTATGTGTGGGATGAGTGAGCAGACGTAACGTGGCTTTCGCCCTTTCTCTTCCCACCCATAACATTTCATCATACCAGACGTTTATGAATGTTAACGCCTACCCCCTTTCAGTGTCATGTTGGAACTCCTTCATTTAACATTTTTTTTTTTCAACAAAACATTTTTTATTAGGAGTTTTAATTAAGGTAGACAACAAGTACATCATGGCAAATAAGCATTTAAAATTTCAGTAACATGATAAACTCACAGGGTTATTTTCGACAGGGTGCCACAACATGGGGGGAACAGGAATGGTTTTTCTGGGGGGGGGGGGGCCCTCGCCTTACCGAGGACCTCCCTTGTTAACACATTTCTTTTGGCTCTCTTCACATTAATGTTTGAACGTATATCACTTCTTTCATTAAAGATAAAACATAATTGTATTAATACTGTTGTCGCTTTATAATGACATTGTCCTAAAAAACACCCTCTGCTCCTTCTATAAAACCTTATTGCTGAGAGAAAAGTTAATGAAAGCTGATGTATACTTGCCATCACGTGGCGCTCTGCCCCTCTTCTCCAGGGGAGCTGGTGCACGTGGGTGATGTGAACCCATCCTCTGTGACCTTCAACTTTGACCGCAGTTGGTGTTGAGTATATCACAGTATGTGAACCAGTAAAGCTCTTCTTTCCACTTTTTGACGTGACTTTTTTTTATAAACACTTTATCTCAGGGGTAGAGAAGTGTTGCTCATGGAAATTCACTTTTCTGCTCGTCACTGTTTATTTCATCTGCTTGCTCTGTCTGTATCGTTGGATTTGTCTTTTGGGATATACAGGCAAGCGATTGTGTAAGTTCTTTGAGGTACATATGAAACTCCTCCACCAAGATGTTAGTAGAAGAGTTAGCATCAGAAATTGTACGTGGTGGAGAGATAGGTGCATGCATTCTACGACCAGTAAACAATTTCATGAGGAGTAAGTTGATGATCTCGTCTAGGCAAATTGCGCAAAGCAAGGAGGGCAAGAGGCAAGCACTACAACCATGTCTTGCCAAGCGACAGCATTAGGTTAGCCAAGCGCTCTTTTAGTAAGCCATTAATTCTCTCAGCCACACCTTTGGCTTGTGGGCGGTAAATGGTACATGATTTGTGCCGCATTCCCATAAAGGCAGTTACTTTCCCCAATCAAATCATTTGTGAAATGCTGACCATTGCCAGAGTGAATTTCGTCTAGGATCCCCCACCTCGGAAATACTGTGCTTGCTAAAAATGTTGCCGCTGAGCGAGCATCATTAACGCACAAGGACCAGCCTGAAGCCAACATGAAAACGGACATACAACAGTAAGCATGTAACTATTAAGAGGTACATTTTTCTTTCATGTCAACATAGTCTATATGTTAGTGTAGGAAGGGTCCTTCTAGTCGCAGTAATGTTCCTTGTATCACTCTCAAGGTGTGGCTAGATATAGTTTTGACAAACTGTACAATTGTTCACAAATTCAGACATGCATTCATGTAAATTTGGCATCAACCAATCCTCAATGATCCCTGCAGGCATATGCTCTTTCGATAGGTGGGCAGGTCAGTTCCAGGGCCACATCAACAATTTGCTATTACCACCGGTACTGTCTTGCCACCAAATAAAATCTGTTGGAGACAGAGAGCAGCCCCACTTTTTTTTTTCTCAAAGCTTTTTCATTATGCAGTGCTTCTCCCTGTAATTCTGCTACCTGTACTATCAGTGTTGCATTAAAGCCCTTCAGCAGTGCATTTTTTTCTTTTCATCAATGCTATAAGTGCTATTTTCTTCTCTTCGACAGGGAACAGCACGTGTCCCTTCTCGCAAATATGCTGCTTCTTTTCCTACTCTGTCTGCTCTTTCGTTACCCAATGAAATAAAATCTTGCCCCACAGTATGGGTTTTGCACTTTATTGTCAATTCTACCAGACGTGGTAGCATTTCCAACAATTTACTCAAAAGTGATGCATGTTGTACCTGTGTACCATCACTTATCCTGAAACCTCTCCTTTCCCATCTTGCGAGTCCTGATTGTTCTGTAGATGTTACGTACGCAGAGTCTGAAAAGATATTTACTGCATGTTGTTTGGACATGTTAAGCGCCTTAATGCCACCAATTCTGCCGCTAGTGCGGAGTGAGTGGGCTGACAGTCACGTTTGAAAGAAATCTGTGAATTCACCTTCTTTATGTATTCCATGTTTGTGCCCTGCTACTGCTGAACCAGAATGTCTGTTATGAATATGGTTCAATAATTGAGGACCCATCAATAAAGATCACGTCGCCCCCACCCCTCAATTACTTTTTACCAGGGGGTTCCCTTTGTTTCTGTCCATGCACGCTACAGTCGTGTGTATAATCTCTCTATTGGTTCTGCAATTAATTCTGCTGCGTTTACTACCCTGCATTTTACAACTTCTATTGCAGGGTTTGTCAGTATAATTTCATAACCTGATGCTCTGAGTGGTTAATGTTGATCTGGACCTTTCTAGTACTTCGAACAATGCATGTTCCATTGTAAAATTACTGGGGATCCCATTGTTATGTTGACGCCTTTTCAATTGCGAATGTAGCGGCAACAAGTGCCTCCTTGCATCACTGGCTCTAGTGATCCACTGTAATATGCCATGTCTCAGTACGGCTGTCATTACTTTACAGCCTGAGTGAGAAAACAAATGAAACTTCTTAGTAATTTGGTTTGGCCAATACTGGTGCATGGGCCAGCTCATGTTTGAGCTAGTCAAAATTGGCAATGATCTCTGGTGTCCATTTTATGTTGCTTCTGTTTTTCTATTGCATAGACCTAGGAACTGTTGCATCTATTCCACGTCTTAGGTCAGGGTGTTTTATGTATTGCGTCAACCCTTTCTGGTGTTATTTTGTCTCACATCCACGGATTGGAGTGCATGAAAGGGATTGGAGTTCATGGAACATATTGCAGTGC
Organism: Ambystoma mexicanum; assembly: GCF_040938575.1. Taxonomy (NCBI): domain Eukaryota; kingdom Metazoa; phylum Chordata; class Amphibia; order Caudata; family Ambystomatidae; genus Ambystoma; species Ambystoma mexicanum. Next base: position 96,604,752 of record NC_090940.1, read on the forward strand.
ATTAAACGGATTGGAATGCATGGAACGAATTGGAGTGCATTGATTGGCGTGACGTACATGGAATGGTTTGGAGGGCATGAAACGTCTGAAAAAGCATTGAAAGGAACGGTCTGAGTGGTTGAAACGGTCGAAATGCACAGAACATTCGGAGTAAATGGAACGGATGGAGTACATGGAACTATTGGAATGGGCTCACTCTCATGCACTTAAGGTAAACCACCATATTCACATCTCCACGCTTACTCTCTTCTATACACAACCACTCAAATAGAACACAGCGATACTATGACGCCATTCGGTATAGCTGTTCTCATACCATCATCTGCCTCATACTCCACATCACCCTAACTAAACACTGCTGGTTACACAGCCTCCAGTCTAGGCGTTCTCCTCAGGCCTAACGCAGCCAGAATCTGTCTGGATTACAACCTGCCAGAACGAACAAATACCCCTGATCTCTCAACCACCACACCTACCAATAAGAAGCAGCTATCACACGAATGCCACACCAGCTGCACACATATCCGGTGCTCACACGCACCTTTTTGACTCTCTACTGACTTGAACTTCAGTTCCCGATGGCGTTAAACCTACCAGCGCCGTGAGACCATACCAGTGGTACATAAGGCACTATATAAATGCAAAGTAAAGTAACATAACATCTGCTGCTACAATCTTCCCCAAGTAAACCACTTCTGTTTGCCAATTCTGAAATTTTTCTTTGTCCACATTGTACCCCTTGTCAGCCAGCAACGTTAGTGTCAGAGTCCTCCCTGCACTCCCCTTCTGTCGTGCTACACACTAAAAGGTCAAAGGGAGGAGGGTGGTCAGGTCCCACCCGCACATTTCAAGGGTGGACCATATTGGGCCCTTTGAAGTATCCCCTCACCCCAATTCCACCCAAGAGGGGGGGTTGAAAGTTCATGTTTTTGTGCAAACCAGCTAGGTAAAGATCCAGGGGCACTCCCGTTTAAATATTGTAGAGACTCCTCTCCCCTCCCTTAAACTGGCAGGCGTAACCCTTGGAATAGCTGGCGAAATTGATGTTCGCACTAGAGTATTGGGCGGGGTGCAGGAGGACATGGATTGTGGAAAGTCATCGGACCCTGACCCTGTTGTCTTTGTCCAGTCTCCACTTGTGCTTTCTAACCACTTTGATCCCATTGGCCAACATGACGCCACATGGAGAAATATTGGATCCCCTAGCCAAGAAAATGGTCAGGGTCCGGCTTGTCAAAGGTCCGCAGGAGCTGTTGCTGGCCTCTCAGACCCTCATCAGGAGTTCACCTCTCAACCCTTAAGTAATAGCTTAGCTGAGAACCCCAAGAAAGGGAAAGGGGAAGTGGAGAAAATAAACGAAATACTGCTGCCTTGCGACCTTCTGGTAGGCTCTGGTATCTGTGGTAAAACAAATATGTTTGGTTACTAATGCATTATGTAAAATTCTCTTCTTTAAATATTTTCTAAATTATGTGTTTACCTGCTTAACCTCTGCTGTGGCATAGAGGTTCTACATTCATGTTGAAAACCCTTAAATACTGTATTGGTTCTCTTTATGAAATTTGCCACAATGCCTCAAGTAGTGTCTTTAAAACTCTCTAGTGAATGGCTCTTGCAAGTGCTTAACAGTCTTGGATATTTTACACTCTTGTTTCATTACATATGGATCTGTAATGTCTAATCTCATATGCTTCAATTAATAAAATGTTCTCCTCCTTATTTGCTCTTGTGAGATTGTCTTCATTTACTTTCATAAAAGGACTTCAAATGAACTCTCTAAATGGAAGGTTGAATTGTCACTCTCCTGCAAACTTATTGTTTTAGAATCTCCTTTTAATGTAAGAGTTGTGTGAAAATAGATTCTTTAACTTCCTTGAATGCAGCTCCTCCCGCGCATGAGTTAGTAAATCACACGTGTTAAGACACGTAAAATCCTTGCACGCGTTCACTCACGCATATTCGACGAGAAAATACACATGCGCAGGCACTGCTCCGCGCACAAAAGTACATTTCTAGAAACACGTGTTCAAATTTCAGAAAAAACTTTGCGCTAGTTCTTTTCTCGACCCACGCTTTTAATACGCGCACACGCTCTTATTTCTGCCCTCGCGCTTCTTTGAAAAGATCTCGCGCACTGTTCATTGGGACACGCGCACTATCGCATACCGCACACACGCTTCCACGAACGACACTGCTAAAGATGCGAATACTCGCGCTAGTGCCGTTTGAAATTTCACTGCACGCAAAGCAACATTACAAACTTTTCGCGCAGTCTTTTCTCCTATTTGCTTTAAACAGTGTATATATTAGTTCTTATATTTTACAGTCATTAAACAGCATCAACTCAGTAATTTTCCTTAAGTACTGAATCTTGACAAATTGCTTAATGAGTTAACATCATGACTAATAACTTTACGCAAATATATATATATATATATATTTCGAGGGGGATTGGGTCCTCCGACGTATTCCATATCTATGACAGGTAATGTCCACAGCTGTGCTGCTTCGGAAAATCTTCGGCGTCTGTGTCCTGTGTCGATGACGTTGATGTGCCGTCCCCGAGGACCTCCTCCGATGGCACCCGATGTGATAAGTAGGACACACGACGCCCATTGCCTCAGTTCTGTTTTTTCCACGAACGTGTTCGCTTCGTGAATCTCTGTGCACCTCGACTCTTTGGAGTTTGCTGTTTTCTTCTCGGTTCGTTGAACCTGTTCGATTTTTTTTGTGAAGACCTGTTCGTGGCGATGTCTACTTCATCTTCAACCCCGCATCCGGGCTTCAAGAAATGCGGGGACTGAGGGTCCAAGATGTCGGTCACGGACTCGCACGACGCCTGTCTCTGGTGCCTCGGGGAGGCCCACGATACGGACGACTGTGTCGACTGCCAGTCGCTCACGGCAAAGGCCTTGCGGGAACGCAAGAAGAAGCTGTCGGTAGGTCGGGTGTCTAAGCCCCGGAAGTCGAGGTCTGCAGGGCTTTCGACAGATTACTCGAGTGGGGACTCTCCGCGTCATCGTCGGAAGTCCAGTGGGTCTCCTTCCAGGAGTCGGTCTCGCCACTCCTCCGCCTTTTCGGGGCATTTCCGGAAGCACCGGCATCGGTCGCGTTCCCCGTCCTCTTCCGAGGACTCCGCCTGTCGGCGGGTCGCTTATCCCTCCATGCAAGCGACACCGGAGGAATGGGCTTCCTTCGGGAAGCAGATGCTAGCGATTCTTGAATCGCAGGGCACCGGTCCGTCCGCGCCTCCGAGTGGGGCCGGCCGGCCGGCACTGGTCGGGAGACACCGCTCGTACGCCTTCGGGCTCGGGTGGTCGGCACGGCTCGCGGGAGAGGTCCCGCTCGGACAAGGGTAGCCGTTCTCGCCATGCCCGTTCCAGGTCCCGGTCCTCGACGCGCTCGAGACCGCATGATCTTGTTCCGTCTTCGAAGAAGACGTCGACGCCTGTGGCGCCGAGGTCATTGACGATTTCTCTCGAGGCTCCGCCTCCGAGGGGGTCGTCGGCGCCTAGGTCGTCGAGAGACATGCTCGGAGCTCCGGCTATGAGGCCTGTGTCGACGCCGTCGATGCTGACGTCGACGCCAATTCGCTCGACGCCGTTTCTGTCGACGCCGCCGGTGACTCGTTCGGCGCCCTCAACGCCTTTCGAGGCGGTGGTGTCGGAGAGGCCCCGTGGCACGGGGTTAGCCCCTAGAAAGGCTCTGGCTAAGGTCAGGCACTGCTTCGGTCCCCAGATGTCTTCCTCTCCCCGCCTGGAGTACATTTCAGAGGGTGATGAAGGCTCCGATGACGGCTTGGTTCCGGTTACGGTACCAGATGAGCTTATCTCGGGCCATAGCCAGTTTGATGACCTGAGGCAGTCACTGTATGCCAGTGGACTGGACACCTCTCCGGTGGTGGAGTTTTGTCGGCCGGAACCTGGCACTCATGCCGATTCTTCACATCGGCGCTTTATGTCTCGGGTCACCGAGTACTTGGGTTGGTCAGCTCCCCCAGGGGAGTTTGTTCAGGATGATCTCACGGACATCCTTGATCTTGGCCCCCCCCACTGACCCGGTTTTGCCGTTTCATATGGCTCTGCAGAGAAGGGTGGCGGCAGCTTGGACTGCTCCGGAGAGTCTCCCGGCAGTGGGCAAATCTTTGTCGCGAAAATACCGCCCAGCCAGTAGCGACCCCTGCTACTTGTCCAGGTGCCCCACTCCGAAGAGTTTGGTGGTGCAGGCGGCTACGGCCCCGGCAAAGCAGGCGTCGTATCCTACCATCCCTCCGGATAGGGACGACAACCGTTTTGACGGCTGGGCGAAGAAAGTGTTTTCTTCAGGGGGTATGGCGCTTCAGGCGGCCAACTCCATATGTGCCTTGTCTCGTTTCACACACACTCTGTGGAACTGTGTTGCATTATATATACATATATATATTCCCGAAGGGGACGAACGGGATGGTTTCCTTGCTATGGTTCAGGATGGGAAGGATGCCATGTGTGAGGCCGTTCAGTTGGGTTTGGACATGGCAGATTGTGTCAGCCGGTCCATGGCGGCGAGCACCGTAATACGCAGGTTTGCTTAGTTGCGGAAGTCTGGGTTCGCTCCTGATGTGCAGTCTCGGCTCCTCAACATGCCCTTTGACAGTGAACATCTTTTTGGCAGCAAGGCTGACTAGAGCCTCGAGAGGTTGCAGACCTCCAAAGCTGCAGCAACATCGTTGGGCGCTGCAGTTCACCAGCCTCCGCCTTTTTGTCCTAGGGGACAGCAATGGAGGGGAGGTTCCTTTCGCTTTTACTCGTCCTTCAGTAAAGCGAGAGGATCTAGCAGTCAAAGAGGCCACCGTAAGAGTGCCAGAGGTAGAAACAAGGGTATTCGAGGTGCCAAGGCCGCTCGGGCAGTTGCCTCTTTGCCTGCTAGCTGCGGCCGCTACCACTCAGTCATGAGGCCAGGTCCCATGGTTCGCCGTTTGGGGGAAGGCTGGCGCAGCATCTTGTAGAGTGGCAAGCCATTACTTGTGGGCTCTGGAGACCATAACCCTCAGCTACTGTCTTCCTTTTCGGCAGAGGCCTCACGACAATCCACCAGGGAACCTCTCTTTGAAGGGTCTGGATCCGTTCCTTGCGCAGGAAATTGAAGCCCTGCTGGAGAAAGGTGCCATAGAACTGGTGCCTGTAGCGGAGAGGAACAAGGGATTGTATTCCCCTTATTTTTTGATTTCGAAGAAAGGTGGGGGATTGAGACCCATCATGGACTTGCGCGGTTTGAACAAACTCCTCAGGAAGGACAAGTTGAAGATGGTTACTCTCTCTCAAGTCCTCCAGGCCCTTGAACTTCAGGACTGGTTGGTGTCTCTCGTCCTCAAGGATGCTTACTTCCATGTGCCGATCCATCCCAAGCACAAGAAGTACCTGAGATTCGCGGTTGGCGACTCGCACTTTCAGTTTTGTGTCCTGCCGTTCGGATTGACCTCCGCCCCAAGGGTTTTCACCAAGCTCATGGTGGTGGTGGCAGCGCATCTCAGGAAAGGGGGGGATTCACGTCTACTCCTACCTGGACGATTGGTTGATCAGGGGGAGCTCTCCCGAGCAAGTCCTGGATCATCTGTCCGTCACCTGCCACTCCCTTCACAAGCTGGGCTTCTCCCTCAATTTAAAGAAGTCCCATTTGACACCAACGCAGTGGCTCCAGTACATCGGAGCAGTACTCAACACATCCCTGGGGCAGTGTTTTCCTCCCCAGGTGAGGGCTCTTCACATTCAGCAGATGGTGCACAAGTTTCAACTTGCCCAGAATCTCCCAGCGTCCGAGTTCTTGAGACTGCTTGGCCTCATGGCATCCTGCATTCTTCTGGTGCCAGAGGCTCGTCTGCGGATGAGATCTTTGCAGTGGGCACTCGAGCTCCAGTGGTCTCAGTCCTCTGGCAGGCTTTCGGACCATGTTCAGGTGCCGCCCTCGGTCGCCCAGAACCTTCTGTGGTGGGCCGTCGAAGGCAATCTGTTGGAGCTGAGGGCCGTCAGGCTAGCCCTGAAGATGTTTCTGCCGACTGTGCGAGGAGTGTCCTGATTCTAACAAACACAGTGGCCATGCACTACCTCAACAAAAAGGGGGGGGGGCAGGGTCACTTCCTCTGTGCAGGGAGGCGATGCAGCTAGAGTTCTGGGCCATCCAGCAGGAAGTTTCGATCTCGGCGGTTCATCTGGCCGGAGATGACAACGAGACGGCGGATGCTCTGAGCAGGCAGAGCATGGTCTCTCAGGAGTGGGAGCTGGCTCAGGAGATTCTCCTGGAGATCTTCACCCTGTGGGGGACCCCTCAAGTAGATCTCTTCGCCTCCAGTGTCAACCGGAATTGGGAAAGGTTTTGCTCGCAGGAATTTCCTCCAAAAGGAGCCTTAGGAGACGCGTTCGTGGTGGAGTGGTCATTCCCACTGCTGTACGCGTTTGCTCCAGTCCCCGTCATCCCGCAAGTACTGCGGAGGTTCGGTTCCCGGATGATCCTCACTGCTCCGGCCTGGGCCCGGAGGACGTGGTACCCGGACCTTCTCGACTTGTCCATCTGCCCTCCACGTCGTCTTCCCTACCGAGACGATCTGCTCTCACGGGAGGGTGGTCAGGTTCTCCATCCAGAGGTCAGATCCCTCAACCTTCACGCTTGGCTTCTGAAAGGTTGAGGTATAAGGATTGGGACCTCCCTGAAGACGTGATGGAGGTGTTGCTCTCGGCCAGGCGGCCGGCAACAAAGTCTCTGTACCGTTGCCGTTGGAGAAAGTTCTGCGACTGGTGCAGAGTTAAGAATGTGGATCCTTTTGAATGTGACATTCCCATGGTTCTGTCTTTTTAGCTTTCTTTGGCCCACAGGGGCTTGCAAGTGGAGACCATTAAAGGTTACCTGGCGGCGCTGTCCATCTTTAAGCGCTCGTCTGAAGAATATTCCTATTTTAAGATTCCTTTAATTTCTCAGTTTTTGAAAGGGCTCACTAATGTGTTCCCTCCGTCAACTTTTCTGGTGCCTGGTTGGGATTTTAACCTTGTTCTTAAGTTTCTTATGGGTGCTCCGTTTGAGCCTTTACATTCTTGCCCTTTGAGACTGCTAACTCTTAAAACTGTGTTTTTGGTTGCGGTTACTTCCACTCGCAGAGTGAGTAAGTTATAGGCACTTTCAGTTAAGCCACCCTTCACTGTGTTTCATAAGGACAGGGTTGTCCTTAGAGTTCGTCCTTCTTTTCTTACGAAAGTGGTTTCGGATTTTCATTTGAGCCAGACGGTGGTTCTTCCGGCGTTCTATCCTCCACATCCTGGTAAGGAAAAGGAGAGGCTCCATAGGCTTGATCCTAGGAGAGCGTTGAGCTTTTATATTTCGCGCATTTCCCGGGTTAGAGTGGATGATCAACTTTTCATTGGTTATGCTGGAAAGCGTTTGGGTCAAGCTGTGACCAAACAGACTTTGTCTCGTTGGATTATTTTAGCTATCTCCGAGTGTTACCGCTTGGTGGGTAAGGACCCTCCGGCTGGCTTGCGGGCCCATACTACAAGGGGAGTGGCTGCGTCTACTGCCCTGCAGAGGGGTGTTCCTATTCGTCACATCTGTGATGCAGCCACCTGGGCTTCAGTACATACTTTTGTACGTCCCCACTCCCTCGATTCCATCAGAGAGCAGGATCTGGCTTTTGGCAAGGCAGTCCTATATTCCGCGATTAGATTGGGCATGCTAAATTTGTGTTCTAAATTCTTTTCCCACCTCCTTGCTTGGTACTGCTTTGGGAGTCTGTCATAGTTATGGAATACGTCGGAGGATCCAATCCCCTCGAAGAACAAGTTACTCTCTTAACTGGTAACGTTCTTTCGATGGGATGGTCCGACCACGTATTCCATATCGCTCCCTCCCTACCTTCCCCGCTGCAGAATTTCTTTTGCGATTGCAGCTTGCATTTCGCAAGGCCTTGTGTGTCTGATTGGCAGAAAAGTGGTGGCACACGTTCTGGGGTAAAAAACTATTACAGGCTATGGGCGTCGTGCGGCCTACTTATCACATCGGGTGACGTCGGCCGTCGGAGGAGGTACTCTGGGACGGCGCATCGACGCAGACGCCGAAGATTTTCCGAAGCAGCACAGCTGTGGACATTACCTGTCATAGATATGGAATACGCCGTCGGACCATCCCATCGAAAGAACGTTACCAGGTAAGAAAGTTACTTGTTCTTCTGGGGCTTGTGGAATCTGCTTAGATCACATGCTGTGCATCGGCCGACATCTAGTGGAAGCTGCAGAGTATTAGTTTGTTTTTCGAAACTCGAAAAGGGGCGTCGAAGTAGGGGCGTGCCAGTAATACTATCCCTAGTGTGACGTCCACTGTACCCATGATCCCTCACGTGTGTAGGACCCTCAGATTGTTTTTTTCCGCCATACTTGTCGGAAGTATAATCAGAGTTCCCTGGCTTTTAGCCATTTATCATATAATTATCAAGAAATCCCTGTTCTCCAATCCTACATCGAAGATCGGCGTTGGTACTTGAGACCGAGGAAGAATCAGCCGTCGGGACTACACAACGGACTTTGGGCCTCGGAAGGCCTGCCTCGGCCCGGGCCTCGGAAGGCCTCTGGCCTCGGCTCTGTGCAAGTAGGAAGAGTGGGGGGGGGTCGTGGATATACACACACACACTTGTTTCCTACATATACCCGCCTGCTGCCAAATATTGACATATGGAGAGTACTCCCTTTCAATTCTGCCCGAAGTGCAACCGTAAGTTTCCCTGGGTAGACAAACCTAATACCTGTAACCTGTGTCTTCCAAGGGACCACCCCGAGGCAAATTGTAGAGCTTGTAAGCTCTTCAAATCCCAGACACTCAAGGACCGCTCAACCAAGCGGTGGGCCGCCTACACCAGGCAACTCAAGGCCATGGACGCAGTGGTTTCCTTCAGCAATGGCAGTAACACCGCTGTATCGGATGGCAAGGGCACAGGGGTGTCGTCAGGCACCCAAGTGCAAGCCCCCGACCTTGGAGGACTGACCGGCGGGTCAGTTATGGGGACAACACCTGGTAGCAAGAGCGCTAGCCACACCTCTTCCACCAAACACACTAACCCCGCCCGAGATTCGACATGTGTGTCGAGGGATCGGCATAAGAAGGCACAGAGAGAGCGGTCCGCCGATTCGGTATCCTCTGGGCGTCCCAGGTCACGGTCGCCTCATGACACACAGCAACCGTCCACGATTGCTAAAAGTGCCACATTACCTAAAGTCACATATATTGTCAGAGGACTAATCCGAACTCTACCCCCAGGCAGCACGTTTGACGGCTACTCCTGTAGTTCGTTCGAAGTCTGCTTCCAAGATTCAAAGCCCCTCTTCCAAAACTCCTGAATCTCGTGATCCCTCCTCCGATTCTCGACGCCAAGCTTCGAAAGATCCAGGAAATTCCAAAGGGTCAGGAAAGCATTCCTCTACACATGGCAAAGGGGAAAAACAACATAAGAAAGCCTTTGAACACCAGGTACAGAAGGAGAAACGCAGAGAAAAATCCAAAGGTTCTGACCCTGTCTCCAAGGGAAAGTCTGTCCCTCCCCCTATTCAGGGAACAGAGACAAGTAAGGAACCTCATTAGGAGAGGGTTATCCCCAGTTCAAAACAATGGGATTCGGAGGACATTGATGGTGATGAGGAGGATGTCATTTTTTGTAGATTTCTACGAAAAAGACCCACATTTCTTCCATAGGTATCGGAGTACTCCTGCTACCTCTGCCGCTTCGGGATCCAAAGACCCTCACCCTCCTAAGAGACTCCGTACTGAGACTCCAGTTCAGGGATTGATTTCAGACCCTTTTAGTGTTGAACATTACCAGCAGTATGGTGAGGATTCGGAAGTACAAATGCTGGACGACCAAACTAGGGTTGATTACTATGGAGACGATTAGGACCAGGAAGAGGAGGAAGACGCAGAGGCCTATAGTCTCGACTCCCCTATTCCCAAGGACCCCCTGTGAATGACTCACCGGTTGACAATCAGCCTTTGCTTAATGAAGTTTTAGCCAACGCTGCAGCCCATTTCCAAATTGACACTTGGGGTGCCCAAGAGATTTTGCAGAGCAAATTCTAGTGGACAAATAATCCATTGCCCAAACTATAACTAAAATTATTCAGGGCCGCTCCCTCCGACTCACTGTACATAAAGGGTTAGCTAAAACCCGACTCATTAGTGGTTACATCCACCATAAAGATAGTGGGAACACCACTTACATCTTCGGAAGCACCCCCGGACAAAGAGAGCAAGAGAATATATGCTCTAGGGAGGAAAGTGACTTCCACGTCGGCATACCAAGCATGCATTGCCAATACCACCACTCCGCTAGCAAGCTACAACTGCCACCAATGGGAACAGGTAGCTGCCCTCATTGTCTCTACACCAAAACCTCTAAAGAGCCAGTTGGCCCAGCTTGCATCGGACGGAAGATCAGTGTCTGGATGCATTCTCAAGGCTAACTTCGATGCAGCAGACAATGCAGGGAGGCTGATAGCAGACGCCACAGTAATTAAACGACACTCTTGGCTAAGGCAGTCAGGGTTTAAACCCGAGACCCAAGCCACCCTCATAGACATGCCGGTAGAACCAAATGTCTTGTTTGGAAAAGCAGTGGAGGAAGCGCTGAAGACGGCTAAGGACGAATATGACACCTTAAAGTCCCTTGGCCAACTAACACATAAACCCCCAAACCGGCACGGAAATAACAATTTTCATCGCTTTCGCAGCCAAAACTCCCAGAGAGGGTCCAATTACTATCAGAACCAAGGAACCCCGTGGGGCGGCAACCAACATGCTACCCAAGGTTTCTCCAGAGGTCAAAAGAGGGGCCGCGTTAGGGGGAGAGGCAGCCCAGGTAGAGGTGGTACGCCGCCCAATGAACAGCAGTGACATTCTGCTCCGGGTCCCTTCCCATGCATCCCGAGTAGGGGGACGCATTTCCATCTTCACCCACGCATGGGAAGGGATCACTTCGGACAGATGGGTGCTCTCCACATTGTCTGTGGGATACTGTGTAGAGCTACTGGAACACCCCCGCAACCATCCTCCAAGACAGAAGATGCACTCCTTGGAGCACCAAAGAATCCTCCTCGAGGAGATAGTCATTCTTCTTGCAAACGACGCAATAGAACGTATCCCGTGCAATCAGGTAAACAAAGGTATTTATGCAACTTACTTCCTTGTCCCAAAAAAATGTAACGATGTGCCCAGTATTAGACCTACGCCCTGCAAACAAGTATGTCTGACTACATTCCAGGAAGTAATCACCCATACTAAAAAGAGGAGATTACATGGCAGATGCTTATTTTCATATTTCCATGTTCCTAGCACACAGACTCTTGCGTTTCAAGGTAGACAGCCAGCATTGCCAGTTCAAGGTGCTGCCCTTCGGAATAGCCTCGGCTCCAAGGGTATTCACCAAGGTACTGGCGGTGGTGGTGGCGCACCGACGCAGGGAGGCAATCCCAGTGTACCCTTACCTGGACGACTGGCTCATCCCAGGGGAAACCCCCTTAATTTGCAGATCCAACATTCAAAGAACAATAGACCTCCTCTTCCAATTGGGCTTCTCAATCAACGAGAAAAAATCAAGCCTGGTGCCAAGCACCTCCAAGGAGCTGTCCTAGACACACAAGAGGGGTTGGCCTTTCCATCAGAGGAAAGAATTCGGAATCTGTTGCTGCAAATTCCTCTATCAGTCCGGTCGCCAGATAAGGGTGCGCATAGCAATGTGTTTGCTAGGCATGATGGCATCATGCATTTACCTGGTTCCCCACGTGCGCCTGCGCATGCGACCCATGCAGGAATGGTTGGCGAAACAGTGGTCTCAGGCAAGTGGTCAGTGGGACGAACTAGTGGTCGTTTCGCCAACACTAATAGAGTCTTCGCTGATGGACAAGAGAATCTTTCAAAGGGGAAACCCTTTTACGATCCAGATACAGGCCGTAGTCACAACAGACGCGTCCCTCTCAGGGTGGGGAGCTCGCCTCCTTCACCACACAGCCCAGGGTCTCTGGTCTCACACACTGGCTCAGAATCACATCAACCTGCTAGAACTTCTGGCAGTCTTCAGAGCGCTTCGGGCGTTCGAACCCCACCTATCCAACCTGTCAGTGCAGATCCTAACAGACAGCACGACGGCAATGTTTTACATAAACAAACAAGGGGGCACTCGTTCGCCAAATCTGTCCAGGCTTGTCCAGAAAATGTGGACATGGGCACTCAGGCGGAACATTTACATGTCATCCCAACATGTTCCAGGGGATCTCAATTCACTAGCGGACGCTTTGAGCAGAGATCCCCTCCCAGAGGAACACGAATGGCGTGTACACGAAGAGGTCCTAGAAGATCTCTTCTCTGTGGGGTTTCCCCACTATAGACCTTTTCGCCACAAGCGAAAACTGACC